>NC_054381.1:133299580-133947635 GCF_017654675.1 Xenopus laevis | reverse complement strand
GTTGAAATGGGACAAGCATAAAATCTCATGGATCGGTCGGATCCACTGTGTTAAAATGGTGTTGCTCCCTAAACTCCTCTATTTGTTTAGAACTCTCCCAATTAGAGTATCTCTACCGGATTTGCACGCACTACAATCCAGAATTCATGCCTTTATTTGGCAACACAAGCACCCTCGGATTTCAAGGCAAACGATGCACCTCCACAAAGCTAATGGTGGATTGGCGGTGCCGCATCTGGTGAAATACTATTGGGGCGGCCCGGCTGGCACAGCTTCCTACATTACATGCTGGTCCTATGGCCCCACTTTGGGTACAGTTAGAAGATGACCTCTTGTACCCGTATTTATCTCACCACCTACACTGGCTACCGCGGATACCTTTCTCTAGCCTCTCGGACCCCTCACCAATTACTCTAGACATGTTGCGATTGTGGAATATGCTGCGGAAGAGATTTCACCTTATGTCTACTCCATCACCTTTAACGCCTTTACTGAATAACCCGGACTACCCGCCAGGCCTGTCCAGACGTCAATATGCATGGTGGTCTTCAAATGGAGTCACCACCCTTCAGTCATTGACGAGACTAGGGAAGCCCCTCTCACAGCAACAACTCCTGGACGCTTATACTCCTCCTTTGAGTGAAGGTTTCCAAGCCACACAATTACTCCACTTTGCTAGACAACAACTGCGGAAGACTGCCTCAGGCTCCTTTACGTCTACGGCACTGGAAACCATTAGTGCTCAGAGCCCTCTACAACCGGGTGTCCTCAGTACCTTATATGAACTTTTGAACCACCCTCCTCAACAGCCCCAAAAATTGGGGTTTATGCTGAAATGGGAAGCAGATCTAGCTATAACACTTACGCCTGCACAATGGTCACATTGCAGCTTGACCGCCCATAAAGGGAGCACTTGTGTGACTGTTAGAGAGACCTCTATTAAGTTGCTCCATAGGACTTACCTGGTCCCTACACGGCTACACAAATTTTATCCTGCATATAACCCACAATGTTATCGTGGATGCCCCGATCCGGGGTCGTTACTTCATATATGGTGGACATGTCCCGTGGTGTCTCGCTTCTGGGACGCTGTGGCAAATCTTCTCGCTGGAGTTTTTCATGTTCCATTCCCTAAGGACCCGCTAGTGATGTTACTTGGTAAAAAACCACCTACGTTTGATAACTCGGCCCATAGACTGAGTCAGCATGTCTTAATGGCCGCTAGATTGATTGTTGCAGGACGCTGGAAGAAACCGGACTTACCCCTAGATTCTCTGAAAGCAAAGATCATCTCTATTGCTACTAATGAGAAACTCACATATACTTTGAAAAATGATTTGGACGCATTTAATAAAATATGGCTTCCCTGGGTGGCACACGAGCTTGATCCCGCTTTATTTGCGGCTTTACAGGCCTGATGAGGGGTCCGATCTGGTTAGTCATTGTCTATACATTTGGCTTGTACATGTTCTATTTGATTGCACGCTGCACAGTACCCCACCGCCATGTATGTTTATTTATTTAGTTTTCTCTTAGCTATTCCTACTGCTCTACCAGGTGACATGTTCTTTTAATTTACTTTTCCTTTCCCCCCGTCCCTCTCTTTTTGCTTTTGTCCCTTCTCTTCCTATTCTATTCTTCTATCACATCCACTGTTTTTGTATTATTCTGCCAATATTGGGAGTGGGATACCACATGTTGTGGATGCCCTCTCGCTTGTGATGGTGCTGCTTTGCTATTCAATAAAACTTGTCAGTTTAAAAAAAAAAAAAATAACATGCAAGGATAATAAGACAGAGATGAAAATATACAGCTCATCTGAAGCTACAACTCAATGCGTTATCTATTTTTATCCGGTTTAGTCACATTTGATTATAGAGTAAGGAGGTAAAATATTCAAATGCTAGAAAAAAATACACAGCTTAATAGGATATAATTTACAAATCGAAGATATGTCCTAATGGTGTAAATATATATATGAGACTAGTGATTATATGATAATTTACCTTTCGAAAGTGTTACTATTAATAGCAGAGACGGCGGGGAAGGAATACTTTAACTGGGGTGCAGTTTCATTAGCAATGAAGACCATGTTTCATATAAATGAGGCAGAAACTGGGATAGAAAATGTAATTATGAATAAAATATTTTATGCTGTGTGTAACATACATGAGTTTAGTAACACAACACCATATATGTGACGATTGCCTTTTTTATAGCAAGAATTAAGTAAGATCCCTGGTAATTGGCTGCCTTGTGGCATTTCAAAATCAATCAAAATCTGGAAACACTTTACAAACTGTAGTAAGAGGAGTAAAAAAGGTGCACCATTTTCAACGCAGTTTCAACCTCCACAGCCTCAAAAGGCCTACACAAGGGGCATGATATCCAACTGTTAAACAGTACTGTATTGTTTCACATTCCACTTTTCTACATGGCATATTAAAACTTTATGCTATGCTTAAGCACAGTTCCTCTGAAAAAGGACCATGTGTTCTTCTACATGATCAACCTATCTAAGCCGTTCCTCGCTTTTCGTACCACCTGTTATTGTGAAAAGTGTTCTGAGGTCTTTTGTGCTGCCTTGTATCCTTTTCTGTTAGAGCTGCCAGCAGCATTATGTGCAGTTGAAGCACGGTGTGTGACTGGATTCAGCTGCACACTAAGGATTCGAATTAAAAAAACTTCGAATTTCGAAGTGTTTTTTGGGCTACTTCGACCATCGAATGGGCTACTTCGACCTTCGACTACTACTTTGACTTCGAATCGAACGATTCGAACTAAAAATCGTTCGACTATTCAACCATTCGATAGTCGAAGTACTGTCTCTTTAAGAAAAACTTCGACCCCCTACTTCGGCAGCTAAAAGCTACCGAAGTCAATGTTAGCCTATGGGGAAGGTCCCCATAGGCTTGCCTGAGATTTTTTGATGGAAGGATATTCATTCGATCGTTGTATTAAAATCCTTCGAATCGTTCGATTCGAAGGATTTAATCGTTCGATCGAACGAATAATCCTTCGATCGTTCGATCGCAGGATTTGCGCTAAATCGTTCAACTTCGATATTCGAAGTCGAACGATTTTAGTTCCTAGTCGAATATCGAGGGTTAATTAACCCTCGATATTTGACCCTAGATGAATCGGCCCCTATGTGTCACGTATGGCAAACCCAAACCCAAACCCCAGGGGAGTGACTGGATTCCTGACTAGGCTTGCTCTTCTGCCTATAACAGCCATCTTAGGCTTTGGGCCTGGCCTTCAGCTACTTGGGCGCCACTGGGACTTATGGCACGAGAATCCAGTACCCTTACAGGGGTAGGCAAGGGAGGCAAACATATTCTCTGGGGAAGGAGCCAGTAAGGAAGGAGCTGGACATAGTCAGACAGGCTGGGTCAGAACCAAATAACAGATGCAGAATCCTGAGGCAAAACCCAAGATCAGCTGGGGTCAGAACCAGGAAGTCTCTCAGGGGATAGGAGCAGGAATCAAGGAACAGCTGAAGCAGTATTCAGAGTACTTAGGACCAAGCACACTTGACCTATAACGGACACTGAGTCAGTGCAGAGCATGGGGTTTTATAGCCAGACTAATGGCTAATACTGAGCACCAGAAAAGCAACAGCAGAGTTGACCATGCCTACCAGGGAATGCAAGGATACCTATGAGTGAACAAAGACGTTAGCAGTCTGGTCATATAGCAATCCACTCCAGCATAAGAGATTGCACAGCAATCTACAAGTCACAGGTTCAACTCCATGCAGGATGTTACACTGTGTCAGTGATCTGACAGAAAAGGATCTGAAGTGAGAATGCACCTACCAACGCTGCTGCACAACTCTGCATTTTTATACTAGGTATAGTGATATAAACATTTTTTTCAGTAAGCAGGAAAAAAAGGGCCAATGCAGGGGGTGGTTGATTTTCTCTATTATGTCCCCTATGGTGACTCTTGTATACTGTTATCATGTAACCCTCCCCCTATTTTATTCACCATATACTGTATGACCCTTAACCATATAGAACCCCTTTCTTTTCTTAAATCTCATTTTACCAAATGTCCTGCTGTTTCATTTGAGAAATCTGTAAAATCATTAACATGATTTGGCACATTAATGATATTTTCTCAAAAGACATATGGTAATTCAGGCCTTTACATATATGTACTTGCTTTTGATCATATTTTTTCATATTTTACTAGCTATCTCCCATTTCAGAGCCAAATTATTTCCGCGGTTATATGACCATCTATATACAAAAGACAAGATATTATTAGCCTTGGCATCTGCTCTCTCGCACTAAACTCTGTATTTTAAACTCTTATAATTTAATGTTCATAAGTCATTTGTAATGTTAGTAGGTCAAAGTCTTTTGTGGATATGATTTAATTTACTTACTATTCTTATATTTATTCTCAGTAAATTGCATCACCACGTAAAACACACATATATATATATATATATATATGTATGTGCTTGCATGTAATTTCACAATACAAGTTTGAGCATTTCACAAGCTATCTCGGTGTTGCTGGTCTTCCTTTGCTTATATATATATATACATATATGCAATATATGGACAAACAATCCCTGTTTTGTTTAAAGGGTAAGGCATTTTTCAGTAGCAGTATGCACAAAATGTCTCTGTCTTAAATATATTGATAATGGGTTGAGTGCAGAGGAATCTTGTATTTGTCTATATGTATTCTGTGGTCACACCCTCATTGCACCCCCGCCTAATGATTTTAAAAACTAGTGGTGAGCACAACTTTCCCTTGTTTGTTATAGTTCTACAGGAGCAGTGACCAGCTCCATGTTGTAGCTCCCACCCCCTCCAACTATAGTCAGGTGATCCCACTGGTGTCTAATAAAAGGGCAGCCAAGTTTGGGAGTTTTACTTTGAAAGCAGCTAGTAAGTTGCAGGTAAAACGTATTCGTCCCTTTTATAAAATGTATAATTAAACCATAGAATTCTTAATGAATCAAATGAAAATTAAGCATAGGACTGGCCAGATATGGGATGACTTTGACGTAGTTGGCCAGCTTAAATATATTGCAATATATGGACAAACAATCCCTGTTTTGTTTAAAGGGTAAGGCATTTTTCAGTAGCAGTATGCACAAAATGTCGCTGTCTTAAATATATTGATAATGGGTTGAGTGCAGAGAAATCTTGTATTTGTCTATATATACATATATATATATATATATATATATATATATATATATATATATATATATATATATATATATATATATATATATATATATATATATATATATATATATATACATATATATATATATGTAACACCCCTATCTAAAATCTAAAGCAAGAAACACGAACAAGTGCTGCATAGACAGTCTACAGGACTACATATCCCAGCATGCCTCAGAGCTGAGGACCTGGCTGGGGCTTTAATCCACCAATGATAAGAAAGGGCGCAAAATGTTTTGAGGACCACACTGCTGGACTATAAAAAAGGGAGAGAAGTGTGTGCCTGCGGGGGAAAAACTGCTGACTGCTGCCTACCTGCTGTACCTGCTCTGCGTGGGAGAGCTGCCAGAGGGGAGAGACATCTGCAGGGATCCTGCCCCAGGGGAAGCTGCTACTGGGAGAAGCTGACCCTGCTATCCCAGTCCTAGACTAGCACCTGTAAAAGAGCTATCAGTGCTAGCCAGAAAGGGAGCAGGGGGAAACGGCCTGCGGTTGGTGGGAGAGTCCTAGGCTGACATGCTGCAAAGAGGCCCAGGTGATTTCAGCTGCTAGAGAACAGAGCTGCCTGCATCCCATCTGAGGTCTGTTACTAAAGGTGATACAGAGTTTGGAGCACAGACTGTGAGTAACCTGCAACACCACACACTATTGGGGAACTGTGTATTATCAAACAATAGGAGCTAATCCATCTGTTGCTGAACTATACACTCTGCCAAGTCATTTCTCACCTGGGAGGAAAGTGTTTCTTCACTAAGTTTATAAAGTTATACTGCTAACCGACAGAGGAAAGGATCAGTGCTATTGGCCAATAAGCTAAACTCAATAAGGGCCCCAACGTGCACAAATCATCTGGGACTGTGACAGGGAAATTAACCCTTTAAGTGCCACAGAACGTAGAATCTACGTTCTGTGGATCAAAGGACCAAAGTGCCACAGATCGTAGATTCTACGTTCTGCAGCACTTCCGGGTTTGCGAGCGGAGGAGCGGCTGTTAGAGCCGCTCGCTCCGCTCCTTCACGATCCCCTGCCCCTAGACAACGAGCAGAGCAGGGGATCGTGTGGCCCCTGGGGCGCGATCGCCCAGGGGCCCCAAAGCAGCAGCAGGGACGCGTTTCCTATGCGTCCTGCTGCTGCCTGCGCTGCACTTCCGCCCAGCTCCGCCCCCGCATGGCTGATGATCGTTGGAGCTGGAGATCTGCTGCGTGGGACCCTTTCTGATCGATCTGCAGCATCTACCCCAGGTAAGTGTAACATTTACACACACAAAAACACACAAACACACCAACACACACTTATTACAGTAATATACACTTACATTCACACTTACACACACTCACACATAGATTTTTGGGGATTGGGGGGGTCACACACACTCACAGCACCCATGTACACTTGCCCACGCGCACACGCGCAAATAACATGCAATTAACCCGTTGTGCACACGCATATGTACATATATGGCTTTGTGGCTTTTTTTTTTTTTTCTTATCGCATCGTCTCTTTTTGGGCTAAAAAAAATGTTTTATTGCCGTTCCGAATAGCGTATTCGCTAACCATACTGTGCAATAGCTTTTGTATGTTATTTTGGTGGTTATATTGCAATTTTGGGTATTTTGGTGCATTTTTAGCCATTTTATTGATTTTTTAGCCATTTTATTGCATTTTCAGCTCTGCATTTGTGTTGTTCACGTGTTTCTGTCCGTATAATCGATTTGGCCCAGCTAAAATATTCAAACGGTAATTCTGGTGGCCGATTACACTAGTGTGAAAAAAAAAGCATTGATTTTTGTGGTTTTATTAGTTTTTGGTGATTTATTTGCATTTCACACTGTTCTGTGTTATTTTGTTTTGCCTATGTAAATTTTATCTACTATATATCCATTTGGGGGTCTCTGTGCGCCACATAGTTTGGTATATCTATGCATATTGGGCATCAAAGTGTTCAGTAGACCCCTGTCGTTCATATTTAGGATGTTTTATGCTGATACGTTACGAAATGTGGGGCACATAATGGGGTAAAATTCAAGCTTTGTGACGATTTTCAGAAATTTGATAAAAACCGTTATGTTCAGCATTGCTTTGCAGTTTGGCAGTTTGCAGTAGAAACACTTATTTTCCCATTTTGGATTCGTCAGAATGTGTACTTTCTGAAAATATATGGTTTTCTGGGGTCTCTGTACTGTTAGGGGGGTCTAATGTCGCATAATACACACACCAGGTGCTTATATTGCAGCAGCCAGCGCGTCAGCTGTGAAAATGTCTATACATATTGTCATTTGGGGGTCTCTGTGCGCCACATACTTTGGTATATCTATGCATATTGGGCATCAAAGTGTTCAGTAGACCCCTGGCGCTCATATTTAGGCTGTTTTATGCTGATAAGCTACGAAATGTGGGGCATATAATGGGGTAGAATTCAAGCTTTGTGACGATTTTCAGAAATTTGATAAAAACCGTTATGTTCAGCATTGCTTTGCAGTTTGGCAGTTTGCAGTAGAAACACTTATTTACCCATATTGGATTCGTCAAAATGTGTACTTTCTGAAAATATATGGTTTTCTGGGGTCTCTGTGCTGTTAGGTGGTCTAATGTCGCATAATACACACACCGGGTGGTTATATTGCAGCAGCCAGCGCGTCAGCCGTGAAAATGTCTATACATATTGTCATTTGGGGGTCTCTGTGCGCCACATAGTTTGGTATATCTATGCATATTGGGCATCAAAGTGTTCAGTAGACCCCATGCGCTCATATTTAGGATGTTTTATGCTGATAAGCTACGAAATGTGGGGCATATAATGGGGTAAAATTCAAGCTTTGTGACGATGTTCAGAAATTTGATAAAAACCGTTACGTTCAGCATTGCTTTGCAGTTTGACAGTATGCAGTAGGAACACATATTTACCCATATTGGATTCGTCAGAATGTGTACTTTCCAAAAATATATGGTTTTCTGGGGTCTCTGTACTGTTAGGGGGGTCTAATGTCGCATATTACACACACCGGGTGCTTATATTGCAGCAGCCAGCGCGCGTCAGCCGTGAAAATGTATACACTATTGTCATTTGGGGGTCTCTGTGCGCCACATAGTTTGGTATATCTATGCATATTGGGCATCAAAGTGTTCAGTAGACCCCTGGCGTTCATATTCAGGATGTTTTATGCTGATAAGTTACGAAATGTGGGGCATATAATGGGGTAAAATTCAAGCTTTGTGACGATTTTCAGAAATTTGATAAAAACCGTTATGTTCAGCATTGCTTTGCAGTTTGGCAGTTTGCAGTAGAAACACTTGTTTACCCATATTGGATTCGTCAGAATGTGTACTTTCTGAAAATATATGGTTTTCTGGGGTCTCTGTACTGTTAGGTGGTCTAATGTCGCATAATACACACACACCGGGTGGTTATATTGCTGCAGCCAGCGTGTCAGCCGTGAAAATGTCTATACATATTGTCATTTGTGGGTCTCTGTGCGCCACATAGTTTGGTATATCTATGCATTTTGGGCATCAAAGTGTTCAGTAGACCCCTGGCGCTCATATTTAGGATGTTTTATGCTGATAAGTTACGAAATGTGGGGCATATAATGGGATAAAATTCAAGCTTTGTGACGATTTTCAGAAATTTGATAAAAACTGTTACGTTCAGCATTACTTTGCAGTTTGACAGTTTGCAGTAGGAACACATATTTACCCATATTGGATTCGTCAGAATGTGTACTTTCTGAAAATATATGGTTTTCTGGGGTCTCTGTACTGTTAGGGGGGTCTAATGTCGCATATTACACACACCGGGTGCTTATATTGCAGCAGCCAGCGTGCGTCAGCCGTGAAAATGTATATACACTATTGTCATTTGGGGGTCTCTGTGCGCCACATAGTTTGGTATATCTATGCATATTGGGCATCAAAGTGTTTAGTAGACCCCTGGCGTTCATATTCAGGATGATTTATGCTGATGAGTTACGAAATGTGGGGCATATAATGGGGTAAAATTCAAGCTTTGTGACGATTTTCAGAAATTTGATAAAAACCGTTACGTTCAGCATTGCTTTGCAGTTTGACAGTTTGCAGTAGGAACACATATTTACCCATATTGGATTCGTCAGAATGTGTACTTTCTGAAAATATATGGTTTTCTGGGGTCTCTGTACTGTTAGGTGGTCTAATGTCGCATAATACACACACCGGGTGGTTATATTGCAGCAGCCAGCGCGTCAGCCGTGAAAATGTCTATACATATTGTCATTTGGGGGTCTCTGTGCCCCACATAGTTTGGTATATCTATGCACATTGGGCATCAAACTGTTTAGTAGACCCCTATGTTTATATTTAGGATGCTTTATGCTGGTAATGATACATGGACAATACGATGCTGGAAAGTTGAAGCTTTGAGGCAATTTTCAGAATATTTTACCAAAACCGCCAAATTTGGCAAAGCCTTGCGACTCAGTAGTTTGGGGCAGAAAGGCATGGGTACCCATTTTAGATTCTGTATAATGTGTACTTTCCAAAAATATATGGGTTTGGGGGGTAAACATATATTTCTGTGTTTTTACCCCACAAAAATGCAGTCAATGTGTTGATTTTTCATTAGCTGAAGTTACCCACAGGACTATTTGTATGCGCTAACTTCATTTTGGGGCCTCTAACTGCCATATACTTTGGTAAACCTATGCACAGTGGGCACCAAACTGTTTGGAGGACCCCTGGCAATCATATTTAGGGTGTTTTTTTTTGGTGCGTAACGATACATGGGTGATATGGTGCTGAGAAGTTGAAGCTTTGAGGCAATTTTCAGATATTTCACCAAAACCGACAATTGTGGGAAAGCCTTGCAACTCAGTAGTTTGGAGCAGAAAGGCATGGGTACCCATTTTAGATTCGGTAGAATGTGTACTTTCCAAAAATATATGGGTTTGGGGGGTAAACATATATTTCTGTGTTTTTACCCCACAAAAATGCAGTCAATGTGTTAATTTTTCATTAGATGAAGTTAACCACAGGACTATTTGTATGCGCTAACTTCATTTTGAGGCCTCTAACTGCCAGATACTTTGGTAAACCTATGAACAATGGCCACCAAACTGTTTGGAGGAACCCTGGCAATCATATTTAGGGTGTTTTTTCTTGGTGCGTAACGATACATGGGTGATATGGTGCTGAGAAGTTGAAGCTTTGAGGCAATTTTCAGATATTTCACCAAAACCGACAATTGTGGGAAAGCCTTGCGACTCAGTAGTTTGGAACAGAAAGGCATGGGTACCCATTTTAGATTCTGTAGAATGTGTACTTTCCAAAAATATATGGGTTTTGGGGGGTAAACATATATTTCTGTGTTTTTACCCCACAAAAATGCAGTCAATGTGTTGATTTTTCATTAGCTGAAGTTACCCACTGGACTTTTTGTATGCACTAACTTCATTTTGGGGCCTCTAACTGCCATATACTTTGGTAAACCTATGCACAGTGGGCACCAAACTGTTTGGAGGAACCCTGGCAATCATATTTGGGGTGCTTTTTCTTGGTGCGTAACGATACATGGGTGATATGGGGCTGAGAAGTTGAAGCTTTGAGGCAATTTTCAGATATTTCACCAAAACCGACAATTTTGGGAAAGCCTTGCGACTCAGTAGTTTGGAGCAGAAAGGCATGGGTACCCATTTTAGATTCTGTAGAATGTGTACTTTCCAAAAATATATGGGTTTGGGGGGTAAACATATATTTCTGTGTTTTTACCCCACAAAAATGCAGTCAATGTGTTGATTTCTCATTAGATGAAATTACCCACAGGACTATTTGTATGCGCTAACTTCATTTTGAGGCCTCTAACTGCCAGATACTTTGGTAAACCTATGAACAATGGCTACCAAACTGTTTGGAGGAACCCTGGCAATCATATTTAGGGTGTTTTTTCTTGGTGCGTAACGATACATGGGTGATATGGTGCTGGGAAGTTGAAGCTTTGAGGCAATTTTCAGATATTTCACCAAAACCGACAATTTTGGGAAAGCCTTGCGACTCAGTAGTTTGGAGCAGAAAGGCATGGGTACCCATTTTAGATTCTGTAGAATGTGTTCTTTCCAAAAATATATGGGTTTGGGGGGTAAACATATATTTCTGTGTTTTTACCCCACAAAAAATGCAGTCAATGTGTTGATTTCTCAGTAGCTGAAGTAAAGTCCTGAACAATTTGGATGCGCTAACTTCATTTTTGTGTCTCTAAATGCCAGATACTTTGGTAAACCTATGCATAATGGGTATCAAACTGTTCAGTGGACCCCTGGCAATCATATTTCAGGTGCTTTTTCTTGGTACGTAATATAGTTTGGGATATGCGGAGCAGCAAAATAAAACCTTTGAAATGATTTTTCAAAATTTTGAATTTTATTTTGAAAAACCGCTATGTTCAGACAAGCTTTTCTGTTTGGTAGTTGGGAGTAGAGAGACATAGTTACCCATTTTGTAATCGGCAGAATGTGTACTTTTCAAAAATGTATGGTTTTCTGGGGTAAACCTATGGTTTCAGGATTTTTTGCCTTGGAATCTAAAGCATGCCCTTTTCTGCCTTAGTGCTTTCAAAATTCAGTAATAATACTGCCGGGAGTTTTTGCTGTACAGAAATCCTAAATCTCCCTAAAACTATACATATCTGGTATTGGCACGTTCGAGAGACATAAGGCTTTCCAAATCAGTTGGATTTTCATCTGTAAAATGAAATATTTTTCTGGTATAAATTGATATACGATGAAAAATGGTAATTTTTCATTTTTTTTTGTTATTTAGCACTATACATTTTTTTGCACAGGTGGAAATACATGAAAACTCAGGCAGATTTAGAAAGCTCAGTTTCTACCGAAAAAAACAATGTATAGTTTTCCTAGGTAAACTATAGGTTTCCCCTCAGAAAATGCCCCTAAAGTGAGAGAGCACAAAATGCTTAAAAACGGCTGGCATTTCGCGTAACCAAAATGTGAAATTCTGCTGGCACTTAAAGGGTTAAGTTACAACATTTAGCACATATATTTTCTGCATACTTTGTATTAGCAATTTAAATGGTGTCATTGTTGGTTGGTGTATTGTTATACATATATATCTTGCTTTAATATTTTAAATGATAGTCGAATCCCTGCTGATTATTTGTTACGCTTAATAAAGAAAAGGGATATCACTGTTTATCATTATTGTGGTCCGTTCAATGGGGTGTCACTGAGTGTGCTGGAGTTACCCATATATATATTAGTCTCACTCAAGGGTGTGCTATATATATATATATATATATATATAATCCGTTTGTGGAGCGCACACCATAAAGTAAATAATAGCCTGGGTGCCAGCCTGGAAGAAAATCATAAAGTCAATGCAGAAAAGACGGCACTCACGGGCAAAAAATCAAACAATCAATTAGGGTGAAACCATGCGGTTTATTGTGATCCTACGTTTCGGTTCCTTCTTGGAACCTTCGTCAGGGAAAGAAAACAGAACACAACAGTTCAGTGCAGAGTTTAAATGGTGTCAAAATGGCGCCAAAATGTGGTTGCTAGGGTGCCTAGCAACGTGTGCACGAGGAAAAAGTGTGCGTATAGGGTTAAAAGCAGTATTATGGGCACAGGGCTGGGTCAGAGGTACTACAGAGCAGGGACTAAAACCGTGAGCCATCCAGTATTGTGACCGCCGTATAAATGAACAGAAAGCCGAAGTGCCGGCTAGCTTACCCGTCCTTCAGTCAGCGAGCGGTGAACCGGAACTGCGCTGAGTTCCCGGCGCTTCAGTGAACAGCTGCAGAGGCGCGTTGCCTAGCAACGCCTACGCTTAGTCCGTGTCCAAGCGCTGCGCTGGCCCTTCAAGCCAGCATATTCAAACTGCCATGGATAAGCCCACACGTCCTGTGGGACCAGAGTACTGTCAGGCTCAGTGGGGAACACTGGCAGCTATTTAAAGCCAGCAATGACCCCACTACTTAGCCTTAGTACAACGGACGGGCAGTCATTAGGACTTATAGCGCTTCTGATCTGTGCTTGTTCACCTGGGTGCCATGTTCACATCGCGGACTAGGGTAGTAAAACATAATAGTGCAATGGCCAACCTGAATAGTTTCTGGCAAAACCTGCGGTAGTAAGCTCTAGGGTAGTCAACGTGGGGTACTCCTGCTACCCACACGTCTCTTCAGGTGCCCCAATTTTTGCCCAAATACATGCAAACAAATGCACAGATGTGTACTGTGCCAGAAGAGGGGGGGGGGGGAAAGGAAAAAGCTAAGGCAAGGGAAAAACAACAAGCACATCAGAATGTCCACCATAAAAAGTCAAATAAAGCACCCCAATGGGAGTGTCTCATTGAGGCCCCGAGGGGCCACAGTATCCAATTTGTAAATCCATCTTGCTTCTCTACGGAGTAATGCTTGATCACGGTTGCCTCCTCTGTCCAGAGGTTGTTGAAAGTCAATTATCATGCACTTGAAAGTGGGTAGTGTATGTCCTTTGAGCAAGAAATGCTTCGCCACAGGTTGGAGAGCCTTCCCCTCCTTTAAAGCCTTACTGATGGCAGATCTGTGGTTGCCAATCCTTTCTTTGAAGGTTGTTCGCGTTTTGCCTACGTAGTATAGACCGCAGGGGCAGGTAATGATGTAAACTACAAAGGATGAGTTACAGCTCAGTCTGTGCATAATTTTAAATCTTTTCCCTGTATGAGGATGGGGAAAATCTGAGCCTGTGATAAGACATCTACAAGTAACACAGTCGGGACACCTGTAGCATCCCAATTTTCTATGTTGGGTAAGCCAGTCTGTGTCTGTGTTGGCTGATCTCAGAAAGTCGGTGCGCATCAGCTGGTCATTAGGAAATTGGATGAAATAAAAAATATCTCACCTAACAACTTATTGGTTACCATGGATGTAAAAAGTCTATATACGGTGATACCCCATGAGCAAGGAATAGCGGCATGCAGGAAGGCCCTAATAACTTCACATACACATCAAGTACCCATTGACTTTCTCCTGCATTTACTGGAACTAACACTCACCAGGAATTTTTTCAGATTCGAGAAATCTTTCTACCTACAAATTTCCGGGACCGCTATGGGCAGTGCGCTCGCACCCTCCTATGCTAACATCTTCATGTCTGAATTTGAATCTGCCCATATTTGGCCACGATTGGGGAAGGAAATCCTCACGTATTTTCGCTACATAGACGATCTATTCCTGATATGGACTGGCACCAAAGAGACACTACTATCTTTCCACCAACAGCTCAATGAACTTGATAGCCCGATCAAACTAACCTTGAATTCGGATTATGACAACATAGATTTTTTGGATCTAAACATTTTCTTTACAGGATCTCATATAGGAACCAGACTGTTTAGAAAACCGACGGATCGGAACTCAGTACTACATGCTGGGAGCAACCATCCGCCAGCTACTATAAGAGGCATACCCTACTCACAATTCCTAAGGGTAATTAGAAACAACAGCTCAAGGGAAACTGCTACGGTCCAGTTACGTGAAATGTTTAACAGGTTCCTGGAAAGAGGCTATTCGGATGAATTACTTTGCAGGCAACTAGAAAGGGCCCTGACATGCTCTCAGTCAGATCTATTAGATAAGAAACAACACACACAGAGCTCCCCTTACCCAATGATCTTTACAACCACCTATACAGCGGCATCTCGACAACTCAGGAATAGTGTAAATAAGCACTGGCCCATGCTAAACATGGACGAATCCTTGTCCCTGCATCAGGCCCCGAAACCTATTATGGGATACAAGAGAGACCGTAGTCTGCGAGACCAGCTGATGCGCACCGACTTTCTGAGATCAGCCAACACAGACACAGACTGGCTTACCCAACATAGAAAATTGGGATGCTACAGGTGTCCCGACTGTGTTACTTGTAGATGTCTTATCACAGGCTCAGATTTTCCCCATCCTCATACAGGGAAAAGATTTAAAATTATGCACAGACTGAGCTGTAACTCATCCTTTGTAGTTTACATCATTACCTGCCCCTGCGGTCTATACTACGTAGGCAAAACGCGAACAACCTTCAAAGAAAGGATTGGCAACCACAGATCTGCCATCAGTAAGGCTTTAAAGGAGGGGAAGGCTCTCCAACCTGTGGCGAAGCATTTCTTGCTCAAAGGACATACACTACCCACTTTCAAGTGCATGATAATTGACTTTCAACAACCTCTGGACAGAGGAGGCAACCGTGATCAAGCATTACTCCGTAGAGAAGCAAGATGGATTTACAAATTGGATACTGTGGCCCCTCGGGGCCTCAATGAGACACTCCCATTGGGGTGCTTTATTTGACTTTTTATGGTGGACATTCTGATGTGCTTGTTGTTTTTCCCTTGCCTTAGCTTTTTCCTTTCCCCCCCCCCCCTCTTCTGGCACAGTACACATCTGTGCATTTGTTTGCATGTATTTGGGCAAAAATTGGGGCACCTGAAGAGACGTGTGGGTAGCAGGAGTACCCCACGTTGACTACCCTAGAGCTTACTACCGCAGGTTTTGCCAGAAACTATTCAGGTTGGCCATTGCACTATTATGTTTTACTACCCTAGTCCGCGATGTGAACATGGCACCCAGGTGAACAAGCACAGATCAGAAGCGCTATAAGTCCTAATGACTGCCCGTCCGTTGTACTAAGGCTAAGTAGTGGGGTCATTGCTGGCTTTAAATAGCTGCCAGTGTTCCCCACTGAGCCTGACAGTACTCTGGTCCCACAGGACGTGTGGGCTTATCCATGGCAGTTTGAATATGCTGGCTTGAAGGGCCAGCGCAGCGCTTGGACACGGACTAAGCGTAGGCGTTGCTAGGCAACGCGCCTCTGCAGCTGTTCACTGAAGCGCCGGGAACTCAGCGCAGTTCCGGTTCACCGCTCGCTGACTGAAGGACGGGTAAGCTAGCCGGCACTTCGGCTTTCTGTTCATTTATACGGCGGTCACAATACTGGATGGCTCACGGTTTTAGTCCCTGCTCTGTAGTACCTCTGACCCAGCCCTGTGCCCATAATACTGCTTTTAACCCTATACGCACACTTTTTCCTCGTGCACACGTTGCTAGGCACCCTAGCAACCACATTTTGGCGCCATTTTGACACCATTTAAACTCTGCACTGAACTGTTGTGTTCTGTTTTCTTTCCCTGACGAAGGTTCCAAGAAGGAACCGAAACGTAGGATCACAATAAACCGCATGGTTTCACCCTAATTGATTGTTTGATTTTTTGCCCGTGAGTGCCGTCTTTTCTGCATTGACTATATATATATATATATATATATATATATATATATATATATATATATATATATATATATATATATATATATATATATATATATATATATATATATATATATATATATATATATATATATATATATATATATATATATATATATATTCTGCATTTCTTATTTTTCATTACTTTTCACATCTAAGTATAATTTGCATGTGCATTTCTATTAATATACAGTATATTTGGAAACACAGGACCTTGTACCAAACATTGTGAGACACCACCAGAAAATCAATAAAAATCTGGAAACACTTTACAAATTGTAGTAAGAGGAGTAAAAAGGTGCACGCATTTTCACATAGTAGATTGGGCTGCCACCAGAGAAGGTCCAAAGCAATAGAAGAAAAGACCAGCCTGAAGTTTATTTAAGGTTACATCTGGACTAAATTTCTTTATGCTCTTCCAGAGATGTGTTGATTACTTTGTACAGGATGACGTCGCATCGTAGAGCTTCTCAATGATGGATATCTGACTGGTCAATACAGAGTCCGTCATTATGATATGGAGGCCGATTTTTATAGTGGTCTCACATCTATTTTAGGCCAGTCACCTATTTGTAACTCAAAATAAAGTTCCCAGAATTTCCACAAATTAGGATGTGCTACAACTTGTGTTCCATTTATCACTTAGCACTCTAATGGAGAATGTAATATGTTTCGTTTAAAGATAAAAAAATCGAAGTGTTTTTTTGTCGACAGATTATTTAATAAAAGCAGGTGTTAGCGCTAACCTTTGCTTAGCAATAGTGAGAGATTTAATATTCAAAATTGAGTGATTTTACATTGTGAGCAACGCTAAACATTTGCAAAAACACAATTTTAAAACATTGCGTGTGATTTTGAATGACATTCCCCCAAATATCCCTTTCTATGTAAATTGTGTTCAAGTTGCGGCTTCATTTGTTTCTCAAATACCATTAAAATGCATTGACTAGGTGCAAATCAGACAAAGGCCGCTGGAAGCAGCACGTTGTGTTGAATTCATCAAAACGGGAATATTGGCAATAGGCACAAGTTGCATGAAGCATTTGTATACATATTTAGATACATCACAGTACATGTTGAAAAGTGTTAATATTTTGCAAGTAATTTTGTGCTATGCACTTGTATGCCTACATGGGCTCTTGAGTCCATATTTATCAGAAAAAGAGGTTTGGCTAAAAGTGAACTTCCTTAGGCTTCACCCAATTTAAATCTTACAAACCAGTAGGGAAATGCCATATACCACATTGTCTTTATTTAAGCATTATGTTATTACGTTATCTGGAAACCCGTTATCCAGAAAGTTCTGAATTAGGGAAAGGCCGTCTCCCACAGACTCTATTATAATCAAATATTCCAAATTTTTAGAAATGATTTCCTTTTTCTCTGTAATAATAAAACAGTAGCTTGTACTTGATCCCAGCTAAGATATAATTAATCCTTATTGTAAGCAGAACCAGACTAATGGGTTTATTTAATGTTTACATGATTTTGTAGTAGCCTTAAGGTATGACGATCCAAATTACGAAAGATCCATTATCCAGAAAGCCCCAAGTCCCGAGCATTGTGAATAACAGGTCCCATACCTGTATCTTGATTTTTTTAGCGCTTCTGCTATTAGCCAAGGATTAAGTGTAGGTTCATTTATTATATCAGATAAGCTTTTATAACTTGTGCTCCAGTCTGATTTTATCCACAGCCTTACACTGATGTAATTGTGCTTGCTTTCTTGAGCAATTATCTTTTCTATTTGAATTTTAGCCAACCTTATGTCTATACAGTTGTTTTGGTACAGTACAATTAACATATAACATGATATAAATCTGCTAAAGAGAAAATAGTGGTTTGCCATCTGGTAATTTTAGACTTGTGAAGTAATTGAAACACTTTGTTTAGTAATATCCCGTGAGATCAGTGTGTACCCATATGTCACCATTTTCATATTTGCTATGTAAAACATGTCACAACGGAACACAATCTATTGCACATTGATGGAATACAATGATTATTTGAATCCATCATTTCAATCTGCTCCAACTAAGAAATATAAAAACAGAACACAAAGATTAGGCACACTATGCCCATATTTATTTGAACATATACATAAATAGTACATGTTACGTTAAAATATATGAAAGTTTTATAATGTATAACATATCTAGTCCTTACTAATCTTACACATTCATATTTAAGATGCACAGAAGGATTCAGGTTCAGATTTTCATTGCTATATATAGATTTGAGCTTCGGCATTCACATAAATAATCTTGGATGATCAACCTTTAAAGGCTTAAAGATTTTGAGAATATGAACATACCAATGCTCCAATTATTTCTAAAACACAAGGAAAAGGATGTCATATACAGTAGCTAAGGATTGAATATTACAGACTAGCCCTTCTGGGATCCGTTTGTAATACTCTAACCAAATACAAAGAAAATCTACAAGATACCGCTAAGAGAAAAAGAATATATGTTGATTTCCTTGCATGGGCTTTATTCTTAGAAAACAGCAATACACTTTTTGCCTTTGCAGTTGCTTAGCAACTGTAATGTATGTTTAAATTCTGATATATTTTTGCATGTTTACAATTTTCTTCATTAACTCCTTTAGTGTAGGCATTTTAATCATGCTCTCAAGAGGCCCTTGAGGATGTTCTTGAAGTGCATAAATGGAAATTTTCTACCACACGTGTAGGCCAAGGAAAGATTAAGATAACAAATGAGACCCGATTTACAATATATAATATACGGTTTAAGTTGTAGAATCACAGTGAATAACTTGGAAAGAAACAATATCACTGTTGCCAGTCAAGTAAAGAGAAGCTGACCAACACTTGCGTAGGAGTTAGGAAAAGGCATTGTTTGCAGAAAAGGAAATTTTTGTATTTATCCTTAAATTAGTTTCTCTCCAGTTGTAAGGGGGACACAGGGACTGTGGGGTAAAGAGTCCCACCCATCAGGAGGAAGAACACTGATGACATCAGAGCTGACACCCCTCCCACTCTCCCTTTATCCCCTGTCATGCCCAGGGGGCCTCAGTTTGTAACCAAGAAAAGCAGTGAACGTAACTGAAGAACAAACTTTCACATGGTAGAGCACAACAGTAGAACAAGAGTTCATGGGGGAAGCCCTGTGTCCCCCTTACGACTGGAGAGAAAAGGATTTAACGGTAAATACATAAATCTCCCCATGTTTAGGGGACACAGGGACCATAGGGATGTACAAAAGCACCCCCACATTAGGGAGGGAGAACTCTGATGGTTAAAGAAACTACTGCCTGGAGATTCTTCCGTCCGAAGGCTGCCTCTGCAGACATGTAGTGGTAGAATTTCGTGAAAGTATGTAGGGAGGACCAGGTAGCTGTCCTACACACTTGCTTAGCCGAGGCAGAATTTCTATAAGCCCAGGAAGTCCCAAGGGCTCTGGTGGAATGCGCCCTAAGCTTGATGGGAAGCACCCTCTTCACCGACCCTGTAGGATCGCCTCACTGCCATCCCATTAAAGCAAAGAACTGGGGGTTGTGGTGGAATACTGGTCCTTGACATAATAGCTGAGGAAACGAGGGAAGTGTTATTGGTAATCACCTCTTCTTCGGGGCGACTAATCACCACGAACTGCCTCCCGACGGCTAGAATGTAAATTGCCAGTGGGATGGCAATCGGTGCTCTTCGTTTTCCGAAGTCGCCCAAAATTGCCTTACGAGGAAACTTCGGGGGACTTTGGAAAATTAAGCGCCCCGAGTGCCATCCTGCCAGCAATTTAGATTCTAGCCAGTGGGAGGCAGTTCGGGGAGATTAGTCGCTCAAAGAAGAGGCGATTTATTGCCAGGCAACTAAATCTCCCCGAATCTGAGCGTGTGTCCCTGCCCTAAAAGGGGCCAAATGGTCTAAGGTTGCTGACACACAAGGAAGTTAGTCACCCCAGGATTCACATTATTGCTGGTGGGAAAGCATTCTGAGATTAGTCAGCAGCATTATAGGAGATTAATCACAGGGTGATTAATCTCCTCTTTTAGGGCCCATAGAATGTGCAGAAGATCTTGGGAGACTTATTGTTTCAGGAATGATAACAGGCCATCAGTCAATCTTATATCAGGTATACAAAAGATTTACTGGGCAGCTACAACATGTGAATCTGAGCAGAAATCTTATTAATTAGTAGTGATGTTGAATCTTTGTACACATATATCACACATAAACATTGTTTAATAGCATTACAAACAAATAGACTAAATAGAATACTGATTTCATGGTTGATCTCATTCAAATTTGCCTTAATCATATTTATTTTACGTTTTAAAACAGGGTCGGACTGGGGGGCCCACCGGGACCGCTATCCAGGGCCCCCCTCTGGCCACCCAGCTTGCCCCCTACTGAGGCGCCGCTCCGCACACACACGCATCAAGATGTGAACGGCGCATGCACAAACAGTGCCACCCAGCGCGCATGCCCGATCGGCGGCAAAATTATTTTTTTTGGGGGGGATTCAAAATATGGGGAGAGGTTACATTTTCAGTTACATTTTTTGCTAACGGACTCCTGCTGCACAAATATGGCAGCCCCCTCATAGATGAACACAGGGAGTCAGACAGGTAATGTAAAAGCATCAGGCCAATGCTTTATCACAAAATTATAAGTAGCATGCAAAGTCAATATAATGATTAATGCAAAAAAGGTTTAATTTCTGGTTTCATTATCTCTTTAATTGCAGACCTGTATAGGAAAACAACTGCCACCAAATATATACTTCACTTTGAGATTCACTGTCCTCCCTTTGCCAGGGTATACAGGGTAACAGGGTATACCAATTAGTACATTTTAGTAATTTAGCATTCTTTGAGAAATTAGCTAATGAACTGCCAACTTGGTATATGATAAAATAGGATGTGGGGGTTGGGTGCCCTACCACAATCAACCAATATTATGCATAGGACAATCAATGGCATCCCTTTTTCATAGAACATGTATTTCTCATTTCTTTGCTCACTACACATGAATATTACCTTGCTTAAAAATACAAAGTTGGCCTAAGACAAAGAAGCAATACATTTAATTTGCTTAAAAACATTTTATCAGACCTTAAAAGAGTAATGCAAGAGAAAGACAGGTTTTGAATAATGAACATCATCTGTGTCTTAAAGTTAAAATAATTTAGAGCATTTATTTTAATGACTTCAGTCTCTCAGTCGTAAGAGCTTTTAGGCATTTATTATTCTTTTGTGTTCTAATTCGATCTTCAAAACTTGGGAGCCTAAGTAGCTGCACATTTACATTGCATACCCCAAAGATTTCCCTTATTGACCTTCAGTAATATATTTATACAAAGAAATGTTTTTAGCTTAAGTCTCGTAAATGGAAGGGAGTTTGTCATTATGTTCTTTTCTGCTCCTTTTTATATTCCTGGAGAAATACAGTAGCACGTCTTCACTTTTACTAAGTTGCTGTAAGAGCATTATAGCTATATTCTTAGTGTGATTTTTAAAGTAATTCTTTTATTAGTTTGATGACAGTTTTAGTGGAAAAGGGTAATTAAAATGTATCATAATACACATGAGCCATAATTAATATACATGAATGCACAATATATCCTTAAAAACAATGCTTAGTGAAGTCAACAGTTTCAATCAGTGATACACAGTATTAGTTTAGAATCACCCAGAAATGTTCATATTTTTTATATAAATTCCCCAAGGTAGTGTAACATTGATCAGTGATTATATTCAATACATTGACAATATAACATTCTTTTATTTCATATAACTGCTCTATTCCTCAAACTTTACACTTACAAAAAAATCTTCCACTTGCCGCAATACCAGCTTTGTAGACTTTGGATTTTTCAGATGTCAGTTTTGGGGCTATACAGGGGAAATTTCTCCTATTTGCTCTTCCTAGAGGTGCTACTGGCTTGAAGGCATTTTTTTCTGATCTTGTAGTGATGCTCAAGAGCTAAATAGAGCTAGATAGGGTCAAGGTCTGGTGATGGTGCTCGGTAGGCTGCCCCCAGTCATGTGACTTGTGCCTGCACTTTAGGAGAGAAATGCTTTCTGGCAGGCTGCTGTTTTTCCTTCTTAGGGCTAGTCCACACGGGGAGATAGCCACGCGTTTGCGGTCGCGGCGACAAAGCGCCGCGCCAGTCGCCGCGACCGGCGCAGGCGACAGTTTTGTATGGGCGCCTATGTAAAAACGCCTGTGCTAACCACACGAGGCGATGCGCTTTTCAACAGTCGCCTGAAAAAGCCTGGCGAGGCATTTTCAGGCGACTGTTGAAAAGCGCATCGCCTCGTGTGGTTAGCACAGGCGTTTTTACATAGGCGCCCATACAAAACTGTCGCCTGCGCCGGTCGCGGCGACTGGCGAGGCGCTTTGTCGCCGCGACCGCAAACGCGTGGCTATCTCCCCGTGTGGAATAGCCCTTAATGTAACTGAATATGTCTCAGTGGGACATGGGTTTTTACTATTGAGTGCTGTTCTTAGATCTACCAGGCAGTTGTTATCTTGTGTTAGGGAGCTGCTATCTGGTTACCTTCCCATTGTTCTTTTGTTTGGCTGCTGGGGGGAAAAAGAGAGGGGGTGATATCACTCTAACTTGCAGTACAACAGTAAAGAGTGATTGAAGTTTATCAGAGCACAAGTCACATGACTTGGGGCAGCTGGGAAATTGAAAATATGTCTAGCCCCATGTCAGATTTCAAACTTGAATATAAAAAAATTTTGTTTGCTCTTTTGCGAAATTGATTTCAGTGCAGAATTCTGCTGGAGCAGCACTATTAACTGATTCATTTTGAAAAAAAAAAATGTTTTTCCCATGACAGTATCCCTTTAAAAAATAAAATACCTCCTGTTTGAAATATGAGCATATTAAAAGTCACCATGGAGTTACTTGACCTGTATTGATGCCTTTATATTTTGAATTAAGTCTATTAGGTCACTTGAAAAAACATAATTTCTGTCCCATTTGAGCAGAACAATGACAAGGTCTGCAGTTAGCTAACTCCTTGCAAGTAAAAATTTTCAAGCACCGAATATGGACCATATAAGAAGTCAAGAGAAGCAAAAGGACAGGTAGAACCATAAAGTAAAAGAGAATCAAAGAGATGACATGGTCATGGCACAATTTTTACAAAGGTTGCCACTGGTTGACTGGGATTATGAGCTCCATGATGAACAGGTCTTCTGAGGACTCACTGGTCATTCTTCACAGTCACTGGAGCTTGAAACTGTCAACAGGTAAATCCAATCCAAAAAAAAAATTTAAATGATATTATATTAATTAATTATGAAACCTTTGGAACACAACACAAGTAATGTATGGCTTTTCTCAATGTGTAAAGCATTCACAGGTTTG
The DNA here is from genome assembly GCF_017654675.1 of Xenopus laevis. Lineage (NCBI taxonomy): Eukaryota > Metazoa > Chordata > Amphibia > Anura > Pipidae > Xenopus > Xenopus laevis. The sequence goes on along the minus strand of NC_054381.1, from coordinate 133,923,791 downwards.
AGTGATCCATTGATGGTTATAGCTATGTGAACCAAGTGACCAGTGATATAAATATACAATACATACAGTATGTATATACTAATAAAAAGATTCTGAAATTGAGATGGTTTAAAGGTCTGGTCAGCAGTAGGCTCTCAATGCAGGTCCAGATAGGGAAATAAAACACAATGCATGTGTCAGATGCTAGTGTATTAGTGAAATATACCCAAGCTCTAGATTTGCTTTTTAGGCTTATGGGATGCTTCATTACAGCATGTTATAGTATAGCATCCAAAATGCAATACATTACAATAGCTTTTTAAGAGATTACTTAGTTAAAGGAAATTGATATGCATTAGCATATGAATACATTCAGAACACCATAACAGCAAGTTAAAATTTGTTACTCAAACGTACTGTACAAGAAGAGAAATGTTAGAGAACAAGAAGAATGTCCTGTTATCCTAATCAAAAAAGACATATGACAAAAACACATTTAATGTATAATGGGCACAACTGAAGCGTTGTTAAGGTATGTAGTAAGAATACTGTGAGGAAACCTGGTGGTCTAGTGGCCCCTAGGGGCCGGTGGGGATGCCCGCCATGCTCCTGGCCGGGATGCCCACAGCCCTGATTCACTCCCCTCCGGTGCGTGCCATCCTATGGCGCATGTGTCGCGCACTTCCGGGTTTTACACGACGAGTGTATGCCGTCATTGCATTTTTGACTCACAGTTCATTGACTGTTGTTAGGTCAATATTATTGTTCCTGGGTACATTTACTCTGTCTGAATACTCCTGTTTTGATCCTTGCCTGTCTGACTTTTGCTTGAACTCTGCCTGAATTGACCTCTGCCTGATTTGAACGTGTATGAACTCTGCCTGGACTGACCCCTTGCTTGCCTGACTACCGCTCGAACTCTGCCTGAACCAACTCCTTGCCTGTCTGACAACCGCTTGAATTCTGCCTGGACTGATCCCTGACAACATTTTTAGCCATACTCAAACCAGAAAAAAAAGTCTGCATTGGTAAATGGATGCTTTGCAAGCACAAAAAATATGGGAAAAAATGCTGAATTAAGAGCAAGAAACATGGCAATCTAGACCCTTTATTTTACTCTTCCACATTGCATGTGGTTATTTGAGCCCTTTTAACTAGGTTAAGGGTTGTCTTAGCAGTTTGGTCATTTATGTTATATAATGCCCTCTGTCTGATACCTCACAGGAGCCCCTTGGGGAAAAACATTGATAAAAGCACAAAACACATACAGTAGGCATAGGATCTATTATCCAAAATGCTTGGGACCTGGGGTTTTCCGCATAAGGAATCTTTCCATATTTTGGATATTCATATCTTAAGTCTACCAAAAAATGTTTTAAACATTTAATAAGCCAAATAGTATTGTTTTGACCCAATACAGTTCATGCAGCTTAGTTACCATCAAATACTAGGTATTGTTTTATTATTACAGAGAAAATGGAAATCATTTTTAAAAATATTTGCTTAAAATGGACTCTATAGCGACCGCCATCCTGTAATTTGGAACTTTCTAGATAAAAGGTTTCTGAGTACGGAACCCCATACCTGTATATTGTTGGACATTTTTAGTGCATACCTCTTAGTTTGTAGATATTTTTGGGAGGTTTGTCGCCTACTTGGATGGTGATTTAGCATATGTGATATTACCCATAAGAAAAAAGTTTTTGATGTAAACATGCTTGTTTTAAACTATTGTAGATGAAGTATCCAACAAAATATGCATATTAGTTTTCACTGCATTCTCCTCATAGCAGCAAGTTAATTTCCTTTAAACTTCAAAAGTTCTGTTCTGTTTTAGCCCTGCTTAAATGTTTAGTCCCATCATTAATTGTCTGCTCTGCTGTCTTTAATGAGAAATTTCTGCAATATTCTACTGAGAGAAATAATTTATCATCTTGCAGATTAGGCTGTTACACATGAGTATAGCACAATTTCATATTTTTTTTTCTTCAGGATTAGGTTTATCTTTATTCAAATAACTTGACCTGAAAAAGTGACCCAAATATTGGCACAAAATAACAAAGGTTCATTAATTTTCAATCATTCTTTAATCTAGGGGTTCGGCAGTGACTGATGCAAGTGGCCATGATGATACATTCAAGGAAATGCACATCTAGCCTATTTTAGAAGAGTTAATTAAAGATGGCATTTAGTTATACAATTTAGAAGCATCATGCAAATGATAACTGCTCTAGATTTCATAATTATCCCTGTACCTTAAAAGAGAAATAAGGCTTATTTTATTGCATTAGAATGAAACCAAAGGTTTTTGATAGCTCAATATTTTTCCTAATTTTTGTATTTTCCTATTAAAGGAATGTGCTGAAATGCAGATCAGTGACATTTGTGTTTTGCAAAGAGATTTAATAGTATATTAACATCTGTTCATATCAGTTTTAATACAGGGTAATTACCTTTACAGCAGTGATACTTTTATGAATCAGAATTAAGCCAGTTTGGTAATAGTTACACTGTACAATGCAAAGAAGGCAATACAGATAAATAGCAGCAAAGTAAATACTAATTAATATGTCTTCTATAGTATGACCCTTACCATTAAGCACCCTTCCTTTCCTGATCCTCCTTGTTCTAATATCAGACAACTGAATGGTTAATATGAACTTAAGCAACTCAATACAGTATCTGGATGCACCGATTTTTTCAAAAGTTGGGGTCCAATTTCTCAACAGACACTTGAGTAAAGAGATCTGCTATTTGGCATAGCAACATGACTTTGTGTGTTTGCAAAAAGCTTTGCTACTATAATAACTCAACTTAAGTCTTTGAGTATCTAAATGATAATCTGATCAAGGTCAAATCATCAGGTATTCTGTACCTGTTCAATTTTTCATTGGGACCAAAATCAGAGCCAAGACAGCAGAGTCCAGAGGTTGTTTTATTGTGTATGCGTCTTTAGTTTGTACTTTGATGCAGATGTAAGAGAATATTGTGCATACTGACCTATGTGTTAACCTTCTCTGTTGTTAAACATGGGTGTTTCTTACAAAGGCATGGTTAAAAAAAGTGGTCTTCCATTATCTGCCCTTCATCTCCAAATTTCCAGCATATTTACTGTATGTTCAACAGGGTCTGGTTACAGTTCAAATCCTACTTATCTGTATTGTTCCAAAGGTTCCAATTCTGTTAGTTATACAGGTCACTTATACATATACTGAACAAACATATTCACCAACAAATTCCTCAGCAGTATTACATTTTATTATGGCAATACATACCATGTGTACTGACACAATAAAAGGAATTATTAATTTTGGGTGTTTAGTGACAAAATAACATCTGCATCAGTTGGCACCTGTGGGAACCCTGGAACTAATGCCACCTTTAAGGTGCCAGCAATGCCAGGGTTATGCCAGTGTATATATATGAGCACTTGATTGTGATTCAGAACAGGGGGCAACTTTCGAGCCCAACTATACAGAAATGTAAGGAGAAGTTTTGGACACAAGTACTTTTAATGAATGACGTCAATTCAACTGTGTCCATTTAAATGAGTCCTTATGTAGACAAAGGGGCCAAACAAAAGGGAGGCTGTTTATAGGTAGGTGAGAGACACAAAGGGACCAGAACTAGAAGTGAAAAGAATATATGATTAGATAAACCTGGGTAGAACCAGCACCAAGAGTGATCAAAAAGGGGGGTGGTTAGGTGAAAGTAGAGGGGGGGTAGGGTACGAGCAGGGCCGCCATCAGGGGGGGACAGGGGGGAGAGTTGTAGGGGGCCCGAGGGTAAGGCGGGCCCGGCCATGCCGGACTTACTTGATTAGCCGGGCCCCCTGCTTTCTGAGAACTGCCAACTTCGGGAAGGAAGGGCGAGAGCACAGGGGGAGGTATCTTCTGTCCATTCCTTTCCCTTATTGGTCACAGAGTTTAAGTCCCGGTTGAGCTGCTCAGGGATTGGATAGCTGGGGTTTGAACTTCCCCTTCAGTTCATCCAATCACCATGCAGCTTTACTGGGACTTGAATTCTGTGACCAATAAGGGAAGAAAATGCTGTCACTGGAAGAATATGAAGCCACCTGTGCTCCCCTCCTCCCTTCTGTAGTTGGCAGCTCAATTACAGCAGATGGGCCACACTAATGAAGTAAGTGTAACATTAGGTAACCCTTTGTGGTCCCTGTTGTGTGGTGGGGCCCTTGGGGGGGGCATATTTTTTTACATGGATGTTTAAGGGGGGCCCTAGCCACCAATGTTCTTATAACGTGGGGGGGGCAAGGCCATCTATTTTTTTTTTACCATCTGGGGTCCTAGCCACCAATATTCTTTAATGGGGGGCCCTGACCACAATTGTTTTTTATGGGGGGCCCTGACCACAAAGGTTTTTTTTAATGGGGGACCCTGACCACAAATGTTTTTTTTAATGGGGGGCCCTGAACACAAATGTTTTTTTTATGGGGGGCCCTGACCACAAATGTTTTTTTATTGGGAGCCCTAATCACCAATACATTTTTTTTTATTAACATGTGGGAACCCTAACCACCAATGTTTTTTTTTTTTTTTTACTGTGTGGTGGGGGTGGACCTGTGGGGTGGGGAGAGCAGATTTGTAGGTGGAGCTTGCGGTGGGCTCAGCCCAGGGGCAAAGGAAATTTTGTCATATGGGGCCCTGCGATTTCTGATGGCGGCCCTGGGTATGAGTAATGGTGGGGCCTATGGGAGTGGCACTTTAAATCCAGCCCTGCATAAATCAAAGCAGATATCTGTGCCAAACTTTGAAAAAACTAATAAGAATATTATATATATATATATATATATATATATATATATATATATATATATATATATATATATATATGCTGCGGCTGGACGCCTGCGCTCTCTGTTGGACAGAATCCTTGATAAAGATCCCAGTGTGGATCGAAACGTTGGAATGCACAGTGGAATAAATACACACTAAAAAGAGAAACTGGTGTGCGGATCTCCTTGACAAGTATGTATACATTTTAGATCAAGCACCCAGCATATATGATCTGGATTTGAGTGTGGATACACACCTGAACTATATATATATATATATATATATATATATATATATATATATATATATATATATATATATATATATATATATATATATATATATATATATATATATATATATATATATATATATACACAAATACAAGATTCCTCTGCACTCAACCCATTATCAATATATTTAAGACAGAGACATTTTGTGCATACTGCTACTGCCCTTGTTTTATATATATATATATATATATATATATATATATATATATATATATATATATATATATATATATATATATATATATATATATATAGATATATATAGATATATATAGATATATATATATATATATAGATATATATATATAGATATATATACACAGTATATATAAAAAGAATGCTATATATAGAAAGAATTATTACTGCATGCTACAACTAGATTTATAAATAAAAGTTGTGAAATTGTAAATTAATGAGTTGTCTTTTTATTGTAAACAGAAGAGAAACTCTTAAGAAGGCTTTGGGAAAAAAAACTTGTCCCCATGGAATGTCAAAGTTTTGTAGTAACTTTAGTGACTATAAATCACAAAGTAATAGAATTTTATTTCATCCTCATTGAAGACAAAAATCTAAAAAGTATGGTTCTTTGTACTCTCCTGCTTGAAAAAACTTCAAAGTAATGTTGTTTCTATGGAAATGCATTTAGTCTTCATATAAGAATGCAGAAACATTCATCCTAGACATAAAATACATCTGTCAGTGGAAGCTAACATGATTTCAGCTTCAAGACTTTATTATCAGGGAATTGCATTGCTACTCTCCAGTGATCAGGGCCTTATTTGCACTATTTCCATGTAGAAACATTTAAAAAAAAATCAAAATGTGGTTATTTTTTATCTTTGTTTCTTTGTGTTGGTACAATAATGTCACAGTAGGGTATTAGGAAATAAAACCAAGAGAGACAGGCCTAGCTGGGATTTTAGCCTAAATCGTTCTTTTTTATTCTATACCCATTTGATGTAATTACTCGTGACTACATGCTTGCATTGCTATAGGCATATTTTTTTCAATATTGCCCTTTTAGTTTTAAAACTACATAATGTGTGAGATAGTGCTTAACTTTGTTAATATCTCTGAAACAAGTACAGTTCAGTATCCCTCGGATACAAGACAATACTTACTAAATAAAAAATAATATTGAAAAGAAAAAGATAAAGAATTGAGCTATTGCTTTGCACCTTCCCATCCCTCTTATTCCAAAAACATATGTCTACCCCACAAACATATGTCTACCCCACAACATGTGTTAAAACATAACTTTTAGTAAATATCATTAAGAAAGAGAAAGAAGTCCAGATTAACACCATGCTGTAAACAAAACGGGCGCATACTCTTTCACGATTTTAATTTCGTTAGGCAGGGCGTCGCAAGATACCTGAAAGAAATAGGATAATTATCACCACTAGGAGGTTGTTTACGCTGTGGGTGAAGGGGTTGGTGTGGCTGTGGTGCTGGGACTGGCTTCTTTTATATCCTACAACGCAATTAATGTTTTTACCATCGAGTCAATTTTTTGCTCCTATTTAACGACCAGGAGGGTTTTCACTGCGGGAGAAGGGGTTGGCTTGGCAACAGTGGGTAAATGGAATCATAAGTTCATCGCCGCAGCAAGCTTAGAGCTGCACTCACTTACCTCTTTCAGTACCTGGGAGGGTTTATACTGTGGGTGAAGGGGTTGGTTCGGAATGGTTGGGAAACGGAACCTACTTCTGCTACCGCCGCAATAAATCTAAGAGTCACACCTATATAATGCCTCTTTCGGGCTAAACCCAGCAGTCTGCTATAATATTAATATTTTAGACGTTATATGCTGCGGTAATAACAAATTAAATGTATAAAATGCTATGCATGGTGGATTTCCAATTTCTATGTATATAAGGCTGATACCAGTACACAACAACACGCCATGATATTCTTTTGTGGATTGTTCGGCATATATATTGCCTCGCCTCCCTGTACATAACGTATTTTTAATGGTGTTAATCTGGACTTCTTTCTCTTTCTTAATGATATTTATTACAAATTATGTTTTAACACATCTTGTGGGGTAGACATATGACTGTTTTTGGAATAAGAGGGATGGGAAGGTGCAAAGCAATAGGTCAATTCTTTTTCTTTTCTATATTGGTTTAATTATTTGACCTTGCCCACCATTGGTTGTTTTCTATTTGATGGGAGGTGCTCCCCAATACTCCTGACTTATTTAAATATAAAATAAGAAATATGCTTTTTGTCTTGGTCACTTGCCTCCTTAGTTAGTCTACAATAAATAATTATAAGGATATTTTTTTGGGAGGGTGCAGCTTTGAGAGCAGTTCCAAATGGCATTTGCAAATGGCAAAGGCATCATTCCAAAGTGAAAGCATTCATATCAGAATTTTGTTCAGAAATACTAAATTCCATGTAGTATACTGGCTAGTATACACAGGTAGTATGAACTGATTCATTTCTACTTTATAGTTACTGCATTCCTAAAGGCTGGATGGAGGTATCAATGATTGGCACAGACATCTATACAAGTTTCTGTCTATAGGTTATATAATGCAAGGGAGCACATAACTCAACCTACTGTAGTCTAGGGTGGATGTGTTTGAACCTGAGGCATAAAGCCCCAGTATTGAGCTTAGTACCTTATAGAGACCAGCAACCTTAGAGAAGTTGGGAAACAAGGACTCCATAAAGGACAACAAGGAAGTTGGGAAAGAAGGACCCCATGAGCACACTCATAGGGGCAAATTTACTTACCTTCGAAGTTGCGCCAGCGTTGCCTTTGCCACACTTTGCCAGGCAGGGCTGCGAAAATCCATGAAGTTCTGCACAATTCGTCTATCATTTGCGAAGTTGGGCTAGAGATGTTACGATCATCGGTTCGAAGTTATGCTAGCGAACGAAAATTTGCATACGGCGTTAAAGTACTATGGCCGTATATGCAGCAGAAAACACATTACACTACACAAGGCCAGGGACCTTATAAATGTTTTCTAATGCCCTACACATGTGCCCACAGTATAGTTTAGGTGCCATATGTTATCAAATGAAGGGGGGAAGGAGGGTACCCTAAAAAAATGTAGATCTTTTTCAGCCTATCACCCTATAAAAAGTAAAAGACGCCAGCGTTTTTTTGGGACTTGGAAAAAAGGTCAACTTTTTTTCAACCATCCCTATCTACTCAATTGCACTTCGCTTGGTCTGAGGTGGCGAAGTAAATATATATAGAGAGAATTTATTGAGTGTTAGGGGCACATTTAAAAGTGGTAAAACTTCAAATTTCGACCATCGAATTGTAGAAATTCGATAGTCAAAGTTTTTTTTGGATTAAATTTACCCATTTTCGATCTAATTCAAATCGTTCAATTGAACCTAGAAATCGTTCGAATCAAACTATTTAATCGAACGAATGAACGATTTTCCAAATAAAAACTTCGACTTTTAAAAACTTAGCCAAATACTGGCTATTGGTTCTAGGAGGTCCCCATAGGCTAATATAGCAATTCGGCAGGTTTAAGGTGGCGAAGTGTCAAAGTCAAAGTTTTTTAAAGAGACAGTAATCCGATTTTCGAATGGTCAAATATTCTACATTTTTTCAATTCGAAACAGAGTTTGGCCTATTTGATGGTCGAAGTACCCAAAAATTACTTTGAAATTCGAAATTTTTGAATTTAAAATTCACTTTGACCCTTAGTAAATGGGCCCCTTAATGTCTTATGAAAATTCCATTGAAGGTGCTAATCCTGCTAGACAAATAACCTGATATTATTTGGTTAGTAGAATACTAAAGTATCCTTACAAAAAGAAAAGAAGTCAAAAGCAATAGAAAAAATGTAAATTTCTTTATGTCTAATCCCTGTGTTCCTTAAAAATGTTCTCCTGATGCCTACAACTGAGGAATGCAATATCAGTCTGTAACAAGATATTATTGTATCCTAGCAAAATCAATTGTAATGAACGATACAGAAACAAATAAAATCTCAGCTAATGAAGCCTGAAATAGAAATAAAAAGCTGTAATGTAATTGAACACCACAAGGAAAAAATTAATTTCTAGCATTACCATTTACGTATTTGGATAGAAAATATAAAATGTCATATGTAGCAATTTGTAACCCTATCAACACCCTTTCTGTCGGATGTGTGGCGCTTACCTGATGGCACGGGACAAATTGAGCCACTGTGCAGTAGTATTGGGAGAAACTGGGTACCTGGTAAACTATCTCCTCTCTAACTAAAGACTCTACTCAGTCCCAAGAAACACAGTCTTTTAAATCTTCAAGCGCTCCTTTAATGTGAATAATGATGATACTCACTTCCAAGTCTCTTTGGAATACTTTACAGTAGATCTTCAGACGAATTAAGCATTTATGGACACGCAGTGTGACCCCTCCCCGGCAAGTTCCTCCAGACAGGACCCCTCTCAGGATCTCTATCCCTCCAGACATAGTATTTGGCTTTCCTGTGCCAGCCTGATCCAAACAATTGCTTCTGGTGGGGCCTTCCAGCTCTCTTGGCCCACTAGCAGCTCTCAGGTCTCTGTCTTTCTCTTTGCCAGCCTTTCCTGTTTTCTCCTCCTACTGGCCACTCCTAGGCTGCTGTGCAACTTCCTGCAGCCCTAGATCACTTTGGAATGGCTAGACAAGGGCTTACAGCAGACAGATACAGGCTTAGTGCCTGCTCCACTACAGGGGACTGTTGCCTGAGGGTGGTGTGGGGATCCAGCACTACCTCCCTGCACAATGTAATGCACAGACCTGCTTAAAACAACAATTTTGCTTATCCATTTCTGTAATTTAAAGGTGAAAAGAAGTACCAATTGGTGGGGCATCCTCCAAGGATTGTAATCACTTACTGGTGCTCCTTTTAGCAGAAAACTGCACCAGTCCAGGGTGCATGTGAGCAAACAATCATCTTCCTGCTTCTGTCTTTGTGCTGCTTGTGCATGGGCAGTAGAATGAAAAGTTGAACTTTAACAAAAAGCTGCAGGATTTTGAAGAAATAAGGGAGGAAGTGTATTGCTTGCTGGCAAGTACCCTGGGCAGTGCATTTTTCTGCTAACATGAGCACTGGCCTGGGGTATTAGGTAAAGTGATTACAATCCTTAGAGGTATCCTAATATTTGGCACCCCCATTGTTTGGACCTTTTCTTCTCCTTTAATAATCAGCACTTATGTTTTTTGCAGATACTAGTAATACATAGCAACTAATCACACATTGCTTTCTAAAGGCCACCACCAGTAAATACAACCTACTGATTGATTGCTATAGGGTAACAGGGTTCAAGAAATTGCAGCTGAATGATCACTTGGTAACTGGCAGTTCCATTCTTTAACTTATGCCTGCCGCAAATTAGCAACAGAATGTGCTTGTGTGAGTACACCACTATCGGGAAATACAGGCTGCATTTCGTTCTGCACTCCCCTGCGGTTGAAAGCAAAAAGACTGAACCCAGTGCAAAACACGTCAGTACAAGTTCTTAGAACATCATTTCTGTTCTTGCTGTTTTTGTTGAAATGGCAGAACATATTTCAATACTTGAAGACTTCATCAAGGTAACATTGGACAGGGAAACATGCAATAGCTACACTCAAAGAAAAGAAGTGTAGCTTCCCCTGTAAACATTAAAAAATCCCTATAACCGTTCCAGTACAAGTTGTAATACTAACATTCCTTTAGCAAGTCCCTCTTCAACATAACAATATAGATGGATGGTGATAAAGATTTCTCATGGGAAATACAGGGGAAAAATAAACAGATCTTGGAAATAGCTTCATCAACCCTTGCCTGTCCCAGCCAACAGGCCAACTTTATAATCTGGCTCACTTTATGTGCATGTATAAAGGTATGGCATATAAGAGAATGACAAATGAAATCCCAACATATTATTTCTAAACTCTGACCATTTAGAAAAGCCACACTCATTTACTCTCACCAGTGCACACGCTGCAGAATGCAGCTTCAGCGTTTTTATTTAAGGTTCATTTAAACACCTAATGCCCTTAGACATCCCTGTAAGTTTCCAGCTGCAGCACATTACAAGGGGAAAATGCTGTCATAAAACTGTAATACAAAAATCCAAAGTAACAGCCTTCAGCAATTTTGTAAATTAGACCCTTTGCAACATTACCTTAGCCTGGCACTTTTTGGGCAGATAATAAATCTCTGCTCAGATGTGAGCTTGAACGTAACCAAGTTAACTGGCATTTCTTATCCATACTTAATGAGTAACCAGCCAAGGTTCTATTCTTGGCTGACGTGTTTCTTTATAGATAGCATGTCTTGCAAAGTAAGGAGATAGGACAGTCTCAGTGGAGTGCAATTAGCACTGGTATGAGTCAGTGGAATGAACAATACAATCCAGCCCTCGAATGTAGGCAAATTTTGTGTTTGGCAGTTTCAGTAAATGTTCAGTAAATCAGCATTCTTTGTGCTTTTATCTCTTTACCTGACTGTGTGATTGAATTAACAATAGCAGTTTAGGTTTTTCCTCACATTAGAGATTGGCTTATGAAAGTTAAACAGCAGAACAGCACTGCCGTATTGTCTCCAGGGAGCAGTTCATCATCTGTGGCAATGTTCTGCAATTTCTTCCTTTCTCCATTTTAATCATGTTTGCATATTTGTTGTTGTTCGATGTGGCTTTTTACAGAAACACAGTATTTATTGGCTTGCGCAATACCAAAAAAATTATAATTTGTTCTGCAGAGGAAGTGACCCAATAATGGGGATCCACACAAGTGTTCTTAGATCAGGGTAGTAATGGCTTGGTGGCTGGTGGTCCACTTTAGGAGTCTTTACTGGTACGTCGTTTCAATATATACAAATTTATACAAAAGACACATGAAAAGTTATATTCTATAGATTCTATACATTTATGGAACTGGTTAGGAGGTAAAGTTCAAGGGCTGCATCTAGCCCTGCTCCTTTAAAGTTAGTCTCCTCATACGTTCAGTGAATTGTTCAGTTGGTTGAGTAGGTCCTTCCTAAGCCTAAGATTTCAGTCTTATATATCTAAAAGTATTGATCATGTGCCACCAGTACTTTAAATGGAGAAAAGTCGGTAGGTGTTATAAACAGAAAAGGAGAAATAACTATAACTATAATAAGGACATTATTCCATTGATAGATGGATGTTTGCTTTTTTTTTACTTATGGAACAATAATAGATTATTGGGGCAAAACAGCATAGCTATTGTTTTGGTTAAACAAATAGTACTATAATATATAGTGGATTATGTACCCCTTACTGGAACTTATAAAGGTATTGGAAGTAGGAGAAGTTCCGTGATCATATAAATGTACAAAGCAACCCAGGGGGCTAGTGTGAGTAGGCCTGGAGTTGTATAAAATGAGGATGATAAGCAGTGGTAGGGAAGCCAGGATCTCTGAAAGGTAAAGACAAATATGAGCATATCACTTTAAGTTATAAACACTGCTCTCTGATGTCAGAACATGTCATTTATAAGGATATAATTTACAGTTTGAGCTGCTGTAAAATTACAGTATTGTAGACTCACATCTCTGCATACCTAAAACTTGGTCATAGATTATTTACACTAAAGTCAGCAAGAATGGTCTGCAATATTCAGTTATATTGATGGGTGATGGTAGGCCAGAGATAAACCTGTTGCGGTCAAAATTTGGACTAGCCTTTAACTGTTCAGCAAATAAAATGTGAATTTCTAAAGAGGCACCTGTTTAAATAAGCATATATGTTAAACAATTAATCATCAGAAGTAATCTCACCATTGAGAATTAGCAGAAATTATTGGCACAAACCTTATGTTTAAATCCATTTAGACAAATAAATGAGAATAATTGAGGTCACAAGGTTTTAACCAAGTTAAACCAAGTTTTGGAAAAATCCAAGAATTTATTTTGTACACATGGAAGTACCCTTACTCATTTTGTGTTTCACAAAGACTCAATCATAGGCTCATCTGCATATGACTTAGGGGGTTATTTATCAAATTCCGATTTTATCACAACGTTCTGCTACAAACTCCGATCAAATCCGCTCGGGTTTTTTACTCTTATTTATTATGACATTTTCCTGAAAATTTGCTTTGCTGGAAAAAATCTGATTTTCATGATGTTTTCGAATTTTTCACCTGAAAACTCAGATTTCTTATGCTTTTTGCCCGAAAACTTTGAGGTATTGCATGAAACCCAGCGCACATCAAAAAATCATTGGGACTTCTCCCATTGACTTATATGAAACCTCGACAGGTCTGAGATGCAGAATTTTCTGATTTGGACTTTTCCATCTTTGGGGTTTAATAAATTCCAAAAAATTTGTGATTTTTTAGAAATCTGATATTATTAAAAAAACACACATTTTTCGGGAATCCTGGATTCAGTGCATCCCTAGTGGAAATGGAGGACACACTAAAAACCCAACCAGCATATGATAACAGTGTTTTTTTCTTTTATTTTCAGTAAGTCATGACCCCACCAAAAGTTTTTTTGGGAAAAGGAGGTAATAATGTGCAACAACCCACTCATTGTAAATAAAAGGGTATGAGAAAAATTGCACCACATGGCATGTTTCTTTTTTTTTAGTATCTTTGCTTATTTTTAATTGTAGAGCAGAAAGGAATGATTTTTGAACAGAGATGCTTCTTTATACCATCCCTACACTTTGGCTCCACAATTTTAGTCAAAGCAGGGAAAAAACTAACATTATTAAATCAATGCCTGAAGTCGAAATTATGGAGCGCTGAGATTTGAACAGATTTCTGTTTTTCAGTTAGTAAGCTCAAAGTATACCTATGAAAGCAGCGAAGATAAGGTATTTAGTGAAATGAGAATATTAAAAAGGGAAACAAACGTAAGAAAGTGGGATATCTAAGATGTAACCTTTCCATGTAAAAATAAATCCTTATTAATCATTTATAAAATAAGAAGGTTTTAAAGTACATCTATTCTAATTTGCCCCATGGCAGCCAACAGCCTGAATACAAACATGATATACTGTGTCATAAAAAGATTCCCTCTAGTAAAATTGACACTGGTACTGAGTTGCAGACAAGGCCTTCCCTATTTTAATCTGTTCCCTTCCTCATTTTAAGGCTCAGCTAGTGGCTGTGATGGGAATTTTAATTAGGTGAAATCTTTCTGGATACTTTACAGCAAAAGTCAATCCTTTTTTTCTATGGCATGACCTGCTAAAATCAAGTCAGATAGGAGAATATCCCATTAGCAATATTATAGACATAAAATAGAGACTAAAAAAATAACTTTTTCTGCAAGTGTGCAGGTCCTGCTCAAAGATATAATATCCATTTTGACCATGCGCCTCGAATGAATGATTGCAGGGATATTTACAATATACATATAAACACACACACAATTCCTTTGTTATATACAGTGTACACTGGGATTTCCTAACATTTTTTTTTTAGATTTATTTTTGATATTGATAATAAATGAAACCTGGGTGTGCACTGTATATAACAAAGGAATTGTGGATGTTTTAATGTGTGTGCAGATGACCACATTGAGGAAATATATATATATATATATATATATATATAAAAAACAAAAAAGTGAGGTGCACACCAGGAACGTTTTTTAAATGGTTAAAAAAGTTAAGTTTTATTTAATGCATTTAAAAAAAGGTCAACGTTTCGGTCTGTGTCTAAGACCTTTCTCCAATGTTTAAAATATTTTATTTGATTTTCATATTAAACAAATAAAATCAAAATGACAACAAATGTTATGCAGATGAAGAAAATATGTTGCAAAGGAGACAATGGCATGATAGTATCAAAACTATATCATTCATGAAAAATAACAAAAAACAAACTAAAAATTAACTAAGCCAGTGGATGCACAAGTAATAAAAGAAAGAAAAAGCCCATTTATCATCTGGAGTGTCAGATAGGTCATCTAACTATTGAAGAAAGCGCATTATTTGATCGCCAGTATTGGAGTTACAGATTTCAAAATAAGGAGACCAAACCAGCCTAAAAGAATCTTTGGAAATACTTCCTTTAGTTTTAGTTATTAAGGCTTCTTGCCAACTAAGCTGATTCATATAAGAGATGATGTCCGATAATGAGGGGGGTTCCTTTTGTAACCAGAAATTAAATAAAGCTTTCCTAGAAGCAGCTAGAAAAAAGGAAGTCAATAATTTACTCTCATGGGAGATAATATTTGACTTAGGATTTGCAGAAAGCATATTCATATCTAGATGCAGTAAAGCAATACACGGAGATAGTTTAATTTTTATCTTCAGTCTAGAATTCAAAAAATTAGTAACTTCCCTCCAAAAAAGGTTAATTTTTGGACAGGACCATAAATAATGAAAAATTGACACATTAGTCTCGTCACATTTAGGACAAAATGATATAGGACTGTTAGAGGTACTTTTAGCAAACATTTTCCCATATCCTAAATGAATAAGCTTAAAGTGTTGTATTCTCCAACTCTCTGCCAAAATTAATTTATTATAAGTATTAATAGATTTCACCAAATCTGAGGGAGACACTTGACATTGTAAAAACTCAGTCCATTTCACGGACGATTTAGATAATGGATGTGAGTCTGTACCATAAATATTCCAAAATTTTTTAGATAAAGAGTTAATTGAAATCAAAAAGGGGAGTTCCAACAATTCTGCCAAATCATCTGCTAGCTTGTGGTCAGCTAAAATCAAATTGTTTTTATCATGCAGTAGAGAAAGACCGCATTGACAAGCTAAGTAATAATATCTATCAGATTCATTAAGCTTGTACTCATTTTTGAGTTTTGACCAAGACAATAAAGTTTTCTTATGTGGATCAAATAAGTCTTTAACTAAGACTAGTAAATTTCTCTTAGCTGAAAATAGAAAGGAATCAGACTTTTGATAATCTGAGGGTTTAAGTAAGACCTTTGCTGGCATGAAAGGGGTTTCTGTATAACTATACCCATGTTGAGAGAATAAATGTTTCCACACAAAAATAGAATCACGATAAAGAGGATTCCTTTTAAAGTCACAAGGAACATTTCCCCATTTGCTATGTAAAACAGATAAAATATCAAAGAAGGGTTCTTGAAAGATCTCGATGTCAGGGTTTGTAAATTTATTGCCTTGAGAGATCCACTCAATACAGTATCTAGTGAGGGCTGATAAATTAAAAGCTCTAAAGTTAGGAAGATTTAACCCTCCTAGTTTAACTGGAGCTCTTAATTTATGAAGTGCAATTTTTGCCTTTTTACCATTCCAAATAAATTTATTTAAGGCAGAGTCAAGTTTCTTAATATCAAAATGTTTTATAAGCAAGGGGAGATTAATTAATGGATATATTAACTTGGGAAATATCAAAGATTTAAAAAAGAGTGCTCGTCCCTTTATATTAAGGGGAGAATTAGCCCATTTTTCACACATGGAAAAAACCTTTTGACAGGCTGGAGTGATATTCAAAGAATATAAATTATTTAGATCTGATGGAATTATTAATCCTAAATATTTGATCTGATTCTTTGGGTTTTTAAGTTGGAATTTCTTAAGTAAAGATTTAGAAAAAGAACCATAAATATTCATTACTTCCGATTTCTCAACATTAATTTTATAACCAGAGAAGGACTGAAAGTCTCGGAATAAATCAAAAACAACCTTAAGTGAGGACTCAGGATTTTTTAAAATTAGTAATAAGTCGTCGGCAAAGGCTAATACCTTGAGATGTCTTCTATTAATGGTAATTCCCGAAATTGACTTGGATTGATCAAGGAAACGAATTAGCGGTTCTAGAGCAATATTAAATAAAAGGGGCGACAAAGGACAGCCCTGTCTTGTCCCTTTAAATATTTCAAAAGGTGGCGACCTAGCTCCCCCCAAAATAATTTGTGTTCTGGGATTTTTGTAAAGATATTTGATATATTGGAAAAAGGGGCCTGTGATACCAAATTTCTTAAGGCAAACAAATAGATGATCCCAGGTAATATTATCAAACGCCTTTTCAGCATCGATATTAAAAATAGAACTGGGGATTTTATGTTTTTTGGCGAAGTATAAGATATGGATCAGAGCCCTAATATTCTTTACTCCTGACCTATTCTTAATAAAACCATTTTGGGCCTCGGATATTATAGAGGGAAGAATTAAAGAAAGCCTATCGGCAAGGACCTTGGATAGTATCTTGATATCTTGATTTAACAAGGAAATAGGCCTATAGGAGGAGGGAAGGGATAAGTCTTTGTCTTTTTTGGGATAACTCTAAGATTTGATATTTCACTAGAAGGTAGGCTCTTTCCAAAGAATAATATATCATTGAATAGGTTTGTTAAAAAGGGTGAGATTTTATCTTTCATAATTTTGTAGAAAGAAGGAGTTAGGCCATCAGGGCCACCTGCCTTTGCAGTTTTCAGATTATTAATAATAGTGGACACTTCCTCAGAGGAAATTGGACTATTTAGCTTTTCCAACTGACCCTTTGAAATCTGGGGGATTTTACAATTTACAAAAAATTCTTGCATTTTCTCAGAGTTTATATTTGGATTAGAGTACAAATCTTTATAAAAATCTTTGAAAATGCTTACAATTTTATTGGGATCATTTGTTAGCTGATCATGAGTATCTTTAATCTTAATAAGTTTAGCCTGCTTATTTTCAGCCTTAGTAAGATTAAAAAGCAAATTATTTGCTTTGTTACTTAAGTTTTTAAGCCTAGCCTGCGAAAAAGATGCAAAAAAATTTTGTCTCAATTTAATCCATATTTTAAGTTCATCTAAAATATTCTTATATTTTTGAGCATTCTCAAATGAGGGATGTTGTTTAAATCGAATGTAAGAGATGCTTTGTCTTTTACTCAACTCAAGAAAGTTTTTGTGAACTTTCCTAAAGAAGTGAGATTTAAAAGAAGATATTTCCCCTCTAACCACTGCCTTCCAAGTTTCCCATAATAAGGATGGATCTTTTGAATGTAATTTGTTTTCCTTGAAAAACAAATCCCATCTGCTATGTAGCATCTTAATGAAGTCTGGATTATCTTTAAGCGAATCAGGAAAGGACCAAGAGACATAGTTTCTAGGTGCAGGTGAAATGGAGACCACAAATGAGATTGGTGCATGGTCTGAGATATTAATGTCTCCTATAGTTGCTTCAATAGTTCTATTTATCAGATAATCTATTCTTGTACCTACATGATGAGCAGATGAGAAAAAGGTAAAATCTTTTTCAGCAGGGTGAAAAAGTCTCCAAACATCATTAAGGTTAGTATCTCTGCAAAAATTATGTAGGAGCATAGATTTCTTACAAGGATTATTCAATTTCCAATCCGATCTGTCTAAAGAACTAAGAAAAGACTCATTTAAATCTCCTGCTAGAATTATATTGTTAGCAGGAAGCATAGAAATTTGTTTTTTGAGCCAATTAAAATAATCAGACTTAGAACTATTTGGAGCATAAACGGAACACAAGTGCCACACAACATCATTAATGAGTACTTCAGTGTAAATAAATCTGCCAAGTTCTTCTTCTATCGACTTTGTTATAGCAACATTCAGTTTACGATGAAATAAAATAGCTACTCCACATTTTTTCTTAACAGCAGGGAAGAAGGCTAGCTCACCAACCCAATCTTTTTTCAACCAAGCATTCTCTGAACCATTAAGATGGGTTTCTTGTAGGAATGCTATGTCACATTTGGTATTTTTTAAACTACTAAGTATTCTCCTTCTCTTAGAAAAGTGATTCAATCCATTGACATTCCAGGAAACAGAGGACAAGGAATATGATCTAGATGAAGACATCAACCTGAAAGATGAGCTTGAGCTGATTTAAGTAAAATAATACATATATAGCTACATCCACTGGTATAAACAAAACAGAGCAAACAATACTGATCAGTAATAACATGTAAAATTAAAAGATAGTGACTTATAGAACCGAATAACAAATTTGGTATACTAAGTAATAGGACACTTCCTTTTTTCCCTAAGGATGGAAAACTAACAACTCTCTCTCTATGAGACGAGTTAAACAGAGAATATAACACCCACTACAGGGTCATATTGAAGAAAAAGTTTATTCCCTTTTAGAGTCAAGTATCAGGGATCATATCTTCTTCACTGGAATGTGGAAGACTGCCTGTTCTAGGAGGAAGTGGAGATCTCGACCTAGACCTAGATTTGGTCTGAACTTGAGAAGGTTTTGAGTCCTTAGAAAATCTAGACTGTCGAGGGGTATCGTATCTCTTCCATCTTTGTTCCTTTGGGGGAGAGCCACATTTTGAGTTAGATGGTGTTATCAAAGCAAGATTTCCACTATTCTTCTTTTCCATATGTGAAACAAAAGTGTGCGCCTCTCTAGGATCACTAAAAACCCTGGCTCCAGAAGGCAGAAAAATCTTAAGTTTAGCAGGATACATCAAGGCAAAATTGATATGAAGATTAGCCAGTGATTGGCAAGTTTTGGAAAATTCCTTTCGTTTTTGAGACAGAAGCAATGAGTAGTCTTGAAATATCAAAATTTTATTTCCTTCAACATCAAGTGTATTCAATTTTTTGTAGGCTTGAAATAATCTATTTTTATCTGTGTAGTCCAGGTATTTGACAATTACTGCTCTTGGTCTCATGGGTTGGAGATCTTTAGGTGGACCAATCCTATGAAGTCTCTCTATTTTGAAACATTGACAATCATGAGGAAGACCCAGTTTGATGGGAATTGTTTTGGAAATTAACATGCTTAAGGAATCATTCTGGAAAGATTCAGGAATGTTTATGAATCTGAGATTGTTTCTCCGAGATCTATTTTCCAGGTCATCCACTTTCAACTTAAGCTCTGATTTTGTTTCTCTAAAGAGTCCAACCTGGATGAAGAATCAATCATATCATCTTGGAGTTGAGAAACCACATCCTCGATCTCGCTAAATCTTTTATCATGTGTAGAGAGCTTTTCTGAGATGCTAATAATTTTGATCTGCAGTTTGTCAATGGCCTTACTAATTGTTGACTCTATAACTGGATTGATGAGTCTGGCTACTTCAGCTGCAATAAGAGAGTAGTCGTCAGATAAAGATGTTCTTGTAGGAGCAGAGTTGTGAGATAAGAAAATACTATTTGTATCCCTATCCTGTAGCTTTACATTTTTCTTGTTAGCCTTCTCATATGTTTTGCCATTAGCTTTAGAAGACATTGTGAAGGAAGGAGAATACGTTTTCATATATTAGAAAACCTGAGCAATAATCCCAATATTAATAACTTTTATTACAAGTCAATTTTTCCTTTTTGTTTTATTCTTTGTCTCTGTTTTCCTTTCACAAAGAAGTAACCATTGATTTGTTGCTATGGTTACAATCCTCCTCAAGCAATTGCAACATTGTATACAATAAAGGTGTAACAAAAGTATCAGTGAGGACAGCAATCACTAACAATGTTTAGTCTTAGTCAGCAGAGAGATAACTGTTTTTCTGTGACAAATTCCTGTCACTAAGATTGAAACAATGTGACACAAAATAAGACTCAGCAAGCAGCTCTGACTAAGTTAGCTGATAACTCAGTGTCCCAGCAGGAAATCAGAGGCCACCATTTTGTTAGAAATATGTTGCTTAGAACTTGCCACAACTGACTCAAAATGTAGTATATAACCAGTATGCAGCAGAGCCCCCGGTTAAGAGAACTGCAAGTTCACATGTGAATCTCGAAAACAGCGTGGGCTTGACAAATGCAATGGCAGAATCTGAGGTAACTAAAGAGCTCAGCACATCAGGAACACCTCAGCAGTCATACGAAGCCAAATCACCAAAAAACCTGCTTCCTCTCTGCTCCTCTGGCTCTCCTCACTCCGGGAATCAACACGAACAAATTTCAAATGAAGAGAACAGCTTCTATGTGCCGACTCTCGACCCTGGTAAGCAGGAGCTCTACCTCTGTGCTTCCATCACCTCAGGCGCCGAACAGGAAGTCCCCTAAGACTTTTCTCAAGACCATACATGTATGGCCAACTACGTCAAAGTCATCCCATATCTGGCCAGTCCTACGCTTAATTTTCATCTGATTCATTAAGAATTCAATTGCTTAATTATACATTTTACAAAGGGACTAAGTTTTACCTGCAACTTACTAGTTGCTTTCAAAGTAAAACTCCCAAACTTGGCTGCCCTTTTATTAGACACCAGTGGGATCACCTGACTATAGCTGGGAAGGGTGGGAGCTACAACATGGAGCTGGTCACTGCTCCTGTATAACTATAACAAACAAGGGAAAGTTGTGCTCACCACTATTTTTTAAAACCATTAGGCGGGGGTGCAATGAGGGTGTGACCACAAAATACATATACTCTCCAGTCCATAATGAACACTGCTGCGAGGCTCATACACCTCAGCAACCGCTCCTCCTCTGCCTCGCCATTCTGTCAATCCCTGCACTGGCTTCCGTTACCTTTCAGAATCAAATTCAAATTAATGACACTGACTTTCAAAGCACTTCATAACTCTGCCCCACCCTACATCTCTGAACTCATCTCTATATACTCACCCACTCGCTTACTACGCTCCTCTACTGACCTGCTACTCAACTCTTCTCTCATTACCTCCTCACATGCTCGCATTCAAGACTTTGCAAGGGCTGCACCCCTCCTCTGGAATGCTCTCCCACGGTCTGTCCGACTTTCTCCCAACCTTTCTACTTTCAAGAAATCTCTGAAAACGCACTTCTTTCGAGAAGCCTACCCTCACTCTGCTTAACTACCAAACGCAATACCACATTTCTCACCCACTCAATTCGATCTTGCCCACTCCCACACCTTGCGTATTACTCCCTTCCCTTTAGACTGTATGCCTATGCATAGGGCCTTCCTCACCTTTTTGTACCTGTATTGATTGTGATGTTTGTTACTCCATATATTCTATGTATGTAATTCATGTGATGTAGTTGTATAATCACATTTACTTTACAGTGCTATGCAATATGTTGGCGCTATATAAATACATGTTAATAATAAAAAATAATAATATAGTCAACTACAAGAGGTCCTCTGCACTCAACCCATTATCAATATATTTAGGACAGAGACATTTTGTGCATACTGCTACTAAAAAATGCCTTACCCTTTAAACAACACAGGGATTGTTTGTCCATATATTGCAATATATTTAAGCTGGCCAACTACGTCAAAGTCATCCCATATCTGGCCAGTCCTACGCTTAATTTTCATCTGATTCATTAAGAATTCAATTGCTTAATTATACATTTTACAAAGGGACTAAGTTTTACCTGCAACTTACTAGTTGCTTTCAAAGTAAAACTCCCAAACTTGGCTGCCCTTTTAAAAAATAGTGGTGAGCACAACTTTCCCTTGTTTGTTATAGTTATACAGGAGCAGTGACCAGCTTCATGTTGTAGCTCCCACCCCTCCCAGCTATAGTCAGGTGATCCCACTGGTGTCTAATAAAAGGGCAGCCAAGTTTGGGAGTTTTACTTTGAAAGCAACTAGTAAGTTGCAGGTAAACTTAGTCCCTTTGTAAAATGTATAATTAAGCAATTGAATTCTTAATGAATCAGATGAAAATTGAGCATAGGACTGGCCAGATATGGGATGACTTTGACGTAGTTGGCCAGCTTAAATATATTGCAATATATGGACAAACAATCCCTGTGTTGTTTAAAGGGTAAGGCATTTTTCAGTAGCAGTATGCACAAAATGTCTCTGTCTTAATATTGATAATGGGTTGAGTGCAGAGGACCTCTTGTAGTTGACTATATGTATTTTGTGGTCACACCCTCATTGCACCCCCGCCTAATGGTTTTAAAAAATAGTGGTGAGCACAACTTTCCCTTGTTTGTTTTATATATATATATATATATATATATATATATATATATATATATATATATATATATATATATATATATATATATATATATATATATATATATATATACACTTTATTCCCATTGTATTTTTTGGACAAATAAACCAAAGATAACAGGTACAGACATAAACAAAAGTTTTTTATAACAAAAAAAAAAGAAAAGAAGTCAGTGCCATGAGATATATTGGGGCAAATCCCCTGAATGGGTTTCACCGTTTGTGGTCACAATGAAGAAAACTGGAGGCATCCAATTGTGTGTTGCCCTACGTGAACCTAATAAAGCAGTTATTTTATATATATATATACTGTGTATATACATATATATATATATATATATATATATATATATTATATATATATATATATATATAATATATATATATATATATATAAAATCATCCCTTGCCACGTATAGAGGAAATATTTTAACAACTCGGAGGAGCAAAATTATTTTCTACCCAGGATCTTCAGAGAGCTAATTACTGCACGAGGAAATCAGAGACCTCACTGCATTTGTCACCCATGATGGTTTATTTTGATTCAAGCGTGTACCTTATGGGCTAGCTTCAGCACCTAGTTGTTTCCAAAGACTGATGTCTTCTATACTCCATGACATACCTGGTGTACAAAGCTACTTGGATGATATAATTGCCTACACCCCAACTATGGATTTTCATGACAAGTAACTTAAAACTGTTCTGCAATGCATTGATTCTGCAGGATTGAAACTGCACCTTTCAAAATGTCACTTTACACAAACTCAGCTGTCATTTCTGGGTAATATAATTTCACAAGATGGACTACTGTCTGACCCTGATCATGTCAACACTGTTACACAAGCACCTACTCCTTCTGATTTCCATAGGTCTTACTTCATGGGATTCTAAGTTTTTGCCTCAGTTGTGGAACTACTTAAAGTACTATGTGGAACTTCAAATCTTGTTTGGTCAGAGACTACTCAGCATAGCTTTGAAACGGTGAAACAGTTAATTGTGAACAGTTAGAGACTGCTCACAATAGCTTTGAAACAATGAAAGTTTGTGAACAGTCCAGCGCTAGCAGTATTGGACCCTACACTACCTTCTGTGGTTACTACAGTTGCTTCAGACTATGGCATTGGAGAAGTTTTGAAAGTCCTCTCAAGCTGGCTACAAGGAAGACAAATGAGCGTAACAAAGCTAACCATGCAAAACTTTTTGGAATTTTTAAAACAGGACTTGACAAGGGTTTAAGTCTCAAAACATTGCAAGTATTAGCAATATCAACCTTTAATGGTAAAACATAAGCGGGCAAATTCACTAAAGAGCGAATTTTCTCCAACAAAAACTTTGCCACACTTCCTCCCACTTTGCCAGTTGCAAATTTGCTACCGCTACGCTAATTCACTAAAATGCGTAGTCGCGTCTCTGCTCCCGAACACTGGTGAAGTTTCACTAGCATTAATTCATCAGTGCTGGCATTTCATAGCAAACTTCAATATCGTTCATTTCTGCCTAGTGAAACTTTGTTATTACACTTGTGCTTAGGTCAATTTAAATAGGGCAGGTACATATAGGTCATATTTATGTCTTTATTAGAGATGTTGGTGCAAATGCTTGAAGTGGCCACTTATTATTAAAAATGTTCAAGGAAGCAAAATAAAGACAAGAGAGATTCTCTAATGCCCAAGACAAGAGCCCACCCTAAAACAAATGTGGCATGCCACTCAAATGGTAAAAAAAAAATCTTTGGCTTTAAAGACAATCACGCTTTAAAATATGAAGACTTCAGCGTTTTTTAATATTTTTTTGACTTTGGATATAATGTCACTAACGTAAGATTGAGGATGATGTAGCTTCATCTTATCAGTTCACCAGGTCTAAGCTGGTGAAGGAAACTCTGGAGAAAGAGGTAATGTTCTGTAAAATTCGTACTTTAGTGCATCATTCGCCTGAGCGAAAATGCACATGGCTAATGGGGTGCGAAACTACACTAGTGACTCTTTCGCTAGCCTATAGTGTACCTGTTAGTAAATTGGTGATGTCCCTGCAGATGGGATTTCTGGTGAATTTTTGCTAGTGATGGCCACTTCACCTTTTAGTAAATATGACCCTAAGACCACCAAGAAGAAGTATGACAAGATCTTGGGACTCTGGATATTCTTACTCATTCAAATTTCACACTCAGCAAATTTCACTTACTCTAATGAGACAAAAGACAGTTCATTTTGACAGTTGTTTCTTCAGCTAAAACTTCAGGCATTATTATCTAAAGAACCATTTACCATTGTTCACAAAGTTAAGGTATTTGAGACCAAGTCCAAGCTTTCTACCTAAGTTAGTGATTTCAATATGGAAATCCTATCAACATTTTTTCCTGAACCAAAGACACAGCCACCATGCTGCCCTGTGCCATGTACTGTGCTTATAATATACATATAATATCATATACTGTATTGAGTGCATTTTTGCTATTTTGCATATTAATAGCTTAATACCAGAGCATATTTTTTCACCAGCCATGGATTCGCTGCGAAATGCCGCATTTCGTCATCTTCAATTTCTTTTCGAAACTGCGGATATATTCTCTGCATATACTTTGCTGCAACAATTTGCTGAGTCGCAGGATTGCTAACAAAAGGGTTAATGAAACGTCAAGGCTTATTTATTTAAGCGGTTTCCTCCAAGGAAGGGCACAGATTTACAAATGTCTAATTATAGGCTTTCTGATTGATAGTGATTTATACTGCCACATATTTGCATTTTTATGCTGGTGTTATTGTTGCAGCAGATGTGCATAGCTGGAAGCCTGTTTTGACAATGAGCTTAGTTTAAAAAAACTTCGGCGCACACTTTGGATACTCTATCATGTGTTTATTAGGAAAGTCTGTTGCAGAAAAGCTAAGAATAAATAGATCTCTTTGGACAAGAAAGAGATTAAGGTGTTCATTAGTTTAAAATACTTCTGCTCTTATTTAAAGTACCCGACACCAGTGACATCTCTGTATTGATTTTTCTGAATTACTAATATCTGCGGCATGGCAGAAGCTCAGCGGCTTCATTTGTACACAGAACTGTCCTCCTATTTTGTCTTAAATATCTAACTTCAGCAAGAAATATTGTAATGTTTTCTTTGCTCTTTAAATCCAGATAATGTCAATTCGGAAGGTAAGTGCACCGTTATCCATCATTCCCATACAGAATTAACTGGAACAATTTAAACACATCAGTTATCTATAGCACCGTAGATATATCTAGCCATATATTGTAAGATAACTCCTAGCATCCTCAGCATACAATATGAAAAATTATGGTGGTTGTACTAATAAAATACATGTATTGAGAGGTAATTTGCAAAATCGCTTTGCTAACTTTACTCTTACAACTAATTTACAACTCTGGAACAACATGATACAGCAGCAGATTAAATTTCCGATAATGCAGAGGTTTTTTTTTGTAAAGAAAGGTTAATGAAGCTGAATCTCTAGAGTGAATGTATCTTACAACCAGGCAGCTGCAAGTGGCTTACAATGACTTAGGCCGATGGCACACTGGATGTTTTGATCACTGGGGTGCACTAAGGGAGCACTGAGTCAACCAAGATGTCCTTGGTGAACAGATACTTCCCATTCAATTAAAATTGAATGACAAACACTAGTGATATCACAGACAGTGTGGTTTTCTCTTATATGAAAGGAAAGGCAGAACCACAGTGATAATACACCCGTGTCATTTGTTATGGTAAGGCTAAAGGTTTGGAAATTGAGGTATCCTACAGAAAGTCTCAGCTAGAGACATAAAAATAGGAGTATAATGATACGGTATAAAAACATATCCTATTTGTGGGCCCTTTACAGTCAAGAAGATAGTTTTAATCATGATTAATGAGTTTTAGATTGTAAGCTCTTTTGGGCAGAGCCCTCTTTACCTCCTAACATCAGTTGTTGATGTTTTCATGATTTTTGTTTTCAGCGTTTGATAAATAACCCCCTTACTGTTAAAATCAAGATAGATTTCTTAGTTGCTAAAATATGTATTCTTCCAGCTCTTCTCACTGTTGATGGAAAGCAAGTAATAAGTCTTTGTACACCACTGTTGGTGGTGTAATTCACACGTTCGGCCTTACATACTCATGCTGAAGGGCAAGACCGGATGGGCAAGCAAGAATATATTTTACAGATCATTGCATAACACCAATATATCCTATTTGAACAAATATCAGCAAAATTTGGGAACAACTGCTTCACACAACTGCAAATGATCCTAGTATTATTTTTCCATTAAAATACAAAAAAGGAACTTATAATTAAGAAGTTTAGAAACAATAATTAACTTAGATTATTATTTTAATTTAATTGTCTCTATGCTCATTTAATATAATGCTTTCTTAAGTATTTTTCCTGCTGGCAAATTATCAGTGGCAGGGACAGGACTGTAAAATAAGTTAAAAGCAAAAATCTATTTTATTATTACATTAAAATACCATGTAAACTTAACTGTATAGGATATTGCTCAGAACACACACAAAGGTAAAGAATTGATTACTTAGGAAAGACACCTTTTCCAAATACTTTATCATTCTCTCTTCACGGCAGTCATAAATAATATAAGATGTATGATATATATGTATCATCTATAGAGTTCCACCGGCACCTATGGATTGTTTCTGTGGCATCTATTTGAATCACATCAATCATTTCTTTAGCCCCACAAACTGCTGTAAATATTAGGTGTTCCGAATGACGATATTGGTGAATTATTGTCTTTATTTAAAACACAGGCAGATTTCAAAAGGCTTTTGGCACTTCCAGGCTCGTCTGACAGAAATAAACCTTAAATAAATCTGTGCAGTTAGAAAGCCCTTTAATTCCATTAGTGGATATTAATCTTTCTACACCAGCTTGTACATTAAGGCAGGGAATGGTGTAGGTCTAGAAAAAGTTGATTTGAAAAAGCTATCAAAAAGAATAAATGGAATGCTGGAAATTGGATTTATAAAAGAATCTACTGTTTTTATAACAAATGACTGCAATTAATGCAGATAAATGACTGGAGTTATATAAAAAAAAACCCCAGAAGCCTAATACTTATACCTAAAGCTAACAATGTTGACAGTTGTCAAATTTTTTCAAAAAATCATCACTATTTAATAAAATTTTACATTACTTTAAACAGTGTTCATCTTATGCAAACTTGTTAAAAATATTAATAAGATTCAAATTTAAAAGATTGTCCTATATTTTGTAGATATGACGCTAAGATTGCAAACAAATTATTCAAAACTATTTTCCTTCATGCTTCAAACATGGATAATTTTAGTAAAAGTAAAAATATTTTTTTAAAAGCTCTATTTACATATTGGAGTCTATTTGAATGGTTCAATTAAACACTGACCACTCTGCTCTGTATAAGCATGACAATACACTTTATTGTGGAAAGGTAGGTCTTTTTTTTTCTTCTTTTTTTTACTTATATTTTATTAAGAAATCTTTCCTTTTTTCCAGGTACAAAAAAGAATTCAAACAAGAAAAACACATTAAAGGAAGAAAAATGCAGCAAAATACAAATACAAATACGAACATCACAGAAAAAACAACAAGACTCATTTGATGTCCATTAGTGGGCTCCACATATATATTTATATCCGGCCTTATTCTCTCCTTCATTGTCCTTGACCCCTCCTCTCCCTCGTCTATATATTCTGGCCATTGGCCATATTCTATCCCCATTTTTAGCAATATTTCTTTATAAGAAGCCTCTCCCTTTTAAAGCTTTTAAGTATATCTGGGCTTTTGACCCCTCATTTGAAGCCCACATATTCTTCCAGAGATATTGGAAAGGTAGGTCTTTTCCTCTTGCTAAAGGTTTTTTATTAAAAAAAACATATTCCAGATGGGCAATAATCCTAAACATGCTTCAAAATGTGTATATATATATATATATATATATATATATATATATATATATATATATATATATATATATATATATGTAACAATTCAGCAAATAAAAAAAATAAAAAAACTTGAATATTTACAAGAATCTTTGCCAGAACCTCAAATAGTCATGAGTTATCAAAAAAACTAGCAAGTAAAAGCTGGTGAGTTTCTATAGAAGTCAATGGGTATAGTCTCTTTATTTTACTCAATTTACTTCCTAGATTGAAAGGAACCACGTGATTTTTATTTCTGTTTGACTTTTTCATAAAAAAATGCTTCCACAAATATTCAATGTAGTTTTCATCTTCATTTTACAAAGTCTTTCTGACACTTAGGGGCTGATTCACTAAGGGTCGAATATCGAGGGTTAATTAATTCGAATAGTCGAACGATTTTTACTTCGAATCCTTCTATTCGAAGTCGTAGTCGAAGGTCGAAGTAGCCCATTCGATGTTCGAAGTAGCCCAAAAAATACTTCGATATTCGAAGTTTTTTTACTTCGAATCCTTCACTCGAATTTAGTGAATCGGCCCCTTACTAATATACTTTATATATTTAAAGCTAGAGCAATGAAATACTTCTTATATTTCTATTTAGTCATTTTACATTTTAGAGCTTTTACTATAAACAAATTAAAACCTTAAAAAAGTTATGTTTTAAAGAGTTAGATAACAGAAAGCTCTAACATCAATAGAAAGAAAAACTAAACTTTTAAAAGAAGTTTCTCAAGAAACATGACATGAGCAAAGGTATCAAACCATTCAGCAATAGCCATCAGGGATGAAGAGTTATCATCTCCAACATGGGGTATACAGTATTTATCAAAATGTGAAGTTAGAGATCACCACAGTTCGTTAGAGTGAAATACCGCCTCTCTCCATTAATTTCTATGGGGTTTTTAAAGGCGTATTTAACAAATCTTTTATACAGCATCTTGCTGTATAAAAGATTTGTTCTTAGCCCCTTCAAATATGTTAGAAAGGAGTCATTCAACTAGAACCTTTTTTACAAATTTACCCAAGGCATCACAAAGCATTGTGAATTGAAAAAGTGTTTTTTGAAAGGAGAATGGATCTTTCAGATTTATTAAATAGTACTGAATAATATTACTTGGATTCAGTTTATGATCATTAACTAGTTCTACATTGAAAATGAACAAGTAATATCTCAGCAATTTGTGGTTCATGTACTTAACAGCGATCACAGTCCCCTGAGCAGAAATCCTCAAAATGTCAAAATTATCATGTCAAGTGTCAAAATCTGACAGAGCCATTACAGTGATCAATGTGGCCAGGAAACTTTGCTGTTAAAAAATCCAAATTGTTTGTTTAGTAATTTGTCATTTCATGTCACAATGTTATGAATTTTTACAATGTTTACTTTCTAACATGGATTGTGCCATTTGAAGCAAAAAGTTTTTATCTTCTGCTTTTGCAATGTCTACCTCTTAATTGGCCGTTTCCTATTGCCAAAAGAATATGTTATCTGTCCATTTGTATTAAAAGGTACTTTATTTGCCCGGGTGTAATAACCGTTAGTAACCAAGAAAATAGCTTTTAAACAGGATTCACTACCCTGATGCTATAGACCAGGAGTCACAACCATATTTACCTGTAAACAACAATGTTTTGGGAGTCACACAAGCCTGGAAAAAGTTCCTGGGTATTGCCGAATAATTGTTATTAGCTGTTTTGTAGCCCCATATGGACTGTCAGCTGCAGAAGACTCTGTTTAGAGTACACTAGTGTCTGTATGGCTCTATAATTTGCCTCCAAACCTGGAATTTTAAAATGAGCAACTCTTTTGAGGCCAGGGGAGTAAAATCAAAGGGGGTGATCATCAATGAGCTTACGAGTCACTGGTTAGGAATCTATGCTACAGATGTTTAAACCAGTAGCTATTTACATTACATTTCCAATATTCAAATGTAAATTGTAAATTCACAACAAAAAGGGTTTCATTTTTTTTGTGGGGATAGGTTCTGGGGCAGCCCAGTGTGAAACGATCTTGGATGATGTAGAGGAAATACTATTAGTCTTTTTCAAATATTGAATAAATAGTAGCACTGAATGTTTGTAGCACTGGGAATATGACTGGCATGGAAAAATAATTTTAATGTGATAATGAGTGGGTGATAGAGCAATTAAAAATATATTTTACTGCTCCATACCTTACTTAAGCAAATAGTTTTAAATGGCTGAATGTTCTTTTTCATTTGCAGGTTGTTCAGAAAGTTAGCACAGCAAGAAGACTCATTAGAGAGAAATTTGCCAGAGTATCTATGGGAACTGATAAAAACAAGTTAAGCACAGTCTTAGCTAATTCTATTTTGGAAAGAAACATGGTATTCTCACATAACTGGACTGATGTCATTATTTCAACCAAACAAAAGAAATAACACAACTAGACGGACTATTATTTTAGATAAAAATTACAATATAAGGACTGTCACAGCAAGTAAAAGCTATCCAACAGGCAGCTTAATGTTTAATAAGAAACTTTGGTTGTGCCGCAATGATAAAATAAATACTTAATTTAGAGTAGAAATATTAATTTATTGAGGTATTTGAATTTATTTTAAGCTAAGATTGGGATGTTTAGATTTCATGAAGTAAGTGGTTTCAAATTGACCTGTAATGTTTAACAGCAGCCCCTTTAGAAAATGTTTATTCTGTTTTGTCTATGTGTATTGCTATGCAGCACTGCTGATATTAGAGAGTAGCCTCTTTACCAGGCTAGATAGTATCCTTGGCAATATGGTTGAGACAGCCATGAAGAGCAGAGCTGCCAGCTTTAAATCTTGTTAAATAAACTCTATGGGGGTTATTTACTAAACTCTGAATGCAAAAATCACAAAAAAATCTTTTTTTTTATTAAAATCTGACTTTTAAAAAAAAAATCTAAAATTTTCGGAATTTATTAAACCCCGTGGATGGAAAAGTCAGAATCTGAAAATCCGGCAACTCAGACCTGTCGAGGTTGCATATAAGTCAATGGGAGAAGTCCCAATGATTTTTTGCGCTTGGGTTTTTGGCAATATCCCAAAGTTTTTTAAGTTTTCAGGCAAAATTCGGAGTTTTCGGGTGAAAAATCCGAAAAAACTTGAAAATCTGATTTTTCAAGTTTTTTCCGGATTTTTTTCCCGCAAACAAAATTTTCGGCAAAGTGTATTAATAAATAAGCCCGAAAAACCCATGCGGATTTGGTCTGAGTTTTTTTCAGAAAATATTGAGATAAATTCGGACTTTGATAAATAAACCCCTGCAACTTAATGGTCCGACGCCAAAGGAAAAACAAACAGTGTGGTATGCATGGCCCAGTGTAGCGAGGAGTGCACTGAGCTATACATTGGGGAGACAAAACAACTGCTCACCAAGCGAATGGCTCAGCATAGGAGGGCGAATTCTACAGGGCAAGGCTTGGCTGTCTTTCTACACCTAAAAGACAAGGGACACTTCTTTGAAGATAGCAATGTCCAAATCTTGGATAAAGCAGACTGCTGGTTTGAAAGAGGTGATTTATGTCAAGATGGAGAAACCATCCCTGAACAGAGGCGGGGCCTTCGACTACCTGTAACCCTTTACACATCCATTCATGCAACTGTCATGGGTAACACCTGTTTCTAGGAGTTGCATGACACATTGGTAATCCTATCACAGTAACTACACAGAATCAGTGTTACCTCTCTGAAGAGTTACAATGTGCAGTTGTGATTGGATTAGTGGAAGAGTCTATATCCCGAGAACTTCCCACACCAGTCAATTGAACTGAAGATTCGAATTCCGCCGAATACGGATCTATTCAATCTAAAACGGACCTATTCGACAAAAAAAAACTTCAACTTAATTTCGGTTGGTCTTTTTGAATTCGAATTTCGAAGTTTTTCAATTCGAAATTCGACCCTTGATAAATATGCCCCTTGATCTGACTGCGGCACAAAATAGCAATTGTTTTTGGGTGTGGGTGTTTTCTGTGTTAATTAAGATGGTTCATCACATCACATCATTCCCTTTTATGTAAATCCACCAATAGGACACACAGCCCCATTGAGATCCCTGTGGTTTTCATCTGGGCACAGTGCAAAGCACAACATCCGGGGGGCACAAGTGTTTTCAAGTAATAGAAATATAATGCAGTTTGCTTAAAATGCTTTAAATGCTAAACTTAGGAAAAAAGTCACTATTATTGTTTACTGTTCTTGCTGATTAGAAATCAGAAGGGAACACTTTAACTGGTGACAGTTCTCCTTTAATATTTCAGTGAAATCACTGCTTTGAAATCTTTTATTCTTTTATGAGAATAGTCATAACATCCTCCAACTTTAACAATGAATCCTCATCTTTTCGAAACTTGGAATAACAATACAGAAACTTTTCCAGAACCAATCTTTTTTACTGCAGTTTTTTTTCCTATAAAGCTGTCCCCATTCTGGTGCTATTCCTGGTAACGTTCTACTGTTTGGCTCAGTTGAGTTTCCTGAAGGAAAATAAGATAAAAAGGTCTGTGGCTAATGGAAAGCGATGGCGAGGGGTGCACCTTCATCCTTCGTAAACATGCCATCTTGTTATATGGTGGATGGAACCTGTTGTACTGGTATTAATATGGTCTCCCACACTCTGATACTGCTCTGCTTTTATCCTTAGGGTAATGGCAGGAGTTATTGTTCAGCACAGAGTACGAGGAGAGATATGTCCTGCAAATGCTTTCTTTTGTTTTTCATGCAATTCTGGAAGTGGGTGGGGGAGTTTGGATATTGTTTTTGTGTTGGGGTGGTATAAAGGCCATATGGACAAAACAAGACTTTGCAAGGTTGGCCTTGTGAATTGGTGGCTTGGTGGAGGGTTTTGGACTGTTGCGGGCATGACGGTGTATGGGTGGCTTTGTGGCATTTTGATATTATGTTGATTAATGAATGTAAGTGTATTTTTATAATAAAAATTGCTATAAAGCTGTCACCTCAAGGGATTTTCAGTCTATCCTATTAAGAACCCTTACTAAATGCAGTGAAAGCAAGATAAAGATTTGTCCATATATAATTCTCAGTACAGCCCAATCATAATCATATAAATATCTTTTTTTCTGCCACTCAGACCCTGCAGAGACTGTGTGCAACATATTTAAATACACTTGGGAGTCTGTGGAAAAATAAACATGTTAAATGTGACCTACTGAAAATGAATTCTTCTGACAATAGGAAGTGAATTATTATATAAAGCTCCGCGCTGCTCATTTAGTTTTTCATTTCATCTGAATGATAGTTTACTTTAGAAAATGAAGAAAAAAACCTGACGTGCTATAAAAACTTTGTATGACTGTGAAAAGACTTGCCCATTAGGTTGATGAAGTGAATATTTTTAGACACTGTAATCATGTAAAGAAGAGCATGAGTTCTATATCATTATTCCCCAGCTGCATCTAAAATTAAAATTAGTTTTTCTGATGGCTAATTCTTCAAGGGCCTGCTCTCAATTTTTATATTTCTGGAAACTGTAATGGAAGAAAAAATGAACTTTCCAAACCTTTTGTAGATCCACTTAACCGAGACTGCTACATTTGGGCATATTAGGGATTATTTATTATTTAGAAAGTGTTTTTCGATTGTACAACATAAACACTGCTTTATTTTTTAAAATGTTTTATGGCTGTCATTTCAGAAGATATGTTTCAGTATAATACCAACATCCCAGTATTGTGCGTTCAGATGTACTTATATTTATATGTACTTATATGAACTTATATTTCTTTTCTACACATTTTCTTTAAAGGAGCAGTGTAAAAAAAAAAGATAGACAATCAAGATAAAAAATTATACTTTTTTGGGCTAAATAACTATATTGAAATCTCTAACTTGGACACTTTAGTAAAACACTATGGAGGGGAATTCACAAAAGTGGAAAGTTTTGGAGTAAAGTGGTGGTAAACTGAAAATATTGTTGCCAACCCAAAGCTAGAAGCATCACACAACTATCACCTTAAATTAGTTCAAAACAAACCTTATATTCATTTAAAATTACAAGATTTAAGACAATTCCCTGATTCAGAGCAAATCCCAGAATATTTGGCAGAATATTTGGCATTGTGGTGGGTATATAACATAAGTTCTTTACCTGGAAGCTCATTCATTTAGCAAGGTGGTAGCTAACTATACCAAACTGTAAGGAGTTTATTTATCTGCTGATCACTGTAACTCAATATCACAAAGCTCAGTGCTCTTGGGGAAAGCATGGCATCAACAAAGAAGACCAAGATCAGACAGCAGAACAGGGAGACTCAGGGAAAGAAGCCCCCACGCCATTAAAAATATCTACAGGATGAGGCAGGCAGTGGAGCACATCTGATAGGCTAAAGAGAACTGTCAGAAGAACAGCTCTGTGGGAATACAGAACCACAAATAAAAGGATATTTAGGAGAGAGAAGAATGATACATGGACAAGGTTAGATGGTCAAAAGCAACAATGAAGTGCTTCATCTTTGCTAAATTGGGCAATGCAAGTAAAATGCTGAGAGTACCCCCAGAATTATACATTATTCTGCCAACAAGTTTTCTGTTACATTCACCTGAATTTCTTCACCTTGTTTATTGAGCAGGAAGACACAGAGTTGTGGCACAATTTTTAAAAAGAATATTTAGAAGACATGGGGAAGTGGTAGAGAGAAAAGAGGAGACGTGGTAATTTTTACTACAGAGAGCAGATTGAGGGGGAAAACAGTAGAAATCCAGAAAATATCTACAGGATATAAATGCTAAGTGGCAGGAAGCAAGAGAGGCAAGCAGTGGAGCACATCTGACATGCTGAAGAGAACTGTTGGAGGAAACAGCTCTGAGAGGAGACAGAACCACAGATAAATTACATTTAAAAGAGGGGGAAATACAGATAAGTAAATGGAAGGACATTTAAAGGTTAAAAGCAATTGATTATAAATAAAGCTCTGCATCACTGTTGAGATGAACAATGCAAGTAAAGTATTCAACGTAACCTCAACGATGGGTAATGGCAAGCTTTGTATACATTGTTTATACAATCAACTTCTATTCTTGAATTCCATGTGCTCTACCTGCATGTTTGAACACCAAATGATAGCATTGTTAAATATTGATACGACCCTAAGTCCACTATCCTTTAAATACCCCAAAAGTAGTTAGTAACATTCTGAGAAAATCTTTATTTTATTGTGGTAAAGAGCAAACCCAATATTTCCCTTGCTTACCCAGATCCACTGTAAAATAGGAGAGTCACCTCAAAGCAAGTATTTAGTTATGATAGAACAATAACCCTGCATCATCAAGTAAAACACACCCAAGTCAAGCTGGAAACATGAGTTCCCTTTCAAAATAATAAGGATAATAACCTACTCCCAGCACATCTGAAATATGTGTTAAGTGAAAATAGATCTACTGGATTTGAAAACATATTTATCCATGAAGCCCTCCTGCTCATCTTGAAATTTTTTGACAAAGCCACAAATAAACTAAACAGAAATACTATCCTGCAGTAGGCAATGTGGAAAATACTTTGTAAGTATGTTGAGTATACAGCAAGAATCATTAAGCCCTCCAAGCAGCTTCCCAAGATATTGTTGCTGTTATACTCTTCTGGCAAGTACTATAAATCTTTATCATTATTCTTCATAAGTTAACACCAAAGTCCATCAAGTTCAACTCCTGCAAAAGAAACCCCCTATGTTCATACATTCACATACTTATACAGACTTCTCTATACATTCACATATAAAAAGTATAGATACCAATATCCATGCTAACTAGCTGTAGATATTAAAGGGGAACTCCACAAAAACATAATTTAAGCTTTTTGAAAAGTAAACATAATTTCAAGCAACTTTGCAATATACATCAATTAAAAAATATGCAGACTTTTCATGATTTTAATGGTTTGGAACAGTTCCCTAAGTCTAGCCCCCCTGTTCTCCTGCTGATCTCTCAGACTACTTTGCTGAGCTGGCTGACTACTGTTACTTTGTATCAGCAGCCATCTGTCCTTAGCCTGAATCCTCCAAACCCCACAATTCTCTGCACACGTGATTTCAATAAGGAACAGAACATCACAGTGCAATGCATCGTGGGTTATGTAGTTCCTGCATGCTGTCTGTAAGCTGTAGAGAAGTTGTTACAATTTTTAACATCAGTGTTTAGTCCCTCCTTCCCTGCCAGGATTTCAAATGATGTAGACAGAGAAGAACGGTTAAATAGCTGGATTTTAGCATAGGAAATGGCATTTATTCATACTTTTT
Organism: Xenopus laevis; assembly: GCF_017654675.1. Taxonomy (NCBI): domain Eukaryota; kingdom Metazoa; phylum Chordata; class Amphibia; order Anura; family Pipidae; genus Xenopus; species Xenopus laevis. Next base: position 133,886,771 of record NC_054381.1, on the reverse strand, counting down.
GAGGAAACCGGTAACTGTGATGTTATATTAGGGGTTTCTGTGTTATGTGGGCCTCTTTATCAAATTTTGGTTTGGAAGCCGGAGTTCCCCTTGAAGATCACAATAGCCTTGGGTATGCTTGTTCAAGAAATCACCCAAACCCCTCTTAAAGGCTTTAGCAGAATATGCCATCACAATATCTCCCGGCAGGGAATTCAACAACCTAAAGTAACTGTCCTCATCATGAAGAACCACTTACTGTGCTTCAGTGAAAGTTCAGTTCCCCAAGTTCAGTGCGGCCTCTGGTGCGTTGATCTTTTCAATGGGAAAAAAGATCCCCCACTATCTGTTTCTAATGTCTACTAATATACAGTCTAGAGGCCCAGTGTGATCAGGGGGCCATCTAGCTTGTTTTTCAATTATTATTATTTCTATTTTCTTTTAACGTTAATTTTTATTTGCCCTGCTGGATCTGGTCAAGTGCACCTGCGGGGAGAAGTGCAGGTGACCAGATGAAGATCCAGAGCTGTCACTAGGGAGTGTCAAACCCAACATAGACAGCTCAGGTGCACGTGTGCCTGGATCTACACACATCCGGACCCCCCAGAAGGGGAGCCAGCAGATTGAGCCTGAGGGCCTCACATCTCATTAATCTGCCTCTGCTGAGCTCCTCCTTCCAAACTTATTTAGACTGTCATTAGACACTTGATTTTTTTAAATTTTGGATACATTTGTGATTGTATCAGGTGGCCTACTTCCAAGCACTTGTTATAATTGATGCTAAACAATCTACCTGGTTATTGCAGGCCTGTGTATACCTGTGTGGAAAAACGCACTGCCAGGTAAACTGGGCTACAAGTGGGCACATACTAACATTCTATGTTCATTTTGCATAACTGAATCCACTCCCACTTTAGATACTGAATGTGCTTTGCAACCTCACTAACCAATGAATTTTGTGTCATTTAACAAATTTACAGAGACTGAAAATCAAAGATAACTAAGCAGAATGCAAATTTTGCACATTGTACCCCCTTATGAGCCCAATGTGTCAACAGGACTTGCAAAAAAAATATGACATTTTAATTTTATCTTGCATAATGTACATTAAATATTTAATAATACAATCTAAGTACTTATCCTATTTGCCAAATATTCTTGCCAATATATTGAATTTATTTGTCACTAGGGGCTGACATTGACAGGCTATTTAGATTGTAGTAGCAATCCAAAAACACATGAAATTAATTTTTGGCAAAGACTGGGGAAAAAAAGGATTAGCTAAGCTTAAACTACATTAGGCATTGGGACCTGGCAGCTTTTTCTCAAGAAGCCCATTTTAGTCAGACCACTCTGTAATAATTACAGAAAATATATTTCTACAAATACTCTGATTTTACCTGCATATCAAGCAAATGCAAATAACCCATTTTGTCAGCTACGGTCCTATTTTGTATAAGAAATGTTTTCATAGAGGTTTGTCGAGGTTCAGGAATGATATTTAATGCTGTTTGTATCCACTTGGATATAAAATCATCTAAAACGCTTGCCTGTTATATATTCTGAAAAGTGGGCGCAATTGCACTGCATTGCTGTCCGCTAATTATTACCAGCAGCTTATTTACATACATGGAGTTAGAGATGAACATTGCACACAGAATAATATTATCACGAGTAAAGTAATTGTAATGTTTGGCTTTATGAGGCATTATCCATGCAAAAATGATTCAATGCTTGTTCAACAGTAATATAATATATAGTGAATAAAGTACCCCCTTTTGTAAAATATAGGGATATTATAAGTTACCGAGGAGTTTCATGACCATATAAAAACACGAGGCCGAAGGCCGAGTGTTTTTATACAGGTCATGGAACTCCGAGGTAACTTCTAATATCCTCATATTTTACAACTGGGGGTACTTTATTTATTATAATACACAAATTTCAATGAGTCATGTGACAGAAATGACATCAGAACTCACCGTTTATAACTGATGACATCAGAACTCACCGTTTATAAGGATATAATGTACAGGATATTCATGGCTTTTGTGTATTATAATATAATATATTATATAATATAAGTAATATGACATTTGCAGTAGGTGTTGCAATGTACAGTAAATGGTCTTCTCCAATACACAGAAGTTACCCAGTGTACATGGATGGAGAACTAGCTACATGATAAATTGGCTACATAAGAAATCCCCTACTTCTACTTAACTATTAAATGCTAATGGTTAACCAGATTCTACCACAAACAAACTCTGTCTGCAGCTCCGTGGTGCTCACTGGTATAACCATGTATTGGAATATGAATAGGAGAGGCCAGAATAGAAGGATCAGTAATAAAAAGTAGCAATAACAATACATTTGTAGTTTTACAGATCATTTGTTTTTTTAGAAGAGAGTCAGCGACGCCCATTTGAAAGCTGCAAAAAGTCAGAAGAAAAAGGCAAATAACTATTAAAAATAAATAATGAAAACCAATGGAAAAGTTGCTTAGAATTGGCCATTCTATAACATAATAAAAGTTACCTTGATGGTGAACCACCCCTTTAAATTCTAAAATTAGTTGCACCGGTTGCTGTGCTGCCATGTAGTAATTATCTGTATTAATTACTAATTAGTCTTATATTGTGACATTTCAATTCTATGTGTACTGTATATTGTGAGTGGGTCCCTAAGCTCAGTAAGTGACAGCAGCACAGAGCATGTGCGGTGAATCAGCAGAAGAGAAGATGGGGAGCTACTGGGGCATCTTTGGAGACACAGATCTTTACTGCTAAAGGGCTGTGGTTGCTTTGGAATGGTACAGAAGCACAAACCATTTCTAGCCTACTTTAGTTAAGCTTTATTTCTACTTTAAGTTATTTGTATGTGTATTGCTCATATAGTGGCTCAGACTGTTGAAAGACAAGCCAGCTGATTAACAGACCCATCTCTGCTCGGCAAAATTGTTAAAAAAGTAACAACCAGGTATTAGGTAAATGCTGCTTTCAATAGCAACTGTTTTTTTAAAAGCACTAAAATGTTTAATAAAAGTATACTGGAAAGTTGCTTAGAATTATGTTTTCTTGTATTAGGTACATTTTTATTTTGGGGTTCATTTGCCCTGTTGTGAATCTACTGAGGGGAATCTTTTGAGACACATATCTTTATTGTTAAAGTACTGTAGTGGCCTAGTGCTAGAGTCCTGCGCGAGTCCATTTTTTGGGACCCCTACCTGACCAGTACCCGCAACCTGCAATCCGCAACCTGGACCCGCATTCTTACCCGATTGGAACCGCTACCCGACCCTACCCGCAAGTATCTTATCCGCAACCTGGACCCGCGACCCGCTGACCATCAAGAATCAGGAAGTGCTGTCATTTTAAACCGGATGTGACATCATCGGAAGTAGACATGATCAGAAAAAAAGGAACAAAACAGGAAGTGCTGTCATTGTAAACCGGACGTGACATCATCGGAAGTACCCGTGACCAGGAAAAAGGAGTAAATATCACTATTGAGAAGACCCGCGGCCGACCCGCAAACCCACAGAACTGCCGACCCGCGTCTTTACCCCCACCTAGAACTTCTCCCCTCAACCACAGGTTTTTGCGGATAACCCGCGGGTACCCGACCCGCTGCAGGACTCAGTGCTGCCAAAGAAGCCTAAAATATAAAAGGGGCAATATACAAAGTGCAGGGCAGGGTGCAAAGTGCAAAAAAGTGTCTCAAACAGCCATTTGTATTGCACATTTGCTCCCTGCCCCACACTTTGCACACAGAGTGCAAGCCTCAGAATGGAGTTCAAAGATCTCTTCTCTCTCCATAAATACAGCATTGTCATATTTGTGAGGGGTGGGCTGGGAACTTGACATTCAGTTAGTTGGGAGTATAAATTGGCTCAGGACTAGGGATGGCGAATGTGTGCCGTTTCGCTTCACCACAAAATGTGTGAATTTACTGAAAAATTTGCAAAAAGGCAAAAAATCTGCCAAGTCAATGGGCGTCAAAATAATTGGATGCGCGGCAATTCTGACATGAATTTATGTATGCGTGACTATTTTGTACAAATGCATCAAAGTCAACGGGAGTCAAAATAATTCTGCCGCGCGACAATTTTTTTTTCGTTGCAGCGGATTTTCCGCTGGGGAATTTTCACTGCGGTTTCGCAAATTTATTCTCTGATGTCAAAGCGCGGAAATTCACAGCAAATTCAGGCCTGAAGAATGTATTCACCCATCACTACTCAGGACTATGTAGCCCTGCCCTTATTGCCTGTCTGGGGTAAGAACAGAGCTGCCTTACATTAGTGTTACAAGGCTCAAATGCAAGAGTTTAGTGGATGAGCAGTTAGGGGCTCAATATTGTATCCCTTAGAACAGGGATCCCCAACCAGTAGCTCGTGAGCAACATGTTGCTCTCCAACCCCTTGGATGTTGCTCCCAGTGGCCTCAAAGCAGGAGTTTATTTTTAATTCCAGGCTTGGAGGCAAGTTTTGGCTGCATTACAACCAGGTGTACTGCCAAACAGAGCCTCAATGTAGGTTGACAATCCACATAGGGGCTACTAAATGGCCAATCACAGCCTGTATTTGGCACTCCAAGAACATTTTTCATGCTAGTGTTGCTCCCCATCTCCTTTAACTTCTGAATGTTGCTCACGGGTTCTAAAGGTTGGGGATCCCTGCCTTAGAACATTAACACTTGTATTTAGTATCTTTGTAAATGGCCCCTGGGGTGTAGAAATCTTTATTGTTTCTATCAGCTCACACAGCTAAAGAATGATATTCAGTAAGAAACAGAGGGATGCAGTTTTAGTGATCTAAGATGAGTCTAAGATGTCAGTTTACAAAGTTTTGGATTTGTGTACATAATAATCTGTGGTACAATGATATGTAGATGTGTTTTATACTCATATAAAAAGTATGAGTGTTCCTACCAATGTTGATGACAATCTTTGCACATTTATGGTCTGTTTTCCTGCTGTTATTAAGAGGCTTCGTAGCATCTTCCTCATACAAATTCTGTTTGTGATTTGCATTCATTTTAATCCGCCCTTTAAAATTGTCCTTGCAGTATCATTTACAGGATGCCTTTGATTCTGTTAGATTAATTGTCTGAATGTGCACGGTTTCATAATATCCTATGAAATATATTTTTAATGACTGAATGTTCATCAAACTGAGCTGACTGCTAAATAGTTGCCAGGTTTACATTAATGCTTGGCACATCTTTCTAAAAAAAAAAAAAAGATTCTCATTAACATATTTTTGCAACTTTTGTTCATTTCTTCCATGACATGTTCGTCAACCCCTTTTAATATGGCTTAAGCTATACTGGAAAGGAATGTATAGACTACCGCCATATGTAATAAACTTTGCCCAGATCCAGTAACCATAACAAACAACGCTATGTCTGTTTTGAAGCAGTTGAACAGTAAATGCTACTTGATGATTGGTTGCTGGGTTGGTAGATTAGACCAATAGCAAACATTGAATATTTTATAACACTACTGTTTCTTGAGCCAACAGTTTTGCCAGTTCTGAACATTTTTTCAATAGTTTTAAATGTTTTTATATTGCAAACATACCTACAAGACTTACCAAGTGTAGGGCAAAGTGCAAAAAATGGCTGCAAACCACAATGTTTTTGCACATTTGCACCTCGCCCTGCACTTATAGAATAGTCACAGGTATTTGAGCAAAGACTTACATTTACTCCATGAATACAGGACTGCTTTGCACTCACCAGTAATGCACTCTGCACTTTGAGTATAGCAAGTGCTTCTTGAATGAGCACCTAGGGGACACCCCTTTGTACTCTAGTATTAGCACTGGGTTCATACAAAACATTTGGACACCAATTCCAGCAAATCAATTGCAAGCAATGACAGGTAAGCATTAAGCCAGTGAACGACTGACCATTTAAAGAGTTAACCCTTTCCCTGTCAATGTTGCAGAAGCTGTCACTGGCAAAAATGTTACAGAGGGGTCAGCTATGTAATTTCTACATTCCATTAAAATCAGCAAGTACTGTGCGTTGCCTAGCAAAGCATGATCCTACCCAATGGCTGAAAAGGGTTTAAATCCAAATTGTTAAAAATGTTTTCCTTTTTCTCTGTAATAATAAAACAGTACCTTGTACTTGATCCAAACTAAGATTTAATGGATGCTTATTGGAGACAAATACAGCCATTTGTGTTTATTTTATGTTTGAATATTTAAAATAAAAAAGTCCGATAAATCTAGAATCCCCCACTGGACCTTATTTATTATTAAAAAAAAGCACGATTAAATCGGATCGGGGACAAACGCGAAAAAATTTACTGAAAATCCTGAATCGCTCTATTTTTTAATAATAGTCAGATTTTCGTGCTAATTCCAGTGCAGAACACAGAAACTTCCAGATAGGAGAGGGACCTCTACCATTGACTTATATACAACCTCGGTAGGTCTGAGATGCTGGATTTTCAGTTTCTGACTTTTTCCATCCTTGGGGTATAATAAATCTTGAAAAATTTTGAGTTTTTCTCCACTAAAAAGCAGATTTTATTGTAAAAAAACTTGAATTTTTCAAGTTTTTGGCATTCAGGCTTTAATAAATAACCCCCTTAAGGGTTAATTACGGAAAGACCCATTATCCCGAAAACCCCAGGTCCTAATCATTCTGGATAACAGTTTCCATACCTGCATTACATTTCTATGGCAGGAATAAGACAACAAACAATAAGTCAAAAAGTTGCGGTATGGATTAAAATAATGTTCTTTGAATGGCACGTAGGATAAAAAGTTTACTTTTTAATTAGTCAACTAAGCTAAGTGGTATGAGGGTTTGGGAACTATTTGCAGTGTAAAGTTAAATCAGCAAATGAAGAGGAGTGAGTGTAAGATCACACTCGTCTAATGCCCTTAGGCCCCTTAAATAAGAACCTCATACTGAAGAATATAAGTTACTGTATATTGAATAAGAATCCCCATCCTGCTGATTGTAAAGAAGGGAGAGGATAAGTCTGTCTAACAGAGAAACACATGCAGGTGGTGGCATTCCATACATGCCTACCTTCAAATTAATAGAATGAGAATTAATGAACTCACAACATATAACACATGAAAGCGTGCCTGAGGTCACTGTAGATAATGTAGCAAATTTAGAATAATAAAGTGATTTTTTTTTTCCACCAAGGGGAAAACAGTGGCGAAATAGTGAGAGTTTAAACAATGAGAGTTTTTTTTCTCTCCAACGTTTTTAATAGGCAGCTGTCGTCAAACAAAATATGAGCTAAAAAGTGGCTGTCAGTAAATGAAAACTAACTGACTGGTAATTGTTCTACTAGTAATTAACTGGCTCGTAATTGTATTCCTCCAGATGCTTTTGTACAAATGTGCATTTTAAACAGACTACAAAATGCATTAAAAGGATCGATTTTATGTGTGGGAAATCATGAAATTTGTTATTTAAAGGGAAACAATATCGGTGGACTTTGCAGGTCTCTATATAAATATCTTTAGTTTATATCTTAAAACACGGCCATTGTACTTTAACTGCACGCTGTATGCAAATTACCGAACGCTAGCGTAACTTTGCAAGCGTTCGGTAACCAGTGCGCAACTTCGGATCTTCATGAATTAGCGTTGTCCAGGCGAATTTACGCCTGGCGAAGTGTTGCAATGTGCGTGAAGCCAAAGCTGGCGGATTTTCAGAGGTAAGTAAATTTGTCCTTATAATTCTAGCCTCTAACCTCCTAGGTTTCATGGTTGACATTTACTTAATGATTTATTATACTATTTATGCGTGTACAATTTCTTTTTATCTCACTACAGGTATGGGACCTGTTGCTCTGAATGCTCGGGACCTGGGGTTTTCGGGATAAGGGATCTTTCTGTAAATTGGATTATCATACCTTAAATCTACTTAAAAATTGAAACAAACCCAGTAGGATTAATTTGCCTCCAATAAGGATTACTCATTTTAGTATAAGGATTACTCATCTTAGTTTGGATCAAGTACTGTTTTATCGTTTTTAAAAATTTGGATAATTTAAATAAAATGGAGTCTACGGGGCAGATTTACTTAAGGGTGAAGTGGCTAGCGACTTTTCGCCAGAAATCACATCCGCAGGGACATCACCAATTCACTAACAGACGACAATTCACCAGGCGACTTTTCACTCTATCGCCAGACAATTTTTTGCTCAGGCGAATGGTCGGTGCAAATTCACTAAAGTGCGGATTTTACTGAACAGTACCTCTTTCGTCAGAGTTGCCTTCGCCACCTCAGACCAGGCGAACTGCTAAAATGAAACTAGAGCTTCCTCAATCTTATATCACTTACATCATATCCTGTCTGCCGAAAATTCATTAAAGTTGAAAAAATGCTGGCGACTTTTCCTTTTTGTAAGCGAGATTTACCTGCAAAAGTCCTAACTGGAACTTTTTTGGGTTAACATTTTTCCCCAGACATTTGAGGGCCATGAAACATTCATTTTACAGTGGGCTCATGTCTAGGGCATTATATGATCTCTTTTGTCTTTATTAAGGTTCCTTGGACATTCGTAATAAAAAGTGGCCACTCCAAGCATTTGCACCAACATCTCTAATAAAGACGTCCATACAACTTTAATGTACCTGCCCTATTCAAATTGACCTAGTGAATCTTCGTTATGAAATGCTCGCATTGAAGAATTAACACTAACGAAAATTCACCAGCGTTCAGCACCCAGGACGCAAGCGGTTGCTGGCGACAATTTGCCCTTTAGTAGATCTGCCTCTATGGGAGACAGCCTATATGTAATTCTGCTATTTTTGTAAAATGGGTTTCCGGATAACGGATCCCATACCTGTACTGCTTTTTAGTAGGGTAAAGTTCCTGTTTCAAATATTCCTATCTAACTCAAGTTTCAGCAGTTCCGACACACTATACTCCCATTGATGTACCCCTTGTCAATAGGTTAAAAAAAACGTCATTTATTGAATACATGCATTCATAAATATGTTTATCACTTCACACATTTACATATTAAAGATCAAGACAGATATACAAAACAGATATACTGTATATACAGATAAACAGGCATGACTGTAAATTGCATTATTTCGATACGGTAGATTTACTTTTTGATTTACATTCAGCGATTTATCTTGTTGTGCTTGTGGCTCCAGGCACACGAGACCCTTAATCCAATACTGCAGGCAATGATACATAATCCTTAGGGTAAAACCACACAGGGCGTTTTGGGGTGATTTGGTCGCCTGGCAACTAATCGCCTTGTTTTTGCGGCAACCAATCTCCCCAAACGCCTTCCCTGACTCTGTGCCGGCTAAAATGAAAAAAACTGTTTCCAAAAAACAATAACTGTTTCCGAAAATTTCCTGTGCGGGAAAGAACTAGAAAAAAATGTGAAAAAAATCAATTCGTACAAATTTTTTAAATTTTCTGCCCCGAAAACTTATTGTACGATACCCAGCGCAAATCAAGATATCTTCGAGGCTTCTCCCATTGACTTATATACAACCTCAGCAGGTCCGAGATGCCGGATTTTCAGATTCAGACTTTTTCCATTCTCGGGGTATGATAAATCCCAAAACACTCGAGTTTTTTTTTTTTTTTACTAAAAATTCTTATTTTGGCATTCAGACTTTAATAAATTACCCCTTTATTGTTATTGCTACTTATTACTTATCTTTCTATTCATGTGCTCTCCTATTCATATTCCAGTCTCTTATTATTAAATAATGCATGGTTGCTAGGGTAGTTTAGACCCAAGCAACTAGATAAAATTGCAAACTAGAAAGGCTAAATAAATAAAAAGAAAACACAGATAATAAAAAAAACAATTACAAATTGTCTCAGAATATCATTCTTTACATCATGCTTAAAGTGGAAGGGGAACAACGCCTTCAAGCTTCTTATATTTAGATTATGATATTATTAGTGAGCAGGGTAGATAAGGGACAAAACTGACAGGAGATTAGTTGATCATAGCAAGGTCCTGACCATCTGTCCCAGTAAGCATTTTTTTTATTATCCAGTATATCCAGTACTAGTTACACCAGCTCCAAAAATAAGCATTTATCAGTCTATTGCTGGTTTAGGCTTACACATTTTTTGGGTTCTACATTTGTATTTGCCACTGTGAAACAGTTTCTGTGAATTCAAGGGGCAGATTTATCAAGTGTCAAATTTCGAAGTAAAAAATACTTCGAAATTCGACCATCGAATTTAAATACTTCGAATTCGAATATCGAATTCAAAGTTTTTTTACCGGATTTGACCATTTTGCGGTCAAAATAAAAAATTTTTACTTCGACTACAAAAAACTTAGAAAAATGCATTGGAAGGTCCCCATAGGCTAACATAGGACTTCGGCAGGTTTAATTTGGCGACCTATTGAAGTCAAAGTTTTTTTAAAGAGACAGTACTTTGATTATCGAATATTCAAACTATTTTACTTCGAATTGAATCGAAGTAAATTCGAATGTCGTAGTATCCTATTCAATGGTCGAAGTATCCAAAAAATTACTTCGAATTTTGAATTTTTGTACTTCGAAAATTCCCTCAAATTCACTTTCGAAGTCGAAGGATTTACCGCTATTCCTATGATCGAACGATCGAAGGAATAATCGTTCGATTGAACGATTAAATCATTTGAATCGAACGATTCGAAGGATTTTAATCCATCGATTGAAGGATATTCCTTTGATCAGGAAATTGTTAGGAAGCCTATGGGGACCTTCCCCATAGGCTAACATTGGCCTTTGTAGGTTTTAGGTGGCGAACTAGGGGGTCGAAGAATTTTTTAAAGAGACAGTACTTCGACTATCGAATGGTCGAATAGTCGAACGATTTTTAGTTTGAATCGTTCGATTCGAAGTCGTAGTCGAAGGTCAAAGTAGCCCATTCGATGGTCGAAGTAGCCATATTCGACCATTCGAAATTCAAACTTTTATTCCTCTATTCCTTCACTCGAACTAAGTAAATGGGCCCCCAAGTGTCTTCTCCATATTATATTTCCAGCCCTAGCATGCAAACTCATGATGTTTACACCCAATATTCTGTTCTTTTGCAGGCAAGAGAATAGCCATACAACAGTGACGAATGAAGAGACCCTTCCCTCATTTCAATATCCCCCTTCTAAAAGTTGGCAAAAGAAATAGAATAAACAAATCAACAGATGCTGACGGAACTCCAGTCCCATTTAGGCATACAGGAAACTGTCTTCCAGATAAACCAAACTACAAGAGCACGCATACAAGTATTTTTAGCCTGCAGAGGTATCTGTTTGCACTATTTTGTATGGCACCATCATTTATATGGTTATGCCATTTATTCCAAAGCCATTTGTAATAATGACATTGCGGTATAATATACATGCTTATTAAATGGCTTAAATCGCATATGTGTTTTGGAAATTCTCTGTATAACTGTGCCTGTAATATGTATTAATCCAGTGTTCTGACAATTACTTCACACGATGGGTGTTACAGTATTTATTAAAGTTTGAGTTGTGTTTTCCATGAAAATCCAAGTTTTCAAAGGTTTTTTTGGGGTTTGAGTTAAAAAAAACTTGAATTGTTTGAGGTTTTTTTTTTAAAAAAAAAATTTCCGAGATTTATTATACCCCAACCATGGAAATACTCAAATCCGAAAATACACCATCCAAACACCCTTTGAGCTCATGTAGGATTCAATTGCACAGGTCCTTTAAACCACTTGAAGATGTTAAAAGCCTTCATGATGTTCAAGGTTTTTTCGGAGGGTTTAACCCGGAAAACTCGATTTGAGTTCGAGTTCATTCGAGGTATAAAATAACTCTAAAATTCGATAAATAACCCCCAATATGTTGCTTCTATCATGTAGCATATATTGGGGTTGCTATATGAACATTAACACATTAATTTCCAATTTTAGAGGAAAAATCCCATTATTTTTTGTCAAAGATCCCAGTCATATATACAAGGTTAGGTCAACTAACTATTTCTTTTGTAACCACAATGGGATCAATTACAGTAGTGCCCAAGCTAAATGAACATTAAAATTCTGGTTCTGTAACCTTCCTCATCTTAGGGGAGTTACACAGACAAAGTAAGCCTATTACCCAGATTATAAAACTCATGCACAACATCCCCCGTTGTTATGTTGGAGGGACGATGAAGTGTTTGAAAATCAATTTTATGTTGGAGGGACGATGAAGTGTTTGAAAATCAATTTTATGTTGGTAGCATCCATATGAACGCACAACAAGTACATCCGTAATGAAGCACTGAAATGAATTATTCAGAGATGTTGTTAAATGATTCATTCAGAGCGACGAAAAACACAAGGGAATATCATGAATAAGTTCTGAAGACCGCATTTACTTAGAGGGTCTCTTTCATAGGACAAGTTAACAGAGCCAACCGTAAAGTGTCTTCCATCACTGGAAGATAACAGCATTGATTATTTGCCAAATCCTATAAAGTTGCAGATCTGAGTAATGCATGCCTTTTATTTTCACTGGCTGGGAAAAGAAAGGGCAAGGAACTGGTAGAGAACAATATAATAAACTTGGTATTTGATCAGTAAGTGATACTTTTATTTAGTGGTAGCTTGCTTTTCATGAAGCTCTCAATATCCTGACGCTCTCTGCATTTTTTCTGCTACTCTCAATTATTTTGACTGATATTTGGCTATTGGCTATGTAAAGGGCTATTCCACCTATCTTGTCTCAGGTGAGAGAGAATAACAGAACCTCTGTGTCACTTACTGACCTAAAAAGGGGTCTTAAAAAGTTTTATTTGCCACCTTAATTCTGCAAGTCCATAAGATACTCTCCTTTATGTGCCCACAATCTCTTAATAAAGATAGAATTTATTAACCAATAGTCTCACTTTGGGGCAGATTTATAAATGAGCGTAGTGGCTAACGATAGCGACAATTCGCTAGAGGTTGCCACCCGCAGGGACATCGCCAATTCATTAACAGGCACAAGTTCCAATTCGCTAGCGAGCCAGACCACACTAGCGCAGTGGTAGTGAATTTGCGCCTGGGGAAGTGGTGCGATGTGTGTGAATCTGACGATGGCGACAATTCGCACTTTAGTAAATCTGCCCTTTAGGCAACCGATGTTCAGATCTTCAAACATTTATAAAAAGGAAAACGCTGAACATAGAAATTATTGGCAGAAACCTCCCTTGTACGTGGCTGAAGTATAAAAGAAAATAGTGAAGGTGTTGGATGGAAGTCTTCTCTCGCATAAGTGATTACACATACCAGGCACATCGGTGGCTCCCTTTGAGGTGGATAATGAAAACCAATATAAGTTGTTTCTCTTTTTTTTTTTTTTTTAGTTTTTTTTAATGGAGAAAATAAGAAGAATAGAAGCAATGTTACCATGAAGTATTTCAGATACAGGTACAGTAACAATACGAAAGATTTTATAACAATACACAGAAATCCTGGTGGAGAGAAGTTATTAATTTTCAAGAACATGTGATTTTGTTTGTCAATTAGAAGAAAAGCTTGCAGACCAATGTAGATCAGTTCTGTAATCTGTATTGTTTTGGTTTAGTTATTACAATAGAAGACTGCAAAAAAACAACTTGTATTTTAGCTCTTGAGTGCAATTATCAGTATAAGTAATAAAACAAAAAGCTAAGAACATACAATGCTGCTCACTCCTACATAGTTGCTGAGTTGGTACCATTGCCAGGGCCCCATAGAACAGTTCTGCTCAGGAATCCGTATCACTAGGTTATATTTTTTAATAAAGAGGATCAATGCAATCCACATGTTTAAATATTATAAGAGGTTCCACTGCACTACCGGGACTGTACGAGAACATTAATATTGCACCACTTTATTAGGTAGTTGCAGTACCAGTGCATGAAATATAAATGAAATTAGAAACTACATTATTAACAGACCAGAAGAATTCCTGAGTGTTTTATAAGCTCTTCAGGACATGATGACAACTGCACTCATAAAGTAATAATACCGTCTATTTTAGGCAAGTGAAACCGATCACAGCTGCTGAAAATTATTTAGGTGTTTTATTGCAGCTTAAAGGACAGGCAAGAAGGGGCATTGCAATTGGGTGTCTGATAAAGAACACTGACAAATTATTGCTTTCGTAAGTAGGGACTGCTTTAATGATGGGGTCTACACAATGCTTTATACAGTCATCCAGGCAGTGATATAGATGTTTAAAGTTACAGATGTGGACTAGTAAGAAATGGGGGCCGCTAGTGCCCTCTCTGCCTAATCGTATGGTTGCAATTGTGCCTGAGACACTACTTAAAAAAATTTGAGATAATAAAACAAGGTCTGCCCTATATAACTTCTAACTGTTGATAAGAACTTTCCAGCAGTATAGATGTTTCCCTAAGGAATACTCAGTGGGGCACCTTAGGGCAGTCCCACCAGTCATGTAATATTGTTGAGTAAGCGACTGGTTCCAATTAATGCCTTTTCGTGCCCCTAGCTCTGCCTTCGTCCATAAAAGGCTTTTGTAATAATAAACTGAAAATTGAGCCAGGCACTCGCAGGTTTACTGCAAAAAAATGTGTTTTATTCTCACGACATTTTTCGGGCAAAGCCCTTTATTAAGTGATATCAACTTGATAAAGGGCTTTGCCCGAAACATGTCGTGAGAATAAAACACATTTTTTTGCAGTAAACCTGCGAGTGCCTGGCTCAATTTTCGGTTTATCATGTAATATTGTAATATGCAGTCTGGCATTGGTATGGGATCCATTATCTGGAAACCTGTTATCCAGAAGGCCATCTCCTATAGATTCCATATAATTCTATTTTTTTTAAATAATTTCCTTTTTCTCTATAAAAATAAAACAGTATATTGTACTTGATCCCAACTAAGATTCTTATTAAAGACAAAACAATCCCATTTGGTTTATTTAATGCTGAAACCTTTTTTTTATAGACTCTATAAAAAAATCACGGAAAACCCCAGGTCCAGAGCATTCTAAATAAAAGGTCCGATACCTGTATTATCAATATACTATGTGACCAACGGTAAATGTAACTCCCCTTAATTTACATGTACATATAAATAGCTCTCTTGCATCCACCTACAGTATGCTAGCCACATGTACAATATTTCCCTGTTAGGTGATATTACTATCTGGTGTCCAAATAAGGCTCATCAGATAATCGGGTAATCATATTGCTTAGTTGTTAATGGTCGAATCACAACAGGGGCCTCTAAAGAATTGTTGAATATGCGCTGCATCCATTGCCCAATGTGGTCATAACTTGGCCCATAACCAGCTTTAGGCTTAGTTGTGGATTCATGTGTCCAAAACCTGGGGCAAAGCAGGTGGACAAAACCAGAGTGAGCTGCTTTAGGAGCAGACGGTTCTAAACAGTACATAGATAAGACGTCTAGAGCTTCACTAAGGACCACAACTGAAGTGCTCCCAGTACAAGGCTCCAAGTGATAATAAGTATCCACTTAAAGGGGTTGTTCACCTTTGAATTAACTTTTAGTATGATGTAGAGCAGTGATCCTCAACCAGTAGCTTGTGAACAACATGTTGCTCTCCAACCCCTTGGACCCTTGGATGTTGCTCCCAGTGGCCCCCAAAGCAGGTGCTTATTTTTGAATTCTTGGCTTGGAGGCGTGTTTGGTTTCATAAAAAACAGGTGTACTGCCAAACAGAGTCTCAATGTAGGTTGACAATCCACATAGGGGCTACTAAATGGCCAATCACAGCACTTATTTGGCACCCCAAGAATATTTTTTCTTGTAGTGTTGCTCCTCAACTCCTTTTACTTCTGAATGTTGCTCATAGGTTCAAAAGGTTGGGGATCCCTGATGTAGAGAGTGACATTCCGAGACAATTTGCAATAATAATTTTAATTCAGCGGCTATGCAGTTTTAAGGATCAGCAGTCTGGTTGTTAGGGTTCAAATTACCCTAGCAACCATGCACTGATTTAACTAAGAGACTGGAATATGAATAAGAGTGGGCTGAATAGAAAGAGAAGTAATAAAAAGTAGTAATAATACATTTGTAGCCTTACAGGGCATTTGTTTTTAGATGGTGTCAGTGAAGCCCATTTGAAAGCTGGAAAGACTCAAAAGAAGAAGGCAAATAATCCAAAAACTATAAAAAATAAATAATGAAGATCAACTGAAAAGTTGCTTAGAACAAGCCATTCTGTAATATACTAAACATCAACTTAAATGTGAACCACCCCTTTAAGAGAAAGACAAAGATGTGCCTCAGGGCTAAAGATGCTGCCACAGATTAAAAAAAAATATTTTGTTCTCATTTACAGTATGTACTTTATTTTCATTATTTCATTATACTGATGTTTTTGCTATACTCTCAATATACATGTAATCTGGAGAATAATGGCTGTTAATCCATGCTATAGTAGCTAAGTGTGCACTATATAGTCTAACGTACATACACACACACATGTGAAGAACCCAGAGTATAATGATTGTGAATGAAGCCCATCTACATAGCCAGATGAATGGGTTTCTACAAGAACTTTTTTCTAAAAACACCCATAAACTCCCTTAAACTTGAAATTCTTAAAAAAAACAGACCAATCGAAATTTATTAAAAAATTCGAATTTTTTTTTATTTTATTTTTTCTAAGGAGGACCCCATAGGCTAAAACACCAATTCGGCAGGTTTAACATGGCAAATAGTCGAATTCGAATTCTTAAAGGAACAGTACATAAATTTCAAAAATTTGGAAATTCAAATTTCGATTTTATTTTTTTTAAAGTTGAATCGAATTTGGACTATTCCCTAGTTGAATTACACTAAAATAAACTCGAAATTTGAATTCAAAGATTAAAATTTTCAATTCGATCCTACCCCTTAAAGTGGAACTCCACCCAAAATGAATGTTTTTATTTTACATAATAATACAAATGCATATACAATTCTAAAATACTTTCCATTTCCAAACAGTAGTTGACTGGCCCGTACTTTATAGTTAAAATCATTAAACATGTTTAATGTATATTGGATAATTGCTTATATTTGCTTTCATTATGCAAAAAAATATTATTGGGTAAAGTTCCCCAAGTAGAGCCTCCCCTAGGACCACAGCTCCGGAAGATAAAATGGACAATGTTAACTCATACACAAATGGAGAGAATATGTGGGGGGCTGTGGGGGGCCCTACAACAGAATCTTGAGGGCATGGTTCACGATTACTTCCCTTTATTAAATGTTCACATTTTAATTTGTTGCACATTTTTTATGTTATTCTGTATTCATTTATGTAAAAATTCTAATAAATACATTAATAATTTTTAGATATATGTATTAGTACATGTGCCAGTGCCATCAGGTGGGTTCCTACTACTGAAGATTTTAAAAAGTGTTTAAATAGGGAAAATACAGTATATGTAAGAAACAGGTCATCAGCGCTTTAGAAAGGTAAGAGCTACATTCATTATAAAAGTACAGTAAAACTTCCAGAACATAGACAGAGTCAGTGATATTTTATAAGACCTCATATGTCTGGGAATATTTTTAATTGGGAATAAATAGTCTGACAAGAAGAACAGATGTCGCAGAGATTTAATTAAAGTGAGCTTGAAATTTACATAAACTTACAATTAGCCAAGAAAATAATGTTAAAACCAGAAAAAGTTGCTACTAAATGTGGTAAACAGCAATAAATAACACATTCAATTAGATATCAACACTAATTAGTGTTCCAATAAAATCAGTGATATTATATATAGATATGACTCTAAATTCGCTTTTTCTCAGAACTAATGAGCTCTGCCTTCGGCTTCGTGTTTTACAATGAAGTAGAACAGACTCTCTGCAAACCAACCCACATACAGTAGAGTGACATTTTGCTGCTGAGTTTTGCTCTATAGAAACATCCAGTGCGCCTCATAGTATTTTATTAGTATTTCATTTTTAAATGGACATTATGTTGACTAATTATACATTAAAAACAAATTTCCCTTATCTGAGAAAAAAAACTTTGCTTAAAAGTATAGGGATCCTGATAATTTAACTGTATTTTACTCAGGCAGTCCCACTATAATTTGGACACCTTAGTGACATGAAAAATTTAAAGTGTTTTAAAGTAATAAAAATATAATGCAATGTTGCCCTGTACTGGTAAAACTGGTGTGTTTGCTTCGGTAACACTGCTATTTTTTATCTTTTTTGCTCTAATTCCCTTAGTCTTCTTGCAACAGAAACCTGTCTTTCACAGAATGATACCACTGTTGAGGATGCACTTTTTCATGGTGGGCTCTCTTTCTCTCACCCCCCCCCCAACCATTGAATGTTGTGGAGGAGTTGGAATTCTCCTCTCCTCTTGCTGTTGGTTCAAACCTATTCCTATAGCCTTGTCATTCAACTCTTTTATGGTGCCTGCCCTTCAGACTGTCCACCCTCTCTCTGTACGTGTAGCTGTCATTTAAAGACCCAAACCTCCCCCGCACCTTCAGCCTCCTCCTCTGCTGCCTTCCTTTCTGACTTTGATACCTGACAGCCCTGCAATCATCCTTGGGGATTTTAACTGCCACATGTGTCACAACTCTGACCCTCTCATTTTCTACTACTAACCTCCTCTTTTGAGCTCCAGCAGTGGTCAAACACCACTGCTCGTAAGTATGGCTGCTTTCTGGATATAGTCTTTACTAAAAAAAAACTCTCTCTCTCTCTCTCTGGTTTTAACAGTGACCCCTTCCCCCTTTCCGATCACTATTTGGTTATATTTCCATCTCTCACTCTACCTCTCTCACTGCCTCCTAGCAATCTTCAAGTAGATGAACCAGCGCCACCTCAAACTCAACCTAACAAAAACTGAACTAATCTTTCCACCTAAGCCTGGTCCTACTCCCCTATTTACTATCTCTATTGATGGCATGCTCATTAACCCCGTCAACTCAGCACGCTGTCTGAGGGTAATCTTTGATGCTTTTCTCTCCTTCTCTGATCATATTAACACCACTGTCAAAACCTGTCACTTTTTCTTGCGCAATATTGCCAAAATCCGTCCCTTCCTTTCACCTGCTACAGCCAAGACAATCATGCATGCTCTTATCATATCCCCACTAGATTACTGTAACCTTCTACTAACTGTCCTCCCTTACTCCCATCTCTCCCCTCTACAGTCTGTATTAAACACTACTGCCAGAATTTCCCTCCTCTCATCCAAAAGGGTACAGGCCCCTCCGCTGCTGAAGTCCTTATCATGGCTTCCTATAAAACAAAGAATAACTTATAAACTCCTCCTCATAACATTCAAAGACCTACAGGGTAGGGTCCTCTATCCTTTTGTCTCCTTGACACTGAGCACTTAATCTGTAATGTAATTATATTTTATATTTATGTGAATTGTATTTTTAATAATGCACTTATTGTTAATTATCATTGCAGTTTTGCTGTACAGTGCTTTTCCCTCAAGAAGCGCTATACAAATAAAAATATACATACAAATAAGCTGCTGTGTAGCAATGGGTGAAGCCATTCAAAGGAGAAAAGGATCAGGTTACACAGCAGATAGCAGATAAGCTCTGTAGAACATAATGGTGTTATCTGTTATCCACTATTTAAGCTGTGTCATATAGATTTTTTTCAATTTCCACCATTGCTACACAGCAGCTTGTTTATATGAACTATAGTAGTGTTTCTGAAGCAAACACATCAGTTTTACCAGCGCAGGGCAACACTACATGATATTTTCATTACTTTAAAACACTTTTTGGTGTTTCTGTTCCTTTAATTGTGGGCAGTCAATTCCAGGGTTCTCAGTGTCTCTTCTCCAGGGTCAGAGCAATTTGACACAATTTCAAGAAATGCCCAGTAGATGGCAGTGTTTTCTGGATAAAAGGGAGGGCACCCATATGCTTAAAGGGATACTGTCTCTCCTAGGAGACCGCTCAGCCTCCCCTCCTATAGCAGCTCCAGCTCCTCTTCAGGGGTGCTCAGTCCGCAGCGTCCCCACCGCTTAACTCAAACTGTGCCAAAGGAATGGACGGCACTCCACTTGAAGAGGAAAAAAAGTCTTTATTGCAAGCTAAAACAGGGATCAAAGGCCCTACGCGTTTCGGGATACAATCGCTTAATCATATGCCTATGATTACTTAAAGGGATACTGTCATGGGAAAACGCATCAGTTAATAGTGCTGCTCCAGCAGAATTCTGCACTGAAATCCATTTTTCAAAAGAGCAAACAGATTTTTTTGTATTCAATTTTGAAATCTGACATGGGGCTAGACATATTGTCAGTTTCCCAGCAGCCCCCAGTTTGCTCTTTTCAGAATTGGATTTCAGTGCAGAATTCTGCTGGAGCAGCACTATTAACTGATGCGTTTTGAAAAAAACATGTTTTCCCATGACGGTATCCCTTTAAGGTCTTTTTCCTCCACCTGGTGTGGAGGTGGGTACAGGAATGGTCCTGGGCAGCTAGGAAGTCAGTTCGGTGAAGCTAGCAATAGATTAGCCCTGTAACAGTCTTTCTAGGAGTGAAAGACAGACTCAGGATTTAACTAGCTGATTAGCTCAAGGCTCCAACAAGGATAGTGGGGTTGTGGGGAGTTTAAGGCACATAGTGACTAAGATTCGTAGAGCAAGGGACCATGGTGGAACCAGACTACATTGGCATTAAGGTTAGCACTACACCTCCAGAGAATCCAATAGTAAAAATATATACTGCCTGAGAAAATGCTCATGCTGCATTCATGTGGTATTCATTTATTAGCATCCTGACATCACCAGAAATAATATGCATGGGATAATTAAAGAAGTTTGTTGGAATTTAAGAAATCTTTAGTCCTTAATTTACAGTATTTGCTGAAGCTGTCAGTGGACAGATTCTGAAGGAGGCTGGCCTTTCCAGAGGATACTCACAAGACTGAGACAAGTCATAGGTAATATTGCTGGGAGTTTTCCCTAACCTAATGGGCTTCAAAGGCACATTGCAAACAGCACACACATTCCCATACTTCTATAACACACCCATGTGTGGCATACAAAAGTTCTTACTTTTAAAACCCAACCAATCATCTTCCTATTTTTTCATAATTTGGTAATAAAACCAAATATATTGCATTAACTGTGAAATTAATTGAGTGTTTAGTAGCTGCAAGTGTGGTTATTTCCTTAAGGGCTCTTACACATGAGCGTTCCGACCTGCGCTCCCCTGCGTTCCGTTTTTTGGCGTTCAGCCGCAGGGGAGCGCAGGAATAGACGCAAGTCATTATTTGAAATGGGGCTGTACTCACTCAGGCGCGTGTAGGCGCCGAACGCAGGAAAAATGCAGCATGTTGCGTCTGAACCTGCGTTCGGCGCCTACACGCGCCTGTGTGAGTACAGCCCCATTTCAAATAATGACTTGCGTCTATTCCTGCGCTCCCCTGCGGCTGAACGCCAAAAAACGGAACGCAGGGGAGCGCAGGTCGGAACGCTCATGTGTAAGAGCCCTTAAGGAAAAGGAAAGCTATAATAATCACTGGACAAATGTTAGGCACCCCTCAGTGATTATAATCATTTACCTGTACCCCAGGCTAATGCTCCTGTGAGCTAAAAACTTTTGTATTTCTAAAGTCTAAAAACAAGAATTGATTTCAGGACTCACCACACAAAAAATAAACATATTATCACTTTACTTGCTTTAAAATTTTTAGAAATAAAGGCTTAAGTTTGTCCTATTTTCCCCTCTGACCTGACAGTTGTTCGTAATGATGGTTTGACGGCCACCGGCTGTGCTGTTTAGGAGAAATTTTTGGTTCTGCCCTATAGCCTGGATAAAACAATGCTACCAGTATGGGATGTCTTATCCAGAAACCTGTTATCCAATAAACCAGAAATGGAAGACCATCTCCCATAGAGTAAATTTTAAGCAAATAATTCAATTTTTAAAGAAGTGATTTCCTTTTTCTCTGTAGTAATAATCCATATTGGTTTGGTGAATTAAAAGATCCCAGATCCCAAGCATTCCAGATAATAGAACCAATACCAATATTATGAAACCTGGTGATAAAAAATATTGCAGGATTGTGACAATGTGTCAAATTATGTAAAAAAAAATATTTAATTGACTTTCCCAAATACTATCAATCTAAAACTATTTTCTGCATAACACATTCCTGACACTGGTAAGTGTATCTTCATTTGATCTGCTTAACCAGATTTTTCTATCAGTTCTTGTTAATGAAGTCTCATTTTGTTATCAATACAAATGAATCTTACCGTTAAATCCTAATTATAGTAATTCTATTGTAATAACCCTTAAATAACTATTCCTAAGTGTATTTCAAAAAGGCTTTTCTCAAGGCAAAAAGCGTTGCACATTTGAACACAGAAAGCATCAAAATATGGTTTCAACATATGGTTTAACACAACTGAAGGAACTCAAATTGTTCTTTTCGTAAGGAAAAAAAGGCTATGCTCAATTTGTAACCTGCTCGTATTGTGCGTAACAAGGTGATCTGAAAAATTAACAGTGTTTAAAGGAGACCTGTCCCACTGACATGATTAGCAATCAATTTCACTTTCCATTTTGCACTTCCTAGATGTCATTGCCCTTCTTGCATTTTCTCTCTCTACTTACTTTCTATTAGGGATGCACCGAATCCACTTTTTTGGATTTGGCCACACCCCAGAACCCTTGTGAAAGATTTGGCAGAATACAGAACCGAATCCGAACCCTAATTTTCATATGCAAATCAGTGAGGGGGAGGGGATGCGTGGCAAAACATTTTTTTACTTCCTTGTTTTGTGACGAAAAGTCACATGATTTTAAGGATTCGGATTCGGTTCGGCCAGGCACAAGGATTCAGCTGAATCCGAATTCTTCTGGAAATGGCCGAAACCTGGCCGAGTACCGAACCGACTCCTGGATTCGTTGCATCTTTCTATTGACTGATCCCAGCAGTAATGAGTGGAAAACAAACCAAATAACAATGGAGCTCATTTGCTAAGCAAGTGTAGTGTGCAAAGTGCAAAATTCCAGCATCACTGGAAGCCTAAATGAGATAATGCCCACTTTCCACAATGTATTCCAAAATGAAGCAGAGAACATCATTCTCACAAATTCTAAAGCCGCATATTCTTATGAAAGTTGGGATGTAACCCAACAATACTTATCAGACCAAATAACATTTTGAATTAGGCAGAAACAAATAAATGGTTTCAGTGTCGGACTGGCCCGGCGGGATACCGGGAAAATACCCGGTGGGCCCCGACCCTAGTGGGCCCCCGCCGGGCCAGACCCCCCTCTCCCAAACAGTTTTTTTTTAAAAAATAAACAAAATTTCGGCGGATCGCAGCGCCGTTTGCGCATGCGCGCCGTTTACACATGCGCGTCTAGCGCCGTTTACGCATGCGTGCCTAGCGCCGTTTGCGCATGCGCGATGCGCCGCCTGGGCGATTATGCCGAGCGGCGATTCGCCTAGGTAGCGAGGGTCAGAGGGGGGCCCTGGACACTAGTCCCGGTGGGCCCCGGGCCCCCCAGTCCGACCCTGAATGGTTTCATGCACTGCACCCAGTCTAGAAGCCTGTTGTAAATCAGTCTATTATGATGTTCCTTGGTGCATATACAGTCTCAGAAACCCAGCAGCTGAGAACAAAAACAGATGTCTTCCTGTTTACCTTGAAAATGAATAAAATTGGAGTAGTGTAGCTGCCAAATGCATTCTTGTTCTAACACAATTAGCTTTTTTATGGGACTGATTTTAGGTAAAATGCAATGGAAATTTATTCCTGCAGTATGAAATTTACTATGGTAAAATATGCACCTGTATTACTTACACAAATAAACAATGATGTTATGTGGGTTTGCATTTTAACGCTACTTCTCCAGCATGGAATATTCTGTAATTACTCGTGAGTCATTAAGCAGCACAATTCTGAACTATAACTTCGATTTTCAATAATAAAGTCCCCAAAGTCGCTTTATCACTTCTACAACTGACTTTTGACTATTGAAAATTGCGTCTTCCAGGTCAAGTAAATCCTTCAGCATTTCTTTCAAACCCATTGGGCTTTAAATTACCTGTTCTAAGTAAATGTCGAAGCCTCCAAAAAGGCAATTGCATCTGCTAAATTCACTGCTGATCTATTTTGTACCGTGCTGACATGCTTTATTTCTGCCTGAATATCCACCTAAATGCCGAGAAAAATAGAACTGAAAGGGGAAGCCATTCACCGGTGTAAGGTGGCTCCATTATGTAGTTTAGAAAACTGCTGACACAATTATGCTGACATAACCACTGAATCAAAAAGCTCAAATAATATCCCATATTGTGTTACCGAAAGGTCTTCATGTCATCACATTCATGTGCAAGAAGCTTTGGAAAAACTGTATGGCGTAAATCATGCTGAAGAAAATAAGTTTCAGATTGCACAACTGTAAATCAACTGGCTTAGCCCTTTTTGACCATGGGCACTCAACATCTAGACATGATGTCATTAGTTGGGAAGTATCTGGTACAAGCTAAAAAGTCTATTAAAACTACTGACCAGAAATGTTTTTAAAAATATATATTTTAGAGAGCTTCAGCCACTGACTTTATTTTCCCTCATATTAATTAACAAAAGAGAAGGTATTTTATATATATACATATATATATATATTGTGGTAGAGTGACTAGGAAAAGGAGGAAAAAGGTCACTCTAGCCTGTAATTTCTCCCCAGGTACTGAGATAGGCTCCAGGAAGGGAGTTATTAAACAGAGAATCAGTGCTCTGTTTAAAGATTTCAGTAGCCAGGGACTCCATTCCATAGAGCCAGTCCAGAGATTGGAGTTCACCTTCCACAGGAAAGCTGTCCTGTGGAAAGGCTATTCAAACTTAATTAGAATGGGAGAGTGTGTCTCTCAACAGGGCACAGCAGGTAGGAGACCTGGCTGTGTGAGGAACTCCCAGAGGAGCTGGGAGTGCTGCCTGTTACTGCAAGAAGCAGAGGGAGCCCGTGACTCTCACAGAGAGTACTGTGAAGAGAGTGAGGAAGCCAGGAGGTTGAATAACCACTACAGGAAGTAGTCCTGTGAGTACAGGGGTGAGCCAAACTATTTGTTGTGCTGGTCGTCCACAAGGGGCCCAGTCTAGTCAGGGACTGCTTCAAAGTGTGAAGGTAGTGCCCAGTGGGCTAGGTTTTATTTTTATGATTTATGTTTTGTATCCTGAAAATGGTCACCCCTGTGTCTGTGCATTATTGACGGTGTGTGTTAAAGTTGGAAAATAAACCTTTGTTTTTCTTGAAGAAGCTGTGTGTCCCTGTCTTTATGCTCCTTTCTCCTATGCTGCCTGCTCGCCATTGACTAATCCCCCCTAAAAGTTACGTGGCCAAGCCGCCAGCTTGTCACAATATAGTGAATAAAGTCCCCTCTTCTAAAATATAAGGATATTATAAGTTACCGAGGAGTTCCATGACCATATAAAAACACAAGGCCGAAGGCCAAGTGATTTATACAGGTCATAAAACTCCGAGGCGACTTATAATATCCATGTATTTTGCAACAGGGAGTACTCTATTTATTATAATACATGAGTTTCAAAGTCATGTGACAGAAATGACATCACTAAGCTCCAGTTATATAAGATTACATCACTAAGCACCGTTCATAAGAATATAATTTACAGGATAATCATGCTCATGTATGTATATATATATATATATATATATATATATATATATATATATATATATATATATATATATTTATTTATTTATTTGAAGAAAGCACCCGGCAAAGGACTGATAGTAGAAAATATAATGCTTTACTTCATCAAAACAACTTCAGACTGCGTTTCGATCCTCTAGAGGCCATCGTCAGGATGTGACATTTTTTACTGAGCAACCGGCCAATGCTATAAAAGCAGAGGTGAGTGCCAGTACCAAACATATATATATATATTTATATATATATTGGATTCAAGCTTCTTGGCACATTTTGGAAAAAAAAGTATTACAGTAGCCATACTTGAATGTGAACGGCAATGGTATGGGGGTAATTTTAACCATCCCCATATTGATTAGTAGCATTTTGGGTGGGGGTGAAAATGCTTAAAATTTACCACCATTCACTTGTATGGTAATTACTTAAAAGCAAGCTTGGACTTACTCGTTGGCCAATGTTTGCCTGAAATGCAGTGCAAATTGTAATTTGGGCAATAGTAATGACATGCTGTAAAGAGGATAGCTACTAGCCGGGGATAGACAGAAGAGGCACCTGCCTAGGGGTGCAATGATGGAGGGGGTGCTAGGCAGGTACCTTTTGAAGAGTTTTCTGCCTACCCCTAGTCGGGGCTGTCTTGCTCTCATTGCCACCTCACTAGTTATCCTTCCCCCCCCCCACCATGCAACCCCAATGCGCACACGAGGGGAGGAGGTGGTTGGTCGAGTTGCCTAAGTTACTTTTAAGGACAGCCAATCTATAGCAGCAGTGTGTTCTGCCAAATGAGATTTCTATCTCTGTACCACAATAATTACAATGGTTTATACACCCTTTCCATGAACAGGCAGATGAACATACTGGACTGAAAATTACATCAGTTCTACATAATTAAATTTTCTGTGAGACTCGGTGCTTCCATTAACATGTCTGGCTTAAATGGAAGGCTTGACATACAATTAACAGATACACATGTTTTTATACATAAAGCATAGATTTATTTGGACAAGATGGAGGCTTTGGTGAAACTGGGTGTTTCAAAGGCTGGGTCTACTACAGACTTACTGCATACTGAAATAAAAAAATAAGCAGGCAAGCAAAATAAAATTGGTGGTGATAGACTGTGCTTTAGGAACATGCAGTCTGACCCAAGTCCTTGACAAGGCTGCCTAAAACAGGATTGACAAAGAAGGCTGGTAGAGGAGATGCTGGAGAAGTCCAGAAAAGTAGAAGATTTTGGCACAGAATGTATCGGGCAACAAGGAAGGCCATACTGGAAAAGGTTCAGAAAGGACTAGTAAGATCAGGCAACAGCAAAAATGTGAAATCTCACCTCTAAGATTCTGTCATTTAAGGGGCAGATTCATCAATGGTCAAATTGAAAATTAGAATATAAAATTAGAATTTTTGAGTTTTTATGGCCAAAACTGTGAAATTCGACTAGGGAATTGTTAAAATTCGTTTCGAGTTTTTTTTAAAAATTCTAATTTGATTTTCAAGATTTATAATACTCTGGTCCTTAAAGAGCGCAAATTCGATTTTTCCCCATCTTAAAACCTGCCGAATTGCTGTTTTAGTCAATGGGAGACGTCCTGGGATCAATTTGGAGCTGTTTGCACCCTTGCTGACATTTGAGTTTTTTTCGGAGAAAAAAATGAAATCGAGTTTTTAAAAGTAGAATCGAATTCAATTCTAACTTGATTCAAGTTTTCGG
Source organism: Xenopus laevis (assembly GCF_017654675.1). Classification (NCBI taxonomy): domain Eukaryota; kingdom Metazoa; phylum Chordata; class Amphibia; order Anura; family Pipidae; genus Xenopus; species Xenopus laevis. The sequence continues at coordinate 133,859,477 of NC_054381.1, read as the reverse complement.
GTCGATCCTATTCACCCAAGTTTTAGAAATTCTATTTTTTTAATACATTTTAATTTTTTGATTTTGATATTTTGATTGATCAAATTTCGAGTTCATGGGAGTTTTTAAAAACTCACATGAATTCGAAATTCGACCTTTGATAAATGTGCCTCTAAATGTCATAATTTTAAAATGCGTTACAGAGTAAATGCTTAGCATCCAAATCACCATTTCTGTTTTACTGTGATGGACTGAAATAGTGATAATATTGCAAATAATTGGGATTTCGTTTTGCCATTTCTGCCGTAATTTCAAGGCAATTTTTTCATATGGTATAGAATGCTCTTTCATTGCTGATCACTTGGCAGTAATAGCTACATATCTAGCAAACAAGTTATCTCTGTCCCAGATGGTCTCCCATGAAGAATGTTTATAGGGCATAGTAACTAAAATAATAACAACCTATCCATTTCTAAACATTATTATATCCTCCAAAAAAAAGGGCCGGTACAAAGCTGAAAAGGTTTGCATGTTTCTACCCTTGCACAGTTTTGTTCTTTATAATATCGACACAAGCGTGCATCAGTCTATAGATATTCTTTTGATAGGGATGGCAGGAGTTCTTTTGTACACACATCTTCTGGCCTGATTCTGGTCTATTACTTCACCTAAGATATTTAGGGGCAAATTACTAAAGGGCGAAGTGACTAACGCTGGCAAAAACTTCGCCAGAGTGACGTCATTTCGGAACTTTGCCGATTTACTAACGTTCGCCGGCGTAACTTCGCTAGCGATGGACTCTAGCGTTACTTCACTCCCTAAGGCCTGGTGAATTTGCGCTCTGGCGAATGGACGTAACTACACAAATTCATTAAGATGTGGATTTTACTGAACGTTACCTCTTGCGCCATACTTGCCGTCGCCACCTCAGACCAGGCGAAGTGCAATAGAGTAGATAGAACTTCCTCAAAAAATAGTTGAAAACATTTCCTAACATATGGCACATAAACTATACACTGGGTTCATGTGTACGGCAATATAACAACTTTATTTTATGTTATCAAGGTTTCCCAGGCTTGTGTAGTGTATTTGCTGCAACATATACGTCCACTGAACTTTAACTTCCTGCCGTATGCAAATTAGCCAATGCTAGCTCAACTTCGATTAGCTTGGTGCAGTAACGCAAACTTCGCCAGCATTCGGCGCCCTGGACCAACTTCGGATTTTAGTGAATTAGCATTGTCCTGGCAAATCTACGCCTGTCAAAGTGTTGCGCTGTGAGCAAAGCCGTCGCTGGTTGAATTTTCAGAGGTTAGTAAATTTGCCCCTTAGTGCCTTGTGATTAAAGAATGGAGCGGCTGCTGGAACAGCCTGGGGAAGTCGTGTTCTTCTTTAAATAGACACAACAAGCAGCTGACAGAATTATTGCCATGTGCTTAATGAATTGAACACTCAAGCCCTAGCAAAGCAAAATGCATGTTGGCTTGGAGGGGACCCAGGTTGCCTGAATGTGGCGTGGAGATTCTTAGGCAGCCAAGAAGATAACAGCAAATGTAATCTTTTTCTCTTAACCCCCCATCCCAAGAATGTATCCCAGTGAATGGGGTAAAGTGACCTTATAGGTAGAGGTTTGCAAGGTGTGATTACTTCATCTTTAAGACAAGAAATAGGAAAAGTGAAAACTGTTTAAATATATTCAGAATACAAAATATTAATTGAACAAAGGTGGAAGCATTTTCTCAATATTGGGACAGTCTAGCATGTACCATGCACTATCCACCTGATCTTGTAAATGTCAGTCCTAATCTAACATGAGTTAAATCTACTTGTACCACTACTTGGACTGACTTCAATATTTCAGTTCTTCTTCAGTATTCAAAATTGAACAATGTTAAAATGTACTTCCCTCCCCCCCCTTTAAAACAAAAGCTGCTGGAATAATAGTAGGGACCAATTCAGTTCACAATAGCCACTTTAATTTACATATTTCTCATGAGACTGAATATTACTTCACAATATTGCCCCAGAATTATAATATATGTGTGTACTGAGGACTTCACGGGCAACTATAAGATAAATCATGTGTTTACTGGCTTTTTGCTGTACCTATAGTCATTATGGGTAAAAGTGGTAAAAGTGATAAATACACCACTCTTATCTAGGTTTATTAATAAAACCATGTGCAGGGCAAATATTTTCACTGTGCGAATCATTCTGTGCTGTGCGAAGTTTATTAATTAACAAAACAAAACACTAACACTGGCGGTTGAGAGCTGTGAGAAGGAAGAACATATGAGGCCAGACTATGGGGCAATGGACAAATATATCAAGCAGAAATGCACAGTGGAGCCAGCAGGCACCATCTTTTCCTTTCCTTTTTTTTCCCGATCAGTTTGGCGACATAGAGCTTGCTGGTGAATGCGCAATTCAACTGCTTGTAGAGGTCAGCTTTACTATGAGAGGCACTATTTATTGAAATAGACTTTACAGGGAGGGAGCAGACAGGGGGCTCATTTGATGGCTGTGGATGGGGACTTTTGTTGGGGGGTGGATTAGTTCTCCTTTAAAGCTGATAAATATGCTTATAGAAATCCCATAGGAGTAAAAAAGGTTTTAGAAAGATAATAGTATAAGAGTTTTTCTGTGGTGAACTCTAATTTCATAGTTTGACATATCTGCTCCAATGTTAGCAGCAGTTGGGGGCATATTTATCAAAGGTTGAGTGATAGAGGTTTTTTTTACCTCGAATGACCTCTAAACTCGAATAGTATCCATTTTAAGAAAAAACTCAAATGACTAAAACTCAAATTCGACTGGAACGTGATTTGAGTTATTTTCTCAGAAAAAACCTCAAATGTCAGAAAGGCTATTAACATCTTCAAATTGGTCACTGGACCTCTGCCATTGACTTATTCATGAACTCGGCAGGTTTTAGGTGGCGTACTATTGAGTTGTTCCCAGGGTCAAGGTATGATAAAACTTGAATTTGGATTATTACCAACTCGAATTTCAGAGTTTTTACCAAAAATGTTGAAACTTCAAATTTACCATTCAAACCTAAATAAATGTGCCCCTTTAAGTTATTTTTTGGTCAAAACTCTCAAATTCGAATTGTGAATTATCCAAACTCGATTTGAGAGAGAGTTTTAATTCGAATTTCGATATTTATCATACTCTGGTCCTTAAAGAACTCGAGTTTGACTATTCCCCACCTAAAACCTGACAAATTACTGTATAAGTCAAAGAGAGAGGGCCAGGAATCAATTTGGTGATGTTTGCAGCCTTCCTGACATTCAAGTTTTTTTAGATGAGAAAAAACTCAAACGAGTTTTTTAAATTCGAATCGAGTTTTTATAATTTGAATCCAATTAGATTCAAGTTTTCGGGTCGTTTAAATTTGTTCTATTTTTTAAAATTCTATTTTATTAATAAACTTCGACTAGTCAAATTTCGAATTTATGGGAGTTTAGGGGAGTTTAAAAAAACTCACATGAATTCAAATTTGGAATTAATGAATTTTCAGCATAAACATTTTCTCTGTATTTGTTCCTGAACAATAATCATAATAATAGCAATATAACAACTAAATGTGGATGGAAAACATGCTAACAACAACTCACGTGATGTAAACATTTTCAGGTTATTTTATGCATATATTGAATAAATATTAAAACTGCTTCAGCAAATGGGATCTGTGTACAAACATTTAGCAAAACATAACTTCACAAGGTTCAGAATTTGCAAACAGATTGAGAAATTTGATGTTATATCTGTAATGCAGATGGGAGAGAGTGTGTGTGTGTTAAGGAGGCCAACACATTCGGTTGTAAGATTATTTAGAAAGCACTCAAAGGAATCAAAAGCAATCAAAAAATATAAAACTGAAGAGCAAGGAACGAACAGACAATTTTAAAAAATTAGATCTAATTAAAAAAGGCAGGTGTGTGCTAATTGGAATTCATAAAAATTCTTTTGATCTGCCTATCCAAAGTAGCAGTAGAGAAAACAAAATGATTTGCTTCCATTTAAAGTAAAAAAGGAGACAACTCTCACAGATAATGCAAAATCACTGGCAATATTTCATTACAGATATGGGATGTAATTAACGGAATGCTCGGGACCTGGGGTTTTCTGGATAAGGGATCTTTCCATAATTTGGATCACCATACCTTTGGTCTGCTAGGAACCAATTAAATATAAAATAAGGCCATTCGCATTGTCTTGCAACCAATATGGACTCCAGAAGCTTAGTTACCATCAAGTACAAGGTACTGTTTTATAAGTACAGAGAAAAAGGAAATCATTGTGAATTATTTGCTTTAAATGAACTCTATGGGGGATGGCCTTTCATTAATTTGGTTTCTAGATAAAGGATCTGATACTTGTAGTAGATTTGAGCAACAGAATGCACCTATTCCAAACCTCCTCTATAATCCTCTATGTATTTTATCACGGTTTAAAAGGTGACATTGCTACTTTTTAGAAATAAGCTAAAGATTTCCCCTTAAATTTTAGAATGCTATGAATAAGCTCTTATCAACATAATTTACATTTTAAGTTCAATGAAATCTAAGCATACGTTAAATGACAACTACATGCTTGTTGAAAAATAAAACGAAAATATTATCCTCAATACAAATATTACTCAAAAATTGCCTATTGCTCCTTGGTCTTTGCCTGTTCATGTTGGGCAACTGCAGAATTTCATCCAGACATGGACAAGACCCTACTAGGGCATTCTACAAATTCACACTTTGTAACACTTTGAAAGGAATGCTAGCCTCAAATTAAATAAAAACTCAATAACCTGAAATATGCCAAAAAGGACCATTAGTCATTTACAAGTGTTACATAAGGTAGTTGAGAAGACAGTGGTGGGGCTTGAACAAATTTTGAGGAAAGAAAAGAAGTCATAGTCAACAAAACTATGGATCGACAGTATCAATGGGGCTTATATAAGCAATGGGCACATTTGTGCTTGAAGAGCTTTTTCTGTTAGCTGAAGGTATCTTTCTGGAATGTCACAATAAAAAGCTACAGTATCTTACATCTTAACTCTGGTGTATGTTGGGGACCCCTTCTTTCTACAATTACCATGAAGTAACATGGCCATAGCTTTGGATATTGCACCACCATTAATAATTATGTTAATTATGGTAAGTTTTTGGATACAAGAAGTGCTCCTCAACCATGTATTAAAGATCAATTAAAGCAAACATCTGATTGGTTCCACGGGTTACTGCCCTATTTGCCCAGAGTTTCTAAATGACCCTCAAAGTATTCATAAGAATATGGAAGTAAAAGAGGAGGGTTGGGGTTTTGGACCAATCCAAAAAAATCAGAATACAACTGTAATTCTATTGAAGGGTGACAGTACTTACTTAAGTCATGCTTCTAATGTAGTTGAGCATGTGGTCAATACACGTAAGATCAGTAGTGATGGGCAAATTTGCACCGTTTCGCTTCGCCGAAAAATTCGCGAATTTTCGCACGAAATTCGCAAATTTTTTGGCGAAGCGAAACGGCGAAAAATTCGCAAAACGGCGCCGGCGTCTCGTTTTTGACGCCGGCGTCCGTTTTTTCTCCGCTGATGCCCGTTTTTTCGACGCTGGTGCCCGTTTTTTCGACGCCGGCGCCCGTTTTTGACGCCGGCGCCCGTTTTTTTAAAAAAAATTGTTTGACGCCGGCAAATTTTTTCCGCGAATTTTCGCGGGCGTTTTGCGAATCTATTCGCTGGCGGCGAATCGCGCAAATTCGCCGCGAATTCGCGCCTGGCGAATAAATTCGCCCATCACTAAAGATCAGTTCTGTTTCATCTGTTTCAAAAGGATGGCAATGAGTTATATAACAAAAACACAATTGTAGACGCATCATGTTCAAAACACATTGATCTTTCAGTTCTTACTTTTAGAAAGGTTTAATCTAAATTATAAAATGGAAAAGGGTAAACAGGCCAGGAAAAATTATAGCAAAGTTTCCTTTGTCTTGTTTCTAGCGACAATGCCAAATCTTACTGCCATGTGGTCACTCTGCTGCTGACCAGACCGTCTTAACCATTCCTGTATAAACAAGAATCAACTCCATCAACTTATCTGGCACTACACCTGGTCTGACTCAAGCTAGCACACCACCTGCACAGTTGTCTTTCCTTATAATAGGATAGAGGGTTTAAGCACAATTTTATTCTATAGGTTAATTTCTTTCAGATGCTGCTAGTGCTGCTAGTGCCCTTAAAAACTAGTGAACATGAATAATCCAGGTCTATGGAGCTTTTCTTGAAGACCCTTTCTAACAGGGAGTTCAATATGTGTTAGTCAGCCAAAGGAAGTGCTTCAGTAAGTTATATAACCACAACAAATGCAGGTACAAACAAGAATGCTCAACTGTAGTCAGAACCATCCATTGTTCATTTGCTTCAAGAAAGTTAGGAAAATATGAATGAGTAATTCAAAAGGGGGGTCCAGTGACTGTAGAATAGATATTTCTAACAATCTATTTTAAAACAGAAGATGCAGTTCTGTTTTTTAAATGAATATTTAGCATCCAAGGTTTCCACTTATATCTGGGTGAGCGATAATCCAAAACAGACATAGAAATACAGAAAATAGTTGAAAGAAAGGTTCAAAGAAAATATAGGAAGAATTGCACAACCATTTACAAAACCTCTTTTTCAAATCTTTGTGTGCTACCTTTAAGCATAGTTTCCAAAAAGGAAAAGGAAATTCCATCTTTCATATATCACTTTTCATGAAGAAGGTTGCTGTAAATTAATGTAGAAAAATGTAAATATGTATGGTACTGGAGCACTCATCGAGAAGACAGATATTGAAACAGCATTTCCGATCGGTCATGTTCCCAATCATATTTGGAACCATTATTTTAGTATGGCAGTCTAGATTTTCATTCATTATCTATTTTTTTTATTTATTGGATCAAAGGGTTCCAATATGTGTCATACTAATGGTAGCCATACAAGAAATTGCTCAGAAGTTTGAAGTACAACTAGCTGCTGATAACATTAAAATTTGCAGGAATAGAGCTTCATTTGGAAGTTTTGGTGTACTGCTGACAAGCAGAATAAAGTAATGAGTCACTTAAACATGTTTTGGATGCTAAAAGACTCATGCTAAAAAAAATCAAATCTGGTAGAATGGTTAAAATATGCATGTACAATAACTAGTAGAATTTTTTCAAGGTACTTATTATCAACAGCAGGGTCTAGGGAGTCTCACTATTTTATGAGTACGGACATGATTTGTAAGTCTGGTATTAATTTTGCGGCCCTTAAAATGGTATTTCTCTTTGGCAGGAAAAAGCATAAAAATGTCAAAATGTTGTAATAAATTTGTTCAGTGATACAGCGGAAGAAAAGGCCTGTGGGCCTAATGACAATGTTTTATAGAAGAGTGGCTAAAAAGGTTTCATATGGATATTATCAGTAATACAATATTCATGGAACATTTACCAATACAGGTATGGGACCTGTTATCCAGAATGCTCGGGACCTGGGGTTTTCCGGATAATGGATCTTTCCGTAATTTGGGTCTTCATGCCTTAAGTCTACTAGAAATTAATTTAAACATTAAATAAACCCAATAGGCTGGTTTTGCTTCCAATAAGGATTAATTATATCTTAGTTGGGATCAAGAACAAGGTACTGTTTTATTATTACAGAGAAAAAGGAAATCATTTTTAAAAATTTGGATTATTTGGATAAAATGGAGTCTATGGGAGACAGCCATTTCATTATTCTGAGCTTTCTGGATATTGGGTTTCCGGATAAGGGATCCTATACCTGTACTAGTATTGCTGGAAGCTTTGGTGAATTGCATACAAGGGTGTTGTAATTTTTAATGGAACTTTGACACCACATGGTGTTTCTAATCACCTGAATTGGGTTTTTTTTTATTAGTTACAATCCTACAGAATTAAATTACTATCTAAAATCATAGAATGTAATTAAAATGGATGAAATTGTGCTTTGTACTATATTGAGCAACTATCATTAATTACATCAAACCATATGTCAAAATCAGTCCTCTGCTGAAGAATAAGTATAGGTAAAGCTTCATAAAACACACAAGGTATTCCCATTGTCTGTTCAAAACTCATTGTAAACAACTTATTTTACTCGCATTTTGAATGCTGTTAAAATAAAATCTCTGTTGCTTGTCTGTCACAAACAGCCAAACCAATGTGGATGAAATCAGTTTTAAAAATTGACAATATTTTCTCCCAGTACACAAACCTCAGTCTCTTTTGTGACACCATAATAGTAGATATATATATATATACAACATTTCATATTGTCTGGGTTTTTCATATTGTTTCTGGGAATAGTTTCAATGCTTTATCTGTTCTAAACAATTTGAACATTGGTATTCCCAATATAATATTATGGATACCTGCTCTAAAATTGAGTGCAAAAAAGACTTTGCCTTAACTGATTATCAGGGGAATGTAATAAAAGTCACAAAGAGCAAAACAATTCGCACCAATAAGACTAAAAATCCACATCTCGCAATGTAATATTGTTCCTTAAACTGTTATTGCATTGCGAATTTTAATTGCACATTGCGAATTTTAATTGCGCACTCATAAGAAGTGCTTGACGGTGCCGTAATCTTTTAGAGCAAACATAACGACTTTTTCAGTAAGAAGTTTTATGACATTGACTGCGCATTGGCGCAAACTATAAAATTCGCAAACGGTCTTTCACTGTCGGAAGTGGTCGCTAAACAGTTTTCGGGCTCGCAAAGCTATATTAAATTCGCACAAAGCAAAATTTGTTCGCGCAAAGGCATAACTTTTCGAATTGCGAATAGTTTTTCCGTTAGCGATTTTTATTACATTCCCCCGTATGTGTCATAAAGCATAGAATCCACAGCACCAACTGTGAAATACCTGACAGCCTGGTAGCTATGTGGCAACATACATGCAGAGGTTAAAAGATCAATGAGACAGGAGTTAAATAAAAAAATATGGACAGTATGGATTGCCATACAAAATATTCACTTGGCAGAAAAGTCTAAAAAGGCAAAGCATTGATGGTACTACATGAACACCAGATCCAGAAATGATCTTATTTGCCTATACCTTTGCTTGGCCATTCACCTTTGTCCCTGAAAATGAGTTCAGTTCTTTTATTACTTGCAAATAGAATACATTTGCCCATGGAGATTTCATAGACTTAAATGTGAATTTATGGTACCAGATTTTACTTTCTGAACCATAAAATGTGATGCTTTTGCATGTTAGTATTCTCTTGTTATACTTTTCTCATTAAATTGATTTTTCTTTAATCCAATTGTAAGAATTTTTTGGATTTGATGTCTGAATCTCTAGATTTTTTCTGGTTATTGCCCAAAAAATTTCTTTGTATTATCAGACAAAACCCAGTGCAGATTGCGATATTTTCACATTGTAAAAGGGACATCTCTCATTGACTAATGGTGGCCATAGACGGGCCGATAAAAGCTGCTGACAGAGTTTATTGGCCCGTGTATGGGGCCCCCCGACGGGCTTCCCCGATCGAGATCTGGCCAATTTACGGCCAGATCTCGATCATGGAAGCTCGATCGGATGGGACTAAAAATCCCGTCGGATTACGGCCGGATCTTCGGCCGGATCTGCGGCCGCATCTGTTCGTTGATGCGGTCCCACAATCCGACCGCCCGTAAAGCCACTGTTAGGATCCGATCGTTGGGCCCTAGGGCCCACGATCGAATCAGCCCGATATTGCCCACCTCAATAGCGGATCTCTCCTTTTTACAGGACCTCAACAGGTTTGAGATGGCTGATTTTTGGATTTTGACTTTTTGCAACTTTAGGGTATAATAAATCTGCAACAGGGTCTCAAAAGTTTTTTTATCACAATTACAAATTTAAACATTTAGGGACCGATTTATCAAAAATCAAGTTGTTTTTTTTTTTTCAAGATTCGAGAAAAAACTCAGTAAAAAAACACGACTACAAATATACTCGAGAATATTCTGTGTAACCTCAAATATTCACGATTTATTAAAGAATAAAACCATGAAAAGTTGCCAGAAAAAATTTGGTTAAGTAAAAGTAGCCTATTTTGCATAGAATTCAATAGAAATGTTCTCTGACAACTTTATTTATTTTCCCGGTTTATCTTAACATTTCGCGATTTTCAGCCTCATTGAAAATGAATGTGACAATGAGATTCTTACTGGCATGCAGTTTTTTTCCTGTGAAAAACACATACGGGAATAATGAGACTAATTTTTTTCTTAATAAGCTAGCATTCAAGAAAAAAGTCGCACAAGTCTTGTCAGTGTTTTTTTTCCTTGAAAAAGCTTATTGCGATTATCATCTTTGTTGGCCAAGAAAGGTATCACCTTTACTCCATTTTAGTTATGTTTCTTTTGAAAACTATGACTATAAAGTGTACAGACATAGGGGTAGATTTATCAAAATGTGAGATGAGCATTTACCAGAAATGTTTACCCACATTCTATTCATTTATTTCTAGAAGTGTATTTATCAAATCGTGAACTTTGAATTTCACCCACTAAAAAATCCCATAGGAATGAATACGATTTGATAAATCTTCCCCTTACAATTTAGCTTTCAAATTGGGGGTTTTAACATCTTAAGTAATTTAGTAACACTGTTTCCTCATTCTAGCCAACTTCTTAACCAGTGACTCCAATTCAGAATTTAAAACCACCACTCCTAGGGGCAAATTCACTAAGATGCGAAGTTGCGCCAGGCGCAACTTCGCCACACTTCGCCGCACTTCGCCAGGCGTAGTTTCGCCAGCGCTCCGCAAATTCACTAAAATCCGAAGTTGCGCACAGGGGTAGCGCAAGGTTGCGAAGTTGCGCTAGCGTTGATTCGCTATGTAAAGCGAAGTTACGCTAGCGAAGGCTAATTTGCATACGGCGCGAAATTCAAATTTCAATGGAGGAATACGTATCAGCACTACAAATGCCTAGAAAACCTTTTAAATCAGCAAATAAAAATTTTATTTTGCCCTACACAGGTACCCACTGTCTAGGTAAGTTGCCATGAGTCAGGAAATGTAGGGGGAAGGAGGGGAGCCCCAAAAATTTTTTCGATCTTTTTCAGCCTATCAGCCATCATGTAGAAAGCACGCCAGCGTTTTTTGGGACTTAGAAAAAATTTAGACTTTTTTTGAAACAATCCCTATCTACTCTATTGCGCTTCGCCAGGTCTGAGGTGGCGAAGGAAGTCTAGCGTAAAAGGTAGCGTTCAGTACACTGCGCAAGTTAGTGAATTTGCGTAGTTACATCGCTAGCGAAAATTCACCTGGCGTAAGGGTGCGAAGTAACACTAGCGAAACTACGCCAGCGTTCGTTAGTGAATTTGCGCAGTAACGAAAATGCCAAATGCTAGCGAATTAACGCTAGCGTTCGGCGCTTCGGCACTTAGTGAATTTGCCCCCTAGTCTGCCTGACTCTGAGATGGAAACTCTTATGTCCTTCCTCAATGCATTTCCCCGTATGGGTGCTATGGGTGTATTGTTGGACTGTAGAAGAATGATGTCTTCTACAGTCCAACAATACATTTAAAGCTGTTTGCCAACAATATACTTTTATTTGTCTTTCTCATTATTATATTTTAATTCGGTTTTGTTGTTTTGCCATCTGTTTGGTTTTAATAATGACTATAAATAATGAATGCATAAAATCTGAAAGCATAAACCTAATTGCCATATTCCAAACACAATGAAACACAGCTCCTGCTAAACCTGCAGAACACTGAGTCACTTTATTTCTCTCTACCTTGAATAACAAAAATTAGATTTCAAGGCAGTGTGGCAGAAATTTATAGCATCTGTAAAATACTTTATATTTTGCTATGAAACATGTCAGCTCTGAAAAAATAAATGATTTTGGTTATGTTCTTCTTTCTACAAGTGTTACTTGATATACACTAGAACTGTTTTTTTATGACTTGGAACATTTATTGCTAAACAACATATCATACTGTAAGGTAGCAATCATAATATATTTAAGTAAAAAGCTCCAACAATACCCTTCAAAAATGCAAAAGCTGTTTGTTTTGATGTATCAGAAGCTGTTCTGATTTTGCTGTGAATATGCATCAATCACACGAGTAGTCTGCCTACATATAAAGGGCTAAGACACCCAGGAAGACTTTACAAACCCTTTAAGTCTCCTTGGGTCTAACACTATTAACCCTGATGAAATGCACATGGGAAAGTCTTATAAGGATTATTACTTTAAAACATGTCACTGCCCGAGGCCTGCTTATGCCACTTCCCTCTGCAAAAACGGCACTTAGGCAGGCCTGAAGCATCACATTCATGTCAAGTACTAAATTCACTTGACTTCTGTTTTATGATTTTGCAGGCTATATGTAATAGGAGTTTTTCTGCAAGCACCTGATACCTAAGGGTAATTTGCCCTGGTGGTAGCACTCCAATATAGGGTTATACCACTGCCCACTTCAGCCATTGAGAAATGCTTGAAGAAGATTATTTTCCCAGATAATGAAGCTACAAGAACACTCAGTGTGTCCTAACCCTATATCAACATTTTTTGATAAAAATTCAGAAGACTGAAAGTTTTAACCTTATTGTGGGTGGAAATCTTATACATAACTGTATTTAACCGGGCAACACTTTACATAGCTACAAGCACTGGTGTCCCAGATTTTTTTGCCATTTGATATCTTTCAAGGCCTTGTTTATGTCTCTTACAAGTAGATATATATACTATATGTGTTAGTGAGTGTCCAATGGGTGAAAAAAATGGTTGCACGTTAAAAAAAAAATTGACGCCCATAAACCTCAATGCATTTTGTTGAATTTTCTCTGTTTCGCTAATTTTTGGTGAAGCAAAACGTGTCAGATTTGCCCATCACTAGTGGTCATCTACGAATTTAAGTGCAGTGAGCAAAGTTAGAAAATCATCTGTGAATAGCCATTGTTTATAACGTGGCTCCAGTAAATTTTCCTTATTTTAAAAGGGTGGTAAAAACATTTTAAAAGGCTTTGATAGTAAACATAAATGTATCCCTAAAGTCTCTGTACCTTTAGAATATATTAAGGTCAGTCCCAGGATATTGAGATGAACTATTTTTTTAAAGGACAGTTGATAATAGTATGCCTCAGTTATCCTGACATTATCAGCAGCTTGTCTCTTTGGGACAAACCCACCTGATAAGGGAGCTATTATTAGAATAGTATTAAGAAGTTACTTTTCTTCTACGTCCCTCCATGTCAGTACACATGGGGCATTGCCCCTCCCAGACCTGGAGGTAGGACCTATAACATAGCCAATCAAAATGAATCATGACCTATAAGACCACATGACCTCCTCCTCACCACAGTTATTTTTTGTCCTACTGGACAGGGAGGTAGGATCTCCCTCCTCACTTTTTATTTTTTGTTGAATTTTGAGAGAAATCAAACACAGTTTTTGTTTTTGTTTTGTCAGATAACCATATTGCAGGTATCCCTCTAGTCACTGAGGGAACCTTTTTAAACAGAATATGTTTATTCTTAATCTGCAATGCTTGATCCTCAAGTACCGGTCTCTGTAATTTTGTGGTTGATTTTGTAGCTCTTGCTAATCGTTTACCATGTCCTAGGACATGTTGTTATTGTGCCTTTTATCTACCCTTTTCAGGAGATATACATTTATCAGCTCCCCTGTTGGATGGATGTGATGCTGGCCTTTTCTCAGGGCCTCCTTAGCATCAGTTTGGTTTTTGCATTATATTGGTTATTCCCACCCCTTGTTTTCGGTGCATGGCTTGGTAGATCCCATGTGTACTGACATGGAGGGACGTAGAAGAAATAGAGAATTTTACTTACCTACTTGACGTAAATTCCTTTTCTTCTAGTCCCGACATGTCAGTACAGGGTTTCCCATCCCAATTATTTATTTTGGTTACTGTACTGCTATGGCAAAAGTATAACTGTGGTGAGGAGGAGGTCATGTGGTCTTATAGGTCATGATTCATTTTGATTGGCTATGTTATAGGTCCTACCTCCAGGTCTGGGAGGGGCAATGCCCCATGTGTACTGACATGTCGGGACTAGAAGAAAAGGAATTTACGTCAAGTAGGTAAGTAAAATTCTCTATTTCTTTTTACTCCAGGAACAGAGCCCTGGCAATAAGCTTGTTTACACTGCATATATAAAATGTTCTGTCCATCTCAGATCATTTTCAGTCTTTTGTGACTGACACAGCTCAAACTCCATATGGGTCTGAGCAGGACTGGTTGAGATTTCTGGGGTAAAATTTGTTTTGTCAAAATTTGCAAGATCATTAATTTTGTCTTCAATATACTTAATCCTGTATATAATTGTTGTCCCCATCCAAAGTAAGGCAAGGAGCAAATGGTACAACAGTCCCTTCCATTGGCAATTGGGTCTGGGGGCACCCTTTAAGTAATGATTGCTCCCTACTTCATTAACATGGAGGATGCAGAGATCTGGAGTATGGTTTCATCATCTTAAGAAGATAAAACTGAACCACAATTATAAATTAAAATCTAGTCAACACAGAACCAAAATTTAAGAATGTATCAAGTAAAACTATGGACACTTCAGCATTAGCTCTAGAGCAAGCAATCCCTGAACAACCACCTTGCAATTACTTTTCTATTGGAATTGTAAAATAATATATTTCACAATCTTTCACAGTTAAATTAGCAGTATTTGCATGAATTGTGTTAAATTATATATTAACATGGTCTGATAAGAAATGGTCTATTTTAAATCTTAGCAAAATCTCTTTTTACCCGTGATTCATAGTCTGGATGCATCTAACCATGAGGCAAGGCACACATGGTCTACTAAATATCCCATCATTGCAGGAATCTCTAATGAAATAAAAGCTGTATAGTAACAAGGAATACAATGATAGGTGTCTTGGAGCTAGAAAATTCAAAGAAAAGAAGTGCTAAGATTCCAGGTACAGTACTAATCTAATCTGTTTCTGCTCAGTAGCTGACCATACAGCATTTAGTTGTTAAGCTACCCAATGTGCAGCCCTCCATGAACCAAGTAAAATGTTCAGCTATCCACTGTGTGCAATAAATGTGCATTGCAGCAGGGTGCCTTAAAGTCTCAACCTTATCAATATTCTAGTCTTGAACAGAATATAAAAATTATTACTTTGGTTCAGAAAGATTTGTTCTGTGAGTCCTTTGAAATGAAATTTAATAAGAAAAATAAGCAACTAGAATTATGCAGTACCATAATGGCATGTGTCATGATAAAGACTTTTATTATAAAATGCCATGAGTCATGAAATGACGATTAGTTATAAAATGGGAAGTGAAACAGACATTTTCCCTAAAAAATAAACCTTGGTTCATGCTTAAGATTCTTCCTCAGATATGTAGGTTTCTAGAACTGCTGTCTGTTATGTATAATGAAATCATTATGTTGCTACTAATCATAAAAGTTTTAAAACATACATTGATAAAATAAATGACACGTTTTGTACTTTCTTAAAAGAGAGTTTATCAGGAAGTGCTCGGTTTCAAACTCTGCTAACTTACCGGGGCACTTGCCTGTCATGCCACTGGAGGTCCTTTGTCTCGTTTTGTTCATTTGTGTTCCTGATATACCTCAGTTTTCTGCTTTACCTCTCTGTCCATCTCATTATCCCCATCTGTTTCTCATGATCCAATCCTGACCCTTTATAAACCTGCCCTTGACCTGTGCCCGGTGTTTGTTCAGTAAGCTGTTTCCTGTGACCTTGCTGTTCCTGAATTCATCTGATACTGTTCCCAGTTCCAAGTTCCCGTGGCTCACCTTGTTCCAAGTTCCTTACTGCCTTTTCCTGCTCCCTAGTACCCCTCCTTGCTCTGCTTGTGGATTCCTGGTCTGTCCCTTGACTTCGTTTGACTGCCACCTGCCTTTACTGTTTGGCCTGTTTATGGACTGTATCCCTGCCTGCCACTTTCTACTACAAGTTTGTAAATACTTTGTGAACACCGTGAGTTGTAATCACTTCTAAGTGTATTAAATATTATTTCATCGTTATCATGGATTTGGATCTCTGTAAAACTGTGTATGGTTACACCCTGGGTTACCCAGTCTTCAGGCTCCCAACTTCCTGGTACTCCACGATGTCTCCCCAGGAAAAACATGACAGAGTGTTAGTTAGATGAGAAATGCTGATTCTCATAGAGCAGGGGTCCCCAACCTTTTTTACCCACGAGCCACATTCAAATGTAAAAAGAGTTGGGGAGCAACACAAGCATGGGTGCCAAAAAAAGGGCTGTGGTTGGCTATTTGGTAGCCCCTATGTGGACTGGCAGCCTACAGGAGGCTCTACTTGGCACTATACTTAGTTTTTATGCAATTAAAACTTGCTTCTAAGCCTGGAATTAAAAAATAATCGCCTATTTTGAGGACACTGGGAGCAACATCCAAAGAGTTGGAGAGCAACATGTTGCTCACGAGCTACTGGTTGGGGATCACTGTCATAGAGGATATATGCATACGAGTGTCTTCTGATCTGTCCAGTATGCAATAAATTTATCATGTTTATGATATCCCTGTGACTTCAAGAAAGATAGGCAACACTGATCCCTAAGGGCTCCTATATGCATGCATTATTTCTAGCACTTGCGTGAATAATACAGAGAGTGTGTGAATAATATATAAAATATAGGATTTTTTTGTGTTATGCTTGCAATTGGTAAGGCATATTTTATATTCCAGTATTATTTGTTAGAGCCATGCATATCCTGTGATATATATTCTTAAAATACACAAGAGCCATTAATATCCTGTAAATTATAAGTAATGTCATCGGTTATAATCTGCCCTTAGTGATGTCATTTCTGTCACATGACTCACTGAAACGTATGTATTATAATTAATAAAGTACCCCCTGTTGGAAAATGAGGATATTAGAAGTTACCTCTGCCTTCCGCCTCGTGTTTTTATGGATCTTAGTAACTTATAATATCCTTATATTTTACAAGAGGTGGTAGTTTATTAACTATATAAACAATGCTTAGAGATGTCACTTCTTATATAAAGGGATGAAAAGCATTGTCAAGCCTTGAAGAACTTCTTAGTATATCCACACCTAGGGGCATATGTATTATGCTGTATAAAACGAAATTTGCCGAAAAAAGCTGTGTAAAATAAATGGTGAATTTATTTTACATTGCTTACAGTGGAAGTCAAAGGTTGCTTGAAAAAATTATTATCCCGTAAACCACCGTAAGTAAGTGAGTACACATCAAGCAAGTTCATGCTGAATCCATGGTGTCCTCAAATATTTACACATTATTCATGAAAAGAAAAAAAATAAATATATAATAGTGCAGACGTATTTATTTAAAAATAATGTGCCCAAAAGGTACAATGATTGTAGTCCTTGAACAAATACCTACTAGTTTTAAAGGAGGCGAAAGACTGATTTGGTTGAGGCAAAGAGAGACTTTTTGGGTTTTTGAGCTTAATAGTTTACAACCCCGTGGTTTATACATAAGCATTTTAAATTAGTTTTTAGTATGTATCTGTAGATTTAATAATCCTTTTGAATTTGCAAATTGTATTTTTGTAATTTAACAATTTTAAACTGTTTGCTGTTGCGTGGATACCTTGTTCAGGGTGTGTGCACTGTCAATTTGCATCAGTTCCTCCCCTTGCCGATTTTTAAACTTGCTTTATCATAGGAATGCCCATAGCTCAAGGCACATCTGCTAGCATTGGGGAGAGTATTTCCCAGTGGAACATTCCCTTGCCGTATTTACATATGCATTTGTGATTGGCCATCTAATTGAATATGCAAAGAATATTCACAAGCACAGCTAATCAAGAGAAGTTGTTACAAATAGCTCACCATACGTGTATTAAACAAAAATTTTTCTAAAGCTAGAGTGGGGCTGAAAATGCTTCTTCTGAAGAAGCATGGAATTCCACGTGAAACGCGTTAAGGAGGCAATACAAATGCAGACACTGGCTGCCAACTTGGCCACTCTTGCTGAGACAGTAGCCTATTAGCTGTTTATGATCTCGTGTTCTATTAAGTTATAGGGGAACTATCTCAATAATGAAAAATTAATATAAGTTTCAGTATGTTGAAATAAGTTTTCTAAATATAATAAATTAAATATTCTGCATCATTTTTTAAATAATCAAGTTTATCTTCATTAACCCTCTCTCAGCATCTGTTTCCCTTCATTCTGTCTTCCTTCAACAGTTGGGTGTCAGATATTCATTGACAGTTAGATCCAATATATCTTATAGGGGGGGCTTCTTTTCCTAGCAGGTGAATTAGAACGCACTCAAATAACTGATTCCAGTACAAACACAATCTAACAAAATAACTGCCTTTGGCACAAATTCTGCATGTAGAGAGACAGGATTTCTGGTGAGCTCTTATACATCTTCTAGGCAAAAAGAGCCCCCCTATAAGATATATTTGCTCTAACTGTCAATGAATATCTGACACCCAACTCCTGCATGAAGACAGAATGAAGAGAGACAGATGCTGAGAGAGGGATAGTGAAGATAAACTTCATTATTTCAGAAATGGTACAGAATTTTTAATTGATTATATTTAGAAAACTTCTTATTTTAGCATGCCTAAGCTTATAATAAATTTTCATTTTCGCAAAAGTTCCCATTTAAGTGTTGAGCTCTACAGTGTCAGTTGAGACATAAAGGCTGAAAATAAGGTATTGAATGCTTCACGTGTGCAAATATGCAAGCACATAAGTATGAAAAAAAAAAAATGAAAATCATTCTCAAGCTAGGGTCAGTCACAGCCATATTGACCTGCATTCTATACAATGCATACACCTACTGCCATATAAAGATTTAAAAATGTAATTTAATATTCTGGAAAGAAGAATCTAAAAAATGCATTTATTAGTGTGTTGGTACTAGGAATTACATTTCATTTTCCCCCATCGCCCAACTACCTTAGCATTACATGATTACACTTAGTTGTTGTTTTTTTAACATTTTTTCAAACTTTAACTGATGTTCTCTGAAGTTTGTTTGAGTTTAATGAATTCCTAAAGGAACTTCTTAAAACAATGGGTATTTGAATTATTCATAGATCAGGCAGCTGTCAGTTGAATATATCACTGGCTCATTAATTCAAGTTTCTAGCAACTTACACATAAATTGCCCAATAATAAGGGAGTTTTATGATGCAATTCCTCCCCATTGAGTTCTACATTTTTATTGTATTCCCAGGGGAACATTCTGATTTTTAAAACTACATGCCTAAACAAAAAGCAACCACAAAAGGAAGGTGAGCTTACAGTAAGTCACTATGTGCAGTGTACACAATAACATTCCACCAGTGGATATATATACATGTAAAAAGATGTAGAGGCGTTCAGATTTGAACCAAAGTCAGAAAACCATTTATCTCTACCCTGTCTACTTAGGCATTAATTAGGCAACTGCAACAACGGCACTTTGTATTCCTGCATCTCATTAAGCCTGTTTCCCTGCATGTTTAGTTTTATGTGTTATATTGTGATATGTTTGCAGCTTATACAGCAGAATGCAATCTTCTTCAAGGGCTCAGGGGAGCAGATAAAATGTACCTTTGTAAATTAGGGTGGGCACCCATACAGGTAGCACTAGCATTGGCCTTAGTTCAATGGATAATCGTACACCAGATAAGGGTTCTTTCGTTAATGGGTTTGCTGGACTGGAATCCAAAGCATAGATAAAAATGTCTATTGTGCTTTTCTTACCAAAAACAGTTTCTGACTGTAAAAACGACTTGTTCGGGCAACAGAATTGATTGGTTCAATTGCGATAGACATATATATGATAGCAGGAAACTGGGAAGTTGTTTTGGAGGTACATGATTTTTGATCATTCATAGACATTAAGGGTGTAATTTACTAAACTCTGGTCGGGATTTTTTGGGCAAAACTCGAATTTTTCAGGTTTTTTATTTTTATATATTAGAGCCCGATGTAGCAAAGAGCCTGAATCCGTAAAACCTGCCAAGGTTGTGTATGAGTCAACGGCAGAGGTCCCTATTCTATTTTGAAGTTTATGTGGTCTGCGCTGGAATTAGCCCAAAAATCCAACCATTTCGGGCAGAAATCCAAAAAACTCAGGCTTTTCAGGAAAAACCCCTGATAAAATCAAGCTTTTTTTTAATAATATATTATTATTATTATTATTATTAACATGTATTTATATAGCGCCAACATATTGCGTAGCACTGTAAAGTAAATGTGATTATACAACTACATCACATGAATTACATATATAGAATAAATGGAGTAACAAACATCACAATCAATACAGCTACAAAAAGGTGAGGAAGGCCCTATGCATAGGCATACAGTCTAAAGGTAAGGGAGTAATACACAAGGTGTGGGAGTGGGCAAGATCGAATTGAGTGGGTGAGAAATGTGGTATTGTATGTGGTGTTGCGTTTGGTAGTTAAGCAGAGTGAGGGTAGGCTTCTCGAAAGAAGTGCGTTTTCAGAGATTTTTTGAAAGCAGAAAGGTTGGGAGAAAGTCGGACAGACCGTGGAAGAGCGTTCCAGAGGAGGGGTGCAGCCCTTGCAAAGTTTAGAATGCGAGCAAGTGAGGAGGTAATGAGAGAAGAGTTGAGTAGCAGGTCAGTAGAGGAGCGTAGTAAGCGAGTGGGTGAGTATATAGAGATGAGTTCAGAGATGTAGTGTGGAGCAGAGTTGTGAAGTGCTTTGAAAGTCAGTGTCATTAATTTGAATTTGATTCTGAAAGGTAATGGAAGCCAGTGCAGGGATTGACAGAATGGCGAAGAAGAGGAGGAGCGGTTGCTGAGGTGTATGAGCCTCGCAGCAGTGTTCATTATGGACTGGAGAGGTGACAGTCTCTGGAGGGGGAGGCCAATTAAAAGAGAGTTACAGTAGTCTAGACGCGATATGATGAGAGACTGAATAAGAATTTTGGCAGCATCTTGAGTGATAAATGATCGTATTTTGGATATGTTCCTTAGGTGGAAGTGACATGATTTAATAAGTGACTGGATATGAGGAGTGAATGACAGGGCAGAATCTAGGATAACCCCAAGGCACCGGGCCTGGGGAGAAGGGGTGATAGTGGAATTGTTAACTATGATGGATACTTTGGGGATGCTACTGGTGTTAGTTGGAGGAAAGAGAACCATTTCAGTTTTAGAGAGGTTTAATTTAAGGTAGCGTTGCGACATCCAGGTAGAGATAGCGGACAGGCAGGAGGAGACGCGAGTTAGGAGTTCTGGGTTGAGATCAGGAGATGAGAGATAGATCTGAGTATCGTCAGCATAGAGGTGGTAGTGAAAACCATACGAATTTATTAATTTGCCTAGGGAGGAAGTATAGAGGGAGAATAGTAATGGTCCCAGGACAGAGCCTTGAGGAACTCCAACAGAAAGAGGTAGGGGAGAAGATGATACTCCATTGTAGGAGACACTGAAGGAACGATTGGTGATGTAAGAAGAGAACCAGGACAGGGCTGTGTCACGAAGGCCAAGCGACTGGAGGGACTGGAGGAGGAGAGGGTGATCTACAGTGTCAAATGCGGCTGAGAGATCAAGCAGTATTAGTAGAGAGAAATGATTGTTGGCTTTAGCGGTTAAGAGGTCATTAGTTAGTCGAGTCAGGGCAGTTTCCGTGGAGTGTTGTGGCTTAAAACCAGATTGTAGGGGGTCCAGCAGGTTATTGTCAGAGAGGAATGAGGTAAGTCGGTTGTAGACTAGGCGCTCAAGTAGTTTAGAGATGAAAGGTAGCAGAGAGATAGGTCGGAGGTTGTCAAGATTGGAGGGATCAAGAGAGGGTTTTTTCAGAATGGGGGTGACAAGAGCATGTTTTAGTTGAGAAGGAAACAGTCCAGTTGAGAGCGAAAGATTAAATAGGTGAGTTAAGGCTTTGATTAGACAAGGATTGGTATTGCGGAGAAGTTTTGAGGGAATTGGATCAAGTGGGCAGGTGCTAAGGTGAGAAGAGGCCAAAAGCTTTGAGACTTGACAGGGGTGAAGGAGCACAGGAGAGACTGGGGAGTGTGGAGGGAGGGTGGTGGAAGTCTAGGGGGGTTGAGTAGTGTAATGTCCCTTCTTATAGTGTCAATTTTGTTTTTGAAGTGCTCAGCAATATCTTGAGCAGAGACAGATGTGCATGGAGGGGGTGGAGAAGGGGAAAGGAGAGTGTTAAAGGTGGAGAAAAGTTGTGCTGGTTTTTTAGAAAGGGAGTTAATGAGTGAAGTAAAGTATGTTTGTTTGGCTTGGAAGAGGCTGATGTTAATGGAGATTTGTAGCTCCAAAAGTCTGATTCTGAACGGGATTTGCGCCAGCGACGCTCAAGTGCACGTGAATGTCTTTGGAGCGCTTTTGTATGAGCAGTATGCCAAGGTTGAAGTGGTTTGGGTCGAGAACGTTTAGTTTTTATAGGAGCAAGCTCATTTAGGGCAGTGGTGAGAGTACTATAGTAGACAGAGGTAGCCACATTAGGACATGAGATGGCTGAGATATTAGAGTGAAGAGATTCAAAGGAAGAAGAGAGATGTGACACGTCTGCAGCTTGCAAGTCACGGTAAGTACGTGTTTGGGGAATAGCAGGGGGTGAGGAGGGAGTTAGTGAGAGTTGAAATGTGAGCATATTGTGATCAGAGAGGAGAAATGGGGAGTTAGTAGAATTGGAGATTGAACAGAGTCTGGTAAATATGAGATCCAGAGCGTTACCATTGGAGTGAGAGGGGGAGTCTGAGCACAAAGATAAGCCTAGGGAGGAGGTTAGTGAAAGAAGTTTAGAGACAGAAGAGTTGTTAATGTTGTTAACAGGTATATTAAAGTCACCTAATATGATGGATGGGATGTTAGATGAAAGAAAGTAAGGAAGCCAAGCAGCAAAGTTGTCCAGAAATTGTGCAGTTGGTCCTGGTGGTCGATATATAACTGCAATGCAGAGTGAAACAGGAGAAAAGAATCTTATGCAGTGAGCCTCAAATGAGGAGAATGATAAAGAGGGAACAGGTGGAAGAACTTTAAAAGTACAGCGGGGAGAGAGAAGCAAACCTACCCCACCTCCAGGTCTGTTACCAGGTCTGGGAGTATGAGTGAGGTGTAGGCCCCCATAGGACAGGGCAGCAGGTGAGGCAGTGGCAGTAGGAGAAAGCCAGGTTTCAGTAAGCGCAAGTAGGTTAAAGGAATTTGCAATGAAATGGTCGTGTATAGCGGTGAGTTTGTTGCAGACAGATCTGGCATTCCAGAGAGCACATGAAAGATTAACTGGGTTTTTGGGTATAGGAGTAAGTGTTCTGTACTGTTGGAATTTGCTCCGGAGAGAAGGAGCTTGTGGCCGTGATATAACTGGGATGGGGTAAGGGCCAGGGTTTGGGGAAATGTCCCCAGCTGCCAGCAATAGAAAGGAAAGATAGACTAAGTGAGAGTGGGATTTATAAGTCCTTGGTTTGTATGAAAAGGAGGAGTTTTGTGGAATAGCTAAACAGAGTACTTTATAAACTTCATGTGTGGAGAGGGAAGGAGAGGAGAGTAGAGAGGATGAGATTTGTATAGAACTGGAATTTGATGGAGGAGGTAGTGAAAAATGTTTTATGAAGCATGAGAGTGAAAGGAGGAGAAATGCAGGATAAAGCATGTTTGGAGTAAGAAGTTACAAACTAGCAGGTACAAACAAATCTGTTTTCTTCTTAACCCAGATGGTTCACTGTTGATTGCAGGGGAATCCGGTTCCTTTTGCCTTGTCAATGACTTGTAAATATATAATGTAAAATCAGGTATGGGAGTTTTTTTTTTATTTAAAAAATTAGATAAATTCAGATTTTAGAAAATAACCTCCCGCGGGCCAGATTACTCAAAGTGTAAAAATTAGTGCTCACCACAGAAAAATTTCACCCACTTTCTAGTCATTCCTATGGGATTTTTTTGAAGTGTATTCATCCATGGGTTAAACTTAGAGTTCACCATTTCATAAATTGCTTCTAAAAATCCCATAGGAAAAATTAAAAAATAGTGAGAGTAGAGTTTTTCTCTAATTTCACACTTTTATAAACTTGCCCCTAAGTGTGGCCTGAAATGGATACAAATGCTCTTGACTTACTGTAGCTGTTCTCCTGAGCCAAGACTCCTGGTCACCAATCCCTGTACATTTAGTAAATTCTTCTGCCATTCATTTTTCTTCAAATATAACCATTTGAAAAAGAGATTTGCAACATATAATAAAATGGACACATGCCTTAAATAAATTCTGGATCCAAATAATAAAATGGCCCACTGCTTAAAAGAAATTCCAGATCCTCAACTGCATTTCATTCATTAATTTCAACACATTTTATAGGCCTTTAACAATTCAACTAAGTTTTGCTACAGTTAAACCTGGTATCTGACAGAAATTAGAAAGGATATTACCTCCAACAAGGCACTAGTTACTGCTCACACATAAATGAACAGGTAACATTAGGTGCATTTCTGCTTCTGTTGGCTCAATTAGGGGCATATTTATCAAGGGTCGAAATTCGAATCGAAAAAACGTCGAAATTCAAATTCAAAAAGACCAACCGAAGTTAAGTCAAAGTTTTTTTTTGGTCGAATAGGTCCGTTTTAGATCGAATCGGTCCGTACTTGTCCGAATTTGAATCATACGAATCAAAAGAATAGTGCATTCGATCGAATTCGATTCGAAGTTTCTCCCAAAAAAAACTGATTTTTCAAAGTCCACCAATTGACTCCAAATGGGTTCTAGGAGGTCCCCCATAGGCTAAAACAGAAATTTGACAGGTTTTAGATGGCAAATGGTCGAATTCCTAAAGACAGTACATTCGATATTTGAATTTTTGAATTTTTTTCAAATTCGAATCGAATTTGGACTATTCCCTAGTCGAAGTACACAAAAAATAGCTTGAAATTCTAATTTTTTTCATTCGAAAATTCACCTTGACCTTTGATAAATCTACCCTTTAGTGTTCAATTAGTAGAACTATATAAAAGCACAGGCTATTGGTTCTATCCTGTACATGTACAATTGACAGGACTATAGCATAAAAAAAATCCTCATCATTTCCCTACACCAGCACCCATTTTATTTTCCTCTAGCTGAATGTTTAGCTTTCCAGGAGATTTTAAATTTTTGGGAACATCTCATGATGGCCCTTTTGGCAACATTTTCATTTTGGAACCAGGGTCTTGTTGAAAAGAAAATAACTCCTTATACTTCCTTTTAATTGAAACACTTACCTAATCAGGTGTCTATGTTGTCCTCTTTACTTTGAGATGAGATCAGAAGTTTTTAGAGAGGAAGAGTCATGGCAGAAAAAGCTTCAAGTACTCATGTCCTTTCCCTTCCTTTCTCATTTGCATGATATCAAAATAATTGTATTGCCCAATAAAATCCACAGCCTGAGCACAACTTATTTTACATTTCCACATGAAATCCTTCTCACTTGTATTCAACAGTTGATATTGACTGTGCAGCAGGGAATGAAAATGTCTTTATACTAATAATGTAATAATCTTATCAGGATTAATAGAGCAATAGCTGTTCCATATCAGAGAAATAGTTAGACAAAAACTTTTTTTTTTTACTGTACAATGAATTTACTGAATATATCAAGTCAATCTGAAGGCATTGTAGTAAAGATCAATAAAGCTAAACCAGATAAAAGTGGTTCTGGCAACACTGCTGAAGTAAAACATTTGCTACATTAGGTGCGGCACAATTCAGGCGAATTTGTAGAAACAACAAACACAAATATCATCTTGTGTTAGTTTTACGGCATTTAGTATCAAAAAAGAATTTTCTGCAAACACAAGAGTATCCGATATTACTTTTGTATTTATAAAACAAAGTCTGAGTGCTGTGTATCCTTCACATTCAGATTAAGAGAAAAATTTCCAGTGCACCGTTTGCCTTTAAAAATAATTATTACAAAAAATTAGGTGTCGGTACTTTTTTCTTTTTTTTTCTGTGTTAAGTGTATATTCAGAGAAAGACTTCTAATATGCAGTGATTTCATCCGATTGTGGACCCCAGAAAAAGGAATATTAGCTGACCGTATCAGTGCATAGTTGGCCAGTGTGAGTGTTGCGTGACATGAAGGTCATATGCTTGATAAAAGTCCAATATTTGTTTTACTTCAATTTATAATCACATAAATGTACTGCAGAATTCTCTATCATTGCAGGTTTAGTGGAACCCAGCTAATGAATACAAAAAGAAAGTGAAAGGTGCACTAAGAATTTTTTAATTACTAATTTTATCTCAAGAAAATTGTTGTTTTTAAAGTTAACAAGGAAAAAAAACTCCAATTCAAAACTTCAGCAAGTAAACGCAGTCAAGGTCCTATATAAGTCGCTAAGCGGGGCTCATTTATAAACACTGGGCAAATTTGCACCTGGGCAGTAACCCATAGCAACCAATCAGTGAGTGGCTTTTTTCATCCAGCTGCAGGTTGAGCAGTGTAAGCAGGCCTCTGATTGGTTGCTATGGGTTACTGCCCAGGTGCAAATTTGCCCAGTGTTTATAAATGAGCCCCATTTGAGAGCTGTGCTGATCCTATTGAACCTTTCTTTAGCCATTTAGAGGCTTTTGGATTTTTTAGAGGTTTTCATATTTTTATTTGGATCATTCAGCATTTTTTTCATTCATGCTTTTTACATTTGGATCAAATAAAAGAGTTTATTTGTGGTTTCAAAACCTCTAAAACCACTAAAATAAGAATATTGTAGGGATGCACCAAATCCACTATTTTGGATTCAGCCAAACCCCCGAATCCTTTGTGAAAGAGTTTCCCGAATACAGAACCAAATCCGAACCTGATTTGCATATGCATTTTTTACTTCCTTGTTTTGTGACAAAAAGTCACAAGGTTTTAAGGAATTGGATTCAGTTCAGCCAGGCACAAGGATCTGGCCAATCCTGCTGAAAAAAGGTTAAATCCTGGTATTCAACCGAATCTTGGATTTGGTGCACCCCTAGAATATACCGTATATACTCGCGTATAAGCCGAGTTTTTCAGCACCCAAAATGTGCTGAAAAACTCAACCTCGGCTTATACACGGGTCATACCGTAGATATGCCCAGCAGTGCGACCCCCTGTGACCCGGCCCCAGCAGGACTGTCTGTGACGCCGCCCGGAGCAGGTCCAGGAGCTCCGGGCGGCGCGTCCTTCCCTGCCGGCGTTCGCTCCCAAAATGGCGGCGCCCATGGCCGCCACGTGGGTAGCGGCGCCGGCCGCTACCCACGTGGCGGCCATGGGCGCCGCCATTTTGGGAGCGAACGCCGGCAGGGAAGGACGCGCCGCCCGGAGCTCCTGGACCTGCTCCGGGCGGCGTCACAGACAGTCCTGCTGGGGCCGGGTCACAGGGGGTCGCACTGCTGGGCATATCTACGGTATCTACGCCGGCAGGGAAGGACGCGCCGCCCGGAGAGTGGACACAGTGAACCGTCCTGCAGCTCTTTCACAGGGCCCCTGGCGGCCATTGTTAAAAGGTCCTAAAGCTTGATTCCAAGTTTGCCAGCAGCAGAGTGCTATCTGTGGAGCTGTACATGTACATATAAATTGCCTTGTCACTCCCCTTTCATTCTGTCATCATTACGCCAGGTACATAGGGCGGAGAACAATGCTGCCTGGCAAGTTCTTGCTGTTGTCAGATAGAAACATGCCAAGCTTGTGACTTATGGTGGGAGTCACAGGGAACTCCAACATTCAAATGTACTGGGTGCCAGTATGTGAGGTTCAATGGCTATTTATAACCTGGCCCACACTGATCCTTCTCAGGGTAAGCATATTTTTGCAGTGTCATGTTCCTGCTGATGGAATTATGGGGAGGCTCTTTTAAATAGTTTTAGATAGATTTCTATGCCATAAAACATGATTACACATTTACACATTCACATTTTGAAATCTGACATGGGGCCCCTAGGCTTATACACGAGTCAATACATTTTTCCAGTTTTCTTAGGTAAATTAGGTACCTCGGCTTATACACGGGTCGGCTTATACACGAGTATATACGGTAGGTGAATAGGCTTCCCCCTGTAAAATTGGTAGTTTAGTCATTTTAGTCATCATTAAAACTAAACAGAGAGAACTATAGCAGCCAAAAATGTAAAATTAAAATGGAGGCATGGAACAAACTTGAAAATTAAAAGAGTACACTAGAGTTGCATCATCATGATCAAAATTAGAAAAGAATAAGATATGTTGCTTTGTTCGTATAACTGTTTAGAACTGAAACACTGATTACCAATAGCATTTGGCTAATGAAGCCAAAAATATTCCCACCAATTAAAACAAGCAAGAATCTTTCACATGTGCGTCTAAGTTTTGCCCCCTGCTTAGGGATGCACCGAATCTTATTTTAGTATTCAGCCCAATGCCGGATCCTTTTTAAATATTCGGCTGAATACTGAACGGAATCAGCATTTGAATATGTAAATTGGGGACATGAGGGGGAAAGAGAACTGCATGCACAGCTAAAAAAAATGTACTTTCTTATTTGTGAGACAAAAAGCCATGTTATTTTTTTGGAATCGGATTCGGTTCAGCCAGGCACTTGGATTAAGCCGATATCCGAATCCTGCTGAAGAGGGGATTCAGTGCATCCCTAGAATAAATAGGATTTCTTCCACCAGAATGAAAAACAGATGAGCAGAATAAAAAACAGGAACATGTCTAGCTCATGTAATAAATAATCCAATTACTTTGATCCACATTCAGAAGAACATTTATTTGGCTGTGAGTTTATTTACAATTGAATACTAGTGAATACCACTCATTATCTATAGCAAAAGAAAATGTAATTAACATCGGGAATTCTTAACTTATGGGTTTTGATCCAAAAATAGGTCCAACATGTTTTTAGGGTGTGTCGCCATAAATGACCTGCATATAGAGAAACTTCCATGAATAATACAACAAGGTATGTAAACTGAATCTGGGTCTCTAAATTAATCTGGGTCCCCCTAATAATAGGTTAAGAAATACTCTGCAAAACTAAACAGCATCTGTAGTTTATTTTCAACAATATACATCATTCTGCATATAAAATCTTTATAAAAGATATAAAACACTAAGGGGGCTATTTACTTAACTCTGAATGGCAAAACCCCAAAAAATGTGGTTTTTTTTAGTATAAAATCCGAAATTTTAGTGGAAAAAAAACACAAATTTTTCGGGATTTATTATACCCTGAGGATGGAAAAAGTCCAGCATTTCAGACCTGTCGAGGTAACATATAAGTCAATAGGAGAAGTCCCAAATATTTTTTGATCTGCACTGGGTTTCGTGCAATAAAAAAAACATATTTTTCGGGTGGAAAATCCAAAAAATTTGTTAGTATTTTTTGCAATTTTTTCAGGTTTTTTCCTGCAAACAAAATTTTTGGGAAAGTGTATTAATAAATTAGGTGAAAAAACCTGTGTGGCTTTGGTCTGAGTTTTTTTCAGAACATTTTCAGATAAATTAGGACTTTGATAAATAACCCCCTTAATGTATTTGGGGTTTCTAGTTCAACACCTTTCAAATTCTAAAAATCATTTTGTTACATTTATTTTAAAATACCACAAGGGTCAGTAAGAGAAAATAACAATTGCTTTGCAATTTGGATTTTCCCACAGCTATTTTTTTTAAAATTGCCAGGCTTTCTTCCACAGAGACAGTATATAATAATTAAAATCAATGTCTTTTGTTATCAGCTTTTCAATGATTATTATTTGAAATGGGTGAAAATGACAAAACAGATTAGGAACATTCATGACCTTAAGGTTGCTTGATTAGTCTTAAGTATTCTAAAAGATGACTTTGTGCTCTGGAATTAAAAACAGATAACAATCCTCCAAGGATCAAATCAATTATGATAATGAAATTTATATAGGCTGAAATCGAGGTGTGCTGAAGTATGTTTGATTATAAAATGCAGTGTGATGGCAGTGGTGAGTGGAAAAAAATATATACAGTCTTAAGGTGGCCATAGACGTAGAGATCTGCTCCTGATAAGCCCACATTGAAGTGGGCGAATTCAGGCTGATCCGATCGTGGGCCCTAGGCCCCAAAAATCGTATCATAATGCATCTGATATGGGCGGTCGGATCACGGGAGAGCATACACGCACAGATATGCCCGCGATCCAATGGGATTTTTTAACCTGCCCGATCGAGATGTGGCCAACTTTCGACCAGATATAGTTCGGGAAAGGCTGTCGGATGGCTCCACACACGGGCCGATAAGCTGCCGAATCGGTCTGTCGGCAGATTTTATCGGCCCGTGTATGGGGGCCTTAAGTGAAAAATCTAAACCTAACCAGGGGTAGATCATTCAGGCACCAGCTAAAATGAGAATTTATCAGCTTCACTATCCCAGAATCAATATAGTAAGAGCTTTGAAAGTGTTGATAAAAATGATGAGTATATACTTCATATTTGTGACTATAAAAGCAAGTAATGGTCTAGTTGTCAAGGTTTAAAGGACCAGTAAAGTCAAGACATTATTCATTGAACTGATATGTTGGTTCTTCTCATCCAGTTAATGTAAAAATGTTTTCTGTGAAACAGAAGGATATTTTTTTTTTGCAGTACAAAAGGCAAAGGCACAGGTGACTGTTTCACTGGAACTTTAGATTATACATATCCATGGCTTTGAGCAAAGGAACATACAAATGAATTTAAATAAACAATGCAGCTAATTTCTCAAAAAGAAAATAGTGAAAAAAGTTAATGTAAATGTTTAAATTTTTTGGAGGTTATTGGTCATTAAACGAAAAACAGGAAGCTTTTGCTAATTTTATGGAGAAAATATTTGTATTGAACAGTGGGCCTCCATGTGTTGCATTTCTCACCCGGTGGCATTTATTTTCTAACCTGCCCAAGTAAAGTCTATGGGGGTTCTCTTTGGGTCATTTTTGACATCTTGTTTCCAAGCTATTAAAAATGCAGAAGTTTAAGTGCCCAAAGTAGCACCACGTGCCATTGCCCTAAAAACTGTTTTGATCTTTACTATTGGGTAGATAGGGATATGAATAGGGACTGTGTTTGCTTTAGTGGGTTATATATCATCAATATATCTCAATATCAGTATATCAAAATCGATATTTCAAACTGCCTATTGCTAGAACAGGGCCTAAGTGCTCTTTCAGATATAAAGTCATTACAATACAGTACACTAGAATGTATCTAGGCCACCTTCAGAGGAAGAAACCAATAATTGACGA
Source organism: Xenopus laevis (assembly GCF_017654675.1). Taxonomy (NCBI): domain Eukaryota; kingdom Metazoa; phylum Chordata; class Amphibia; order Anura; family Pipidae; genus Xenopus; species Xenopus laevis. Next base: position 133,828,336 of record NC_054381.1, on the reverse strand, counting down.
CAAGTTAAAATATCATTTGTTGCATTTACAGAATCAATGACAAGTGGCTTTGTCAGTACAGGCCCTGGATAATGAAAAGTCATAACATATACTGTAGTAGAGAAACCGCAGAGCTAATCTTAAATGGATGGATTTAGATTTCTGTTAATTTCATTCATTTTATTGCACTGACCTTATAAAGCAAGAGAATCAGCAGAACAGATGCTAAGATGATGGGTATTAAAAGAGTGAAATAATTTACACATATGAAGTGGACATCCTTCCCCATTATTACTGAAAGTGAAATACCACTCGGCTTCCACTTATCAAGGTTAATCAATTCCTGCATAAAATCTTAATTGGCTACTTACCTACAAAGAAAAATGAGTGGCCCTATTTATTGTCATATCCATTATCCTACTGTATACAAAATCGATAAGAATGAAGTCATTTATTAAGAGAAAGACCAAATGCATCAGTGAAAACAATGAACTGTTAGATTACTTTTGTACAGCTAAATTTATTATTTCTCCTGCAAATAACCAGCATATAAATCAATACTCATATAATGGATTTAATTGACCTTTACTTGATGAACCTATAGAAGCAAAAATAAAGTTTGGGGATGTATTCGTATTTTTGCATTTTAGCCATTTTGTCATTTACACACCAAAAATGAAAGGGAAACGCTGACACCTGCTGGTCAAATGAGATGCTGCCTGAAACAATGTTGGAGTTTTTGTAAATTTATATAATGTGTGCGTATTTTCTATCAGTCAAGCGGTGTGTATGTGTGTTTCTGTATATATGTGTGTAAATGCCTAGGAGAGATATATATCACCTATGCTGTACATGCAGAGTGATAGTTAGCTTATATCAAGTTCATTAATAATAAGCTTTCCATGGACAAGACTTGGGTGAGACAGAAGCAGTAAGGGGTGCAGATGTTCTGTAGCCACTAGCACAAGAGCAGCAAGTGTGTAGAGGTACTGTAATCAGCAGCAGAGAGCATTAAGGCCTGTAGAAGTTCTGAAGTTAGTAGCACAGTTGCAATAGGTTCAGCAGAAGTTCTGTATTTGGCACAAAAGCAGCAAAAAATGTGTAAAGGATCTGTAGTCAGTGGCAGTTTCGGACTGGGACACCAGGGGCCCACCCAAAAACCTTACACCAGGGGCCCACTCTCAGTACTAATATTCTTCATCTTAATCAACCTATATTCTCCTAGTCTCTTTTTTTTATACTATAATCAATTATTCCATCTATTTAGCCTCTTTGTTCTCATAGAAAGAGGGAATGGCCATGAAAAATGCAATAGTTTAGCAGCATTAGGGCCCACTGACACCTGGGCCCACCAGGAGTTTTCCTGGTATCCCGGTGGGCCAGTCCGACACTGGTCAGTAGGGTTGCCACCAGGCCGGTATTTTACCAGACTAGCCGGTAAAAATAATGGTTGAACCCAATGTTATTAATATGGAAAAAGTTTATAGGAAGGCCGGTATTCTTTTCTGGAAAAAGGGGCAACCCAAGCAGTCAGTAGCACAAACCAGTAAGGGCATACAGGTTCTGTAGTCAGTAACAGAAACAGTAAGGGATGCAAAGGTCCTTTAGTCAGTCTACATTATTTTAAAAGCAACAATGTGACTGTAGGGCTTAAAGGATAAGCAAACCTTAAAATAAGTGAATGCAAAATAGATGAGAGTACTGTTCTTAGCACTTTTGCCATTTACATTCCTTTTTTTTTTTAAATTGCAAGTTATTAAGGAATACATGTACTGTTTATATGAATGGATTTTGTTACAACAGCACCATCTGCTAGTCAGTTTCGGACCATGACGTTCTTCTGTTTCAGAAAAACATTAAAAACCTTAGATAACTTTTCTCACATTTTTCCTAACCAGAAAAACATCAGACCAGCACTTTTTCTTTCTGCTGACAACTTCCTGGTTGGAAACTGATCAGCAGGTAGAGCTTTGGACACTAGTGCAGCTCTAAACTGTCAGCATTTCCAGCCTTTAAGCATTTAACTGATTTGAAGTTGCCATATTCTGTCATTTACATATTTACTGCAGAATTGTTGTTCCTGTTTCATACAAGCAACTGCTCCGTGTAACAGATTGGGGGCTGCACATTGCCATTGCCATTGCCTGCAACTAGAGGGTATAAATACACCTCTAGGGTTAATCTGGTGTATTTAAATAAATGGAAATACTTTACAAATATCAGTTTAGTTCTGGACTTGCAATAAAAGGAATGAATAGAATAACCTACCTAAAGCTTCAAAATGACAAATATTGCTGCTCTGGTTAAGAACTAATACTTGATAGAGGCTGAATAAATCTCAGCCAACATGGCTAGAATCCAGTGCACTTTATTTAAATACATCACTCATAAACCACTGTTTTAAAACCTTTTATAATAATAAATCTACAAACTATGATAGTTTTCCTTAACACTGTTAAAATAATCCAGATAAGACTGTCACTGTATTTTTAATTAAAGCAGGAATTAGGAAGGTGCTGCTTTGTGAAATTGGCTCTATAATTTCTAATGAGTATGTACCCCATTCATAATCTTGTGCCCCTGACTGTAAGCAGCAATGGCACATTTTCTCACCTTACGTTGCAGACAGCTTGAGTTTCAGCCCGACCAGCATGACATGCGGCTTCAACCTTTAACCCAGTGTAAATTTTGAAATCATTTTAATTGCAATTGTATAATTAACGTACTTTGGAAAATTGCTTGGAATTGAATTTGCTTTCATTGTGCAGAATGTTATTATATAAACCCTACAGAATTAGACTCCATGTTCAAGAAATAAAAACAGGTGCAGCAGGCTTGCATTGAGCATGGCAGGTAAAGAGGTGTTTGGCATGAAGAATATACTGAAATACACTTTTTGCAGAAAAGAAAAACTGATTCCAAAATCAAACAATAGACTAATAATCTAGTGCCTAAAACAAATGCATCATAATTAAATGCAAAAATCACAAATAAAGCTTGATTTAACTTGATTCAAACTCTCTTCCACCCTCTAATAAGAGTATACAGCCTTGACACAACTGCTGCCTGCCAGATGGCTCACAATTTGTATTATTGAGAAAGCACATTGGTAAACTACACACTCAACAAAAAGCATATTTTTTCTTTTGTTTAAGCCATAAAAATAATTTGGGCTTATGAAAAAAGGAACTTAACAGGCAAAATTTGATGGGCAGTTAGTTTTATATAATTTCTGAGCCAATACATATTTATCCAGCAAAATCACTTTTAGAAGTCTCAAAGTTTACTTATGGTTTTAGAAGCATGCAGCATTGCATCTGGCAAAAGAAAGCATATTTATAATATAATAAATGTGTTTTATGTTGTTAGGATGAAGGAAGCTGTCACCTAGTGCAGGCAATGGTATACCTACCTGATTCAACTGTACAACTACTACCAGAACTGATAAAACAGATTATATAGATGCAGGAATATATTATGATATTGTTAATGCCATCCACACCTTGCTTGCTCATGCTAACATGAAGACCAGGAGACACAAACGTGAACATTTGAGAAACCGTTTACATGCAGTAAAAATGTCCATATTAGTTAGTAATGTGCTAGTATCACTTTGTTAAAATGTTCATTAATGTTAATTTGTTATTGTGGTCCCTTTGACTTTTTTCCTAGTTTGCCACCAGGCCAAAATATAAGGGCTTGTGTACATCCCCAAGTGCAACTGTGGTCAATTGCAACACTTTAAATGCGCTCCTTGCACTTGTACAGTTGTGCCTTCCATTCCAACTTCTACCTTCTGTTCCAACTCCTGACCAGGCAGTAGCTCCAGGGTTCCCTTGTGCCCAGTGTCAATAGGCACAGCACATTAGAGCCTAAAGAATCGGCCACAGACATTACTCACATGGCAAAAACTGCAAATGGCACCAGTTGTGCTTCCACACAATTTACATCTGACTTGCAATGAAATGTATGTGCAGTGGTGGTAATTTTCATATATCGGACGCAATTCCAATAGGTGCAGTGCAGTTGCGCCAATTGCATTGCCCCCATGTGACTACTATGATGCTAGAATTCTTTGTAAAAACACTGCATTGTGGGGGAAAAAAACATGGTGATTGCACTTGAAAGTTGCTCAAGTTACGGACATACTTGTGCCTTCTAGTGTTTATAACCTTGTGGGTGGTGGAAGTTTCTAAGCAACAATAAGCCTAACATTTAACGCTCTTTCCCAAATCCTATGTAAAATCTGAATGAGCTGCCTGATTCCCTTTCAGATTTCGCACTTTGCAATTTGTGGAAGTAAAATTTGCACTACATAAACTTTAATTAATCTTGTTAGCCCTCTTGCCTTTTTAATCTTGTTTAATATCTAACTGTCACATTTAATGCTTAAAATATCAATGAGAATAGGCAATTGAGAAATTATTAAATTAAAAGCAATAATTCTGCAACCTGCTTCATTTAATTAATATGTCATGGTTTTGTGTCAAATAAATAAGAACCAGCAGACATTTACGGCATATTCCAAAGGAATAGAAAGGAATGGAAAATGCATTAGCATATACTGTGTTGGGAATGCTAATTTCAGATTGTGTGGAGGTGGGAACATTTAACTAAAATGTCACATTTCGTCAGTCCTAATAAAATCATGCCCTTGAATGAAACCTTGTAGTCAGCTGCTTCACATACTTGTAAAAATGTTGGACAATTGAATATGATTTATGCCTTATGCATTTAAAAATATCATGATATTTTTATCACTAGGTCAACATTCAGGTTAATTAACTTAAAAGTTAAAAGTAGATGCATTTTTGTGTGTGTGCGCATGCGTCCTGATGTCACGTGTGAGGCCCACGGTGACACAGGGGAGAGTGGGAAGGAGGAGGGGAGAGCGGCAAAGGGGATCAAAAAAAAACAAGTGTAATTTATAACAACTAATGCTGCCCTTTGTGCCAGAGATCAATAAATACCTTCTTATTAATTATTAAATGTATTAAATATTGTGTCCACCTTACACACCTTTTGTTTATTAGGTATGATTAATTATGCACAGCTTATTTAATAGGTAACACCGGAAAAATCACTTTGGGGCAAATTTACTTACCTCTGAAGTTGCGCCAGAGTTGGCTTTGCCGCACTCTGCCAGGCGTAGATTCGACAGGGCTGCGCAAATCCACGAAGATCGGAAGTTGCACACAAGTTACCGATAATTTGCGAAGTTGCACTAGCGATGTTACGATCAGCGGTTCGAAGTTACGCTAGCGATGGCAAATTTGCATAAGGTGTTCAGTTAAAGTACAATGGGCGTATATGCAGCAGCAAACACATTACACTACACAAGGCCAGGGAACCTTAATAAATGTGTTCTAATGCCCTACACATGTGCCCACAGTATAGTTTAGGTGCCATATGTTATAAAATGTAGGGGGGAAGGAGGGTACCCTAAAAAAAATGTAGATCTTTTCGCATACAAAATTTCCAGGGGAAGGTTTACAATTCATAAAATAATTTGGTAAGGATAGCTCTCTGCTGAATTATTTGGTCATGCTTATCTACTAAAAAACGATTACCTGACACAAAAGTATTGCACAAGAGGCAAAGGTCAAAATCTTCACATTCTCCCAGAGGATCTACTTTGCTTCCTATTAATGAAGATGAGGTGATGCAAAAAGATTATTTGTTAAAATCCTTTCACTTTACAATAGGATTTTCTCCTATTAATTACTTTTCTCTGAGAATGTAAAAGATGTCTACTCACTGGGAAAAAAAGAAGTCAATTCACATATCCTTTGGGATTTCATTTATGGCATATTGTCTTGAATATTTAGAATGTTAGGTATATCCAAAATGTTATGGTTCAGTGAATATTTATGGATCATGATCTATGAAGGAATCTTGGCTTAATCAGCTTTTCATAGAACATTTCAACCTAATTCTATTTGTTTACATGAAATTTCATAAAGACAGGAAGGATGTTAAGGGAGTTAAAATTAAATCAGATATTGAATTGTTAAAAGAAACACACTAAGGGGCAGATTTGTTAAGGTTTGAGTTTTGTTTTCTACCAAAAATTTTAAAAAATACAAGAGGTAAAGAGGGATCTTGTGGGACAACTAGGTCAGGATAAAGTGCTCCCTGCAGAAGCCATGGTTGAAGAACCGGAGGGAGCTATAGACCCCCAAGAGTGATCCAAAATATACAAAAGCAAGACCAGCGCCTGTGGCAACAGAAGTTTAGAAACCAATATGGTGCAGTATTTCTGTTAAAAGGGATAACACCCAGTGTTTAGTTACAATTAACCCTAAAGGTGCCTATTACTTTTACTCTCCCTTTTACAATAATACACACATTGCTCTAGTGTTCCTTTGTGGTACAACTAATTGATATCATATCAAATAAACCTTAGTGGACCTCCACCAAATAGCAGCAATTCCTACTCACAAACCAAGGGTATGAACATGCACGTAGTTTAAATTCCTGTTCTGGTTTAGCTCCAGCTCCGCACCAGTCTCCTACTCGAAAGCATGGAAAGAGATGGAAACCGAAGATAGTATAGTCCTGTTTTATTAAAACAATTTTTTTCAAAACAATTGCACTCACGTTTTTGAAATAAAAGAATCGCATATAGTCCACATAGGGCGCTCTCCCAGGGGTGGTTTTGCCGACTCTTTTGGTATCCACTCCGTGGTGTTGTCTGCAGCCCTTATATCATGTGTCCTTGTTGCCTAACGCGTTTCACCAGTGTTCCTGGCTTCCTCAGAGGCTAAAAATGCTTTTTTTAAAAAGTCTTCCATGTCCTTTTTTTAAATTAAAATCTTCTCCAATCATGATATTCGTCACTTCCGGTTCCGGTTTTTGCGTTCCACTTTGGTTTGCGTTCCACCTTAACATTACTCCCGATATTCGTCACTTCAGGTTTCGTTTTTTGCGTTCCACTCTGGTTTGCATTCCACCTTCACATCACTTTCGTGTTGTGGGGCTGTATATTCTAATGCAATCTCACTATCTCCTTTCATTTACAACATGCATAACAAGGAGTTGTGAACAACATAATAACATTCTATCTGCAAATCTAATTCATCTTTACAGATTCTTTCATATATATATATTTAAGAGAATTCGTGTGGTCTCCATATTTCTTATTCATAAGGTGCATATTTAAAAAGGTTCCGTGTTAGATTTTTGAGATTTGGTGCTTAAACCTACATGATTAATACTATCAATAACATACTTTACCTATTTGCCGTGTTCTTATAAATAGTAATTACTTTAAAGTGCAAGTGCTCTGTGTCCCCCTGTGTTGGACCTAGTTACATAAATTATTAAAATCACAAAAATGCTCTTAAGTTTATATCAATATTCAGACCTTTGGGAGTGAATGTCTGCATATTGTATATCCATTTAGACTCTTCTTGTAGTGATTTTCTTACTATATCTCCACCTCTCCAATTCTGTGTAATTGTCGTGATTCCCCAAAATTTTAAACCTTTACTACTTTTCCCATGATATTTGCTGAAATGACTGGACACACTTTGTTTTTCTATCCCTTTCTCAATGTTCCTAACGAGTTCATTTATTCGCTCTCTCAATTTACGATTTGTCTTGCCAATATACTGCAAGCCACAAGGGCACTCCAAACAATATACCACATTTTGTGTTGTACATTTTATACATTCTTCTATTTCATATACTTTATTTGTGACATTAGATTTGAATTTTTTCTTTTTTTTCAGCGAATTTGCACGCTTTACACAGAGCACATGGATAGAAACCTTTCCATTCCTCTTTTTGTTTCTTATTCTTTGTTTTTGCAGTTGGAACATAGTTCCGGACTAGTATTTGTCCTAAATTGTTTGCCTTTTTGTACATCAATCTGGGTTTTTGTGGAATTCTCCCCTTCAATAATTCATCCCCTTCTAGAATGTTCCAATGTTTTTTTATAATCCTGTTTATTTCCTGTGTCCCTGGGGCATAGGTAGTAATAAATGCACAGCTCATAATTTTAGTGTCAATTCCTTCTTTCCTCTCCTTCTTTTTTAGTAGGTCCCCTCTATCCTTTTCTTTTGCCTTTTGTCTCGATTTTTGAATTAGAGTTTTTTTATATCCCCTTTGTGAAAACCTCTCTGACACATAATATAATTGTTTGTCCAATTCCTCTGGGATAGAGCAATTCTTTTTTAACCTGCAGAATTGTCCATAGGGAATGATTTAAAGCCATAGTGGATTATGGTTACTGGAATCTAAAACATAATTACAAACATCCACCTTTTTAAAGAAAGTTTTAAACTCCAATCTTCCACTGTTATGTATTATCTCTAGATCTAAAAAATGTATTGTTTCCAAACTGTATGTAAAGGCAAATTCTAAGTTTAGGTTATTTTCATTCAAAGTTTGTACAAATTCCATCATTCCAGATTTACTCCCCTACCATAAAAACACAATATCGTCTATGAAGCGTCGCCATAGGAGAAGGTCAATATTTTGTTCCTCCCAAAGTCCTAGGAACAAAGTCGCATAGCTGGGGGCGAACCTCGTTCCCATGGCGGTGCCCCATGTTTGTAGGTAAAACTTGTCCCCAAACCAAAAGTAATTGTGATGTAATATGTATTCAATTATTTCCACCACAAATTCCTTTTGTTTTTCCAATAGTGTTTGGTCATTAATTAGATAATGGGAAATTGCTCTTATTCCCATCTCATGTTGAATTGATGTATAAAGTGCCTTTACATCTAAAGTGCACAAGTAAGTTCCCTCTTTAATTTCTATATCCTGCATTGTTCTAATCACCTGGGTTGAATCTTTCAAGTAACAGGGTAATTGTAATACATAATTTTGTAGAATTTTGTAGATAGAGAGGACCTGCTGAAAACGAAAAAATCAAACAGACATCAAAAAATGGATAAACCACTATTTATTACCTCATACAGTAGACAATTCACTAAGATTAAGCAAGTAATAAATAAACATATACCAATGTTATATAATGACAGCAAATTGAGAGAGGTATTAATAGAAGGATGTCATTTTGTAAGTAGAAAGGCACCCACATTGGGATAAATTTTATCCCTAAGTGAATTTAAAAGAAAAGAAAAGAAAAATAGTATAAACTGCAGAGGAGTTTGCTTTAACTCTATAGTTGTAGTCAACGATATTGCTAGATATGGCTGTATAAACTGCAGAGGAGTTTGCTTTAATATGGATCTACTATATTTTCGGCTTTGCACTTGTTGGATGGCTTGTAATTGTAATGGTTATTATTATTGCTTACTCCCCACTCCACTTTTCTTTTTTCTGTACCCCCTCCACTCGTTTTATTTCTAAAATTGAAAAATAAAGAATTTATAAAAAAAAAAAAAAAAAAGAAAAGAAAAATAATTGGTTAGAAACCACAGGCACATACTGCTGTGGAGCATCAAGGTGTGTTACATGTTCACAGATGCACAAATCTAAAACATTTGTAAGTACAAGAACTCAAAAAGAATATAATATTAATTGCTTCATTAACTGCAATACAAGTTATGTTGTGTATCTGTTAACATGTACACACTGCGGCATCCAATATGTAGGTTGCACTACTCGCCCCCTAAAAAATAGAATGCGTGAACATATAAGTCAAATTGGGGCGGAAAGTAGTGCCACTACAGTGTCTAGACATTTCTCCCAATGTAATCAAGGAAATGTCTCCTACTTACAAATTCAGGGAATAGATAAAGTGAGGAATTGGAGCAGAGGGGGAAATAAACAAAAAACACTTCTGGAATTAGAAGTGAGATGGATTTTCATATTAGATACACGAGAACCTTAAGGGTTAAATGTAAGATGGGATGTGAGCTGTCCCACTTAAGCATAATAATAACGAAAAAAACTCTTTCATATATGTACAATAAAAGAAAAAAGAAAAAAGTAAAAAATGTTCAGTATATACATGAAAAATAAATTGATACATTAGAAAGAGATCCGAAATTATAATCTAAAGGTTAAATATAAACTATTCAAAATAAGATAAAGGATAAGATAACGCAATAAAAATGCCCTTCATTTCCAAAGAAAGTTTCAGAACTACCAAATAATGTTGCAACTTTGAAATACAGAGTTAGACTCATTAGTAACAAGTAAAACAAGTTTATTGAAACAATTTCAATTTTTAAAAAAAGTATGCATTGATATATTGAAACATTATATACAACATTGGTAGAGTTGAGAAATATGTATTCTATTTTAAGAAAACAATTTGTATGAATGTTTTTTAAGGAACAACAAATCTTTAAGACACAACAAAAAGTTTGGAAATGTTCTTAAGGAGGAAGTACGTCTTAGATGACGAAAACTTCCAATGCTTTTTAACCCATGTGAATGTAATTGTTATTTGATGCCTATGATTACGTGTGGTAACACACGAAACGCGTTAGGACGATAGATATTTGTGTAATAAAGTAAAGTGATATTTTACCGCTGTCTGGAGTCCTGTCGAGTGCGTGCCAAACTGCCAAACTGCCAAACTTTCCAAGTTTTGATAACACCGCTTCTAAACACTTTATACACTGATACCTTACAGGGAAATTCACTCTGGCATGATGCAAATGTGGCCAGAATCATACTGATCCCCAAGGAGGGCAGAGACCAAACACATCCGACATCATATAGACCAATTTCACTCTTAAATCAGGATTTAAAAATTTTAAACAAAATAATGGCAGATAGACTACAACTAATACTACCTTCAATACTCACCGAAAATCAGGTAGGGTTTCTCAAACATCGCCATTCAGTCCGAGCCTTCCAAGCTTTTGACAGAATAACACATACACACCTACGTCAAGTACTCAAATACAAACACTTTGAAATACAAATGCTAAACCTCTTTAAAAATCTATATTTAGCACCCAGTACATTTTTAACAATAAACAATACCAATTCACACAGATTTCAAATTCATAGAGGTCACTCCTTCTATTCAATGTGGCAATTGACCCATTGCTGCGACACATACTTAAAAATCATCAATTGCAAGGCATGCAAATAGGTCAAACAAATTTAAAGGTGGCAGCATTTGCTGATGACATCATTTTGTTCCTCAACAAAACTAAAACAGAAATACCCATAATCCTACAGTTTATACAAAGGTTTTGGTAAAATAGCAGGATTTCAAATTAACTTGGACAAATCAGAGGCATTGCAACTACATCATTCAGACCCTACAGACTGGCTTCCAAACTTCCCCTTTAAAAAAAACCATTAGATTACCATCACATCATAAAGACACTTATGCATTAAATATACGGAAAATAATAGACAATATTCAACAGGAAATACATCAATGGAAACACACTAACCTGACATTCCTGGGCAAAATACACTTTATTAAAATGATCTTCTTCCCCAAATTATTATATCCACTTCAGATATTACCATATTACATAAAACCAACAGACCTAAAAAGATTTAACCAAGCATTTAGAACTTTTATCTGGAATAAAAAATGCCAGAGGATCAGCCTTTTTAAATTACAACATATAAAGTATGGAACAGAGTTATAAAGAAACAAAATCGAATGCCAACCATTTCCCCATACCTAACATGGATAGGTAATGATAACTTTCCTATAGGTATACGAAATCCCATCCTCTCACAATGGAGAGAAAACGGATTACAAAACCTGCATGACATAATAGACAATAATTACGCAGTATACTCTTGGGAAAATTTATGTAAAAATCCCCATTCACTACACAACATGTATTTTTAACTCTCCAAATTCTCCATTTTGCAAGAAATGTAATAAAAAAAATGTCTGACAATGATAAAGCAAACCAGCTTAATCAAATCTGGAAAAACAAACATACAAAACAAACAACCTCACAGTTATATCAAACAATTAGAACACTAATTGACATAGAAAATTAACAAAGGCCGGGCTTTGCATGGACTCCAGACATTCCAAACAATACAGTCCCTGAAATTTTAAAATAACACACAAATATCATGAAATGGCTCTACAAATACTTCACAATTCTTACTTAACTCCAATTAGGAGATACAAAATGGGAAATCTGCCCTCAGATAGTTGCCTCAGACGCCAATCCCCTAAAACAGATTTAATACACAATTTATGGTCATGCCCGGCCCTACAAAATTTCTGGACGGACGTTGTAGAATATGGTGCTTAGACGACTGGAAAACATCTCCAGATACAATTAGAATGGGCAATGTTTAGCGCAGTTACAACTTTTACACAACAAAGTTTGTATTGTTATTACTGTTATTGTTATGACATAAGAGAATTGCATAATGTTAACGGAACGGAACAGAAATCTACAGTATAGACATCATTGCTTAACTACTATGTAACGAACCTTAAGTAAAAACAAGTTTTAAAAAAGAAAAATTACCAACATTTGGTTTAAAAACATGCCCAATGCTGATGTTAACAGTAGGTTCACCCAACAGAAGCTGTTATAACCTAAGGATCACATGGGATTTAATACAGAACATTTTTGTCAGCATATATTCTACCAAGAGTGATATGGTCCACAGGGTAATTTAAAAAAAACTAGGAATTGGTAAGGGCTGATCAAACAACCTTTTACCTGTAAGAATATTTACGGAGCAGGTCACTCGACGTGCCTCCATCTGTCCATATGCACGTTACGACACAGACCGTCATGACACAGGCGTTCCAACGCCAGAAAATTGCCACCAAACCTAAAGGTATTTAAACTAACTTATTAACTCAATCTGTGCCTGGTTATAGTGGCTGTTCCCTGAAGCCTAGCCTTATTCTTCTACTGCTGATTTACTGTGTATGACCATTGCCTATTAACTCTTGAATCTTTGTTGCCTGTCCTAACCCCTGCCTGTCTTTCGTTCTTGCTGGTTGAGTGCTTGCCCTTGAATTCAGACTTGATTGACTACGCCTCTCGATACTCCCTGGTACCTCATTTTAGTTGAGCCTCACTGGCTTCTCTCCACTAACTTGACCCCTGTTTCATGCTCAGGTGGGTTCTGTGTTGTGTGAGCCGCTTGTAGGTCCTTTTTCATCCTGAGAAGATCCCTCACCTGACATTACCTGGATTAATAAACCTATGTTTGGTGATCAGAGGGCAAAGAACGTAGGGGATATTCTTTTAACTGAAGTCAGCAAGAGAGGTGCGCTATTAACCTTATAAATCCTTAAATACAGGCACCTAAAATGAAAAGAAACTACACATAGAGTAGTACGTTCGGCTCTTTCTAGAAATAACTTTGATGTTAGAACTACTCACAATCGTGATCCTCAAACAAGAGCGTGTAGAGTATTCTTTTTTTAGCAGGGTATATACGATGTTGAAGCGTGCGATGTTTCTGAAGGAAAGAGACGCTACAGATGGTGAAGAATCGTTAGAGATCCGACTTAGACCCTGCGGGTCCTAAGGACTTACCGGACTGCCGTCAGAAGAGAGCGTTGGAAGACTCGCAAAGAGATCGCTCGATGCCGACGTGTTTCCCAGGCGCTGTTTGGACACCGTTCCCTGAGTTCAGGCAGCCTCGCTCACCCGCTGCGCGTCCGCAAACACTGCTGTTTCTCGTTCCACAGTCAGTCAGCTCGCCTCCGGTGCCGTGCAAAGGTTAAATAAGTGATTCGGAAGTGATGCCCCTGAGGAAGTATCGTAGGATATGAAACGCGTTGGGCCTTTGTATTAAATGAAATAAAAGTTTGTTATAGAATTAATCCCCTTCCGAATCACTTATTTAACCTTTGCACGGCACCGGAGGCGAGCTGACTGACTGTGGAACGAGAAACAGCAGTGTTTGCGGACGCGCAGCGGGTGAGCGAGGCTGCCTGAACTCAGGGAACGGTGTCCAAACAGCGCCTGGGAAACACGTCGGCATCGAGCGATCTCTTTGCGAGTCTTCCAACGCTCTCTTCTGACGGCAGTCCGGTAAGTCCTTAGGACCCGCAGGGTCTAAGTCGGATCTCTAACGATTCTTCACCATCTGTAGCGTCTCTTTCCTTCAGAAACATCGCACGCTTCAACATCGTATATACCCTGCTAAAAAAAGAATACTCTACACGCTCTTGTTTGAGGATCACGATTGTGAGTAGTTCTAACATCAAAGTTATTTCTAGAAAGAGCCGAACGTACTACTCTATGTGTAGTTTCTTTTCATTTTAGGTGCCTGTATTTAAGGATTTATAAGGTTAATAGCGCACCTCTCTTGCTGACTTCTATTACTCACAGTGGAAGTGTGGATCCACTATTTTTTGGTGCTGCTTTCCCCGACCCGACTATTTGTGCAACAGCGCAGCCTTCACTCAATTTTCTTTATTCTTTTAACTGAGTGTTTACCAGCTTCTGAAGGCATCAAAACATGATTGGACATTATATAGTGGATAATGCACCCCCTACCGTAATTTATAAAGATATTACAAGTCACTGAGGAGTTACGTGACCATATAAAAGCACGAGGCCGCAGGCCGAGTGCTTTTATACAGGTCACGTAACTCCGAGGTGACTACAAATATCTTTATAAATTTCGGTAGTGGGTGCATTATTCATTATAATCTACACATACACATAATCTATGCACACTTCAGTTTATTTCCGTTCCATTTTCCCCTATGCTTTACATAGTCCCTGTACCTGTGTTGTAGCTGCATTTTTGTCCTCCTTTGATATGAGTGACTGTGGCATGCTGACTATATATGCCATATTTCTGCAGGCTGTTGCAGTGGAGGAAAGGGAAAAGAGATAGAGAGTGGAAAGTGCACGGGCACAGAAGAACAAAGGGTTAAAGCAGCAGTGTGAGCAATACAGACAGAGAAATAGTAACCACCTATAAATCTGTGCTCTCCTTAGAATCGGACCATTTGTTTTCCAGAGTTGACATGAACTGTAGTTTCAATGCCGGCCCGTAGATGAGGTGGGGGGTTGAAAGACGGAGAGAGACTCTGCCAGTGTAACCGGAGATTAAGGGGGCGGGGCGGAAGAGAGACACAGGGGGAGCGGAAGAGAAAGACTCTGAGGAAGCATCGGCAGAGGGCGCAAGACCTGGGAGGCAGTGAGAGGGAAGGCTACAGCCGTAGCGAAGAAGGAGTAGCGACTGTTTGAAGTAAGGGAGGGAGGAGGAGGAGGAGGAGGAGGGGGGGAATGTGATGCGAAGCTGGAGGAGAAGCTTCAGGGACAGCACGCCAGTAATGATTGCTGTCTCTTTAAGATATAAACGGCGCGTTCTGACGCAGAAACGCGCCGTTTATAAGGATATAATTTACAGTCTGGCCAATAGGGAATTAGCTGGTTTGTAGATTATATATATATAATACACAAAAGCCATGAATATCTTGTAAGTTATATCCTTATAAACGGTGAGTAGTGATGTCGTCAGTTATAAACGGTGAGTAGTGATGTAATTTCTGTCACATGATTCACTAAAATTTGTGTATTATAATTAATAAAGTACCCCCAGTTGTAAAATATGAGGATATTATAAGTTACCTCGGAGTTCCATGACCTGTATAAAAACACTCGGCCTTCGGCCTCGTGTTTTTATATGGTCATGAAACTCCTCGGTAACTTATAATATCCTTATATTTTACAAGAGGGGGTACTTTATTCACTATATATATATATATATATAATACACAAAAGCCATGAATATCCTGTAAATTATATCCTTATAAACGGTGAGTTCTGATGTCATCAGTTATAAACGGTGAGTTCTGATGTAATTTCTGTCACATGACTCACCGAAACTTGTGTATTATAATAAATAAAGTACCCCCAGTTGCAAAATATGAGGATATTAGAAGTTACCTCGGAGTTTCCTGACCTGTATAAAAACACTCGGCCTTCGGCCTCGTGTTTTTATATGGTCATGAAACTCCTCGGTAACTTATAATATCCTTATATTTTACAAAAGGGGGTACTTTATTCACTATATATATATATATATATATATATATATATATATATATATATATATATATATATACACACCAGAAAAAAAGCTGTTTAAGCATGGTGAAGACCAAGGGGTCATTTTATAGTTACTAACTGCAGCTGCTCTCTGCCTTGTTGTTTGGAGGGACTGAGGAGGTGACAGATAAGCCTGTGGTAACAAAGGGGTATATTTATCAAAGAGATTTCCACAGTCCTCTATAGTGAAATTCTGGCACTTTCCATTAATTTCTATGGGATTTTGAAAGGCATATTTATCAAAGGATAAACTTTCACCTTCACCCATTAAGAAATTAATGGAGAGTGGTGGAATTTAGCTCTAGAGGGCAGTGGCGATCTCTAACTTCACTTTTTGATAAATATAACCCAATGTTGCCAAATTAATTAGGGAAACATTTTGTTTATTAGATTCCACTTACACCTAATGAACAGAGCCTGCAAGCTGTGCTTTGAAGAGAGTGCAAGATCTGCAGTAAACTGTCTCAAGTGACCCAGCAATACAATTTTATGCTTTATACACATCATAGAAATAAAACAATTATGCTTACCACTTGTTAATAGTGGGTCCAGGTGCACAATCCCCAGACCTTCAGCGTGTCTGTGCCAGGAAACAAATTTACAAATGGTAAAAATTAGCTTTATATAGGCTATTTTTGTGGTTATGTAAAGATGCAAAATAGATACAATTGTTTTAAACAGTTAGCTGCTTCTAGCCTCAACTTTTGGGTCCGGCTTAAGTGTTCGCCTGTGATATGTTTGTTTCCTGGTTTTATGTTTTAAGCAAAGTAATTACATATTCTGGTATACTACAGCAAGGACTGAACTATTCTTTTATCTTGTCAGTTTAAACTAATATTATAACTTAAAATAATATTTTTTCAATCTTTAGCAATGAAGAGACCTAACATGTGTGCACTTGGTTCTTAATTAACATTTCTTAATTAATTAATAGTTCATAATCTGGTTATAGAATAAATAAATCAATATTACTATGTAAAGCAAGGCAACATGAGGAGGAATGGCTGCACAGTATCTTGTGCAAAGTAGTGATATTATTGAAGCATAAGGAGGATTTCATTAGACCATGTTTAATAACCATTTCTGCCAAACCTTTTGGAAAATGTAAAATAAAAAATGCCCATTTGAGTGCCACTTTTCATACCCAGAACCATTTACAGTCTTCAAGCAGGGTTTCCTACCTGTGTAAAATTCAATGACCCAATCCATTTCACCTATGTAAAATATGCAGAATTTCCATGATGCCTAATTTGGTGTCACCAAATATATACTATGCTGGGTATCATGTGGTGAAACATCTCAGCCAGTCTACATAATGGAATTATTCAGTATGAAAATAAAAACAGGTAAAAATGTAATGTATAAAGGCTGGAGTGAGTAGATGTCTAACATATTGATGGGCGAATAAATTCAGCAGGCACAGTATCGGACTGGCCTACCAGGATACCAGGAAAAGTCCCGGTGGGCCCAGGTGTCAGTGGGCTCTTGTGCTGCTAAACATTTGGCCTATTTCATGGCCATTTCCTATTTCTATGAGAAAAAGAGGCTTAATAGAAGGAATAATTAATTATAGTATGTAAAGAAAAGAGACTGGGAGAATAGAGGTTGAGTAAGGAGAGGAAGAATAATAGTACTGAGAGTGGGCCCCAGTCTAAGGTTTTCTTGGTGGGCCCCTGGTCTAAGGTTTTTGGGTGGGCCCCTGGTGTCCCAGTCCGACACTGAGCAGGCACGAATTCATGGCGAATTTCTGTGTTTCGCCACCAGCGAATAAATTTAGGAACCTGCTGCAGAAAACATTATTTGGATGCCCATTGACTTTATCGCTGGCGTCAAAATTGACACAAGCGTCAGCATTGATGCAGGCTTCAAAATTGAAGCGGGTGCCATGATTTAAGCAGGTGTCTACATTTGCATTTCACAAATTTTTCACCGTTTCGCAGAAAATTCTCAAATTTTCAGAGAAAAGGGACAAATTCGCCCATCACTAATTTAACATAATAGCCTAACATAATAGCAACAACACTACTTGATTTCCACTGATTGGTTACCAGGCAGGAACCAATCAGTGACTTGAGTAGGGGCCACATGGGTCATAACTGTTGCTTTTGAATCTGAGCTGAATGCTGAGGATCAATTGCAAACTGACTGAACAGTTATGTCCCATGTGGCCCCCCTTCAAGTCGCTAACTAACTCAGAGTTAGAGAGCTGAAAAGCAGGAAGTTGGATTCAGGCTATTATATTAGATGTCCAGTCACTCCAGCCTTTATAGATTACATTTTTGCCTAACTAACTATATTGGAATTTTTTTTATTTGGCACAGCCTATCTATTTACCTAGTTTTTATTTTTACACTATTCCTTTAAGAGGGAAATGTGTTATTGGTCGGCTGGGATTTAAAATCATTTTGAATTTTGATAACCTTATTAGGAAAGATTGGCCAAGTGTTTCCATGCCCTGAACTTTAGTAGTGATGACAAAATTTTCACCATGAAAATTATGCCCATAGACTCCAATGGGCGAAAAATTGTTGTCCCCTTTATACATTACATTTTGGCCTAACTAACTATATTGGAATTGTTTTTATTTGGTACAGCCTATATATTTACCTAGTTTTTATTTTTACACTGTTCCTTTAAGAGGGAAATGTGTTATTGGTCAACTGGAATTTAAAATCATTTTGAATTTTGATAACCTTATTAGGGAAGATTGGCCAAGTGTTTCCATACCCTGAACTTCACCATGAAAATTATGCCCATAGACTCCAATGGGGAAAAACAAATTGTTGTCCGTAGATTGATTGCATTTGATTGCACATTAAAAAGTTTAATCGTTTTTTCCCCCACACCATTTTAAGAAAATAAAGACAAGCAGAATATAAGACAGAATGCTTGACTTCAGAGCTATTAAAAAGCACACAGAAAAATATGATAGCAATGTTATGATAAAAATGTCAGATTTTATGCACATGCTCATATTATTTGGTTAGTGCTTACATGAAGATTTATGTTGTTGCAGGGTTCTGCTGTTTCATTTCATAAATGTTGTTTCAGATTCCATCTTTACAATTTCACAGAGATTGAAATTTCTAATATGTGAAAACATAAAATGTCCAATCAAATGCAGGCATATAAACTGAAAATACAACTATCTTTCAGTTTTCTGATTTATTTTTAATCTTTCCTCAGTTATCAAAGTGTGTATGCCCAGATGCCCAAGAAAGATCTACTATTTTACATAAACTATTTTACATAAACTTGGCAAAACGGTTTTGCAGTTATTCTGAAACCCTTTATTTATGATCTGCTTAACATAAACAGATTTTTATAGGTAATATACCACAACACAGTCAGAACATGTATTACTCAACTGCACCTGCTGCACTGTTAAATGTCAGTAAATTATAAGCAACTTATAAAATGTTAAAAATTATGACACAAGGGGGGGGGAAACAAACAAGAAAATATAAACTATTTTTACCTGAAGTGGGCACCTGCCCTTTTCTGAGTGGTTACTATTGCATGTGGATGGCCAAATGCCAGAGGGAATGCTGTAAAATGCCATAGACAGTCACTTTTTATTTATTGTGCCAATTGGGGGGTGACTGTTTCGGCCTTGGTGTACTTGGAATGCCAGGGTCTATTTTGAATCTCAGTGGGGACCCTGATTGTACCTTGTTTTAACTTTTCAAAAAACACAATTTGAATATTTTATCATTTCAGTTTTCCTGATTTCAATTTTCAAGATTTATGAATAAAAAAAAATAGAAAAATTGAGTAAAGAAGGGAAGGGCCATACCTCATATGCCAATTATAGGTCAGTTTCCCTTCTTAACTTTAAATAAAATTTTGGCAAAGATTCAATTCTTCCATGATTGATACATATGGACCAAGTACTGTAGGTTTTGTCAAATATAGACAACCGGGGGATAACACAAGACGAGTTGTAGATCTTATAGACAGATAGAATGGAAGAAGCTGTAATATTAAGTAATATTAAGCCTGGAAGCCTAAAAGGCATTTGACTGTCTGGACTGGGGATTTATGCTCACCACCTTGGAGACCATGAGCTTTCAAGACCTTTCTATGCAGGCATTGAGAACATTATACTACCAACCTACAGATATAATTAGAATTGAGGGGCTAGTCTCACAACCATTACCGATAAAGAATGGTACCCAATAGGGATGGCTCCTGACTCACGACTAAAATTATTTATACTTAATTTTGATTATAATTGGTTTAGAGAATCTCTGAAATATCTAGTAGTATTCAACTAACCACTAGATATAAAACTGTATAAAAAGCAGACTTTGTCCCACTATGCTAGCTGAACTTAGTATCTGGCAAATATATAATATCTCCTGCTTCGGCAAAGTGGCAACAATTAA
Organism: Xenopus laevis; assembly: GCF_017654675.1. NCBI lineage: Eukaryota > Metazoa > Chordata > Amphibia > Anura > Pipidae > Xenopus > Xenopus laevis. The sequence continues at coordinate 133,808,016 of NC_054381.1, read as the reverse complement.
GATGAATATTTTACCAAGACTATTGTATTTTTTTTTAAACACTGCCAATTTTTAATCCACAAACAGTGTTAAAACATTTTCAAAGCAAATATCAGGGCAAATGTTAGGGTGAATGTCAGGGCACAGATAAAACAAGCTAAACGTACACAAAGTGGCCTAGGGTTCCCCGATTTTCATAAATATTACATGGCAGCAAATCTTCAAGTAACACTGGATGCAAAAAAAAAAAATGCCTATACAGGGTACTAAATGAGCAGGAATTTAATTGCTACAATTCTCCATAATACATCCCAATACTCTACAGTGAGTTAAGGAAGTGAAATGGGATGCAAGGTCATTGCCAAAACCAGAACAATTTAACCTTAGATTCTGGTATTCTACTTAGAATACATTAAAACCAAAAGTTTTAGTATCCCCACCAACGGCATTTCTATTTAACCCAGTGTTCAGTCTAGAGATGGAAAAACATTTTATTAAGATATGGGAACATTCAAATGTATTATCAACTATTCGATGGCAAAACACAGAAATTTATGGCTAAATCTGACATGGTAAGGGTTCATTACTTACATGGTTTGCAGGATTATATGTATTTTCAATTAAAACACTTTGATTAAGTTCCATGTGCCCAAAGTTACAAATACAAGACAACTCATATTTTGAATACCTTTGCATACAATCTGCAGTGATGCAATCGCAGCCCCACCACATATACAATATACAACACATATGGACAGATGGATTATTTCCCAGATGGATTATTTCCCAGCCTTGCTACATGACATCTCCCTGAGTTTTTTGGAAAACTGGATCTGCACATTGGGCACATGGAACATGAACAGTGTACAGAATACAATGGACATTTACGTACTTAAATACACAAAATTAGCAAGTAGAGAACACTAAAACCATGGCATTTGACCAATTAGTTATATCACACTCATGCAATGATACATGCTAAGTCTTTTTCTATATTTGACTGTCAAACTTCTGATATATGAGATGATTATTGTACCTCAGTACTGTGTTTGTTATGATTTTATAGTTTGCATGAAAATTAATAAAAAATATAGTTAAAAAAATGGAAAAATTGTAAACTAAAAATGTGCCAGCTAAAACCTGGTGAGCTTCTATATAAGTCAATGGGAGGTGCATATTCAACAGTCAAGATTTAAATGTTCAATTTGATTTGTCTTTTTTAAATATTTATAAAAATTTTATTTTCATGGTTAGATTTTTTGTTTAAAAAGGTGAATTACTGATGTGAATTTTCCGATTTGTGCATTTGGTAAATAGGAGAGCAGTCATGGAAAAAAAGTTTCAGAAAAAAATTTATGCCCCATGTGGATTTAAAGTTTTCATAAAGCCACACTAGGGGTAAATCAAGAGAGACAACTTTGTTTAAATCAGTCTGTTCCAGTTCAAAAAAGTAGAAACAAAAAATTTATTTTTTTCTGTTCTTTATTTCATCAAACATATAAATTACTAAAGCATCTACAGCTGGAGAAATTGCTGATATTAGATACATAAACTAGCTGTCTAATTTGAATTAAATAAAAAATCTAAAATAAGTTCATAAATTAAGGCCTGACCAATATTACACTGCGGAATTTATAAACTTAATACTCAATGTAGAAATCTACATAAAATTATCCCACTTGACTGAAAAAAAAATTTCCAATTTGTTTTGGCATATTATTACATTTATTTATATATAATAAACTGACAAACTAGGTAATAGGGGTCCTGCCCTGCTATAGGGTCACATCATATTGTGCTAGGAAAACCTGCTAAATCATACATAAAAAGGCTTTTATTGAAAATGTAGCTAAACTAAACTACTTAAACTAAATTCTAAAACCTGTCTCAGGCCAAGTCAAAGTAAAGAACATATTTGCTAGGAAATACTTATGTTTCTAGAAATGTTTTAACATTAGTCATCTCAGTGAAACAGAAATTACATCAAATATTCCACGTGCATTGGATCGAAGCTACTACTAGAAAAGAAAAAAATTCCCCAAAATGTTTTGAAAGTTGGTCAATATACATATGCTCTTTTCCACCTAATCTCAAATACTCCAATGTGTATACATTTCAGTACACATTTTAAAGGGATACTGTCATTGGAAAACATGTTTTTTTAAAAAACATGTCACTTAATAGTGCTGCTCCAGCAGAATTCTGCACTGAAATCCGGTTCACAGAAGAGCAAACAGATTTTTTTATATTTAATTTTGAAATCTGACATGGGGCTAGACATATGGTACAAAGGCTTTCAATTTGATATTTAATATAAGAGCAGATGGAGGTCATTTTTTTATTCCCAGGCATAAATGGTGGAGAACTAATGGTCAAATAACGGCAAACTCAGGAAGTGGCATCGTTCACACACACTTACACCAATCTTTTTATACGCTAGTGGGAGTCAAACTGGTCAAAATTCCCTGTGTCCCCTTTGGTGGCTTTAATAAATGTATATTTTCCTCTTATCCTGATGTGTGTTTATGTATATAATTTTTGAGCTGTCCTTAGTTGTATCAGCCTCTTTGAGATGCATTGCTATGGCAGCAATGTTGTTGCTGAAGGGAGAGGAGTATCCAAGAAGGGGACACGTTGCTGTGGTAATGTGCCTAGACGTGAAGAATGGTGAAGTAGTCTACTCAATGCAAATCTGTCACACGCATTACTTATGAACGGTGGTTACGGTGTAAGTGAGGCTCTACATCTATAAATATATCTCCACATTCTGCCTGGCAGATAGCCTTTGATAAAGCCTGGGTGTGTCGAGCAAAACGGGAGTCAAGTACATCTTTTAGAATTTAGTCAGGTGTCAAGAAATTGCTGTAAATAGTGTGTTGATCCCCATGAAAGGGTTGTCATGATATTGCAGGAACTTGGATGAAGCAGCGCACACTCTCCTCACAGTTTGATAGTTTGAGCCCGGTGCACAGTGTAGAGGGCACGGCAACCCCCAGGAATACGTACTAGGCAAACAGAATCACTGGCACACGTGGCAATTAAGGTGCCGGGTTACCCCGTGCTCTTTATTGTACGTCCGCACAATAAAGAGCACGGGGTAACCCAGCACCTTAATTGCCACGTGTGCCAGTGATTCTGTTTGCCTTGTCATGATATTGGCCTGTATTAGTTAATAAACAGGCCAATCTATTCCACAAAATCATTTTGTAATAACCAGAAAAAGATATTTATTTTCACCAAGGTCTGGAACTACCCATGTGTAAAGGGGGTCACAACCGGTGGTGCCCTGCTTTAAGCCTGGCTGATAAAAGCCATGCGAGGTGAGGAAGTGAGAGCCCATGTAGGGTTGAATTATATTTCACAGCATAGTTCATAGGTGATGTGGCGGTCACTCTATAACATAACCTCAAATACAGTTATCCTCCTAGAGTCCATACCTGTTATACCAAAGGCATCAAAAGCTGGGTGTGGGTTTAATTTAAAATTCCATCAGATGAACCCAAACATGATGGGCTTTGGACATTCTCACTTTATGAAATCAGTAAAATAATCTAGGGCCACTGAATATAATATCATTCCCTACTATGTTCCTGTTAGAAGTTATGGTTATTATATTCTTTGTCCTGTCCCTACTGACAGGAGGTCATAAAAAAACTCAAGTTGAGTGGAGGGGTGTGTCCAGTTACCTGATGCCCCTGAAATCAATGATAAATAGTCAGCTCTTCTGACTAAACCTTGGATTTACTTAGGAGGACCAATTTCCATGGGGGGGTTTATCCCATTTGTTTCCCCACCAGGACCAGGAAATTCTATATTTGACGCTAATCATAGGTTTTTCATGTTTTTTTCCTTTTATTTTATAAACCGCTTGTATTTTAAAATTCATGTCCTTTTGTAACATATTTTTATTAATTTGCACTGTTATACCTTTTATAATATTAAATATAAAATATAATGTTTGTCTTTGGTGCGCTAAACAACCTTAGCTAAAAAGTGTGCACCTGTGAGCCTCAGCCCTCTGCATGCTAAATGGAAATGCAAGTCTGAAGGTATCTCTCCTGTGATTGGTGCCAGCAAGTTTTGTATGAGTTTTCTGGGCGTTGTTTGGGGTATTTATGTGTTAGTCTATGCGCAAGATGTGTCAGAGAGAGAGTGAGTGACCCCTGATAGCCTACCTTGCAACTGGAAGTACCGTAATCGTGACAGGGGGTATTGGTTACATTGGCACCACTAAATAATGAAAAAATTGCACACATAATTGCTGCAGTAAAAGATCTGATCTTAAACCAATTTTCAGGGGACCAGGAAAAAATTATGTAAATTATGTAAAATCAGGGAAATGTGTTAAAATAACTTTTTCTTCAAATACTGAAAGGATATAAGCAATGTATCAGTTTTACTTTGAGATACAATATTTATTGTGTTAATAACAAGGGTTAAGCATTGCAGCATTAATGTTACACTTTGGGGGGCATGTGCAAGGCCTCTCTGTCTAATAATTCATAGAGGGAACAAAAAAGCAGTTTTTGGGTACAAAATTTTGATATAAAATCTGGGAAAACATTACTTAAAATAAGGGAAATGCACCCATTGAAATGCATTATAAATTGGGGGACCACAAATAAAAAATGTAAAATCAGGGTACTTAAAAATCAAGGTTTCACTGTATTGAACTCCTGTGCTGTCTTTGATTCTAATGAATTTGAACCTGTGGGTGTTAGAAACAGGACAATTAAAGTTACATTTTTAGCATATTCCTTTAATTTTAACCAGTCACCCAGTTTTCTCCTAAATGAGCCCTAAATTGAGAAAAACGTAGCGCTAGTTTTCACATAAAAAATGCAAAATAAAATACGTTTGTTTATGGGTAATGGTGGGTAACAGATGGAAACACTGGAAACCCCTGCAAACACCAGTCATTACCGAAACCCTTTTGAGGCAGCAGAATTTGCTACCAGGACCACCATTGTGGTATTCCTCAGGGGCACAAAAGAAGGCCTTTTTCTTTTTTGTGCCCGAGGAAGACCACCATAGTCAAAACGCGTTGGGCTCACTACTTATTTTATATTTTTTGTAACCTTTTCTTTTGATGTAATAAATATTTCTTAATTTTTCACATTGGGTGTGCAATCTTTACTTGATTTCTGTGTATGTTCGTTTTGGAGATCCACGTGGGGAGCCTCCTTTGGATTGATTTCTGGGCAACCAGATAAAAATGTCTGGGAACGTCTGATGCCACCTTACAAAAAGAGCCTAAAAAGTAAAGGTGAATGTTGGTACCTGTTAGATTCTTCTAAATTAACCCTAAATTGTGTAAAATAGTGGCCTTGTCTTCACAAAAAACATTGAACCACAATTCAAAATTTTAAAAGTCTGTTTATTGGTAAACGTGAGTGACAGCCGCTGTGATCTAACTCCTCTGTGAAACATGGGAAACCCCGCCAGCACCGGTCTTCATTGACGCACCCATCAGACTTAGAACCAGAGGACACAAAGGGGCAGATTTACATATGGTCGAATATCGAGGGTTAATTAACGCTCGATATTCGACTGCCAAATGTAAATCCTTCGACTTCGATGATTTACCGCAAATAGTTCGACAAACGATTAAATCCTTTGAGTTGAACGATTCGAAGGATTTTAATCAATCGATCGAACGATTTTTCTACGACCAAAAATAACTTAGAAAGCCTATGGGGACCTTCCCCATAGGCTAACATTGAGCTTCGGTAGGTTTTAGGTGGCGAAGTAGGGGGTCGAAGTTTTTTTAAAGAGACAGTTCTTCGACTATCGAATGGTCGAATATTCGAATGATTTTTAGTTCGAATCGTTGGATTCAAAGTCGTAGTCGAAGTAGCCAATTCGATGGTCGAAGTACCCAAAATAAACATTCGAAATTCGACTTTTTTTATTCTATTCCTTCATTCGAGCAAAGTAAATGGGCCCCAAAGTGTAAATGATTACTTTTGGTCGTCTTCAATAATTGATTGTAATCTTCTAATTTAGCCCTTGTTCTGCCCCATGTTTGCACACAAATTCTAGGACTAAGGCTTATTAGGACCAAAGTCAGCTACAAAACCAGCCCAAAACTAGCCAAGAGGCACTTGAGGTAGCCCAAAAATAGCACAATATGTGCAGTGAAAAAAGTCTAATAAATAGATCAATATGTGTGAAAATACGCCTTTTTCAGAGTTTTCGATGTTTCACAAATTTTTCCATTAAGTAAAATGGGACAGATTCATCCGTCACCAGGAGGTATAGGGGACTCATAAGGCCCTAATACATATACAATTTCAATAAATATTGGTAAAACAGGTCAACCTCTAGCCATTTTGGTGGCCAGCAGATTTTTGCCCCAAAATATTTGATATTGAGGAAAATCACCGGAAAATGTGAGAATGCTTAAGAGTGATGGGAAACCGGGGTACAAACCCCAAAATCTGGTAACTCCAGACTTCTACACAAGCCAGTACAATTGCATGCCGGGCATGCTAGTCTTACATTAAACTTCGCAAATTGTTAAACAAAAACTACATTACCCAACATGCATTGGGAGACGCAGGCTCAGCACGTAAGGGCAAGAAAAAACATTGGCTCGTTCTCATAGTACAAACCATCCAAAGGCCCAAAAAGTAGCCCAAATCCATACCTTGGCTAGTTTGTACTTTCAAAACCTGCCTGGGATTAGATTAGTAGTCCAATATGACTGGAAAATTGCAACCCTGGCTGGGACGAATTACAAAAACAACTGGCCCTAATTTGCATTAAAAATAATTTTCCCTTTTTTTCGTCAAATTGGGGCAAGCAGCTCAGATGGCAGGTACTGTTAGTAACCACAACAATGTATATTTTCTTCAGTTCCCTGCCTCAATTCGGAGCTTTGAGCAAAAATGACACTTCTGAGGAAACAAACGGAGGCAGCAGCGTGCAACTAAACTAAACTTTTTTCCTCTAACAAAAGTAGGAGGGGCGAGCAGAGGAAAACAGATTGTGATTGGGCAGATCGCTGCCTACCAATTGAGATACGCTGCCTCTGCTCGCCGATTCTACAAGGCAGCAAAGTAATGCATCACGTGTAACCGTGACGCCAGTCTCGCGAGATGACACTTCGGTGGGGTCGGGATTTAGTGAAAGAAAGGAGGAGGAAGCTTGCAGTCAACAGCTTTGCGGAAGGTGTAAGTAGTGATACGGGACTGTGGGCTGTGTTAGGAAAAGCGGGACTGCTGAGCACTCTGCATTTTAGGGTGACGTTTTATCTACCCCCCTCATAGCCTATCCAATACCCATACGGCGCTACCAGGACTAACTAATAAAACTAACTACTACACAGGTGTAGGGGAATAAGATGCTGGTGTCATAGCAACCGCCCTGTCTTCCGAAGTCTGAAACTCACTGAGAGCAGGGGGGTCGGTAATCCAAGTAAGTGCAGCACAGACCCCCCCCCTCCCCTCAAAACCCTTGGACAACTGTCCCCCGCACCCCTTTTATATATCAGTTATACCCCCTTTTATATATGTTATACCCCTTTATATATCAGTTATACCACTTTTATATATCAGTTATACCACTTTTATATATCAGTTATACCCCCTTTATATAACAGTGATACCCCCTTTTATATATCAGTTATACCCCTTTTATATATCAGTTATACCCCCTTTTATATATGTTATACCCCTTTATATATCAGTTATACCACTTTTATATATCAGTTATACCACTTTTATATATCAGTTATACCACTTTTATATATTAGTTATACCCCCTTTTATATGTTATACCCCTTTATATATCAGTTATACCCCCTTTTATATATCAGTTATACCTCCTTTTATATATCACTTATACCCCCTTTATATATCAGTTATACCCTTTTTATATATCCGTTATACCCCCTTTATTATATCAGTTTTACCCCCTTTTATATATGTTATACCCCTTTATATATCAGTTATACCACTTTTATATATTAGTTATAACCCCTTTTATATGTTATACCCCTTTATATATCAGTTATACCCCCTTTATTATATCAGTTTTACCCCCTTTTATATATGTTATACCCCTTTATATATCAGTTATACCACTTTTATATATCAGTTATACCACTTTTATATATTAGTTATAACCCCTTTTATATGTTATGCCCCTTTATATATCAGTTATACCCCCTTTTATATATCAGTTATACCCCCTTTATATATCAGTTGTACCCCCTTTATTATAACAGTTATACCCCCTTTATATATCCGTTATACCCCCTTTATTATATCAGTTATACCCCCTTTTATATATGTTATACCCCTTTATATATCAGTTATACCACTTTTATATATTAGTTATATCCCCTTTTATATGTTATACCCCTTTATATATCAGTTATACCCCCTTTATATATCAGTTGTACCCCCTTTATTATAACAGTTATACCCCCTTTATATATCAGTTATACCCCCTTTATATATTTGTTATACCCCCTTATATGTCAGTGTAAGATCTCTACTGCAGGAACAGTGAAGGGACATTTTTTTCATCTTTGCCTTATAGACAACTTAATACAACCTGCCCCTTCAGCTCATGTTGGCAGTGTATTGGTCAGTGTATGAGCCTTTTTCATGCCCTGTCCGACCAATAGCAGCCTAAAAATTGGCCAGGTATTAGGTATTAGGTTTGAAAATCCTGTTTGACAGGCACTGTGTCGGTGTGGATCTGTCCGGCATATGGGTCACCAAATCAGGCTACTTGGCCAACTGTACTGGATGAGGCAGGGATTGTGAGCAATCTTCAATTCCCTTATTTTATTGTGTATTCATTAGAAGAAAAATCTGGAAATATTTAAAGTGGAACTCCGGCTGACAAACAAAAATCTGATAAAGAGGCCCACATAACACAGACTCCCTAATATACCCATCACCGTTATCTGTTTCTTCAAAACAGATGAATAAATGCCATTTTCTATGCTGTAATCCAGCCTTTTTAACAGTTCTCTTTCTGCGTCATTTGAAATCCTGGCAGGCAAGGAGGGACTAAACACTGATGTTACAAATTGTAACTTCTCCACATCTTACAGACAGCATGCAGAAACTACATAACCCACAATGCATTGCACTGTGATGTTTCTTTCCTTATTGAAATCACATGTGCAGGAATTGAGGGTTTAGAGGATGCAGGTTGAGGACAGATGCCTGTTGATACAAAGTTACAGTAGTCCGACAGCTCAGCAAAGTAGTGCGGCAGATCAGCAGGAGAGCAGGGGGCTAGGCTTAGGGAAATGTCAGAAACCATTAAAAACCGTGAAAAATCTGCATATTTTTTAATTGTTGTATATTGCAAAGTTGCTTGAAATTATGTTTACTTTTTGAAAAAGCTTAAGTTATGTTTTGGTGGAGTTCCCCTTTAAACTAAAATGGTCAGGTGGCAAGTCCCTATTCTATGTGAGACTGGCACAGTGCCTTTGAATCAATGCACGGTGGTTTCCTAGCTAGCTGTGCAAATATTTACATGGTGGAATCAAGAAAGAATCCTTATAGATATAGAGGATTGTCATGCATCAGTGCAATAACTTGTTGAACTCCAATCATTTGTACTGTACTGTAGTAGATCCTATCTTACAGGACTGACTACCCTAAGCCCCAGAGCAGTGATTGGGGGCCTTGGCCTGATGGACTGTTGGGTTTAAATTTTGGAAGAATGCCTATTTGCCACCAAAGTCCAGCCTAAAAGTCCGTTGGGGTCAGATTTAGCTTAACCACTTAATCTAGATATTTACAAACTATATTATGGATAAATCATTGATACGATTTTCTTTTTTATCTATTACTTCGTTATTAGTAAGACTTTAAAAGGTTGGTCAAACCCGACATATATCTGAAAACCAGAGGGGTACTGTATAAACCACACCACACCGTGCAGTTGTGGAAAAACTAAAGCAAACATGTTGTTGGTTTACCTCTAGCACTGTACTTGTACATTTATGGGCTACCTGTTGTAAAGGGACGTCATTTTTCCTGTTCTTTACAGCCATCACTTTTATAGTTGTTTTGTTTTCTTATTGTGGTTCTTTTTCAGATGGTCCTTTGAATACTGTTTTGACTTGGGAAACAAGCTGTACGGATCAGAGAAGATGGCAGCTCCCTTTGTTCCTATTCCTGTCCCAATAAGCAATTCAGCTTCGGGCAATATGACAATTAAAAGCCAAAGGAGTTCTTCTCTTGGAAGCACCTCGACAAGTTCAAACTCTTCGAAAGAACCACCTGATGAACCTAATCCCGGGACCTACAAAAAATTGAGTGTGCCTGACCGAATCAGTTGTTCTTCCTCGGTTTGCACTAGCCCTCTTGTTAGGACTAAGTTTGATTCTTCAGTTGAGTACTGCACACAGCCAAATTCAGACGAGTCTGCTTCTGAGTCACTGGAGGAGAGGCCATCAACTCCAACTATTTTAGGATATGAAGTTATGGAAGAAAGAGCAAAGTTTACGGTGAGTCTGCCTTATAGGTATCTTTTCTTCAGCAAGAGGAAGGTGTTTAATGAGGAAAGGTTAACTCACTGGTGAGTGCTAGACCCCCAGTAAGCCTTCTGCTAGAGACTGGTGAGCTAGTACTTGGCTAGTTGTGCCATGCCACAATTGTTTATCTTCTGCCAGGTAGTCTCTGCACTACTTATGGTGGCCATATTACATTAACTATTGTTTGAATTAGCCATGTCAGTACTGCTTGGGAGATGGTTAAAAAAAATATAACCAAGTACCCTGAACTGTTGTGTTTTTAATAGAAGAAACACTGCCTCATAGTTAGCTTGGGTCACCCAGGGTTGCCTAACACATTAGTAACCCTGCAAGTTAACCTTTCCTTGTCCTTTAATGCCTTTAGATATATAAAAAAAAAATATGATTATATCAAAGCTGGACTACTTCCAGCTTTGAAATGGGGGTCACTGACCCCATCTATAAAAAATGCTCTGTAAGACTACACATTTATTGTTATTGCTACTTTTTATTACTTGTCTTTCTATACAGGGCCCTCTGGCATGCATATTACAGCCTCTTATTCAAATCAATGCATGGTTGCTAGGGTAATTTGGACCCTAGTAACCAGATTGCTGAAATTGCAAACTGGACAGCTGCTGAATAAGAAGCTATATAACTCATAAACCACAAATAATAAAACATGAAAACCACTGGCAAATTGTCTCAGAATGTCACTCTCTACATCATACTAAAAGTTAATGTAAAAGGGAAAAACCCATTTAACCCTGAAAATGCCAAAAAGCATCCAGGGGAGATGTTGGTGTTCTGGTGAGTGGAGGCTGCTGTGAGTTAGACAGACCCATGGCAAAATCTGCTATGTGTGCACACCAGCAGAAAAAGTAGTGGATTGGCAGATGGAGATGCTCCACTAGACTAACACAATGGTTCCTAAACTGTGGGGCTTCTTTCCCAGGGGGGCTTGAAGCAGTGACACAGCCTGAAGGCCAGTTAAAGTAAAATTATTCTAGATACACCTAAAAGTTCAGTCCGAAGCTTTGTTAGGTTGAGATTTTTTTGTGGAAACATATTTGCTGCTGTAGATGCACTCTAAACCGTGGCAGAATTACAGATAAACCAATTTTACACAGGTTCTATGTAACAAATAGCATGGTGCTCTATCTGGGAACTCTGCTGCTCAAGGGGTTCCATACACAACCAGAACAAGATGGAAATCAGATGGCAATCACAACAATTTGCCAAATGCAAAATGGTTTGTTGAGATCTCCATTCAACGTTTTGGAGGATCTACCCCCTTTCTCATGTGCTCTCGTAATTACTGATAAACCACACTTTTTTCTATACCTGTAATTTTAGGTATGGGGTAGGTGCCTGATCAAAGGTTGAAACTCCAAGGGGGACTTGTACTGAAACTGGACTAAGGTATATAACATATACTATATCTTTATGCACTTATCTGCTTAAGAAACTCTTGCTATGACATGGCAGTTACAGAAAGTAAGTACTGGCTTCTCTGCCAATTCAAATATTTGTCTGCCAACAGCCTTGATACCTATCCCATGATATCCGAGTTCCGGAACAATTGTACAGGATTACAATGGGCCAACAATATGTAATAAAACCCAGGAAATGCATGTATTTCAACTAGCAGATGAGCACCAGACCAGCCTTTGCTGTCTCTCATAGGGTGCCCATTATTATCAGCCTTCACACAAATTAATTAAAGTTTTCGAACATAAGATAGATTTAGTGATCCTTTGTCCATATATAATATATTTTATATTACCTGCAATTATATTGCATAGCAAGCAGAGCTGTAAAATCCTCCCACCAGCACATCAATAATTTCACAGCTAACTTGGTGATATTATATCCCTATGCATTAAGTTGGCATGGGGAAGTATTTTATGAACGTGTGTTGCTTTATTAAAGTTGCAAGGCTATAGTTCCCTAACTGCTTGTACTAGCATATTCCAGTATTTGGCCTGCAGCACTGTTCTGAGAAGAGATGTCACAGACAATGCAAAACAATGTGTTCTATATGTTTGAGTATAGAGCATTTTGACTTTATTTTGTTTTTACATGCTTTTAAAATGCAGTATCTGCCTGACATATGCTGTAGCCTGTCATAATAAACTGCGCATATAGATACATGTGTTATACCTTAGTCTAAGAGTATTTAGGTGGGTTATCTGGATTTTTCAAAGTGGTCTAACAGGAAATGTGACACGTTTTTTTGAATCCATGGTCTGAAAATGGCCACATCTTGTCAGCTGATGACATTGCTTCTGTGTTTGAAAGGATTTATATTACATTGAGTAAGAATGAAGGCAGATCAAATGGCACTTGATGATATACTACCTGGAGAATGGCAAATGCTTCTATTAGCTCCACTCACTTGGCATTTGGACAACACAATGTTTGATTTGTGTAGGGCTTTTGTATTTATTTCCTGTAAAGCGCTTATTTTATCAGAGCATTAAATCGAAAATATTCCAGTATTTGCATTGCATGATATTGATAGCTGTTAGGTTGTTTCCAGACCACAATACAGAAGTCCATTCTCTTGGTGACTTTTCTTTTTGTGTGTACTTCTATTGTTAATGGGCACATCTGGATTCCGGTTCATCATTCCACTTCTCTGGTCACTTTCCCTTCAAAAGTATAGTTTGTCCAGGCTAGGTGTATGATTTTTTTTTTTTTTTATTTATCTTTTAGTTCAGGTCTTTCCTAGACCCGTAGTAGCTGCAGATTTAATGTGCCACTATTGCTCTAATCTATTTAACATTCCACTAGTAGAATGTTTGGCTCTATTTGAGGTGGTTTCTAATATCCTAATTTTTCAGGGGGTACTTTATTTATTATAATATACAAGTTTGAGTGAGTCATATGACAGAATGACATCACTATTTATATATAACCACAAAAAAATGAAAAAAAATGAACACCAGCAGAAAATTGTCCTATCTTACTGGTGTCCACACTCTCCAAGGTAAGGTAAATTGCCAATTAAGTAGCAAAATGGGTTGCTGAGGTCAGTGATTCTGATATGTGCATGTTAATAGTAGGGATGCACCGAATCCACTATTTTGGATTTCGGCCGAACCCCCGAATCTTTCACGAAGGATTCAGCCGAATACCGAATCCGAATCCTAATTTGCATATGCAAATTATGGGTGGGAAGGGGAAAACATTTTTTACTTCCTTATTTTGTGAAAAAGTCACGCGATTTCCCTCTCCGCACCTAATCTGCATATGCAAATTCGGATTTGTTTCGGCCGGGCAGAAGGATTCAGCCGAATCCTGCTGAAAAAGGCCGAATCCCGAACCGAATCCTGGATTCGGTGCATCCCTAGTTAATAGCTGGACATAATATGTTAAGCTTGTATGTGACTCTTGACACCTATTGTACTCAGCCTGTGCTGTGGACTGTTCCATACCTGCTATACACAGGGCAGTCACACTAGCAGCTAAATGCCCATTCGATGGAACTCAACTTCAGCGTGTTCATAAATTAAAACAGTTAAAGGAACAATAACAAGAATGCATGTGTTTTAAAGTAACTAAATATAGTGCACTATTGCCCTGCTCTGGTAAAACTGGTGTGTTTGCTTCAGAAACACTACTATAGTTATTCAGTACAGGTATGGGACCTGTTATCCAGAATGCTCGGGACCTGGGGTTTTCTGGAAAACAGCTTTTTCCATAATTTGGATCTTCATACCATAAGTCTACTAGAAAACATATAAACATTAAATAAACCCAATAGGCTGATTTTGCTTCCAATAAGGATTAATTAAATTTTAGTTTGGATCATTACAAGCTACTGTTTTATTATTACAGAGAAACAGGAAATCATTTTTTAAAATTTGAATTATTTGGATAACATGGAGTCTATGGAAGACTGCCTTTCTGAAATTCTGAGCTTTCTGGATAACGGGTTTGCGGATAACGTATCCCATACCTGTAGAATATAAACAAGCTGCCCTGTAGCCATGGGGCAGCCATTCAAAGGAAAAAAGGCTCAGGTTACATAGCAGATGGCAGATAAGCTCTATAAAATGTGTCCTACAGTGTTTATCTGTAATCCGCTATTTAACCTGTGCCATTTAGCCTTATTTAAATTGCCTCAATTGCTACACAGCAGTTTGTTTATATACATGATAGTAGTGTTTCTGAAGCAAACAGATTAATTTTACCAGTACAAGTATGGGATCTGTTATCTGGAAACCCATTATGCAGAAAAGCTCCGTATTACAAAAAGGCTGTCTCCCATAGACTTAATTTTATTCAAATATTAACAATTATTTCCTTTTTCGCTGTAATAATAAAACAGTACATTGTACTTGTTTATTTAATGTTTAAATGATTTTCTAGTAAGGTATGAAGATCCAAATTATGGAAAATCTATTATTCGGAAAACCCCAGGTCCCAAGCATTCTGGATAACAGGTCCAATACCTGTACATTATATTTCTGTTGCTTTAAAACGCTTTCATTTTTAGGTGTTCCTCTTTCTTAAAGTGGAATCTTGGTGAAGGATTGTAAGAGGCTGCTTAAAGGGATACTGTCATGGGAAAACATGTTTTTTTCAAAATGCATCAGTTAATAGTGCTGCTCCAGCAGACTTCTGTACTGAAATCCATTTCTCAAAAGAGCAAATAGTTTTTTTTATATTCAATTTTGAAATCTGACATGGGGCTAGACATTTTGTCAATTTCCCAGCTGCCCCTGGTCATGTGACTTGTGCCTGCACTTTAGGAGAGAAATGCTTTCTGGCAGGCTGCTGTTTTTCCTTCTCAATGTAACTGAATGTGTCTCAGTGAGACATGGGTTTTTACTATTGATTGTTGTTCTTAGATCTACCAGGCAGTTGTTATCTTGTGTTAGGGAGCTGCTATCTGGTTACCTTCCCATTGTTCTTTTGTTTGGCTGCTGGGGGGGAAAGGGAGGGGGGTGATATCACTCCAACTTGCAGTACAGCAGTAAAGAGTGATTAAAGTTTATCAGAGCACAAGTCACATGACTTGGGGCAGCTGGGAAAATGACAAAATGTCTAGCCCCATGTCAGATTTCAAAATTGAATTTAAAAAAATCTGTTTGCTCTTTTGAGAAATAGATTTTAGTGCAGAATTCGGATGGAGCAGCACTATTAACTGATTAATTTTGAAATAATTTTTTTTTTCCCATGACAGTATCCCTTTAATGTAACCCACATGTAGCAACATCACAATAGATGTTTGTGTGAGAAATAAAACACAAGTTCAGAACAAATAATTATGCACTGTAAACGTGATAACAAAACAGTACTTTGTACTTAATGGTAACTAAGCTGCATGAATCCATATTTTGGCAAAACAATCCTATTAGGATTATTTCATGTTTAAAAGGGTTGTTCATGTTGGAGTTTACTTTTAGTATGATGTAGAGAATGATATTCTAAGACCATTTGCAATTGGTTTTGATTATTTGTGTTTTTTTTTAGTTATTTAGCTTTTTATTCACCAGCACTCCAGTTTGCAGTGTCAGAAATCTGAAAGCTGGAAAGAGTCAGAAGAACTACTAAAAATAAATGAAGACCGATTGAAAAGTTGCTTTGAATTGACTATTCTATAACACACTAAAAGTTAACTTTAAATATTTTCATTGTTTGGAATGCTTGGGAACTGGGGTTTTCAGCAATGATATGGATCGATAGGAGTAAAAAAAAAAAAAATTGCCAGTATTATATGTGGCAGTTTTCTTTAATGTTATTTGAGAAATGCATTGAGCCTTTCATGTTTTGCTCAAGGCCTTTAATCATATGCACAAACTGAAGCACTGGTTTTTACCCGCAAAATTTTGGGAGTGGGTATAGACGCGGTTCTCCGGGTTTGCGGGTAGCAGGTCTTCTCAATTTTACTCCTTTTTTTTGATCACGCCTACTTCCAATGATATCACTTTACGACAGCACTTCCTGTTTTACTAATTTTTTTTTCTGATCATGCCAACTTCTAATGATGTCACTTCTGGTTTACAATGACAGCACTTCCTGTTTCTTGATGGTCAGCGGGTTGCGGATAAGGTACTTGCGGGTCGGGTTCAACAAATTGGTTCCGCGCAGGACTCTAGTCATTTATTATTTTCCTTCCCGACTGTGAATAAGGTTGTTATCTGAACATGGACCTTCAGCAGCTTTCAGTAAGTTCCGGCTTTTAGCTGGCTGCAGAAACTGGAACATGTTGGCGTCCCATGAAAAAAAGTCAAATATCTGATTTAAAATAAGTGCTTGGCAGAGCCTCACTCTCTGTATTGCCTAGATTATTAAAAAAAATGTTCTTGGCAGGTATACAAGATTTTGGTAAGAAAAAGCACAGAGGAGAACTGGGTTGTATTCAGACGCTATACTGATTTTTCAAGACTTAATGACAAGGTAAGTAGAAAAACTTCTGCCATAGATTCCAGGAATGAGATTTATATTTCCTCTTAATACTTGGCTACACTCCTACCTTTACTGATAAACAGGCACAGTGCATTAGCTCTACTGCTTTATTCTCTGCCCTCTCCAGTAAATCGTAGTCATAGATTGTATGTGCTGATGAATATAGCTTCATGTAACTTTATGAATTGACCAATATGAAACTTATGTCATGTATTCACAAAGAAATATATTAAAATTTGGCTAAGCCTCTCAGAAGTGTCAACCAAAAATGACAATTTCACTGCTGCTGATAGAAATGAGTGGCAAACAGAAGCAGACAAGCCAACAGTTAAAAAAAAAAACAGCATACACACCTAAAATATAATAAATGAACGTGACAGTTTAACTATGATATAGAATGCCCTATTCTTAGCAACTTTTCAATTGGTCTTCATTTTTTATCTGATGTCGTTTTTTTAATTTTTTGCTTTCCTCTTCTGAACTTTTGCAGCTTTCAAATGCGGGTCACTGGCAGCTTAAAAAGTATTGCTTTGTGAGGCTACAGTTGTATTGTTACTTTTTATTGCTTCTCTTTTTTATTTTTCAGGCTCTATTCTAGTCTCTTATACAAACCACTGCCTGGTTGCTAGTGTAAATAGGACCCTAGCAACCAGATAACCAACATTTCTGGAGAGCTGCTTATCAAAAAACTTCAAAAATCACAAAAAAGGAAGACCAATTGTAAACGAAATAGCATATCACTGTCTACATCATACTAAAAATTCATTTAAAAATGACACGCAAATTCAGTCTGTTTTTCATTATATGACTCCTAAACTATTAGCTAGACAAAAAACAGTTCATTAGATAAGCACAGTAGTTGCAGTACAAAGCCAATTTATGCCTTAACTTTGTTTCCAGTATTTTAGTTAAAAATTTTAATCCTCTTACTTGCAAACTTTTCCATGGCGTATCCAGTATCATTTACCTGCATTCTTATAAAAAGGGTTTAAAAATGCCCTTCAGGCCTTTGCTCGGTCATGTTTTGGCATTTGGCAGGTAATAATATACTGGAATGCAAGAAAAGGTCCTGTTAAAAGATTCAGTCAGTAACTCCTGTATCGTGATCCCAGACTGAAATGCCCATAGCTGTGATGTAAGCAAAACATAAATCGAATTCATAAAGGCATATGCTATTGTTTGCACAGTACATTATTTTTCCTTTTTTGTCAATACATACGAATAGGAGTTTCTAATAGCAGTAGCAGCCCTAGTGGCTGCACATGTAAAGTGCAGTTGTTATTTACAGTATGGCAGCTCCTTGTTTACTTACCTTTATAAATGAAATCATAAAGAGACATAAATGTTCCTTGCATACTGTATACGGTAGTATATACTGCTATAGTCTAATACTTTAATTATGCAGGAAAATAAATAGAAGGCAAAGTATCTATAAACAGGTTATACTTGTGAGGCCCATAATTTATGGTTCTTCTTCATACAGGCGGAGGTAAGGTGTATTTTATCCACAATATTTATTGTAAAGGTATGGGACCTGTGATCGGGAGCTGGGGTTTTCCAGATAAGGGGATTTTCCATAATTTGGATCTTCCTACTTTAGGTCTACTAGAAAATCATGTAAACGTTAAATAACCCCATTAGGCTGGTTTTGCTTCCAATAAGGATTCATTATATCTTAGTTGGGATCAAGTACAAGCTACTGTTTTATTATTATTATTACAGAAAAGGAAAAATTTGGATTACTTGGATAAAAATGGAGTCTATGGGAGACCGCCATTCCTTAATTTGGAGGTGTATGGATAACGGATCCCATACCTGTATATCTGTAATTGTACCAATGCCTATAAAGTGCAGGTTACCAGGGGAAAATGGGTGGTAGATTGGATTCTAAACAATGGTACCATTTGTAAGTACGAATAACTTTAAACTAAATTTCTAAGAAAACACTTCATTTAACATGAACATTCTTAAGGGAATTGCTTCTCATTGCAGCTGGACTGCATGGATGTTTGCACTAGCCAATCATTTTTTGCAGTGGTCACCTACAAGAAGCTATTGACTAACAACCACAGCCCTACCCTCAGTCATATGTTCAGAAAAAGATGGACATATTTATTAACTTGAGAAAGTCAAACTTTTTTTTTTGTTTGTTTTATTCCTTTTTAGCTGAAAGAAATGTTTCCAGGCTTCAGGCTTGCACTTCCACCAAAGCGCTGGTTTAAGGATAATTATGAATATGACTTCCTGGAAGAGAGACAGTTGGGCCTACAAGCATTTCTGCAGAACCTGGTGGCTCACAAAGACATTGCAAACTGGTAAGAGGCACACTTCTTTTGTAGTAATAAGGGGAGATGTTTCCTTTTATATTATATGATGATGATATGTATATGACTGGTGCTGATAGGTGTGGTTCACCTTTAAAGGAACAGTAACGTCAAAAAATAAACGGGTTTTAAAGTAATGAAAATATAATGCAGCGTTGCCTGCACTGGTAAAACTGCTGTGTTTGCTTAAGAAACACTACTATTGTTTATATAAATAAGCTGCTGTGTAGCAATGGGGGCAGACATTCAAAGGAAAAAAAGCTCAGGTTACACAGCAGATAGCAAATAAGCTCTGTCTGTCTCATGGTGTTATCTGTTATCCATTAGTTAACCTGTGCCATATAGCCGTTTTTTAATTTCCACCATTGCTCCACAGCAGTTAGTTTATATGAACTATAGTAGTGTTTCTGAAGCAAACACAGCAGTTTTTCCAGTATTTCTCAGCAGGCAATTACTTTCACTTTCCATTCAGCACTTCCTAGATGTCACTGCTCTCCCCACATTCCCCCAGTTCTCTTAACCATTTAATTGTGAAGCCAGGGCTTGGGGATGGACATCAGGTCCCCCATTCTGGTGCACAAACAAGATTCTGAGATGATGCAAGGCTTGTCTTAAAACAAAATGGCTCCTCCTTGCTATAATTATGAGTTCCCAGAGTGAAGGAAACAAGATTCAAAGCATTCATATAGTGCAATTAAAGTTCATTTTGCTTGACTAATGTGATTTAAATAGGATTTTGAATAATTTTTTTGGGTGACGGTCCCCTTTAAATGTACAAATTCAGACTTTGGATTCGGCTATGGTTTTCAGTCAAATATTTTATGGGGCATTCAGTATTGATCCAAATTCTGAAATGTTGGCGTTGGCTCATCCCTACTAATCATTTGACTAGATGTGGACTAAATAAGGGGGTACTAACTTCATAAATAGGCAACTAGTTGTTTTCAGATAATCACCAGAAATAACAACTTTTTCCAATGATTTTCTATGTGTGACCGGTTTTCTAATATCGAAGTATAAAGTGCCATTATTCACCTTCTGAAGCAGCTCTGGGAGGGGGATCGCCGACCCTGTAAACTGTTTTAAATTGATACATTTAGTTGATAAATTTCTTATCTTTGTCCCTGCTGAGCAGAATCCCTGGGTTTCATTAAAGGCAGCTGTTAGAATTGATACAATAGTTGCTAATACTCCAGAGATGCTGCTGAGAAATGTATCAACATTGTAACAGTTTAGAATCAACATTAGAATTACTGAGCTGTCAAACACCAGAGACACGAACATTCAACTTTAAACTTAGATTTTGGAAAAACAGTAAAAAATAAATATAAAGTAATTGAAAAAAGTCATTATTTCTGGGGAACAATCTAAAAACAACAGAATTGAAAAAAGTGTTTTAAAAGTGAACAACCCCTTTTAAGAGCTGTAGTCTTCTTCAACATTACCTCCCTTCCCAAAACTCATAACTTACTACTTCATCCAACCTTCAGCCATTAACATGAACACAGTTCTTGTGAGTGTGTACATGCATTTGACACAGGGACACTACTGTTTGAGCCCAATTGTATTCTCCATGCACAGCTTTTACCATGAACTTGTGTTCTGTACTATATACATACGCTTCAGATATAAAGCCTCAATGAATGAGAAGTAAAGCCTTCTAGATTATTACAAAATAATAAAATAAAAGTTACCTTAAAGGTGAACCGCCCTATTAAGGGTCAATTTTTCACAATTATTTCCTTAAAGGAAAAGTAACACCAAAAAATGAAAGTGTTTTAAAGTAATGAAAATATCATGTAGTGTTGCCCTGCACTGGTAAAACTGATCTGTTTGCTTCAGAAACACTACTATAGTTCATATAAACAAGCTGCTGTGTAGCAATGGCGTAAATTTAAAAACGGCTATATGGCACAGGTTAACGAATGGATAACTGATAACACCATTATGTTCTACAGAGCTTATCTGCTGTGTAACCTGAGCCTTTTCTCCTTTGAATGGCAGTCCCCATTGCTACACAGCAGCTTATTTATATAAACTATAGTAGTGTTTCTGAAGCAAACACAGCAGTTTTACCAGTGCAGGGCAACACTGCATTATATTTTCATTACTTTAAAACACTTTTATTTTTTGACGTTACTGTTCCTTTAAATAGTTATTTTCTTAGCAGACATTATGTTGCTGTAAAAAATAAATACAAAAATTATCTGTACATGGCTGGTAGTTTGTGGCTGTTCTATATTCATTATGCCTTCTGTTCTATTATTCATGAGTTCTTTTAAAGCTTCGCTAGTACAACAGGCTGCCCTGTTTGCTCAAGGACATTCCGTAACAACAGCCAGAGAGGTGGAAGGAGGTCACTTGGAAATCTCTGTACACAGAACAATGTTGTTCACTGACCCCAGAAAGATCTTGCCGTTGGTTTAAAAAAAAAAAACCTGAATAATCACTGTTCAAAAAAAAAAGACTTGGATCTAGAATCTTCAGTAGTTTATATATATATAAAAAAAAAAAAAGGAAACTGTAAATTCTAATCTGCAAATCCCTTAGGGAAGTTCTAATAAATGGAAAAGCAAAAGAATATATTCTATTATTACAGTTTCAGTAGGCACCTATGCAAGTCTCTTGAGCCATATAAATACCTGTAACTAAGAAACATATTGTCTGGAGTGTGGTTAAACATGAATTATTGTTATGGCTTCCAACAATACGTAGCTAAAAGTCTTGCAATCACCAATGTAACCGTATTTCATCAATAATCTTAAAAATATGTTCTACAGTAAAGAGAAAGATGAGTGACTCTTGAGCAGTTTATAGTACAGCCAATGTTGACAGTTGCCGTTTCAGCAAAAACTAAAGAGCTGCGTCTTAACGGTCCACTATGGACACAAAACTTTAAAAAGCATTATCTTTTTAAAATCTGCAAAGTCCAAACAGAATAGAAGATGATAGACAACCTCTGAGACTATAGGGCTGGTGCAAAATGCATAAAACATTTGCAAATCACCATGTGTTTTAACCCCACACTAAGCTCCCTAGATGCAGGTAAAGACCTGTGCTTCTCATAAGAATACAGTGCTGTTTGTGTTCAACAATGCTGTATTCATGAAGCGCAGCATATGGGCATCCCCTATCCCACCTGAGGGTGCTATTCTAAACATTTTTTTTTAATTCACATTCATTATTTATTTTATTCCAAGATATTAAGGGATACAGGTACTGTTAATGAGTGAATTTCGTTACAACAGTGCCACCTGCTGGTCCGTTTCCGACAAGTCTGACCAGCAAGTAGTCAAGGAAGTTGTCAGGAGAAAGAAAGAGGCTGATAAGCAGAAGAACATCAGCCTCTTTCTTTCTCCTGACAACTTCCTTGACTACTTGCTGGTCAGACTGGTCAGAAACTGACCAGCAGGTGGCACTGCTCTAATAAAATTCAATCATTTTAACAGCACATGTATCCCTTAATATCTTGGAATAAAAACAAAATAAATAATGAATGTACATTGCAAAAGGTTTACTTATCCTTTAAGATAGGACTTGCAGGCAGAGACAAGGTGCTGCAGAGACCTGAATTGGGCCACATTCCACCAATCTTTGCAGGATTTGGATAATCCATAGGGTCATAATTTATTTTCGGGCCGATTTTCTTGTGCAGTATCGGCGCAAAGCAGGAATAGGTTACCGTTGGGTGACTACACTTCCCAGCACAATGGCTTTTAACTTCTAGTAATACAAGTTCTGGATCACTAGAGCTTACCTGGTGTTTTGGGAAAAACATAATTCATATAAGAAAATAAACTATTCTGTTCAAAGACAAGAAATTAAATATACAGAAAAGTTATCTATGGTTTCAGAAAATATCATACTTTGTCTAAAGTAAAATTAATTGTTATATTACTCATGCGGGGTGTAATGTGAAATGTTTCTGTTTTATTTAGTGCACCAGTGAGATTATTTCTTTGTTTGGACGACCCCCCTGGTCCATTTGACAGCCTGGAAGAGAGCAGGGTGAGTCAGTTAATTTACTGTGCTTTGGGTAAGCACTGAAGAAGACGGGAATTTGCAAGTGATACATCAGATGAGGTCACTTTGGGTGATATAAACCTGTCCAAAACCTTAAATGTACTTTATTTGCCAGAATGTATAAGCTGTCCATTTATTATCTTATATGGGTCTGCCGATTGGATATCCCTGTCTATTTATAACTTTATTTTTCTATGATTATTATTACGATATTTCCCCGCAGCACTTGCTGGTAGCAGGGAAGTTGTCCCCCATATTTGTCTTATTTGACAACGAGGAAGCTTCCCTGCCCCATCCATAATCTAAGTTGCAGATGTTGGTTGCTTTGAGCATGTTAGTAGCATCGTCTTAGTACATTATTCTCCTTTACTCACAATTTTTGGTTTGTTTATACTAAATAGCATATATATATATATATATATATATATATATATATATATATACATACATACATACATACATACATACATACATACATACATACATACATACATACATACATACAATTTAGATATGTATTGTTAAGATGTCAAATGTGGTTTATAATTAAAAATAATGTTTTTTCATAGTGTAGAATTGGATAAATGATTTTGACTTGGCATAGTGCAGAAAAGCCTCCTGCTTAGAATCTTGCATTAAAGGGATTGTTCATCTTTAAATTAACTTTTAGAATAATTTAGAGAGTGATATTCTGAGTCGATTTGCAGTTGGTTTTAATTTTTTATTGTTTGTGGTTTTTGTCATTTAACTTTTTATTCAGCAGCTTTCCAGTTTGCAATATCTGGTTGCTAGGGCCCAAAATACCCCAGCAACCATGCATTAATATGAATGAGAGACTGGAATATGAATAGGAGAGGGCCTGAATACAAACAGGAGTAATAAAAAGTAGCAATTCATATAAATTACAGAGCATTTGAAGGATGAAAAAAGTCAGAAGAAGAAGGCAAATAATTAAAAAGTTATAAATAATGGAGACCAATTGAAAAGTTGCTTAGAATTAGCCATTCTTTAACATACTAAAAGTTAATTTAAAGGTGAACCACCCCTTTGAGATCAGATGGAGCTAGGAATGGAATCACACAGGAAAACATAATTAATATGCAAAAAAATAGATCCAGCATAGATATTATCACACATAAACAGTTTGGGGGTTTGTTTTATTCTTTCATTTCTTTAAATAGGCCTTTTGTGAAACTCTAGAAGAAACAAATTACAGACTTCAAAGAGATCTTGTAGAAAAGCAGAAAGAGCTTGAAGCTGTGAAAAAGTTGTTAAATGAAAAGAAGCAGCAAATTGAAGTGCTTGAATCCCAAATACAGTGAGTAGTAAATTAATTTATGTATACAATAATATATATTTAACTCATTGGCCTCCTTAAAGCCCTTTGGTTCTACTGGATGTCAGATTTACATTATTGGTGACTTGCAGCTGTGTGTGGGTTTCTCCACTAACTGGGGGGACACTGGAGTCTACAGCAGGACCAGAGGTAACACACCAGGAAATACTGCAGGGCTGAGTGGAAGCACAGAGTCTGATTTTAAATAGAGTTTTTACTGTATTACAACTCTTTAGATCCTAATCTTAAATATCCTGATTTATTTTGTTTGCTAAATTAAAAGTTAAATCATTTACAGCTGGGATTTTCTTATATTTTGCAATTAAAGGAAAACTATACCCCCCAAACAATGTAGGTCTCTATAAAAAGATATTGCATAAAACAGCTCATGTTTTAAACCCTGCTTCATGTAAATAAACAGTCTTCATAATAATATACTTTTTTTAGTAGTATGCGCCATTAGGTAATCCTAAATATAAAATTGCCATTTTAAAATTTACGGACTGCCCCCTGGGATTGTAGGATTAACGGTGCACACAAACAAACCAAACAAACTATACTTGTTAGGTCACATGAGCCAATGAACAGACAGAGTTGTGTCTTTTGCTTCCACACTTCTTCCTGTTACAGTTAGAGTTGTAGTATTTCTGGTCAGGTGATCTCTGAGGCAGCACAGAGACCATCATTAAATGGTAGTTCAAGGCAAGAGATGTAAAAGGGCAATATTTACTTAAATATATATTCCAGTTTGGTAAGTTTCTTTAATATGTCACTTAATATGATATAAACTATCTGTTGCTTAAATATTCATTTTAGGGATATATTTTTCCTTTAATGTATTAAAAACCAAGTCTGTTCTCCATAAAGTACTCCGTGAATACTTTATTCCTGATGCATCTAACTGCTTTTTTTTGTGTTTACTACACTATTGCAATATATTTATAAGATCCATACCTACCTTGCTTTGCCACAGAATTTTTCTGATT
This sequence comes from Xenopus laevis, assembly GCF_017654675.1. Classification (NCBI taxonomy): domain Eukaryota; kingdom Metazoa; phylum Chordata; class Amphibia; order Anura; family Pipidae; genus Xenopus; species Xenopus laevis. The sequence goes on along the minus strand of NC_054381.1, from coordinate 133,782,462 downwards.
TTGCTCTCACTGCAGGCATGTGCTCCCAACCTTATCGATCATCAAGTTCACAGCACGAGCGGGGTCACAATCTCTGCTTCTAAGGCTCATGGCACATAGGGAGATTTTGTTTCTGCGCTACTGCAGGCAACAAATCTTTTCAAAACGCTTTCCCACCAGGGATCCCCCCCCCCGGGAAATGCCCCATACTTTCTACTTACCCCTCGGAGCAGAGTCACAGCATAGGGGTTCACCGCACCGCCATCATCTGGGTCATCAGTAAGCTGAGACTGGGACCTGCGAATCAGCATATGCGCAGTTGGAGCAATTTACCTGTTTGTAACTACTGCGCATGCACTGAAATGGACAGAAATTGCTTAAGTGCCTGAAGAAGATACAAATACCCAGAAGATAGCTGCGGTTAACTCCGATGCTGTGACTCTGCTCTGAGGGGTAAGTAAAAAGTTACAGGAATTTCCCCGGGGGGGGGGGGCAGCTAGGCTGGGGGGGACTATGTGGCAAATTCGAGCGACTTCGGAAAACTAATCGCTCCGAATGCCATTCCGCCGGCGATTTACATTTTAACCGGCAGGGAGGCTGTTCAGGGAGATTAGTCACTTCAAAGAAGAGGAGATTTTTTGCCAGGCGACTAATCTCACCGAATCTGCATGTGTGCCCTGACCCTAAAGGGGAGCATCTTTTAGTGTAAGTCTCAGCTCTCACTGTGATTTTCAAGCGATGAAAAAGGTGATTTCTGGTACATCAAATAGGAAGCATAACAGGCAGATCCCATAATGTGTGTGACCTATATAGCAATGCATTAGCAGGAAAGGGTGTAGGGTTTCTGCTACAACTCCAGTGAGCATGAAACCTAAATGGCTCAATAATTAACATTTAATCTACTGAACTTTGTCCCTCTGCAATAGACAAAGGGCAGATATAGTTGATGTAATTCTTTTTCCATTTCATATTATGATATACTTCCATTACCAGCTATTAGTATGCAGAGAGTACAAATCTGTTCTCCATATGTTGTAACCTTTTAAAACTAAATGTAGACACAGAATGATATCTGACAGTCTTGACAGAACATAACCTGGATTGCCGTATCACCTAAACCAGCGGTCCCCAACCTTTTTTGCACCACGGACCAGTTTCAAGCAATACAAATTTTAACAGGGGGGGGGGGTAGATGCATGGGTGCATTTCAGGCTCCAAACAGTATTTTGGTCCTTAGAAAGCTTCCTGGGCTTCGCACAGCTGTTGTCATGACACTTGCTTCTCAGGGAGCTGGGATTGCAGGTAATTAGGGTCTGTTTCATTGTTTTTGCAGCTGTTATAGACTGCAGCTGAGACCAGAGGGGGCCCAGTTTAGCATAGCCCGGGGGTTGGGGACCCCTGAACCATGCAGACCCAACCAATGCAATCATTGTTTTGTGGCATTTCCCAACTGTCATGATCAGTATTTGAATAAGCCCCAGTCACATATTAATCATTAAAACTGAAACTGGGATGTGTTCAAGTTGCCAGTATTAGCCCATTAATGGCTTCTTTACATTTGAGCAAAGCAGTTTCCAGACACGCATGTGCCATTGTTTTGCACATCAAGAAAGACAACTTAAACTGCTGCAGATTCAGAATCATTAATCGGGCTGTATATTATGCTTCTTTTTAATTCCATTGTACAGACAGATGACAACAGGAGAAGGGAAGGCACGCAGACTGTCTGGTGAGGAAAGTGAATGCAGCGGAGAGGTGGAGTCCTCTGCCATAGAAGCAGACCAATCCACTGCCACAGACAACTGGTACAGTATTTACATTCTGAAAATATTCTAATAACCGCTAGCACTACAGCACCATCCATATCTGGATTAACTGATAAAACAATATTTCCTATGATTTGTTAATCAGGGTCCCCTTCACATTAGCAAATGAGCCCTTCTGTGTCTTGCTTGTGGGATTATTAATGTCAGTGTTTGCAGGTGGTTGCTTTAACTCTATATCTAGCTGTCTAAATCCACAGTTAACCTCACATTTTGTATAGCTGGTGGTTGCTTTAAGTGGGCCAACATAGCATCCTACTGGTGAGATTTTTGTCAGTCCCTTGGTTTTGATCTCTATTTTTACATTAGAACCTGCTTTCTTACACCTATAAATATTGCACCCATTAAATCCATGACCTTATTTCTTCTTGTTTCAGTTCCGATAAAGGCAGTCAAGAGAACTGCTGGAGCGAAGCCTTGCATGCCGACAATTTACCGGAAATTGAAGTTGCTGAATTTGCAGACCCTGATGAAGTCATCTGATGTGATCAGCTTGTGTTTTTTGTGTCCAACTATCTGAAGATTCCACCCTGCACTGTAGTGTCAATGAAGTGCCCGCCGAGGTGCCAACGCAGGATCTTTATGTTCAACAGCTTTCATAAGGATAAGGACCCTTAATCGTTGCTGCTTTGAAATCATCATTTTCTAAGTGGATAAAGGAGAAACCACAAAGTAGGGTTGTTGACATGAGAGAAGAGTAAATGTCATAATGAAACTGCTGAATCCTCACTGATTCCTTGAGTGGCAAGTGGCATTATATCAAGCACTTTTGATCAGTTCACAGATCGAAATGGTAATTTCTTAAGTGCCACAAATTGCATGCCCCAAATTGCCAAGACAGTGTTCTTTTCTGTATGCACATTAATATGTTTTAGGATGTCTATGAGCTCCATTTATTCCTTAAAGGGGAACTATCACGAAAATGTAATATACGCTTCAGCATACTGAAATAAGAAACGTTCTAAATACAATCAATTGAAAATTCTGTACCTTTTCTGAAATAATCAAGTTTATCTTCTCTATCACTCTCTCGGCATCCGTTTCTCCTCATTCTGTCTTTATTCAGGAGTTGGGTGTCAGATGAATGATCAAATATATCTTACAGGAGGGCTCCTTTTGCCTAGAAGATGTATTAGAGCTCACTCTATTAAAATCACCGGAAATCCTGTCTCTCTACATGCAGAATTTGTGTAAAAGGCAGTTACTTTGTTAGATTATGTTTGTACTGTAATCAGTTAGTTGAGTGAGCTTGAATTCATCTGCTAGGAAAGAAATCCCCCGTATGCAATATATTGGATCTAACTGTCAATAAATATCTGACACCCAACTGCTGCATGAAGACAGAATGAAGAGAAACCGATGCGGAGAGAGGAATAGTGAATATAAACTTGATTATTTCAGAAACAAAAGTACAGAATATTTAATTGATTGTATTAATGTATGCTAAAGCTTATATTAAATTTTAGTTCCCCCTTTAAGATATTGAACTAAAACTCCCAAAACCCTCCTGGATAAATGGGAATTTTAGACTGACCGCATCTGTAGGGTCACAGGTGGCTGCTTTAGGAAGTACATGGATAAAAATCCTTTCTCTTAAACAATGGTTTGTTAAAAAGTGCCTCGCTAGACAGTTTTTAATTTCACCCAAGAACATTTAGTGTTGATTGTCAACAGTGAGCACAAATGGCATTGTGTATATTGATCCAAAACTCTTGTTTTTAGTATCTATGCCTTTTTTCTGATACATTAACGAATGTCAGGAGCATTGGGAGCAGATGTGTGCTGGTAAACTGCCATACACGGGAGAGGATATCGCTATCACTATATATATTTTGCACTAAGATTTATTGTGGGATAATCAAGCTGGAATAGTTAGTTCCCCACAGTTGTGTCCAACTGTGGATGTCGGTTTAATCTGTTGTAATATTTGCCATATTTAGCTGGTCTTTTTATGGTATAGTCACCACGTTTGTCTTTTGTTATAGGAGTTCATTTGTAATGGTGATATTTTTATGCATTTCCCAGGGATTGGAGTTAAAATCTATATAATTAATACTAAAGCAAGCCACGAATGTTAGTTTCAAGTCTATGTATATAACCAATTGCATTTGCTTTTTTTTGTTTTGTTTTGCTTTGGTGGGGTGTGGTAGGATACACAGTGGTATGATGGAAAATGGAGTCAGAATTCCAGTAACCCAACTCTTGTTACAGCTCCTATCTGCCACAATGTTTTAAAGGAGAAGGAAAGGTTAAAACTAAGTAAGCCTTATCAGAAAGGTCCATCTAAATATACCAGTAAACCCCAAAAGTAGTGCTGCTCTGAGTCCCCTGTCAAAAGAAACACAGCATTTCTTTCCTTCTATTGTGTACACATGGGCTTCTGTATCAGACTTCCTGCCTTCAGCTTAAACCTCATTGCCCTGGGCAAGAGCATGCTCAGTTTGCTGCTCTCCCCCCACCCCTCCCTTCTCTACTGTAATCTGAGCCCAGAGCAGGGAGAGACTCAGGCAGGAAGTGATGTCACACCATGTTAATACTGCAGCTCCTATCCTAAACAAACAGAGAGTTTCTAGAGCTTTTTACTCAGGTATGGTAAAACATTCTACAGAATAAATATAGCATTCTAGCTTGCACTATTGCAGCTAATCTATTGCCAATAAAATGCCTCCGTAGCTTTCCTTCTCCTTTAAGAGCTGTCTGAGGATTCGGGGAGTTGTTTACACCAACTATAGACCGGCACATTTGATATACCTCCTTTAGGGGGATTTTGAGCTTTCGTGAGACTCTGTATTGATCATTAGTGCAACATGTTACTGACAGTAGGCTTCACTGGTGTACAGCAATATTAAAGGTCACTTGATTTCAGTGGCTTGAGAAGAAGCTGGAACTGGATACACATTTTTAAACTGTTTTCCAAACAGTTGATTGTTTTAAGAACACCCATACTTACATATTTAATAGCTCTCATTATGTTTTTTTAAACTATATCCTGTAAGAGCTCTTTGTATATAGTTTGTGTTAAAGACACAGTACTTTCCTATGGAAAAACCCTCAGAAGTGCTTTGTACAAGGAACGTGACCTGCCTATTTATTCTATATTCATTGTCCAGCAAGGATAGGCAACTGGTTATAAATTATAAACTGAAATACTTGTTTCTCTATTTACCCAAGTGAAGATGCCTTTTAGCATTTACACAGACGAGTAGTGTGATTTAGTTTGAGTTGGTCTGTGAAATAGGATGGCCATTGAGCGGAAACATTGAGAGTAATAGAAACACATTGTTTTGGTCCCTGTGAAATTGACTTTGCATCGAAAGTAAAATTGTAGCAAACAAACATGTAACAATGATTCCATTCAAAACAACGGCTTTTCCCCATTAGCCATATGATATGCTTCATTTGTACAAAGTTAACTTGTATTATTGTCTGACCATATAATCCAAATTTAAGATTTTAGATTAAAGTTGCAGCATACATCTGGTCAGCACTAATAAATTGCAAGCAGTGTTGGACTGAGACACCAGCGGTCTGCCTAAAAACCTTTGACCAGGGGCCCACTTTTAAGATGGCCATAGCTGTAAAGATTTTTAAAAGATCCGATTGTCCGAATTGTCCATCAACTAAAAAGATAATTTCAAGTGATATTGCCAGGAAAACAAAGGGGAGCTGCCTGCTTGGCCCTGCAAACATCGATAGATTGCACTGGGACCAATAAAGATTTTTTAACCTGGCCGATCAATTTTCTGACAAATGTCGGCCGAAAAATCGTAAGATGTACGATCGTTCAAATCCCACTAACCGCACGATAATTTCGAAGGATTGGTTGGACGTCGCTAAAATCGGTCGTTCGGCAAGAAAAATCTTTGTGTCTATGGGGACCTTTAGTGCTCCTATTCTCTTATGGGGGAGTGTAATAAAAGGCGCAAAGAGCAAAATAATTCGCACCAATAAGAATAAAAATCTGCATCTCGCAATGTAATATTGTTCCTTAAACTGTTATTACATTGGGAATTTAAAATGCGCATTGGGAATTTTAATTGCGCACTCTTAAGAAGTGCTTGAAGGTGTCGTAATGTTTTGGAGCAAACATAACGACTTTTTCAGTAAGAAGTTTTAATACATTGACTGTGCTTTGGCGCAAACTATAAAATTTGCAAACGGTCGGAAGTGGTCGCTAAACAGTTTCCAGGTTCGCAAAAGCTATATTAAATTCGCGCAAAGGCTGAACTTTTCGCATTGCGAAAAGTTTTTCCGTTACCGACTTTTATTACATTCCCCTTTTAGTCCCTTTTCTTTACATACTATAATCTGTTACTCCATCTATCTAGCCACTTTATTCTCATAGAAATAGGGAATGGCCATGAAATAGGCCCAATGTCTAGCAGCGTGAAGGCCCACTGACACCTGGGCCCACCAAGACTTTTTCTGGTATCCCTGTGGGCCAGTCGACATTGATTGCAAGTATATTTCTGTGAGCCAGCAAACTGATATATTTCCAGTTCTTCTGGATGAAACATGAATAAAAATTCCAACATAAGGCCTAAAGCTTTCTGTGCTTTCATGTGATTGTATGAAAGCTTTGTTTATTAACCCCCATTCTCATTATCTTCTTTGTTTCAACTCTCCAACCTCTCCAACAAATTGCTAACAGACCACAGGGTAATGAAAAAAGAATGGGGCCATTTTTTTGTTTAAAAGGTGTGTTTTGCCTCTGTTGTTCTTTATAAGGGCAAGAAATAAATATAAGGATTAAATAGGGTATGCCCTAATTAAATCACTTCAGTTCACGTTGAGGCTTATTTATTGACCTTTATTATTTTTTACCAAGTGGTAACAATGGCTACAGCTTAACCCCTGTTCTCAATTTGCAGGGAGATTTAGGTAACGGGTAGGATGGTGGATAGGTGGGTGGTAGGATGGTGGCACCGGGGCTCCCTCCCCAGGTGGCAGCAGCAGCTTTTAATTGTTACAGCACAAGGAAAAGTTAAACCACTAGGAGGGGTGCCCTACATTCACTCTTAATTGTTCAGGTCCTACCCAAGACCAGAGACCACTACCTCCTACCTCTGACTCCCCTGCTCAAGTTCAGGCTAGCCTTCATGCAAAGCCCCCGTGTCACTGCTCCAGGATCCAGGGGGGGGCACAGTTTGGGAGCCGCTGCACTGTCGGGGGGTCCTGTAGATTGCTATCACAAGAGCTAGCAGCCAGTCAGTGCAGTAGAATAATCTTAATTCTAATGCTAACCACTTTAGCAACACTAACAAAATGTGTGAAAGCTCTTCTTAAAGTTTTACCCCTCCCCATGCTTGTATATAATCTGTGCACATATCACAGGTAGATATGACTGTGTGCTTTACAGAAACAAGAATTTCTGCTGTTTATTAGCACTTTGTTGTAGATCTATCGTGCCAAGGTTCAGAAACTCTAATATTCACTCCCTGATAATAAAGATAGCCTGGGAGAATCTTACCCTGACACCATTCCCTCTAAACACCTGTTGCATTGCTCTGTTGTGTGCTCAGCACTGTTCCTTGTGTATTATTATGCCTCACACTTGCAAACACTTCATCGGTGCCAATATTCAATGGCTTTTTTGCTTTGTAGAACACTAATTGTATATATCTACGCTAGAACCTATGCAAATTTCTTTTGCTTTTTATGTTTTACACTTCAGGTTTTGTTTTTTAATCCAGAAAGTGCCTTGTTTTCTAAACGTTGTCAGTTTTTACCGTATCTGCAGTGTACAAGCCCTTGTAGGGCTTTTGTAAAGATAAAAACTATCAATTATATGCTTCTGTTCTATTTTGTGCTTATAACGCAGTTATGCAATTACTAGGGCAAGGGGACATGCTGTATTTTTTTGTAGCAGACAGGTTTATCTTGGAATCATAGATGCTGTCCTAGGCACGGGCTCTCGGGTGCCTATATAGAAAATACTGCATACCCCTTTGCTAAAAATGAGCTCAATAAATAGGACTTGTGTTGAAAATGTATTGTGCCTATTCTTTTACTTAAAACCAATTGATATTTACATTTCTTACCATTCTGAAGTTGTAATGGAAACCCTTTTGTTTTTCACTGAATGCGCTACCTCTATAAATAGAGTAAGTTGCTGAAAAGAATAGAGTTGAATAGCTACAGCCTTTGAGATAAGGAGCAGCTCTTTATACAGAGGGCTCATGTGTGGACTGGTCATTTGGTTGAGGGTGGTGGCACACTGGGAGATTAGTCAGCAAGCGACAAATGTTCTCTAATGAAATGCCTATCCACGAGGCAAATTTGGAAAACCGAAGCGATACGTATGCCATCCAGCTGGCAATTCGCATTCTTGCTGGCAGACACACAGAGCTACTAGTAGCTGCTAGAAAATAAACAATAGTAATAGTTGGCACACCTGCGATTCGGGGAGATTGTCACCTGGCAGCTAATCGCCTCTTCTTTGGGGCGACTAATCTCCCGAACGGCTTCCCCCTGTCTTCCGCCGGCTATGATGAAAAACCGCCTGCGGTCGCCCGAAGTTTCCTCGTGAGGCGATTTTTCATTATAGCCGGCGGAAGACAGGGGGAAGCCGTTTGGGGAGATTAGTCACCCTAAAGAAGAGGTGATTAGTCACGGCCATTTTTACCCGGCAGGTGGCAACCCTAGCCACAGTCACTATTTCTAAAGGTGGCCATACACAGGCAGCTATTATCCCCAATTTGGCTCCTTCTGTCTGAGTCGGCAGCTTATCTGACTGTATTGGGCACTTCAACAGGCTGACCTGGCTGATATCTGTCCAAAAATCAGGCAGATATTGAACAGACATGTTTAAAAATCGAATTGGGGTGACAGGGGGCATTGGCTTGTTGATGCAGTCTACTCCCCGCTGGCCTATATCCCCGTCATTGTGATACAATAGTTTGGCAATAGGGCCAAATGACCAGATCAGCCTGATGTTGCCCAACTGCCATATATATCTATTGGGCAAATTAGAAAATCCCATAGGAATAGGGGTTCATTGGTGTGGGTCTGCTCAGCCCCAGTATGATCTTGGGACTTGGACCAAACAATCAGATCATCCCAACGGGATGTTACCATGTTTCACTGCTGTATAGTATAATATAATAGGGCCCTCAAAATTAATTTTCCTTTAATCGTATGCTTTATTTTAACCTGCCTTAGGGTCAGTCCACACAAGCAGATTCGGGGAGATTAGTCGCCCCAGCGACATCTCCTCTTTTTTGGGGCGACAATCTCCCCGAACTGCCTTCCCACTGCCCTCTGGCAGCTAAAATGAAAATCGCCTGCGGCAATTCACGCGCGGCACTTCGTTTTCCAAAGTTGCTTCACAACGAAACTTCGGGCGACTTCGGAAAACGAAGCGCTGCGTGTGCATTGCCTCAGGCGATTTTCATTTTAGCTGACAGAGGGCAGGGGAAAGGCAGTTTGGGGAGATTGTCGCCTCGAAGAAGAGGCAATTTATCGCTGGGACGACTAATCTCCCCGAATCTGCTCGTGTGGACTGACCCTAAATGTGGAATTTAGTTAAGTTTCAGCTCTTCTAGAGAGTGTTCCCCAGCTGCTGTATTTACTCTGACTCTCAACGAGAAGAAACTCAATCTTTTACCAATTGAGATTTGATCCCTCAGCAAGCTTGTGGCATCTGCTTGGTAAAGGTCTTATCATGGAAATCAACGAACTGTAAAAATAAATATCAAATATACAGTCATCTCAGCTGTGAAATCAACCTATTTGTATGTAAATTGTTATTTGAATCTACCCCTGCATGTGTTTGTACAGTTTGTAATATTAAATGGTAAGACGAGTGTACACAGTACAAAACCGCTCTTCCAAATCTGTTATAGCGGGTAACCACAGCAAAGGTATTAAAATGGATAATCTTGTACACTGTGTTTCCATGTATCCCCATTGTCTTTTTCTTTTAACACTTGAGACGGCTGTAGAAAATGACTCGATTAAGGGTTTTTCTTCAGTAAGGCCAACCATTCTACCTGCTGGCAGGAGACATTCACATTCTGTTTACTGTAATACATCCTATTGAAGAAACAATGCTCTTTTTGTAGTCTGATTGGATGCTTTCTGGATAAAAAACAAGGACTGGAATGGACAACAGTAATATTTATATCCCGTAGAGCACATTAGTATGAATTCACAGTAGTATGGTAATTGTGTTTGAACCCAAACCCCCAAGCTTCTCTTAAAGGAGAACTAAAGCTTAACTAAAGAAGTAGCTAAAAATGTTGTACATTATGTGTTGGGATTCAGTACCAGCCCAAGGCAACCACAGCCCTTTACAAGTAAAGATCTGTGTCTCCAAAGATGCCCCAGTAGCTCCCCATCTTCTTTTCTGCTGATTCGCTGCACATGCTCTGTGCTGCTGTCACTTACTGAGCTTAGGGACCCACTCACAATATACAGTACACATAGAATAGAAATGTCAATATAAGGCTGATTAGTAATTAATACAGATAATTACTACATGGCAGCACAGAAACCAGTGCAATTAGCATCAGAATTTAATAATCAGCAAACCTGTAGCATCAGCTTATATTACAGGGGGAAGCTCATTTTCTGCTGGATAATTAGTGAAGAGCCCTAAGCTTAGCTTCTCAACAGCTGCTCAGAGCCCACTGAGCATGTGAGTGTCACAGACACTTTCCAAGATGGTGACCCCCTGTGACAAGTTTGAAGTCCTGGATCATTGCTGCTATTGACAAGCTGAAACTTTAGGCTGGTGCAATAAGTTCAGTATATTAAATATGGCATTTTAACCATATTCATTTTAATGGTTTAGTTCTCCTTTAATAATTTAAAAATACCCAAAGTCATAGTTGCCGTTACTAACTTGCCAGTTTGAAAATAAAAGAGAAGCACCAGGGGTCTGAGTTGTGAAGAGGGGAAGGTTTAAAAAGCCACTATACTCTCTGGAACCCGATTGTCCAGTAGGATTGTGCTTAGGTTATGGGATATCTATATTAGCATATATTTGTGGAACCTCTCCAGGTAGATGTCCCTACAAACATAAAGCATATTTAAGGCCCCCTCTTGTATTGGCCATGCTAACACATGGACTGCACTTGTATACGGCACCATTAGGGCTCTTACACACGGGTGTTTTTCGATATGCTGCCCTGCATTCTGCTTTCTTCCGTTCAGCTGCAGGGGAGCGCAGGAGTAAATGCACAATTGTCAAGGAGGCTGTACACACAGACGCATTTAAGCACCAAACGCAGGTGGAATGCAACATGCTGCGTCCCACCTGCGTTTGGCGCTTACATGCGTCAGCCCCTTGACAATAATTGAGTGTGTTTACTCCTGCGCTCCCCTGCGGCTGAACGGAAGAAAGTGGAGCGCAGGGAACGCCCATGTGTAAGAGCCCTAAAATACGACACCTTATTAAACATATTTGTCTCAGAGCATTGAGGCTTGCAAGCACTGAGACTCAAGTACTGTACATGAATGATTCATAGCAGGTGATTGCATTAACCTATACAAGACTATCTTCTGCCATTTCAGTAGGTGGCCTTGTAGCATACGTAATAGGATCCAATGCAACAGCATTGTTAGAGCATATTGTCTCAATGTAATCTCTGGAAATACAGGCTTTATCTTCTAATGTGACATCAGGGCTCTGTACATTCATTAAATCCAGGAAGATGCAATTGAGATAAGTACGATACTCAACAAATGATATGATAAAAAGAAATTCATTCCTAATTGATTTCATGTAGTATAAACACTAGCAAGAACAGCATTCACTGCAGCTCTTTCTCAATTTATGCTGAAAATTATTTTACCTCATCCTCTCAAGTACATTGTACAGTCTGGTGTGATTCTATATGACTGCAGATTCTAGAAGTGATTGCTTGCACTAGGTTTTAAATACTTGTGCATTAATCACGAAGTGTTGCAGCTGTGATGCACATAAAAGAGGGTCTTTATCTAATGTCAGCCTTAAGCTGGCCATAGATGTTGAGATTTTGAAAAGATCCGATCATCATCGTGAGACCACGATTATCTCGGAATGATCGTAAAAATTGTCCATCAACTAAAAAGACCAATTTCCCAGGAGAAAAATGGTAGCTGCCTGCTTGTCCCTGCAAACATAGATAGATTGCACTGGGACCCACAAAGATTTTTTGACCTGGCCGATCAATTTCCTGACAGATGTCGGCCGAAAAATCGTAAGATGTTTGATCGTTCGAATCTCACTAACCGAATGATAACTTCGAAGGATTGGTCTGACCAGGGGTGCTTCGCCAATGAGGCAAGTTGAGGCTGTCGCCTCAGGCGGCAGCGCCCCACTAGGTACCAGGGGCAACAAAAATTCCTGGAGCGAATTTCCGGGGGAGGGGGGGCAGCAGCAACTGCTGCTGCCTCAGGCGGCGGAGGGGCCAGGATCGCCCCTGGGTCTGACATAGCTAAAAAGTCGTCCGGCAAGAGAAATCTTTGCGTCTATGGGGACCTTTAGGGCTCTTCTACACAATTTTTGTCTCATGGGTTCCCTTTTGGAACATATAAAAATGGCACAGACCTCAGGAAACACATGAGAGTGTGTAAAAGCCCTAAAGCTCAGCAACTGTACATTATTATTATTATCAGGGGGCAACTGGAACGATCTAGTGCAGTGATCCCCAACCAGCAGCTCCTGAGCAACATGTTGCTCTCCAACCCCTTGGATGTTGCTCCCAGTGGCCTCAAAGCAGGTGCTTATTTTTTAATTATTGGCTTGAAGGGAAGTTTTAGTTGCGTAATAAAAACCTTGTGTACTGCCAAACAGAGCCTCCTGTAGGCTGCAAGCCCACATAGAGGGGTGCCAATAGCCAATCATCGCCCTATATTTGCACCATAAGGAACTTTGTGCATGCTTATGTTGCTCCCCAACTTTTTTTACATTTGAAAGTGACTCATGGGTGAATCTAGTGGTTAACCTCCAAATGCTTCTAATGATGCCCAATCCCATGCCAAAAAAAACCTACAACCTCTTTATGGCTTGCGTATGGACGCATTAATGCCCTTTCCCATATGTTCAACCACAAGGCAAGGCAACTATTAAATGAACTCCATTTGCCCTATGAATCTAAACCCGTTGTTGTCTACTCCAGTGGATACAGATTAGTACGAGCCAGCCTGATACCTGCGGGCAGGTCCGGGCTGACCTTGCTGAGCTGTTTTGGGTTCAGCTCTTCTGCCTGCTTTCCCCACCCATGACCTTAGACTGCCTGCTTCCGGTTTTATAGGCGCGTGCCCACACACACCCAGTTTCCCCCCCCCTCTGTTTAATGCCCCACCCTGCTGATGACATCACAAAAGGGGCAGGTCTAGAAATAGAGGGGGTAACCAGGCACATCGCTAGTACAGGTACATAGCACACACTCAGTTATCACTTGTGTTGACATCCAGTCAAACACATGGAGAGGGGCTACTCTTGACTGCCAAATTTTTTTCCATGAGATCACAGTGACGCAAATGCCATGTGAGACTTAACAGCACCAAACACATTACCAGCGGTTGATTAAACAGCCTGCAGCTGACTGTATTGGCAAAGCAGAGCTATTTCCATCTTATAGTGCCCCTCTTTTCATCTCCAGTGACTACTTTATTTGGTGTCTGTTGGTAGGTGCTCAATGCGAATGGTGCACAAAATAAGTGATATTATTTTCTGCAAATTGTCAAAGTAGAATTATATTGAGGCAAAGCATAAAACTAATTTTATTAAACCAAAATACTTACATCAATATATACAGCACAAGCAAAGCCACATACACAGAACCCATTATGATACATTTGAAGGATACCTCAAGACACTCGGGGTTCACACATATAAAGTCTTCGTTATATGGGAGTCCTGTGCATGAAAATGTTGTGCCTATATGCATACATGTGTCAAATTCCAAAGCAAGCGGAACTTTCTATCTGCACACACACACACTCACATATATACATACAAAACTGTGTATCAAATTCCATAGGAAAAAAAAAAAAAATATTCCTGTTCTATAATTACATATTTCTACAAGGGATTTATGAAGACAGCCTTCATGCTGAAAAATATTCCTGGGTTATTTCTTTGGGAGAAATGACTTCACTGGCAAAGAGCGATTGTAACTGGACAATGATCTTCTTTCTGATTCAGGTTTTATCTGTGCAGTTTATTTGATTATTTTAATCCAAATTCTCCCAGGCTTAAGTGGCCCAAGCTGCCAGCATCTGCATGTCGTCATCATCCTCCACCTTCTTGCGTGAAGATGCTGCAGGCAAAACAAGAAGCCGGTCAGGTACGTATGATAACCTTTTAATGGCATGATTGCTATGTAGCCTGTTCCACCCTGTTTGTCATGTGTATTGCAATTGTTACAGCTTCAAGTGACACTACTGTTTTCTGCCTAGTGACAGTGCTAGCTGTAGGCCTTAGGACCCACTCTGAATAACACATTGGAACGCAACGATTTTAGAGATTAACAGAGGCTTTTCATGACCTATAAAATGAAAAATATTCTTATACGAGTATGGGATCAACCCATTATGAAGAAAGCTCCGAATTACACGAAGGCCATCTCCAATAGACTCCATTTTAATCTAATAAATCAAAATGTTTAACATTATTTCCTGTTATTCTGTAATAATAAAACAGTATCTTGTACTTGATCCAACTAAGATATAATTAAGCCTTATCGATTGCAAAATAATCCTATGGGGTTTAGGCAATTTATAAATGATTTTTAGTAGACTTAAGGTATGGAGATCCAAATTATGGAAAGACCCCTTATCTGGAAAAACCCCAGGTCTAGAGCATTCTGGATAAGGTCCCATACCAGTCCAAATAAAAAAAAAAAAAAAGAGTCTGTCCCAGCAACAGGAGCAACAAAATAATTGTGAAGATTGAATTGCAGTTATTGAATGGAAAACAGAGAAGGACACTAAGGGGTATATTAATCAAAGAGTGAAGTTAATAGTGAAGTTCTGCCACTAGAGTGAAATTCTGCCACTCTCCATTCATTTCTATGGGATTTTTATAGGCGTATTTATCAAAGGGTGAACTTTCACTTTCACCCATTGATAAATACGCCTATAAAAATCCCATAGAAATGAATTGAGAGCTGCGGAATTTCACTCTAGTGGCGGAACTTCACTCTTTGATAAATTTACCCCTAAGGGGCAGATTTATCAAGGGTCGAATTTCGAGTGTTAAAAAACCCCTCGAATTCGACCCACAAGGTAAAATCCTTTGAATTCAAATTCGAAGGATTATAGCGCAAATACTTTGATCAATCGAACGATTCGAACGATTTTAACTGATCGATCAAAGGATTTTTTTTAGATCAAAAAAAGTTTAGAAAAGTGCTGGGGAAGGTCCCCATAGGCTACCATTGCAGCTCGGTAGGTTTAAATTGGCAAAGTCTGAAGTCTAAGTATTTTTTTAAAGAGACAGTACTTTGATTATCGAATAGTCAAACTATTTTTACTTCGAATCGTTCGAATCATTCGATTCGATCGAATTTGACCAATTCGATGGTCAAAGTACCCAAAAAAATACTTTGAAATTCAAATATTTTTGAATTCGAAAATTCTTCACTCGAACTTAGTAAATCTGCCCCTAAAACATCATTATATATATATATATATATATATATATATATATATATACATGCCACACGAGCAGATTCGGGGGGGTTAGTCGCCCTAGCGACAAATCGCCTCTTCTTCAGGGACAATCTCCCCGAACTGCCTTCCCCCTGCCCTCCGTTGGCTAAAATGAAAATCGCCTGCGGCAATACACACGGCGCATCGTTTTCCAAAGTCGCCCAAAGTTACCTCACGAGGAAACTTCAGGCGCCGTGTGTGCATTGCCGCAGGCGATTTTAGCTGACGGAGGGCAGGGGGAAGGCAGTTCGGGGAGATCGTCGCCCCGAAGAAGAGGTGATTTGTCGATGGGGCGACTAATCTCCCCGAATCTGCTCGTGTGGACTGACCCTAAGATGTAGCTCAACATCTGGGGATAACCCTCCCTTTGCCAAGGTTTGTTCTGCTTCATAACAAGCCTGTCTGTGACTTAATACAATTAGTTAATCACTTTAAATGCCTGTGAGTGTCATTCCTGTTATTATTTAAGATAACACTTAGTAAAGCCAGTACAGGTATGGGACCTGTTATCCAGAATGTGCGGGACCTTGGGTTTTCCGGATAACGGATCTTTCCGTAATTTGGGTCTTCATGCCTTAAGTCTACTAGAAATTCATTTAAACATTAAATAACCCCAATAGGCTGGTTTTGCTTCCAATAAGGATTAATTATATATTAGTTGGGATCAAGTTCAAGCTACTGTTTTATTATTACAGAGAAAAAGGAAATACTTTTTAAAAATTTGGATTATTTGGATAAAATGGAGTCTATGGGAGACAGACATTCCGTAATTCGGAGCATTCTGGATATTGAGTTTCCGGATAAGGGATCCTATACCAGTATTACAGACTGGATATTTTTAGGCCACTGCTCCAATCAGGAAGGGATTCTACCTACTGGCATGATTGCATCTATATAATGATGTCCTGCACTTGTGAAGTATACTGATTTTATGTATTTAGTAACAGGTAGGCTCAGCGTGAGTGTTTCTATAAGAAATGATAAAAAAAATACCTGGTCGGGATGGAAGTTTCGTTGATGGAAGTTTCGATGAAGGAACACTTGGCAGGTTAACATTGGCCATTTGACTGTTCAGATCCTCTTGTTCCAGCTCTTCTAATTCCTCCAACAACTCATCCTGAAAAGTACACAGTATATTATCATGAATGATTCAAACATTACTTGAGTCCACACGAATGATTCAAACATTACCATGATGACAGAAGCTAATGCTTGGAACATCCCCCTTGTGTTGTGATTGGCCAATGAGTCCCCATAGGCTTGCTAACAATTTTCTGATCGAAGGAAAATCCTTCGATCGATGGATTGAAATCCTTCTAATCGTTTCGATTAATCCTTCGATCGTAGGAATAGCGCTAAATCCTTCGACTTCGATATTCGAAGTCGAAGGATTTCAATTCGGCAGTCGAATATCAAAGGTTAATTAACCCTCGATATTCGACCCTATGTAAATGTGCCCCTAGATGATGTGTGATTTGTCCACACTTATACAATCACATGGGACATTATGACTTTACACTTCTTGGTCATCCAGTAAACCAAGAGATTCCACTTAGCTAACTACACTTCCAGATTGGAGCAACCAACCAATAAGAATACATTATGTGTATATGTGATTGATAACTTCCCTTCATTAACAGAGTTAAATGGATACCAAAAATATTTCTCAATCCAAGACAATGACTGGACTTGCCTCCATTTAAAGAAGGGTACTGACATGCTAATAGCTATCTTATCACAATATCTCCTTTTTTATGGAATTCTATAATAACAGGTTTCATACAGTTACTTATATTAGAACTTTTTTTAAATGGTTTCCTTACTAAATGTCCTTGTACGAAACTTTCAGGTTTGTGTTTCAGGTAGGATCTCAAACCACTGTGGTCTGAATGTTCTTTACAGAGAGATCTTCAAAGCCATAAAGCATAACCGCACTGCTGTATTGTCACATCATTTGTTTATAGTTACCTACACGAGCACACTTTACTACTCTGCTTTATTAAACATTGCAAAGTTGTTTTCAGATACCAACGTTAAAGGGGATGTTCACCTTAAATTAAATGTTTAGTATGATGTAGAGTGAATTACCTACACAATATCCAATTGGTCTTTTGTGTTTTTCTTTTATTATTTAGTTGTTCTTAGCTCTCCAGTTTGGAATTTCAACAGTGATCCGGTTGCTAGGGTTCAAATTACACTAGCAACCAGGCAGTGGTTTGAATAAGAGATTATGTATAGGAGAGGCCTGAATAGAAAGATCAGTAATTAAGAGTTACAATAACAATAAAATTGTCGCCTCACAGCAACATTTTTTTGCTGCCGGGATCAGTGACTCCCATTAGAAAGGTGGAAAGTGTCGGAAGAAACTGGCAAATTATACTAAAAACTATAAAAATGAAGACCAGTTGAAAAGATACTAATAACGGGCCATTCTATAACATACTAAAAATAAAACATACTAAAAATAAGCCATTTCTAAGCAACTTTTCACTTGGCTTTCATTATTTATGTTTTAAAGTTTTTGAATTATTTGTTTTTTTCTTCAGATTTTTTCCAGCTTTCAAAGGGGGGTCCCCGACCCCATCTAAAAAACAAATGCTCTGTAAAGCTACAAATGTATTGTTATTGCTACTTTGTATTACTCATCTTTCTATTCAGACCTCTCCTATTCATATCCCAGTCTCTTAGTCAAATATATGCATGGTTGCTAGGGGAATTTAGACCCTAACACCAGATTGCTGACATGGCAAACTGGAGAGCTGCTGAATACAAAACTAAATAACTGAAAAACCACAAATAATAAACAGAATATTACTCTCTACATCATACTAAGGGGCCGATACACTAAGGGTCGAATATCAAGGGTTAATTAACCCTCGATATTCGACTAGGAATTAAAATCCTTCGACTTCGAATATCGAAGGTGAAGGATTTAGCGCAGATAGTTCGATCGAACGATCGAAGGATTATTCCTTCGGTCGAACAATTAAATCCTTCGAATTGAACGATTCGAAGGATTTAAATCCAACGATCGAAGGAATATCCTTCGATCAAAAAAAGTTAGCCAAGCCTATGGGGACCTTCCCCATAGGCTAACATTGACTTCGGTAGCTTTTAGATGGCGAACTAGGGGGTCGAAGTTTTTTTTAAAGAGACAGTACTTCGACTATCGAATGGTCGAATAGTCGAACGATTTTTAGTTCGAATCCTTCGATTTGAAGTCGTAGTCGAAGGTCGAAGTAGCCCATTCGATGGTCGAAGTAGCCCAAAAAAAACTTCGAAATTCGAAGTTTTTTAACTTCGAATCCTTCACTCGAAGTTAGTGAATCGGCCCCTAAGAGTTAAAGCAAAGGTGAACAAGCCTTTTAAGGGTTAGATTATAGACCACACAATATCCATCTGTTCAGCCCACAGACCCACTGATCAGATAACCCAAATGTTGACCTGTACATAGCCACCTTTATTGTTCCATGGGAATTAAATGCAAAATCTTTCTTATAAATAAGATATAACTTCTGTTTAACAAAACCAATTAGATGCTTACCTCATCAAACTCATCGCCAAAGCCAACTGGCCGAGAAATGGCATCGGAGATTTCTTGTGCAACATCTTGCTGCTCATGAATGTCCTGCATTAAGTCGTCAATCTTTTCTAAATCCCTAGAAATGATATCAAATATTTATATTACACATAGGCTGTGCTTTAGGCAGCAAAATGGCATTAACCATGACATTTCTAGACTATGGATAGGCAACAGTAATAATCAAGAATGCTCCTTCTTCCTCCTCTATCCAACCAAGGTCCAGGGCCGGATTTACATAATGGGTGCCCCTAGGCCCACTGCCGTTTGTCGCCCTTGTCCCCTCCCCTTTATTTGTGCAAATTTTCATCATCTGAACTGAAGCAATGGGGATTGTCCACGGGAAATTTAAAAAATCATTGTATCTCCTGCGCATTCCCAGTATTTTTGAACCAATGTGGGTGTGGTTGGGCAGCATGCCGCCCCCCTAAAATCCTGCCACCCTAGGCCCGGGCCTAGGTGGCCTTTCCACAAATCCGGGCCTGCCAAGGTCCCGTTCAAGACAAATATTCCTGCCTCAATTGCCAGACCCCACTGTTCCTGAGATGGCCCCCTGTGGGAATGAAGTGTAGACTCTGGTATAAAAAGTGCAAAGTGAGATATCATTCTTCTTTGGCAATGTCGTCTATGGCACACAAGACAATCTTTAGATTTTCAGCACACTGTGTTTTTTGTTACCCCTAAGAATAAGAGCTGCATCTCAGTATTTAATGGGAATTGCTCATTTTTGCACAAAAAATTAAGGATTCGGCCTTTTTCAGCAGGATTCCGATTCGGCCGAATCCTTGCGCCTGGCCGATCCGAATCCTAATTTGCATATGCAAATTAGGGGCAGTTTTCATCACAAAACAAGGAAGTAAAATATTTTTCCCCACTTTTTACTTTCCCTTCCCTAATTTGCATATGCAAATTAGGATTTGGTCAGGTATTCGGCAAATCTTTCACAAAGGATTCGGGGATTCAGCCGAATCCCAAATAGTGGATTCGGAGCATCCCTACAAAAAATTGCACTTTTCAGGTAACACAACAGAGGTAGTAGAAACAATTATCAGGCATTTTAACACACATGGCCTATAGAATATGGGCCGAAAATGTCCAATCTAAAGGGGGAGCCAAATGTTAGGGCACCCCCAAGGATTGTAATGACTTACATTAGACCCGGGATGGTGCTCCTATTGTCAGAAAACTGCAACAGGTACTTGTGAGTGAGTGATCCTCTTCCTTCTTTCTTTTTGCGGTAGTGCATGCACAGTAGAGTTAAAGACTGGGCTTTAACAAAAAAAGCTGACCTTTTCATTCTACTGTGCATGTGTCGCCTGCTGGATTTTTAAGAAGGAAGAATGGAGGAAAAGGATCACTCACAAATACCCTGGGCAGGTGGAGTGTGCTGCACATGAGCACTGGCTCAGGGTATCATTTAAGTCACCACATTCCTAAGGGGATGCCCTAACATTTGGCACCCCCCATGGATTGGACCTTTCCTTCTCCTTTATTAAGAAAAGACTTTCTTAAAGTTCTATAGCTCCATGAGTAGCAATCTGCCATCCTTCCATGAGTGATGACTTCTAAACTCTCCACATGTATACACACATAAGCAGCATAGATCCAAAGCACAGAAAATGTTGTATGCATACATAGAGAAAGTGAATTGACATCAGTACATATTAAAAACACAAAGAGAAGACTTTCCAGATAATTCATTATTGCTCTGACCCACTAACCACTCTGCACCCAAGCTGCTTCTAAAATAAACTGTACAAAGAAAATGTCTTTACCTACAAAGAAGCAAAAGGGAACACTGCCCACGTTAAAGTTTTTGTGACCTTAACTAACATTCTGCCACAAAATTTGCAGTTTGATCACTCATTTTACCACAATAAGTTCTTCTTACCAGAAAGGCTAAAAGCATAGTGACATTTCAAAAATTGCAAGCTAAGCTGGTTGCCCATTCAGTGCATGTTAAATACATCTATTGTATCAAGAAAACAAATACTGCGTTGGAGGACTTGGAAGCACCAGGGCAGACATTTAAACACCCACAAATTTAGATTCAGCCCGAAGCATTGAAAACCCATTAGGAAAGCACTGCACACTGAGTAAGTCTTCTATTCCTGCAGTAAATTTACTGGAGAATACAAGTTGCTATGAATAACTGTAAGTTTGAGCAGCAGAATTTTTTAGCAATCACCCTTTCAACTTTATCGGAGGCTGCTTTTTGGAGTTGTCGAGTCAACAGACATTACCCCAGTAATAGCTTAGAGCCATAATTCTTAGAGCCCCCTGGTGAATTACAACAGTGGCTGAGGGGCTTTAGTTTAAAGGAGAAGGAAAGCTACGGAGGCATTTTATTGCCAATAGATTAGCTGCAATAGTGCAAGCTAGAATGCTATATTTATTCTGTAGAATGTTTTACCATACCTGAGTAAAAAGTTATAGAAACTCTCTGTTTGTTTAGGATAGGAGCTGCAGGATTAATGTGGTGTGACATCACTTCCTGCCTGAGTCTCTCCCTGCTCTGGGCTCAGATTACAGTAGAGAAGGGAGGGGTGGGGGGAGAGGAGCAAACTGAGCATGCTCTTGCCCAGGGCAATGAGGTTTAAACTGAAAACAGGAAGTCTGATACAGAAGCCCGTGTGTACACAATAGAAGGAAAGAAATGCAGTGTTTCTTTTGACAGGGGACTCAGAGCAACATTACTTTGGGGGTTTACTGGTATATTTAGATGGACCTTTCTGATAAGGCTGATAGCCCAGTTTGACACCTATCTCAATAGGTTGAGATTTGGGATTAGACACTTGCCTGACGTTCTAGATATTGTGAAAACTAAATCTGAATGGCTTATTCACCAAACGTTTCAAATTCTTATGTGCTAAGGGGGACCCTGAACCTGGTCTATGGAGACCTTAATTTGGGGACAGAGCTACTGAACCTCATTCTATTCACGGCACCAAACAGTGAAAGTCCCAATTTTAGCATCATGGTGCAGTGTTTAAAACACGGTCTACAAAATGAGAGAAAATCACAGCAGCAGATGTGGAGACTGGAATGAAAATGTGTGGTATATTGTGGATTACAATAACAGATGTAGAAAGGGATACATGGCTGCGGTGTAGTGGAATACTTCCCAGAGTCATCTAAAACAAAATATCTGAGCAGCAGGCTGAATTAGCCTATTCTAGGCACATTATAGCCCTTCAAGCAACTGGTTTGTATGCTTACATGTTCTCATGAGCCGCTTTCATAGCCTTTGCTGCGTAACCCATATTTTTTAACACTTCTGTGTTGGTGTGTGAATTTTCCAGGGCCTCTCTTTGGAATTCAATAGTTGAAAGGGTTCCATCGATTTGTGCCAACTGCTTCTCCAGCCGCTTCTTTTTTTTTAATGCCTGCAAAGCAGCTGAGGATAGAAAAGAGTGGGAAAGGGCTGCATTAGTACAGCACATGCTGTAAAAAAACAATATGTCTTTAACACATTTCTGTGGTTGGTGAGTCATAATGTAAAGAAAGTAGATTTGGTCCACACGGACCTCCTGTAAGTATGATTTTCATACCACCTTAATCTTGGCACAACCTCAAATAATTCACTTAGGAAAACTTTGTATCAGAGTGCATAGCAAGTAGCAATAAAGAGAAAGCAACCCTCAAGAGATGCCTATTAGTGTCAGCTCCCCAACATGAGTCCTGGGGTCATGGTGAGCAGGTGAAATCAAGAAAGGGTTTTCCAATGCATGTCTAAGAAGCAATGATAGTTTAAAGATGTAGGTATGGAACATGTCAGAGTGCAAAACTCAACTTCACATTTGGCTTTTTGGGGCAAAACTTGACTTTTTCATTTTTTTTTTTTAAATTCAAGTTTCTTCGAGATTTAATAATGCCCAAATCCATCTCAGACCTGCCGAGGTTGTGTATAAGTCAATGGCAGAGGTCCCTCTCCTATTTTGAAGTTTCTGTGGTCTGCACTACTGAAAATCCAACCTTTTCGGACAAAAATCCGAAAAGAAATTGGCTTTTCGAGGAGGTTTTTACCCAAACAGCTAAATCGAGTTTTTATTAATAACACATAAAATAAAATCGGGTATGGGAGTTTGCTTGAGTTTTTTTTTATTCAAATAATGAGATAAATTAGAATTTTAATAAATAACCCTCAACCCCCCATATGTAATAAAAGGTCCTAAGTTTGCCCAGGAGCAGTGACCCATAGCAACCAATCAGCAGGAAGCATTTACTGGTCATCTGTTTAAAAGCAAGCATCTTATTGGCTGCTATGGGTTACAGCTCCTGGGCAAACTTAGTGCCTATATTACATATGGGGGTAAGTGTCAATAGGAAGGGCCAATTTATTTTCATTCAACAAAACACTTTGGATCCGCTAATGTTTTTTAAGGTTTTTTGATAAGTGTATCATGAACTTTCCAAAACCTGGAGTAAACGTTTTTTCTTTCTCTTTCATACCGCTACTAACCACAAGTTTAAAGGGTTTGTTCACCTTTAAATTAACCTTTAGTATGATGACGTAGAGAGTGATATTCTTAAACAATTTACAATTGGTTTTCATTTTTTCTTATTTGTGGTTTTTGAGTTATTTAACTTTTTATTCAGCAGCTCTCCAGTTTGCAATTTCAGCAATATGAATAGGGTCCACATTGACCTAGCAACCATGCATTGATTTAATTAAGAGACTGGAATATGAATAGGAGAATAGGAGAGGCCTAAATAATAAGATGAGTAATAAAATGTAGCAATAACAATATATCTGTAGCCACACAGAGCATTTGTTTTTTAAATAGGGTCAGTAACCCCATGTTGAAAACTATAAAAATCAAATGATGAAGACCAATTGAAAAGTTGCTTAGATTTGGCCATTCTATAATATATTAAACATTAACTTAAAGGTGAACCACCCATTTAAATGGAGACTGGGCCTCTAGGGCAGGGGAGGGAAACTTAATAATAAATAAATAATAATAAAAAAATTAGGGATGCACCGAATCCACTATTTTGGATTCGGCCGAACCCCCGAAAGATTCGGCCGAATACCGAACCGAATTTGCATATGCAAATTAGTGGTGGGAAGGGTAAAAAAATGTTTACTTCCTTGTTTTGTGACAAAATGTCACGCAATTTCCCTCCCTGCCCTTAATTTGCATATGCAAATTAGGGTTAAGATTCATTTCGGCCAGGCAGAAGGATGGCCAAATCCGAATCCTGCTGAAAAAGGCCGAAATCATTTTATTTTCTTCAGAATTACAAATATTTCCCCACCTAGAATGAGGTTTCATACTGCCCTTGCATCAGTCACAATTTGGCATGTAGGAGGTGATCACAGGTATAGCTGGAGACTATCTGATCCGTTTTGCTTTGCCAAAAATTAGTGAAATGGCGAAAAATCATCAAAATCCATTGGTCTATGGGCAACAATATTTTTTTGGTGTGCAACAATTTCTTTCACCCATTAGAGTTTATGGGAGTCATTTTTGTTGCGAAATATTTCGCTTATCGCTACTGTAGACACTTCAAGTGTAAAAATTTAACTTCTGGCCCTGTGATCTTGGACCTTATACCAAAGGTGTTTCTTATTGTGCTTTGATTGCTTTGATCACTCACAAGGTGGTGAGATGGAACAAATCAGCCTTCATGTCTTGAATTCAGAATGTGAGCTAATTTACTAAGGGTCACAGTGTAGTGTTTCACACAAAATATGATAATCTCCTTATTATTGTGATTTTTTTCTTCCCAGCATGCCATCTACACACGTCACAATTCTCTAGTGGCTATTAATATTTTTGCTTCCTGCATCCAAGTTGGATAAGCCTTAGACTTAATTCTTATAGATACTGTATATCATGACCTGGATAAATAAGTATCCTCAAAGACAAGTTGGATAAATACTCTGTAATATGCTGTTTATGTAATCCCTTGAGTTTTGTGTGTGGAGATGACATCTAGTATGGTAGTTGTGAAATTGCAACTGGGATATAATTGGAAAGTCGTCCCACATTTCCCTACTACAACGTTTAGGTAAGCTAAGTAATGTGATTATGGAAGAGCAAAAATGGTTCCCTAATCCCCCTCACCGGCTTGCCTGTCAGGAGGGGAGGCAGGAACACTAGTGCGGAGAGCGCAATTGCGCTCTCCCGCAATAGTACAGCCGAATTTCTGGTTTAAAAAACAGAAATTCGACTCTTAAAGGTGCAGGAGCGGCTTTTTGCTGCCCCTGGAAACCTCTCTGGCGCTGCCGCCCAAGGCGAGCGTCTCAGCTCACCTCATTGGCGGAGCGCCCATGCCCTAATCACTGCTTCAGTGAAGTTGTCTGGACTAATTAATTCTCAATAAGCAAGTGTATGAATGCAATAGCTCTATCTGGCAGAAAGGAAAGCAGATTCTCTCTGCATAGTGCATGGGTGAGTGTAAAGGTACTGGCAATGAACAACTAGCTATGGTTTGGTTTCCTTTGTTGTTAGGAGGGCAATTGTCTAGACCAGGGTTCCTCAACCTTTCTTACCTGTGAGCCACATTCAAACATAAAAAAAGCCGGGGAGCAACACAAGCATGAAAAATATTCCTGGGGGTGCCAAATACGACTTGGTATTGGCTATTTGGTTACCCTATGTGAATTGACAGCCTATGGGAGACTCTATTTGGCAGTACACTTGGTTTTTATGCAATTAATGATTGACTCTCAAGCATAGAATTCAAAAATAAGCACCTGCTTTGATGCCACTGGGAACAACATCCAAGGAGTTGGTGAGCAACATGTTGTTCATGAGCCTCTGGTTGGGGGTCACTGGTCTAGAGTAGACAGTGCACAGACAAGCAGGAGATTGTTGTATGCTGTTGGACTGCTGTGAAATAAAGTTAAGGCAAAGTCCTGTTTTTATATATTTTTGGTTTCAATGTCTCTTTGCTCCAAAATTATACTTGCCTACTTCTGTCAAATGCTAAACCCCAATAGATCTAGGACTAACAGGGAATTGTAGGGACCACAAGAGTCCTATAATTATCTCTCTCTGTGTTTAGGTATGGCATCCAAATGTAATTGAGGGACAATTCACTTGCACTATTCATTCACATTTCAATTGCTGTAGTAGATCAACAAGAGAGCACAGGTTTTAAGGTGGACTATACCCTATTTTTTGTAACAATACACAGCCCCTAATGAGAATGCATAATATTGTACTATGCCGCTAAAAATGTGGATGCTCACTTTGAACACAATCCCAATAACAAAAAAAAACCTTTAGGACCAGTTGTTTTTTTCTTATTTATTTGTATGTACCATAGGGAGAAAAGTTTGTTTTATTATTAATAATAATAAAAATAATGATAGTAACAGCAGTTTAATGGGCTAGTGGGTTGTACTGTGAACATAAGTGCTAGTTAAAGGACACAGGTGCAGTTGCCCACAGCAGCCAATCAGGTATTTTCTTTCATTTTCTAATTGCTGGTTGGTTGCTTTGGACAACTCTATTCCTATAAGTCCTTAGATCCTCTAGTTTCTTGCCTATATGTTGCTATGGGTAGGATATAATTTAACAAAAGAACAATATGTGCTCATGCTAATTACTTTCAGAAGCATTTGGTTTCTACATTTCCAGCACATTCCTTCTAAAGTTTCCCCAACAGACTTTGTAAGTCCTGGAGCCTTCACGTTAACAAAGGAACTGTATTATTTATTACAAGACATTCCAAACTAAAGAGACTGATATTAACCCGGTACTGCTTGGGACTTTTAGCAAATCACTCAGTTAAACAGTGCTTGTAAAATGAAACCGCAGGAACTCAAAATTGCAGATATCCGAAAATAGACACGCTCAGAAAGAAATCAAACAGGTTCCGCCTTTCATACTAAGAATAGATTCAACATCAATGTCTTGGGTTTCCTTGCAAATGGACTTGGCAGGCTTCTGTCCCAAAGCTAAACAGACAAAGTCATTATACTAAAGTAATGGAAAAATCATTATAGAGAGAATAGGCAACAAATTGTATCTGTACCACAAATTGTTTCTGTAACACTAGCATTATCTCATGTATTAACAGTCAGAAAATGGAATAAAAATATGAAGGAACAACCAGGAAAGATATAACCGGGATAAGGAATAATTCTAGTTTATTTATAATGCACCAACATTTTCAGAAGCACCAGCAAAGTACAATAATGCAGCAAACAAAACACACAACAGCATTAAGTCAATGGGCCCAAGCTGGAGGGCCACAGTTTGGGCACACCTGTTTTCTGCATATGAATCGTGTGTCCCGGACATAGATATAATGGTTCTTCAGGGGAAAGCAATATTGGGCAGTGCCTCTAGATCTCATTCATTGTAGCGTGAATTTAATCTCCCCTTTGTATTGCACTGAGCAATACAATAGCAACAAATGATTGGTTTACTTGCCTCTTTTGTTCTTGGTGCCGTGTTTTTTTGCTGTGGCTAGTTCCAGTTCGATCTTCTTTTCTAGGTATTCCTGCTTTTTGGTTAACATTTCTTCAGTCTCCCTCAGTTTGAAGAGGGCCTCCTGTGCACTGGGTCCTTTTCTGTTCTTAGAAGAAGAACCTGACCCACCAGAGGACTTGAATAACTTTGTGATCTTACTCATTTCTGCTTAAAATGTGTTTCTGTATGGCAGAGCTTCGATATTTTCAAAATAATATGAAAATAAAAAGAGGTGCACTAAGAGCAGCCGGACACCTGTAATTTCCAGCCCCGTGGAACCTGAATGGCAACTTCAGTGAAACATCAACCTGGGAGAGGCCAAAGAGTGAGGGGGTGGGGAATGCAGACAAGCAGTCAAGTGACTTGTGATGTAACTGAATACCTGTCATTTGTTTCTCCCAAGCTTCTTATTCCGCTAATCAAACACGATGACTATTATGTAATGACGTATATCCTTTTTATTGTGGTTTCCATGTCTGGAGATCTGTATTTCCATTTGTTAAATGGATCCTGCCTCTTCCTGTTATGCCTTACCAGTAACAAAATATGGCGATACAGTGAGCTATAAATAGTGCATATTCTCTCTATCTGTATGCCATATACTCTAGCTGCTAATCCCTGACAGCAAGATAGAAACTTTACAGTAGGGTTGGGCAATATGGAGCTATTGTTCTAAAGCTCCTATCTTTCCTGCCATAGTGATTTGATTGTGTAGCACACCCTTGAGTGTACTTTTGCTGTGTATTTAGGCTGTGTGTGACCAGGCTAAAACTGCTTGTAGTGTGCCCCGGACCCCCATTGTACCCGTGCAATTCCCTACAACTCCCGGTACCTGGTGTAGATCAATGCAGCAGGATAATCAACCAGACAAGTTTCTTTGCAGTAACATAAACTTGTTTATTAACGGAGAACTGTTGCAATGGAGTAGTTCACAGGTACTTAGATGTTCATAGACATAATAGGATGGCTTCAAACAGCAATATTCCCTCCAGGGGGTACAAGGTGATCCAGGTGAGCTAATATCCAATATCAAAGTCACAGCAATAATAGACTTAGGAGATAGTTACCACTCTCACTAGGCACTATCCCTCTGGATGAACACTAAAGCTTGGGTTTCTCAGCCTGGGGTCTTGTATCTCGGCACCTTATATGGTCCTCACCTTACCCACTGTATTCAGCCTGGTGTCTTGGGTCTTGGCACCCTATCTGGTCCTCAACTCACCCACTGTAGTCCCTCGTCTAGTGGTTCAAATACCACAGGGTCCTAATCACACTATTTCTCCTCGTTGGAGCCACATCTGCTCACTAGCTACCCTGTGCTGACTATTACCGTATTCACTATCACTAACTCACACTTAACTAACTTCACCGGCAGACCTGGACCTGTAGTACCTCTCGGTGAGGCAAAGTCCCAGGACAGACCCAGACCACATGGTGCTAAACCCCTTTATCACATAGTGCCACCGTGAACTAATGTGGACCCAGCCAGGGACATAGTTGCCTGAGTTAACTAAAGGACCCTTAGGTGTGCAAATACTAAAGGGGAACTGCCTGAGTAATTTAACCCAAATCTCAGGGTCCCTACAATTGTATTACATTTTTGAATGGCCATAGGCTTCCAGGGAAATTTGTTGACAACGCATGGCTGGCTTTATAGGGAAAACCTTTTGTAAGGGGAAATTTGAATTATCTAAGTATATGGGAAATTTTTGTCTTTGGGGCTGTGGAGAAGAAGAAACAATGGACCATTTTTGGTTGAACTTCTCAGTTTCTCTGAAGCTTTATGATCAGATCAAGTCAATACTGGATATTAAGGCGTTTTGTAGGGAAACTTATGAGGAAAGGGCCTATTGTATCATAAGCAGGAAGCATTCTTTGAAGATGAATTTTGATGATATTTAATCTGCTTTATGTAAAAATTGTTCATTCATAATCTGTCTCTGATTTGACATTTTGAAAGTTAGTTTTTTTCTGTTTTTGTTAATGATTTTAATTATTTAATAAAAAAGAACCCCATCTTCCTGCCATAGGCTATTGAGAGATGACGTTTAACATCAACTGGAGGATCATCCTTTGTCCATCCCTTGTTTATAGTAACAGAGAAGATGAGGTTGAAAAAAAAAACTTTCATCTATCAAGGTCGACCCTTTGAAACCCCACCAATCAAAGGGGAAACAAATCCTTACTGATTTCAAGAGGGGATCAGACCAGTACTTGCAATTTTCGAACCCAGCCCTTTCTTGAAGCTATCAAATGTATTTACCAGAACAACAACTTCTCTGAGAAAAGTTCAAATTTTTAAGACTTGCTGTAAAAAAACCCTTTCTGCATCTTAGACGGAACCTCCTGAAAGTACCTACTTGTGAATAAAGCATCAGAGAGCTTATTCTATGGTCCCCTTGTATATTTGTGCAAAGTATTCATATAAGCCCTTAAGCACCTCTTCATCAGCATAAACAATACCAACTTTGCCAAACTTTTTCTCCTAGACCTTCTCCTTGTTCCCTTTATCAGCTTAGTAGTGCTTCCTTGGATATTAAGTTGGATAATGCACTGCATAGTCTAAAAGGAGGGAGAACAACCCTCTCCTCCCATGAGTCTATATACCTTTTATTATGGTATAATTTATTGCTGTTGATTGTCTACAGGTATGCCCCATGTTCTTCTCCATCAAGGATATGTCTTAAAATGTGGCAACCTTTTCCCTGAAACATTGTAAAGAAGTCTTCAAATTAATGTTTCTGTTCTGATAATCTTCATATCAAATGCGTGTGGTGAGTTCCATACTTCTTTGTTTATGGTCACTCTTATCCAGATGTTCTACTGCTTGAACATTTGGTTGTGGAAACTCAACGGGACAATAAACAAAGTTTATTTGAGACAAGCTGTGTGAATTCTGAACTCACCAAGAGTCAGAATCCCAAACAAGTGAATCACAGGGTGTTTATAGACTTTTTATGATCACAGCACACAAAGATAAGTTAATAATAAACTGCTCCCAGAATGTTACATTGTAGTTCTGAACTTAAGGACATGGTAAAACTTAACTATGAGACAGTACTAACAACTTAACTGTGGGCAGAATGCTGCAGAAGAAATCTGCATATACAGATTTTTCTCCATCAATTTGTAATTAGTTTTGGGTTGAGATCACTAGGTTGGGCCTTCAACAATCCATAAAATGATCACACATTTCTTTTAACTGTAATTAAAATCCTCCCGTTAAAGAATAACAAAAGGTATAATCACTGTGGGGTGCCAAATTGTTTACCTGATTCACTGGGCTGGTTCTCTCGTTTGTTAAAAACTGCACTGGCTTGGGATATTTCTGTAGAAGTCCATCATCTCCATCTTCTTCTGTCTCTTCTTTGTTCTTGTCTGGGCAGGCGCATGCCCAGTAGATTGGAAGCCAAATGTGTACGCATAAAGCTGGCTACTACACATGCACCTGCCTCTGCCCAGAAAAAAACAGATGAAGATAGCAGCAAATAAGCTTCTACAGATATACTCTGGGCCACGGCAGTTTTCTACTAACAGGAGTACTGGCCTGGGGTATCAGGTATGTAATTATATCACTAGGAGGTCCCAACATTTGGCACCCCCCCCCCAGGTCCGGACTGAGAATTAAAATAGGCCCTGGTATTTCAGGTACACACAGGCCCAATCAGCCCACACAGAGGCCCAAACAGCCTCCACCAGCCCACTAAATACTGACTTTCTATGGCACCTTATAGCAGCCCCCATGGCATTTGCCAGAACCCACAGTTTGCCAGTCTGGGCCCCCCATCCCAGGGATTATACCCAACATCCCTTTTTATTTTCTGTTACAAGGCACAATATTTTTTTTCAGTGTGTACCGAGGGTATGGACAAAGTCTTGTAAAAAGCCACTTTCTTTCCTTGGCCCATACCCCAGCAAGTTGCCCAATGTGTGTCAGGGATTAAAGGGGTTGTTCACCTTTGAGATAACTTTTAGTATGATGTAGTGATATTCTGAGACAATTTACAATTGGTTTTCATTTTTTATTATTTGTGGTTTTTGAG
Source organism: Xenopus laevis (assembly GCF_017654675.1). Lineage (NCBI taxonomy): Eukaryota > Metazoa > Chordata > Amphibia > Anura > Pipidae > Xenopus > Xenopus laevis. Next base: position 133,750,961 of record NC_054381.1, on the reverse strand, counting down.
TTATTTAGATTTTTATTCAGCAGCTCTCCAGTTTGCAATTTCTGCAATCTGGTTGCTAGGGTCCTAATTACCCTAGCAACCACGCATTGATTTGAATAAGAGACTGGAATATGAATAGGAGAAGCCTGAATAGAAAGATGAGTAATAGAAAGCAGCAATAACAATACATTTGTAGTCATACAGAGCATGTGATGGGATCAGTGCCCCCCATTTGAAAGCTGGAAAGCGTCAGAAGAAGAAAGGGTCCAATTTTTATTCCATGTGTATTTGAATGCATTTTTTCCGTTTAGACAGGCAGGTCCAGTAACATCAAAAAATTCAATTGTTTTAAAGTAATATATAATGCAGTGTTGCCCTGCACTAGTAAAACTGATGTGTTTGCGTCAGAAACACTACTATTGTTTATATAAATAAGCTGCTGTGTAGCAATGGGGGCAGCCATTCAAAGGAGAAATGGTTCCGGTTACACAGCAGATAAGCTCTGTAGAACATAATGGTGTTATCTGTTATCCACTATTTATCCTGTGCCTATACATTTTTTTCAATTTCCGCCATTGCTACACAGCAGCTTGTTTATATGAACTATAGTAGTGTTTTTGAAGCAAACACATCAGTTTTACCAGTGCAGGGCAACACTACATGATATTTTCATTACTTTAAAACACTTTTAATTTTTTTGGTGTTACTGTTCCTTTAAAGAAAATATACCCATAAGTAACAATTCAAACCGCAGAAAAAGAGAAAAAAGGCAGTACACTGCTGTTACTCATCCATCCCACTAAATACTGCAAGTAACCCTCTGCCAAGTCACCTGACACCTCCAGCTTCTGAACATCACGTGATTGCGTGACTAATTGATTTTACAGACTTCCTGGTCGCCGTACCATGTGACGTCGGCTGGTTGCGCGCGTTATAGTGACCACGTGACTGTGCAGCGTTTACCGAAACCAAGGCGTTCGCGTGTATATTATCAATAATTAGAGATCTGCCAGTTCTCCCGGAAATGTTGGGAGTCTCACGACAATCCCCACATTGAATAAGAGCCCCCTGAACGATCACTCCGCGTTCCCTGGCGTGACGCTCTATGTGCGCACTCGCGATGACGTCATCACAAAGCGCCGCAAGGCTCTGACAATTGTGTCAATACAGGTTCTTATTTTAGTTATTGATTTGCGCGCTCGTTATAGTTTGTTAGTGAGAAATGGCAGAGGTGGAGATTGGGCTACACTGCAGCGCTGAGAATTGCGGCCAGTTAGGTAATAACCCATTGTTATTGTTTATGAATTATTATAGGGACTTGGCCATTTTGTGCCTACAGTGTTGGGGATTTATTTAGCAGTGTATTAAAAGAGGCAGCCAGGGTGTAACAAATGCTTTTTTTATTGTCACAGTATTCATTACAGGGAGCTCGACCATGGGAAACGTGTGTCATTGTTTATACAGTTGCTATAGGAGACTGAGAGTCATTATGAAAGTAATTCGTGTGGACAAGTACTGTATAATGTAGGGAGAATAATATCTGTGTATTTTAGAACAGAACAATTTTATAAGAATAAATAAAAAGAAACCGTCCAGGGATCAGGAACCTTGGCTCTCCAGCTGTTAAGGAACTACAAGTTCCACAATGCATTTGCCTTTAGACTCCTTCAAAAGGCTCCTTCATTGCATTGTGGGACTTGTAGTTCCTTAACAGCTGGAGAGCCAAGGTTCCTGCTGGTGCAGTGCATGTGCCATTTCCGCATCTTTCTCATTTTAAGAAGACTCATTACTTTCCCATTCTCATTTCTCTCCATCTGCCAATAGTACTACATGTCTTCCTTTCTGTCATGTTGTCCTTTTCATCTCATTTGCATAGCCACCCCTATTTATCTCCTCCTGTACACATTGGTCTCTTCTACGCCTCTTTGCACATTAGGCATATTGAACTATTCTCAATTCTTCAGGGATAGGCTTATTTTGATTGTCTGCCCCAAGGAACCTCTCATATGAGCAACAGTCGCAACATTTTTAGTGTCAGGCAGTTGCATGTTCACTTGCACCACAATGTCTTGACTTAAAGGAGAAGCAAACCCGAAAGTTAAAAAACCTTTACCCTACATAGACCCCCTTCCCTCCTCCCCCCAGCCTAAGTGTTACCCTGGGCAAATGCCCCTAAGTCTTTACTTACCCCTCCGTGCAGATTCGGTCCAGCAGAGTTCACGGGCGCCATCTTCAGCCGCTTCAGTAATCTTCGGAATGAGACCGGCAGAGTGGTGCATGCGCAGTTGGAGCAATTTTCTGTCTCACGACAACTGCGCATGAGAATTGCAGAATCGTCGGTCTCATTGCAAAGATTACCGAAGCAGATGAATATGGCGCCCGTGAACTCCGATGCCTGAATCTGCACCATGGGGTAAGTAAAACGTTAGGGGCATTTGCCCAGGGTAACACTTAGGCTGGGGGGTCTATGTAGAGGGGGTTTAACTTTTGGGTTTTCTTCTCCTTTAAATGCATATGAAACATGACAGATGGACACAGCAAAATCAATAATATAGATTAAAAATGTCCATACCCTCATATAGTCCAGCATTCCTTCAGTATGCGGTACTGCCTCCTGCTAAGTTCAATGTAACATCTCTTCTATTTCCCATCCCCATATCTCGTGTCTTACACACCCTTCTCCTTTTTGTAGCAGGGCCCTGTATAACTCATGTATCAATCAGTATTTGTAGGTTTGATATATACAGGTATAAGATGTGTTACACAGAATGTTCAGGGGATTTCCACATAAGGAGTATTTACATAATTTGGATCTCCAAATATTAAACATTAATTAAACCCAGTAGACTTGTTTTTCCTCCCATAAGGCAACCTATCTGTAATTTGTTTTGTACATTCTACTACAGGTTAGAAAATAAAAAGAAATACCTGATTAGTTGCTACTGACAATTACAGATGCAGTTAAGTTAATATGTGTAAGGATTCCTTAATGTTTAGAGGGAATTATACAGTAGGGCAAACCAAAGTCTAATAATGTGTTTATCAACGAAGGTGCAAAAGTTGGTATAAAGAGAGAGGCTTTATTATGTTTTGCCTAGTTTTTTTTTTATGTAAAGTTGAAACTCAAATGTAATCAATTATTGATTATAGTATTGTAACCTAATATTTTTTTCAGATTTTTTACCTTTTCGATGTGATGGCTGTTCAGGAGTATTCTGGTGAGATATTCTTTACACAACATTAATAACATCAGGAATCTAAAAAGTATATGCCTCATCTTCTGTTACGACAACAGCCATAGAACAGGGATTAAAGGGCCAGCAGTGCTCAGGTTAGCTAGAAGCCATTTTTTACATGGTGAATGCAGCAAAGAATGATCTTTTATCTTTGACTGCTGGGTGATCATCAGTTCCCATTCTCAAATATACCCAGTAGAAAAGCAGTCTTAGTCATGCAAGTCAACCAATTTAGTATGGTATGGAAGAGAATTTTGAGGAAATACAAGGGATGTTCTAAGTTCTATCAAAAAGTCGTTACATTTCAGAACCCTAGTTTATGTATATTTGTTACAGTCAAATACTCCATTCCAGCACTGGAAGGATTAAATCACATTAAAATCTTGTTGTAATCCCTAAAACCTAGATTGGTGCTTCCTTGTGAATGTCAGGAAGATATAACTCTTCCAGATAGCTGAGATTATTAGGAAACTGTGTTACCTTAGTTGACACATAGACAAATACAAGATTCCTCTGCACTCAACCCATTATCAATATATTTAAGACAGCGACATTTTGTGCATACTGCTACTGAAAAATGCCTTACCCTTTAAACAAAACAGGGATTGTTTGTCCATATATTGCAATATATTTAAGCTGGCCAACTACGTCAAAGTCATCCCATATCTGGCCAGTCCTATGCTCAATTTTCATCTGATTCATTAAGAATTCTATGGTTTAATTATACATTTTATAAAAGGGACGAATACGTTTTACCTGCAACTTACTAGCTGCTTTCAAAGTAAAACTCCCAAACTTGGCTGCCCTTTTATTAGACACCAGTGGGATCACCCGACTATAGTTGGAGGGGGTGGGAGCTACAACATAGAGCTGGTCACTGCTCTTGTAGAACTATAACAAACAGGGGAAAGTTGTGCTCACCACTAGTTTTTAAAATCATTAGGCGGGGGTGCAATGAGGGTGTGACCACAAAAAACATATAGACAAATACAAGATTCCTCTGCACTCAACCCATTATCAATATATTTAAGACAGTGACATTTTGTGCATACTGCTACTGAAAAATGCCTTACCCTTTAAACAAAACAGGGATTGTTTGTCCATATATTGCAATATATTTAAGCTGGCCAACTACGTCAAAGTCATCCCATATCTGGCCAGTCCTATGCTCAATTTTCATCTGATTCATTAAGAATTCTATGGTTTAATTATACATTTTATAAAAGGGACGAATACGTTTTACCTGCAACTTACTAGCTGCTTTCAAAGTAAAACTCCCAAACTTGGCTGCCCTTTTATTAGACACCAGTGGGATCACCTGACTATAGCTGGGAAGGGTGGGAGCTACAACATGCTCCTGTATAAATATAACAAACAAGGGAAAGTTGTGCTCACCACTATTTTTTAAATAGTTTGTTTGTGTATATATATATATATATATATATATATATATATATATATATATATATATATATATATATATATATATATATATATATATATATATATATATATAAAAATATGTATAATTAAGCAATTGAATTCTTAATGAATCAGATGAAAATTAAGCGTAGGACTGGCCAGATATGGGATGACTTTGAAGTAGTTGGCCAGCTTAAATATATTGCAATATATGGACAAACAATCCCTGTTTTGCTTAAAGGGTAGGGCATTTTTCAGTAGCAGTATGCACAAAATGTCCCCTGTTTGTTATAGTTCTACAGGAGCAGTGACCAGCTCCATGTTGTAGCTCCCACCCCCTCCAACTATAGTCGGGTGATCCCACTGGTGTCTAATAAAAGGGCAGCCAAGTTTGGGAGTTTTACTTTGAAAGCAGCAAGTAAGTTGCAGGTAAAACGTATTCGTCCCTTTTATAAAATGTATAATTAAACCATAGAATTCTTAATGAATCAGATGAAAATTAAGCGTAGGACTGGCCAGATATGGGATGACTTTGACGTAGTTGGCCAGCTTAAATATATTGCAATATATGGACAAACAATCCCTGTTTTGTTTAAAGGGTAAGGCATTTTTCAGTAGCAGTATGCACAAAATGTCGCTGTCTTAAATATATTGATAATAGGTTGAGTGCAGAGGAATCTTGTATTTGTCTATATGTTTTTTGTGGTCACACCCTCATTGCACCCCCGCCTAATGATTTTAAAAACTAGTGGTGAGCACAACTTTCCCCTGTTTACCTTAGTTGACACAGCATGCTTGAGAAAGGGGCGTGGCCCCGAAACGTTGCACATTCCACACTTTTTGAATTAAAGCAAAGGTTACCTGCTGCAAATGCTTTGTGTGCCAGTATATTCTGTTCCTGTTGTACTTTAAAAACATCTGATAGCTCTCCAGTAGCCCATTCCTTCCATATAGCAGACCTTGAGTATTGGCATTGAGAATCACTGAAGGTTCTGGAGACTGCAAGTGTTCACAATCTTAACTTTGCATACTTTTGAATAATGGCAAATTATGGTGATATATAGCATTGACTACTATATATCCATAGAATAGACTTGTTTACCCTGTGATTCTGAGTGCTCACCAGCTTGTTGATGGGGACTTTTAGTCCAACAACAGAGAGCCTCATAAACAATCTTGTCTGTTGAAGAAAATACATAGATATGGATGCCTTTCTGCCTGTCATAGAGAATCCAGACTACACCCTGCAGCTCTTTCCCATTACTTTAAAGTACCAGTTGTTTTCTGAGGGGGAAATGGGTTATAGTTCAACAATTGTTCGAGGATATTTCAGCCTGGACTTTCCTGATTTATGCATTATATTAGTATTATATATATATAATTATATTCTATTCCTTTAAAGCCTAGAGCACAGAAGCAGAGACTCCCATGGCTGCATACAGGTAAGTGATTTGTTTTCAGATTTACTTTTTTATTACAATAAGTATAGTGTTAATGCCCTTAAAGCTATTGCTGTGGCTCTGCTAAACTGACTCATAAAATCTTGAATTGGTCTCTCATAAAGTCTTATGTTTTTAGTCCAACAGATATTGGTCAATGTTTCTGGGCCATATAACTAAATTATTAAAGGAAGCCCACCTCCCAGGCCTTGGGATCTTTTTTACACATATATGCTGAGTGTTTGCTTATTTATTCCCTAACTGCCCTTCCTCTCCAACATGTGCTGGGTCCTTGTACAGGTCTGGGACCTGTTATCCATAATGCTTTTGACCTGGGGTTTTCCAGATTATGGGCCTTTTAGTAATTTGGATTGTTATACCTTAAGTCTACTAGAAAATAATGTAAATATTAAATAAACCCAATAGGCTGTTTTTTCTACCAATAAGGATTAAGTATATCTTAGTTTGGATTGTGTACTAGCTACTGTTTTATTATTACCGAGAAAAAGGAAATACTTTTAAAATAATAGGCTATGGGAGACAGCCTTTCTAGTATTCTATGCTTTCTGGATAACTGTTCCCATACCTGTGCCACATTATTATGTCTCTTCATTTTACCATGTTATATCTACAGTTTATACAGTGAAACCTCAATTTTACATCCCCTGTTTCGAGTTTTCCCTCATTTTTTACTGTTTTTCTGATCCCACCAATATACAATACATAATGTTTTTTCCAGATTTTACACCATTTTTCTAGTCCCCTGTAAAAAGTCAAATGGGGCTTTTACTGTATACTGAATGGTACTTTACTAATTAGTAACTGAATGTTATTAGAATAGTAAAATGACGTATTCCTTGTTTGATTTAGAACTGTCAGTGCAACCAAGCTGTTATAAATAAAAGATTCTCCAACACCTTTTGAATTACCTCTCATGTACATATCAGGGGACAATTATAAAGTGCAGGGAAAGGTGCAAAAGTGTAAAAATGTGCTCAAACTGCCATGTTTTTTGCACGTTTCACCCTGCCCTGCTCTGAATAGCTGCATCTTTCTGTACCAAATTCTCCTGTTTTGGTATTGAAGCAGCCTTACTGGTGGCTCAAGTTTTGTGACCTCCAGAGAATAAACAAAGTATGCCCTAATTAAGAGAGCCTGCTCTGTTATAAAGCAGAGCAGAGCTTTTCACACTTTTTGGGGTAAAGTTATAAAAGGGCACAGGTCTAGTACAACATTATTTAAATCTTTTATTTTGAATGTGATAGATGCCACAGAGTAATGATTTGGGGAAATCAGAAGGCAGCACCCTATACCCATGTATGTATGAAGGCTGCAGTGGAAAGGAATTGGTCCCAGTTCTATGTCCCTACTGTGAGAAATGTTTCTGTTTGGGGTAGGTTTCACATATTAAATATGAACTGATTATTTGCTTTTGACTTTTGTATGATATCTTCTTTCATATTCACTACTTTTATTTGTTTTCTTTAGACACCGGCATCAGTCAGAACATGAATGTAGCAAGCTTGATGTTCCAAAGCCACGAATGGTTGCAACTCAGCAACTTGTGAAAGAGATTGTAGGTGTGTAGTGGAAATGGAAGTGGTAAGGCATGCGTTACTTTTATCCTTTTGGGATAGAAAAAAAGTTTGGTTATTCAGTGCTTTACAGTGACAGTAACATAAAAATATGATGCACTTATACATACATGTACCATGTAATTCTGTCATTATAATTCTCTTCATGTTATGTTATCATTCTATATATAATATTTTTGTAGATTCTAAGAAGTGTGCTCCAAACAGCAAAGTCCGAAGGGGGGCAAAAAACAGTGAAACAGCAGCAAAAGTTGCCCTTATGAAGCTTAAACTACACGCTGCTGGGGACAAGTCTTTGCCACAGGTACGGCTTTCACATTATAATTTAATATGAAGCAATATTTTATTTCCATTGACTCTATTATTGTACCACAAATGTCCTTTATAAAAATTAGGTCTTTTGAAAGCTTTGTTGATCCAGAAAATTTTATATAGATTCAGTGTTGATATAACATTATTTATAAGTTAAAGGGAAACTCCACAAAAAAAACTTAAGCTTTTTGAAAAGTAAACATAATTTCAAGCAACTTTGCAATATACATCATTTAAAAAAATATGCAAAAAATTCATGATTTTTAATGATTTTTCTGACAGTTCCCTAAGCCTAGCCCCCTGCTCTCCTGCTGATCTGTCTGACTACTTTGCTAAGCTGGCTGACTACTGTTACTTTGTATCAACAGCCATTTGTCCTCAGCCTGCATCCTCCAAACCCCACAATTCCCTGCACACATGATTTCAATAAGGAAAGGAACATCACAGTGCAATGCATTGTGGGTTATGTAGTTCCTGCATGCTGTCTGTAAGCTGTGGAGAAATTTGTAACATCAGTGTTTTAGTCCCTCCTTCCCTGCCAGGATTTCAAATGATGCAGAAAGAGAAGAACTGTTAAACAGCTGGATTTCAGCATAGAAAATTACATTTATTCATACTTTTTGAAGAAACCAGTAACTGTGATGAGTATATTAGGGGTTTCTATGGGCCTCTTTATCAAATTTTGGTTTTGAAGCCAGAGTTCCCCTTTAAAATAAATTCTTATTATTGCTTACTGGCAGTTAAATATGTAGTGGACCTCTTTAAAGGGATAGACCACTTTTAAGGTAACATTTAGTATGTAATAGAAGGTAATAATTTTTTATTTGCCTTCTTCCAGCTTGAAATGAGGGGTCACTGACCCTGGCTGCCACAAAACTTTTTATCTTTATATTCAGGCCCTTTTACATTCATAATTCTGTCTCTCATTTAAACCATTGCCTGGTTGCTAGGTGCAAACTGGAGAGCTTCTGGACAAAAAGCTTGAAAATATAGAATTTGCAAATTGTCACTGCCTATACCATATTTATAGTTGATTTAAAGGTGTTGTAGCCTCATCATAATACAAAGCACAGGTATCCTATAATAAACTCTTACACTTCTGCTGAATGACACAGATTTTTCCAAGAACTTTTAACACCCTGAGATTTTGGTCCAGCCCTTTAATTCTCGTCAGGCCACGCAAACCCCCATGTATGCTCCTGATCATTGCTCATAGAGATACAATTCCACTGGATACAAATCCTATATGATTTAAAGGCTAAGTGAGTAGGGCAACTGTTCTTTGCATGCTGGTACGACTGATGCCACATTATCCATTTGTTCTGTTGTGAACAAATTATGTTTTAATCCCTGACGCATTTGTAGCCCATGGAATGTTTCTTCCCTCAACAAATAAAACATAGATTGGCAGTGCATGGAAGTAGTTATAGTACATACCTGTAATGTCTGACAGTTACTCATGCTCAGTTTCCTATATTCTCTGGTTCACAGTACACTCCCTGTGTGCAGGGTATTACAAACTACCTGTATGCTTTTAAGACACATTGTGTCCTATATTTCAGACTGAGAGAGTCTATTTCCAAGTGTATTTGCCCAAGGGCCAAAAGGAGAAGAGCAAGCCAATGTTCTTTTGCAAAAAGTGGAGCATCGGCAAAGTTGTGGATTATGCAGCATCGTTAGCAAATCTTAAGAATGATAACAACAAAGCTGCAGCAAAGGTAGGTTTAATATCACAGCAACCCCCGTCACTTCCACAGCCAGGCCTGAACTGGAAATCTGTATATTCTGACAAGTGCCAGATTCCAGACATTCACTATTTTTTGGGCCTGGGGGCAGTTTAGGCCTCACTATATTTGAAATATCAGGGTCTATTTTGAATCTTGGTCCAGACCAGGAACCCAGGAAAACTCCTAGTCTTCCCAAGTGTCTGTAGTCCCTCCTACTACAAACCATTTAGCTTATTTCAAGGCAATTCCATTGGAGAATAAAGAGTTTGTGTGATCAGATGATTAAGAATAGATTGGAGAGTAAGCCTTTGGTCTAAGGTTTTGTGTTGGGCATCCCAGTCTGACACTGGTAACCAACAACTGAGAGGCTTTTCTATGCGGGAGACTTTCTGATCACTTATAGTTTAATACCCGGATCTCACTTGCTCTACTGCATTTTAAAGAGCAACCAAAGTCAATATTTATTGGAAATAAGATACTCTCATATTAGTTTCTGTGCCTGTAAATGATCTTCTTCTGCATCCTCTGCTCATGAGTAATGCCATTTAAACACTAATCACCTTGAAAGACTTGACATCGATATTTGCATCTTTGTGGCCACCAGCAACAGCAGGCAACTAGCCTTGAAAATGTAATAGAATTTGTCAGGAGATGTCAGGTATAGGGCTGCTGTACATGGGATATTGTGCAGCAACCCTATACTAAGCTAAGCAACCTAGGCTTGGTTGTATTTTATTAGAGCTAATGATTGAAAATGTCTCTCCATTATTGTGTTGCAAGGAAAAGAGTATAATTTAATAAGTATTTATTTTCAGGAAGCTTAGTGGGATCTGGCATCAGTAACTTTAAGACATAAGTATTTTCACCCCTCCTCATTAGAAATCTGTCCATTTACTAATCAGAAACTGAGTATTTCTATATTTATTTATTTTAAATTTTATGACATATGTCCCACGGTTGGTTTTACCTGTGTGAATATTTCCATCGCAGAAGCTGAGAGTGTGCCACACAGAGACAGGAGAGGAGTTACCTTTGGACAGTACTGTAGAAACGTGGATTTCCAACTCGCAGAACCCGTTATACAATGGCGGAAATATTATTATTGAATATCTGGACAATGAATCTCATACTCTACAAGATGTCAATTCCTATTTATTATGATTCTGACAAATAAGGGACTTACAGAGGCGGATGTTATGCAATTACACAATAAATATTTTATATTGCTATTCGTAGTGTATTTCTCTGCTTTTATACATCTCTATGACATAAGGCATTCCATTGTGGCTGTTATAGAAGGAGCATTCTTGGCTCATTCGCAGGTGAAACACAAACTGCAGTGAATACATTTTCTTTAAAACCAGCTCTGGAGATCACTGGGTCTTTTTCTGTATCACTTCATCTGTCAGCTTTAAGACTGAATATTAGGGATGCACCGAATACACTTTTTTGGATTCGGCCGAACCCCTGAATCCGAAAATCGTGAAATATTCGGCTGAATACCGAAAATATTTTTTACTTCCTTGTTTTTTGATAAAAAGTCACGCAATTTTCCTCCCCACCCCTAATTTGCATATGCAAATTAGGATTTGGATTCGATTCAGCCGGGCAGAAGGATTCGGCCGAATCTGAATCCTGCTGAAAAAGGCCGAATCCTGGATTTGGTGCATCCCTACTGAATATATAGCTCAATTCAGCCAATCATAACTACAGCCTTCACCTCACATTGCGGGGTGAAAATATATTTCTGCTAAACTTCGTTTTTCATTTTTTAAATTCAAATTTTCTTTCAATTCTGTGGTCTCCAACATAGTTAAAGTTAATTGAACAACCTCTTTAATATGAGGCTACATGGGGTGTCCGCAGTGATATTCTTTTGACACAGCATCTTGCGTGACATTGATTAGAAATAATAATTTAATTTAAGGTTTTTGCTTTTACATATTCATGCACCGTCGGCTTGGGGCAAAGAGTGAAATGCAGTGAATTAAAACTGTCGATTTGCTTGTGTAAATCTGCTAGTTGATCTAGAGTAAGGCTAAAAAAACATTTGAAGCCTCTCCCATTTGCCTTGGAGGGGGAAAAATTCCTTCCTGATTCCAAGACGGCAATCAGACTAGTCCCTGGATCAGCTTGTACTATGAGCGATCTTGCTCCATGGCAATGTGTTTAGTAATCCAACAAGAGCCTGTCTCATCTTTCTCACAGCTGAATGTTAATCTGCAGTAGTGACAGTTTCAAGATTCTTCATTTATTGTCGGGTACCTACCCTCCTTATGTCTGTTGTCTACACTAGGTGGCGCAGGCAACTAGCAGAATGTCCTAGCCTTACAATTGTACATGCCAACAACATTCAATATAATAGATATTTGAATGTAAATTCTAGACCTTGATTGAGAAGTAAACCTTATAAATTAACTTGAGTTTTATAAATTTGCAATGCATGTTATGTATCAATATACATCTGCATTTGCAAAATATCCAGTATAAACCTATTGTGGCATATCATTTTTTTTTTTTCGAACCATGTTTTTTCGTGCCAGTTGAAAAAGTTATAGTGACAAACTTTTTTTTTTTAATATGAAGCATAACAAAAGTTGTTTTAAGGGCTCATCCAATTCCCAAATCCTTTGTGAAAGATTTGTCCGAATAGGATTCCTAATTAATTTATGCAAATTAGAGGCAGGAGAGGAATAAGTGGAAAAATGTTTTTACTTCCTTGTTTTATGAAGGAAAAGTCACATGATTTCCCTTCCCACCTATAATTTGCATATGCAAATTAGGATTTGATTCCTGGATTCGTGCAGCTCTAAAAACGACAGCAAGTTTTCAGTTCTTTTTTTCAAAGCGAACTACAAGAAAGCTATTTTGGCTCTGCTATATATACAGAGTATTTTACATACAAAAACGGAGTAATAAAAGAAAAAACACAAAAGGGTATGAGGGGGTGGGTAATGCAAGGGGGAAAGTACTAAAAGGATTCACTGGCACTCAAAAGAACTCAGCGGCTGTTGGAAGCAGGGACGAACCCTTGTGTGTTTATTTGCAGATTAATGCAACGTTTCGGGGTTGTACCCCTTTGTCAAGCATGAAAATTTTGTGATAGAGAAGGCAATTTAACACCCCCCATGCAACGCAATGCAGTGTCATCAAATTAACATAAATTATGCGTAATTGATCCCCAGTGATACAATTAATTAGAAATGCAAAACACATGAAAATATGAAAATATCATGTAGTGTTGCCCTGCACTGGTATAACTGCTGTGTTTGCTTCAGAAACACTACTATAGTTCATATAAACAAGCTGCTGTGGAGCAATGGCTGAAATTGAAAAAAGACTATATGGCACAGGTTAAATAGTGGATAACAGATAACCCCATTAGACAGACAGAGCTTATCTGCGCTCTGCTGTGTAACCTGAGCCTTTTCTCCTTTCAATGGCTGCCCCCATTGCTACACAGCAGCTTATTTATATAAACAATAGTGGTGTTTCTGACGCAAACACAGCAGTTTTACTAGTGCAGGGCAACACTGCATTATATTTTTATTACTTTAAAACATTATTTTTTGACGTTACTGTTCCTTTAACGTAGAAACAATTACGTTCCAAATAAGAGCCTAGTTGATTCACTTAATTACACAAAGTTCATCACATTTTCAAAAAGTCCTTTGAATTATCAGACGAACAGGACGGGTCTACCAGTATATTTGAGCAGTCCAGAGATATACAGGCAACCCTTTATCTAGGAAACATTTCCTACCAAAGATACCATGTATCTATAATGCGAAGCAAGCCCAGCCTCCAAACAAAGTAGCAAATGCAAACTGAAGTTCAAAATGTAATTTTTAAGGATTGTATTGGTACCTCAGTAAAGTTCTTCCATACTCAAAGGGACATAAGTGAATTAAAGAGCTTAGAGACAGGTGACATTATTATTAGTACTTCATAATTATTATTACTATACACACGTTTCAGGGAGTCGTGTGACAGAAATTGCATCGCTGAGCACCAATTATGACTGATGACATCACTAAACACCGTTCATGAGGATATAATTTACTGAATATCCATGGCTGTTGTGTATTATAAAGGTTATTATCTCTATGTAGTAATATGACATTAATATATTATTATGGGAAACATAATAAACTCTGCCTGAAACAGAGGCATCCCTTCTAGTTAGAAGTGGGTCCATCTTAAGGTGCAAAATACATTTTTACAGTGAGAGCTGTAGATACAGTTGATGGAAGCCCCATAAGCTCCTAGAATGGCTTGAATGCTCTGAAGGATTAAACCTCTGTCAACCAGCCACTCCTTTGTGTGACCTTTTGGCTGATTTGATTCACATTTTCCAGCTTAATCAATATGGCATATTTACTGTTTGTCTTTTGGATCCTTGGTACCACAGATGCACCTCCTCACTGTTATTTATTGCCCTTTTATCAGCAATTTCTCCTTTGTCTATAGCTGCGTGTGTGCTGGTGCCATTATGTAAATACCTAGAATATATATAGTAAACAACCAATATCTGTGATACAGCAACACTTGTTCCTGGTACTCAATGTCCTGAATCCAAAACAAACTGGGGACTCTTGATAATGAGCATGTTGTTTTAATTGATTAATTGCATTTAAAAGGAGCCAAATGCAATCTCACCAAAAAAAAAATTTACTCCAACACTAGCAATGGGAAACCTAGCATTACACTAGCAACCATACATTGATTTAAATAAGAGACAGGAATTTGAATAGGAGAGGCCTGAGTAGAAAGAGGAGTAATAAAAGCCTTACAGAACATTCGTTTTCTAGATGGGGTCAGTGACTCCCCATTTGAAAGCCGGAAAGAATCAGAAGGAAAAGACAAATTAAAAAGAACTATAAAATATAAATAATAAAGACAGATTGATAAATTGCATAGAAATAGACACTATAACATACTAAAAGTTAATCAAAGCTGAACCACCACTTTAACATCTCATCTTCATCTTATTGAACTTGTTTGTCCAGTCAGATTCAAAATGACATATGATAGGGACACGATTGACTACAGATGTTTTGTAAGGAGCTCTCGGCTGAGCACCACTTTATTGAAGACAAATACTTACAAGTGAAGGAGTATAGGCTTAATATTAAAAAGCAACACCCTTCAGTTCTACTTGTTCATACCTCAAAACTTGATGTTTCCTATGTATGTTTCAATTTGTTGTGGCACAAGGGACATAGTTTGATCTAAAAATACCAACTATGAATATTGAATCATTGCTTTTCACCTTTGGTCTGACTAACGAAGTGGAGGTGGTCATGAATCCTGGGGAGCATACAGTATAATACACAGGCATGATGGAAAGGCAACAGCAAATATTTCATGAGATCCTTTGAAACAAAACCCTGGTTCTAAATTTACTTAAAATCATGTAACGTCAAGTGAATTATATATTGTTTATCATTTATGCAAATAGCCTCATAAGTGTCATTAATACATGATTCATTAGGCATAATTCATTTACTGTGCCTTGTCAAGGCTTCTCGTAAGCAATGTGTGCCATTCATCAGAGCCGGCTGAACCAGTGCCTTGTCACTCAGCGACAGATGTAAAGTGTTTGCACCATGGTAAATAGGGTTAGCTTGCCTGTGAATAGGGTGCATAGAGTTAGGGATGCGTAAGGATCTGGCCTTGTTTATTCCTTTAGCAGAACAAAATAAAGATCTTCAATTTAAATGGAGGATGGTGCTGCTGACCATTATTCCACGGGTTGCTGTAGTCTGGGAATACGAAAGGATTGTGCAGCCCCCCTCCAGGAAGATAAAATAGTGAGCTATATGCAGTCAAGTTGGTTTCTAATTGAATAGAGTTTAAGCCTGCTCATTTTTGCATGGATTTAGGGCAGAGACACACGCTGCAATTCGCCTGGCGACAAATCTCCTCTTCTTCGGGGCGACTAATCTTGCAGCGTGTGTCTCTGCCCTTAGGTACCCTGCTGGGTAGGGAGGGGTTGAATGAACATAAATGCTGGGCAGATTACAATAAGGCAAAGCAAATAATAGAAACGTAAGGGGGCACATTTACTTACCTGCAAATTTTCGCTTTGTAAGGCTCCACCATACTTCGCACAACCATGTCAGATGTTATTTTATGACAAATACACTTATTCGTCAAAATACTAAATTACGTCTCAGCAAAAGATCGTTGGCAAACTTTCGTCACCAAAAATTCATTGGAGTGAAAATTTCATAACTAATTTTCTGTAGCGTTACTTTCTTCTTCGTTAATTTAAATTCAGCGGGTATATAAAGGTGATATGTATGTATTTATTAGTGATGTTGGTGAAATTGTTGGAAGTGGCTATGTATAAGTAAAAATGCCCAAGGACGCAGAAGGAAGACAGAGATCTTCTATTGTCCTAGACATGAGCCCACCCTAAAACAAATGTGGCATGAGCTTCAAATGTTAAAAAAGTGTAAATAGGATATTTTTAACAGTTACAACTTGTAAACATAATCCCACTTTAAACATGTAAAAAAAAACTCCAGTGTTTTGACTCTTGCTTATAACTTTTTTGGAATACAGTTTCTCTGTTAAAAAACTGGACCAGAAAAAATCAAGGTTTAATTAATGGGCCCCTTTTTGTATTTGCTTTTGCTAGGAATTCTCTGAGAAGCTCAAATTTTTACGGATTTTTAAAGTATTCATATTTTTTTAGCACAGAGCTCAGTGTAATTTTCCGGTCGTAGTTTTTTCATTTTAAATTTATAAAAAAATGTAAAATAAATCTCACGATAGAGTCTTTTAGAGTCTGGTCGTGGTTTATAAAAACATGAAAATGAGACTATTGATAAATAGGCCCCTAAGGGTAATGCCACATAAAACTCAGCCAAGAATCAGCCCCTACACTGCAATAAGCCACTTACCTTGCAGTTGCCAAACGCAACAGTATGCATTTAGGCACCATAATCTGCCACGTGGGCCTGTACCTGGGCCAATGCAATGGTGTGCAAGCAAGGTAAGCAGTGGCATAACTATAAAGAAAGCCGGCCTCCACGATAGCAGGGGGGCCCAGTGATGGGGGGCCCGGGCCACAAGGTCCCCATAGGCTTGCTAACAATTTTCTGATCGAAGGATAATCCTTCAATCGATGGATTAAAATCCTTCGAATTGTTTGATTCAAAGGATTTAATTGTTCGATCTAACGATTATTCCTTCGATCGTTCGATCAAAGGAATTGCGCAAAATCCTTCGTCTTCGATATTCGAAGTTGAAGGATTTTAATTTGGCAGTCGAATATCGAGGCTTAATTAACCCTCGATATTCGACCCTTGATACATCTGCCCCTTGATGTCTGTCCAATCTTTGGCCAGATATTGATCAAATAGGCCATTGTAATGGTCCTATACATGTCCAATACACCACCAATTTGGTCTTAAGAAACAGGTTGACAGCTTATATTGGGCTGTATATGGCCACCTTTAGACTTTTAAGGGCAGAGACACACATGGAGATTCATGGAGCTTTACTAGATTTACAAATTGCCTCTTCTTCGGGCGACTAATCTCCCTGAACTGCCTTTCTGCCGGCTAGAATGTAAATCGCCAGCAGCATGGCACTTGGAGTGCTTTGTTTTCGGAAGTCGCCCAAAGTTTCCCCGGTCGGGAAGATTAGTTGCCCGAAGAAGAGACGATTTATCGCCTGGCGACCAATCTCCCAGAATCTCCACATGTGTCTCTGCTCTAAAAGCTTGGAGCTTCTATTTGAGTTTGTTTATGCCACAAGATTATCAGGTTTAGCTTGTTTTATAATGTACCTGTGGAAAGTGGAAATATTTGTAGCAAATGTTTGCACAATATTTTTTTTTTTTACAGTTTGTAAAAACTCCCATGAACTCGAAATTCAACTAAAAAATTTAAATTTTTCAAACTCGGGTGAATGGGATCGACCCGCAAACTCGAATCGATTTGAATCAAATTCAATTCAAGTTTTTTCGATTTTCAGGAAGGCTGCAAACAACTCCAAATTGATCCAAATTGATCCCAGGACATCCCCCATAGGCTAAAATTTGAATTCAAATATTTTTAGATATATATATATATATATATATGGGATACCAATGATTTCTTAGAAAAACTTACTCAAATACCAAAGATAGAGGGGGCTTGTTGGCTTGCCACTTTTGATGTAGCAAGTTTATATACATCAATTCCCCACATGGATGGCTTAAAAGCGACTAGAATTATTCTGAATCGATCAGGCTTGTATAGTGATGCAGAAATAGAATTCTTCATGGAGATGTTGAGCTTCATATTACATAGAAACTATTTTCAATTTCGGGACAAATATTACTTGCAGGTGCGGGGGACGGCCATGGGGTCCAAGGTCGCCCCGTCATATGCCAACTCCTTCATGAGCTGGTTTGAGGATGAGCATGTCTTTCTAAATGTACTCTTCACTAGGCACTGCTGTGCCTGGTGGAGGTACATCGATGACGTGTTCCTCCTGTGGCGGGGTGACCTGGACTCCTTGGCCGCCTTCCGTGATGCAATTAATGAAGCCCATAATGACATTAAATTCACGATGACAGCTGATCTCCAGACAGTTACTTTTCTAGATGTATTGGTTACACGGACTCAGACAGGGTTCGATACCCGTATCTATACGAAGCCAACAGATCAGAATCAACTTCTGTCATATGATAGCTTTCATCCTCCCTCAGTTAAGAGATCGATTCCCACTAGTCAATTTACTAGAGTAAGTAGAATCACAAATAACCAAGTAGCTTTGGAACAAGATTTGGAACTAATGAGTAGGAAACTTAGAGATAGGGGATACCCAAGTGAGTTAATCCAAAAGAATCAACAATCAGTAAGGGAAGGGACCCTTAGGGGTCCATCTAGAGATCGGGGCACTATGGGGAACAGATTGGCATATGTATCTCAATACAACTCAGCAAGTCCAAAATTCAAATCTATACTGGACAAACATTGGCATCTACTAAGAGAAGCGTATCCTTCAATTCCAGAGTTTCAACAAGGTCCAATGATGTCCTATCGTAGAGAAGCAACCATAGGGAGTAGACTGGTGAACGCAGATATACGTACACCCCCAAAAAAGGCAATGTTTTGGGGTCCTAGGAAAGAAGGCATGTATATATGTAAGGGTCGTGCCCAGTGTCACTATGTACTTGTGGGTCCGAGGGTTTGATCATCCTCATAGGGATCAGAAGTATCAAATTAGGGGTTATTACACATGTGATTCCAATTTTGCTGTATACATGCTGGTGTGTCCGTGTGGGTTGGTCTATGTTGGGGAAACCACCCAGAAGGTTAAGGACAGGTTTTCCCAGCATAGATCAACTATACATACGGGCAACAGGTCATTGCCAGTTTCTAGACATTGTTTAGAACAGGGACATACATCTGACGAGTTGAAATTCAGGGTTATCCAACACGTTCCACCCCTAAAGAGAGGAGGGGATCGAGCCTTAGCACTAAAAAGAGCAGAAGTCAAATGGATCGACAGGTTAGGTACCCTTAGTCCACAAGGTCTAAATCGTGACTTTGATCTACATTTATTTTTGTAATTGTTTTTGCAAGTATTATCTTCTATAAGCAAGCATGTTCTTGCAAACTGATTTTTGCAAGTTTCACTTTTTGTACTCTTTGTATTTTTTTTTTTTATAATTTGCATATATTTTTTTGTATTTTTTGCATTTTTTTGTATTTTTTTGCAAATAATTTTGTAACTCCTTATTTATATCAATATCCTAATGTGCCCAAGTGATTATGACTATTTGGTATAGTGAAAAATGTCCACAATTTGCTGTTAATAGTATATTAGTATATTTTCTCTTAGCTGTAACTATGGATTCTGGATAGCAACGGGAGGGTGGAGATATGTGGTTACTGACGTGCAGATCCGTCCCTATTGTGAGGACGCGTCATCACAGTTACTTACCACGTAAGCTCCTCCTGACAAGGAAGCAAACGGTTTGTGCAATGGAGTCCTACACGCCACTACACGAGAAATACGCTTGAGAAAGGGAACTGATGCTTCCTGAAACGTCGCGTGAGTGTGGTTGAATTGAACGTTTATGCTGGACTTCCATCAGATAAGTGTCTTGCTACAAATGACGCTATTACTTTGACACTAAGAATGTTACTATTTGCTACATTTTAACAAGCTAAATAAAGGCTATGTTTTAAATATGGAGTGCGATCTGGTTGGACAAATATATATATATATATATATATATATATATATATATATATATATATATATATATATATATATATATTATATATATAGTTGGAAATAAGTGCCTGTCCCAAAGAGCTCACAGTCTATGAGGTGATTGCTATGTACTGAGGCTGCATCTAATTGCTGATAATGATAAAATCTGGGCAACAATGTTGCTTAGAAGCTCAGGAGCGGTTCCAACAATCTTACAGATATTTCACTCACAGTCTTAAATAAACATATCATTAGACCTACCTGGTAAATGAAGATAAAGGCTATAAAGATACAGCGTAACAATATTATCCAAAAAGGGGTGGGAGTAATTATATGCTTTGCAATACATGCCATTACATGCCAGCGATAACAGCCCAACCCACATGGTTCATTTACTATGTACTGGGCAATGTACACAAATAATAATGGGTAGAAAGCAGTTTTACATACTGTGCCCAGTGGTAGAGGTTCAATAAAGCACTGAGTGAATTTGGCAGCACTGCATTCTTGGGTACTGTAATGGAAACTGAAGTTTCTTCCCAAGATGGCGTCGGCGTCCAAGATGGCGACGGCGTCCAAGATGGCGACGGCGTCCAAGATGGCGACTCCTGGCCCCTCCATGTGGATCCTGCTGGTCGCAGCATTATGACGTCTGCGTCTTCCCGCAAGCCGATAGGTCGCCGGCGACGGAATGGTCGCCGGCGTCAGAACGGACGCCGGCATCAGAACGTCAGCGTCAGGACGTCATTGCGCCCAAACTTTGGCGCCAAACCTGGCCTATATAAAGCTTCTGGACACTTCTGACATTGCCCAAGTATAGGTTTATCTTCGTGAATTCCTGGGTGTGTTATTTGACTGATTCCTGTGTACCAACCTTGCCTGTTATTTCGGATTGACCCTTCGCTGCCTGGATTGAACCTTTTGCCTGAACCTCGACTATTCTCTTGCCTCATCCTTCTGTTACCACGAACTCGGCTACTACCTGCCTCCTCGTTGGTCCGCACTCCAACTGAGCCTTCGGGCCCTTACAGGTACAACATGGAGATTTCCAGAGACTCCTTTTGCGGCATTCTGATGCACAGGCTTGAAAGTGGCAAGCGGCCACTAGCATCAAAAACGAGACGCCGGCAGCGTTTCGCAAATTTTTCGGCGAAGTGAAACGGCCCAAATTCACCCATCACTAGCGCCCACAAGTTGCAGGAGAACAGCATTATACCTGAGAGTATTCACTCAACTGCTCTGTGGTTTTGCTCTCCTTGGTGCTCTTGCACTTCTGCCCAGGGCCATTATAAATATGCCTTCATATCTCTTACCCACTAGGCCAGGTCTGAGGTAGTGTAAAAAATTACATTTTGTAAGGATTAGTCTGGATTTATACACATATACACAAATTTATAAATAGCGCTATACACTCTTTTTAACTGATTCTTTACACAAAGGGAGACCAATCCAGCTTTATAAATAAACTATTTCTTTGATACCAGATTTAAAGGACAAGCAAAACTTATTTTACTTGGAGAAAACGTTTTGGGCACCTCCCCGCAGTGAATTCATTTTTTTTCTCCATGCTTAGAGATGCACTGAATCCAGTATTAGGCTCAGGATTCAGCCTTTTTTTTTACTAACCCTTATTTCCTAAAAAAATAGAACTAACCTGTGGTTCTATAACTGGTAGCACGGTGCCACCATTGTATGCTTTTTCCCAGGGATCCCTTAGCCCTAATGAGGAGGCCCATTTATCAGCATTAGTTTAGTGGTTTTAGACACCATGAAAACCCCCATTTTATCCAACCACGAATGTCAAGTAATAATATAACAAACAGGAACAAATAAAAATGCAGAAAAAAATCCAAATACTAATTGAATTTTTCGTGCAAGTACAAACAATACAAAAAAAAACACCTGGCAACCTCTAAAAGCTTGAATTTAAAAAGATTTTACAATTGGAAACAGCCAAATACCATTGACTTTTAAATGACCTTGACAGTTTTTAGATGGCAAATAATTGTATTAGTGTATTTTTTTTCTTTTAATAAATAACCATTTTTTTCATGAGTTAGGGTTAATATAATCCATGATTTTTTTAGCGTTATAAAATTTGATGAACAAAAGAAATAGAAAGAGAAGGGAAACTGCTCTTGCTTGGCATTTTTTTGAAAAGGGGCACAGAGTTGCCCAATTGAGATGGCAGATATTGGAAATAATTGTTAGAAGTGACCAGCAGGATTACAAAAGAGAATGCCACTGGATCTGGGCTTTACAAACAAAAGTCCCACAGGGACTGAATGAGGAATTTAATTTGGCCTGTTATCTATAAAGTTGTTAATATGTTGCTTTCTTCTCTCTATGTTACATATATGAGAACTGAGTCGGTATGTTGCAAGGGCAAGGTAAAAGCAATTTCCTCTTTGTAACAATATGGTATGCATAGATGAGGGCAAGGTAATGTTTCAAGCCTGTGCAATGTGATATATTGTTTTTAATTTTTGTGAAATTATTTTAATTTTTCCCACAGATACTTTTTGGTAAATAATTACTGCACTGGATTTTTTCGAAGTTCTTTGGACTTATACATTTTTGGGACTATCAAGGGTATCCGGAATTTTTTGGACTATTTGGGTACTGGATTCATGATTGGATTAAATATGGACTTTTTGCACAATCTTTCTAATCAAATGTTCTAAGGTGTTCTAATTAATTGGCAATTAATTATGCATTATGGTGGGTTTAAATGTGCATCATTGGTGTGGTTTGCTAGTCTGACGAAGGGGTAAGCCCCCGAAACGTTACGTTGAATAAACACGCAGGGCTTGGCCCGCTTGCATTAATGTCCTGAGTGCTGGAAAAAATATTGTGGGAAGGAAAGGGGGGTCAGTAATGCAAATTGTTGTGGAACAATTCCAGGGCAGCAAACTCGACTGCAATATTCTTTATTGGGAAGCAGAGTTACACAACATGTTTCGGCCTATGCCCTTTGTCAAGTGTAAAGGAATCCGAATCTTGTGAAAGCTGGTGCTCGATGAAGGAGGTATTGGCAGCCTCCACGACAGACAGAGAAGTAGAAAATCACCAGCACAACAGGATATTTCTAGCAGGGAAACTCTTTCTCGTTTATTATAAACTAGCAAAGGTTTCCCTGCTAGAAATATTCTGTTGTGCTGGAAATAATATTGTCTCCATTTATGTCCGTTATCAACTGTACATTCTACTGGACCGTTTGGATAGATAATCGTTTGCATGATGTATGTCAGTGCTCCAATGAAGCGGCACAGGAAATGCCAATGTTTTCCATATGACTAAGAGGCCTGTATTTAGTAGCAGATCATAGACTAATGGTGACTCGTTGCGGGAAATAACCAGAGAGATCCGATGAATCAAAACTGACACCAAATCCGATAGCTATCCAACCAGTTTATTTATTCAGATCTGACAATATAGTAATTCTACATAATTCTGCATAATTTACATGTCAGGCAGGAAGAGATTCCAGTTGTCACAGGCATTCTGTTATCCAGAATGCCGAGGACCTGGGGTTTGTCGTGCACATGATTCATATAATTATTCTGTGCCTTTTTTCCATATCAAATATTTGACTCAATATTCTTAGTGACCAATGGGGGTGGGAACTTCTATATAACTTCTGCCAGAAAATGGAAAATCCTAAGGCTCATATAGACCCAGAAAAGGGTGGTCTTAGGAGCACTAGGGAACCCTGAGCACAGACAGAAAAACTCTGCTACTTTAATCAGCAAGAATGCCAGGTTAGGCCTGAAGGGCCACATAATGGTCTCCCTACAGACATAGTGCTAGTGACACTAGATAGAAGCTTAACAGCACAGGCAATACTAAAAGTATTGGAATTCAGTACACAAAGGCCTTCAGCAGTGGCAGAACTACCGGGGGAGCAGGGCCTGCACACCCTCAGGGCCCCCCGGCAGCTCGCACGCCACTGAAATCCGGGCCTCGCGTACGGAGGGGGGCGGGGGCCCGGCTAGGGCCCGCCCCCCTCTAGTTACGTTACTGGCCTTCAGAGATAAGACAAATGTTGGTGGCAAATTTCCGCACTACTGTGATAAAATACAAATACAGTTATAGGATTCTTCATCCGGAAACCTGTTTTCCAGAAAGCTCTGTATTACAGGAAGGCCATCTCCCATAGACTCCGTTTTATCCAAATAAGCCAAATCTTTAAAAATGGTCTCTGTTTTCTCTGTAATAATAAAACAGTACCTTGTACTTGATCCAAACTAAGATAAAATTAATCATAATTGGGGCAAAACAATCCTATTGGGTTTATTTCATGTTTAAATAAGTTTTAGCAGATTTAGGGTGGTGGCAGGTGAGATTAGTCACCCAGCGACAAATCTTCTCGATGCGGGCGTCTAATCTCCCCAAAATGCCTTCCCAGCCGGTAAGAATACGAACCGTGGGCGGCTTGCGAAACGCTTCGGATTTTCCATGTCTCCTGAAGTTGCCTCATGAGGAAACTTCAGGGGACTTCGGAAATCCGAAGCAAATCATATGCTATCCCGCCGGTGATTCCTGCCTGTGAGGCGACTTCGGAAATCGGAAGCGGTTCGTATTTTTGCCGGCTGCGAAGGCATTTCGGGGAGATTAGTCACATTCATAGAGCAGATTTGTTGCTGGGCGACTAATCTCCCTGTCTGACACCACCCTAAAGGTATAGAGAAGCCCAAACTATAAACACCAGTTTAAACTGACATGAACTATTTAAAGTTAACATTTAGCCTTTGGGGTTAGTGATCAGGAAGTGTAAATAGCCAAAGAAAAACAGAAACTGCCCACCATACAAACAGCTTATAAGGTCCAGTAGTTTACAGGTATTTATACTTCCTTGACAGAAAGTCATACTCCTTTCTGGACTTCCATGGTGACTTTTTACTAATATAACAAGAACCCAAAGCAAAGTAGTTTGCAAACCAAAATGCACTTGCTTTATGGCAGAAGTAAAGAAAATTCTGGTCATGACTGAGGAAAAATCTGGTTAGAACAAGGGGTTATTCTCCTAGTCATGGGACAGAGCACATTTTTGGACACCTGAGTCATAATTTGTCCGTAAACATCTCTTACCTCGGTTGTGCCTTTATGTTACTCATCAGCAAAGGTCATGCAAACTAGTATTGCTTTGAAGATACCTCCTGTTGATTTGTGTTAATTACATTTTAAGTCATCTATATTCCCTATGACAGGGGTTTGCTAGGACACTCGTAACCTACGCAAGAGAGGCCTCAGGTAGACATGTACATGGTTTATGGTATTCCTACTATCTATACCTTTGTTTATCTAGTTTCACAAAAATGATTAATGGCATCTCCCCTGTCATTAACATAAGAGTTAAAAGCCATTTAGTCTTGTATTTACTTATTCTGTGATGGGTCCTTCAAATGCTTCAGACTATTCTACAATAAAGAGGCTAATGCTCTAGTGAGACAGGCAAGTCAGGAAATCACTGAGCTGAGCAAATGGAAGGTATAGACAGACTCCCTCTAATTCATGTCATTCCTACCTGCCTTTTTTGCACTGGATGTCTTCAGGCACTGGGCACAAGAATTTCAGGTACATAAGGAAAGGGGTGTGTAAGAAATACGTCATCAGTTGCTCAACTTGTTCCTCTGCTCTCCATACAAATACCTGAGCCCATAACCTCGGGTGCCATTCATTTGCTGGGATCGCCCAGTCTCATCTGGAGATACTATTTGTTATCTAGGCTCCATACAGCAACTTCAAAATGACTGCCTTCAAAGGAATATGGACAAGACCATTTTGGACCTCTATGGCTGGGGAATTCTTAGCTGTTTTTCTTTTTCTGGTTGTTAGTTTAGGTTCCACAGCGGGGATAACCATACCAGGACCCAGTGACACGCACATTGCATTCTGCTTTGGATTTAGCATTGCCATCCTAATTCATTGCTTTGGGCACATATGTGAAGCCTACTTGAATCCTGCAGTAGCATTGGCCATGATTTGCACAAGGAAAATCACAGTGGCCAAAGGCATATTCTACATCGTTATTCAGTGTCTGGCAGCAATCGCTGGTGCTGGGGTGGTAGCACTGGTTACACCCAATGACAAGTGGCCAGTGGGAATAACTAAGGTATCTCTCTCTCTCTCTCTTATCTATCTATCTATCTATCTATCTATCTATCTATCTATCTATCTATCTCTCTCTCTCTCTTATCTATCTATCTATCTATCTATCTATCATCTATCTATCATTTATTTATTGCTCTCGCTCATCTATCTATCTATCTATCTATCTATCTATCTATTATCTATCTATCTATCTATCATCAATATTTTTATAATTAATAAAACAAAGAAGTGCTTAGAGACACAGCAATATTCTTCCATTCTTCTTTCTGCCTCTCACATTTCTAGTAACCACGTGTAAAGCCAAAGCTGCTTCTAATCAGATTGGGGAAGCAGTTTAGCTTTCTAGCCCCAGGTCCTGTTTTGTTAGGCTATAGTAGAAAAAGAGTTTCTGGATAAGGATATAGAGTAAACAAATATTTAGCTGACAAAGAAATAAATGTATATTTTCCTGATTAGGAAGTCAGAATTGCAAAGAAAAATGTCTTTGTCCAGCAAGTTCAGCAGCATTCTAAGAGCACCTAGTATTTTAGAAATATTAATAAAGTTTTCAGAAACATCATGATACGGAATAAGGAAAAACGAATATGTACATTTTTCTGGATGTTGTTCAGAGAAAGGCAAACAAACCCAAAGCAGACTAGCTACCAGTTTAACCCAGTAAAGGTGGAAACTACTTTAAGACCCCAAAATGATAATTGGATACCTCCATGTATTAATCATACAGAAGCTGTTAGCAAACTCCCTTTTAATTTTCCCCTTTATGTTGTAATGACATAACTTACAGCAATATAAGAAATATTCTATATGTGTCTATATGAATGTCATAAAAACCTCCAACACACTATAACAGCTTAGATAGCGATGTCTGTCCCTTTAAGACAAACTTATGGTAACCATTTGAGTGCTGTGTCCACAGAATTTCACAGTACAAGTTCCTTATAATGCTCAGACCAGATGTAAAGATCTGCTTATTTGGCAAGGTCACCAGTCAAGTGGATCTTTCCCCAATATACCCACCTTGAGTGAGTGATATCCAGCTGATTGGAACAAACAGCCAGTAATGCAGGTCGCCAGGCGTTGAGCTGATGCAGTCCTAGCTCCATTGGGATTTATAGTAAATCTGCCTGATCAGCCAGATATCGGCCAGGAAGGCTCATTGGTAGGCCACATCCATTGGCCAATAAGCTGCTAACTCAATCAGAAGGGGCCAAATCGTCAGTTTAAATCTCCCCAAATATGGCTACCTCAAGTTTATACAACCACATTTTCAGCATCAAAATGGGAAGAGCCCAGCTGTGCCCTAGTTGTACCAGCTCAAGATCTGGCATTTGCAAGTTACCCTTTAAGGGTACAGATACCATCAGTTGTACTTGGCCCCTTATTCCCTCCCCAGCACAATGACAGAGGTGGGACTTGGGCCAATGACATCATTCTCGTTCTGCTACTGATCAAAATGGTGGGACAAAACATTCAAATATAAAACATCTATTTTATAAAGGACTAGTTTAGATTTGGTGCCTCTTAATTCAATTTTCCATCACATATATTTAGTGCGGTCTTAAATATAGTTGTTTCCGGGGCAGCCATCAGGGGGGGACAGGGGGGAGAGTTGTAAGGGGGGCCCTGCCACGCCACACTTACTTTATTAGCCGGGCCCCCCATCTTTCTGAGAGCTGCTGACTTCAGGAAGGCATGGACGTTTAAGGGGCCCTGGCCACCAATTTTCTCATAATGGAGGGGGGCCTGGCCACCAATTTTGGCCACCAATTTTTTTTTCTCATGTGGGGTCCTAGCCACCAATATTTTTTAATGGGGGGGGGCTGGCCACAAATGTTTTTTATGGGGGGCCCTGACCACCAATATGTTTTTATTTTTTATTAACGTGTGGGAACCCTAGCCACCAATATTTTTTTTTTTTTACTGTGTGGTGGGGGGCGGACCTGTGGGGTGGGGAGGGTGGACCTGTAGGTGGGGCTTGCGGTGGGTGCAGCCCAGGGGGCCCAGGAAATTTTGTCTTATGGGGCCCTGCGATTTCTGATGGCGTTCCTGGTTGTTTCTAATCATTCAGTATTTCCAATGATTTATAGAAATAGTAATTTTTGTATGCAGAGTCTTCTCCTCTGTCTCTGATGTCCGGGGCTTCACTTTATATGAGTTAAACCTAGATCTGAAGTTAGTACAGGGGCCAAGGGGCCCACTGAGTCTATCACGGTATCGGCATTTCTGAGCAACTCAAACCCCCACATAAGAAAGGCTTTCAAACTATTTGGACATTCTTTTGGCAAGGAAAGTCGGTACAATTGTATTAAGCTTTGTCCTTTTTGGGCCTTGAAAAATATATTTTTGCAGATAGGAACCATAAATGTCTTCCTTGTATAGGGTTCATGTAAATAAGTGGGATTCTGTCCCAGAGCTGGGAACTCTCTATCTGAACACTGAAATAACATATCTGTGCTGGTGATATATATAGATGACTACCCCTCCCTGAGTGGCAATAAAGGTACCCCATACTTCCAACTGGTTATTTCCTATTGTCACTAATGTTGGTGGTATGACAATAAGTAACCCACTCTCAAGTTGAGATATTTATGACTTATCGCTCCTACTCTGTTTGTTCACAGTTGCCCCCAGTTCTTGTATGGTGCATTGTATTTAGTTAGTGGCACAACTGGGTAGCATGCAACTAATAGACCAGCAAAGACCAGAGAGCAGTGGTTAATGTAGCAGGCTCTGAAATTATCCCCTGCCTGAGATGGGGTAGATATTTCTAAATCTATCTAGAGACCAATGCTGTTTCCCTTGATTGCAGCCCATGCGAAAAAAATGAATGCACAAAACTATTATATCACCAACCTGAACAACTATGTCACATTAACAAAAATAGTGGTTTAAAATGAAAATATCTAGGGATGCAGATAAGATTCAACATTTTTCAGCAGGAATCATTTAAATTAAAATGCCTGGCCAAATCAAATCCTTAAAATCACATGAATTATTGACACACAAACAAGTCTAAAAAGGTTTTTTTTTTGGCACTAATTGGCAAATTAGGATTCGGTTCGGGATTCAGCTGAATCTTTCATGAAGATTCAAGATTTGGCTGGATCCTAAAATAGTGCATTTGGTGTATCCCTAAAGATATCACACAGATCAATATTTCAGTGTAGGATTTGTTATTGAAGAGTTAAGGATCTGAATACTTTAACAAGGCATGGTACATTATATAATTGTTAATGAGAGTTACTGTTTAAACATGAATTATTTCTTGCCAGGAACATGAAACTATATCGCACGGCCAGGCGCTCCTTGTGGAAACGCTTATTACGTTTCAGTTGGTCTTCACAATATTTGCTTCATGTGACAAAAAAAGAACTGATATCAAAGTCCCCATTCCTCTTATCATTGGATTGTCTGTAACAATCGGACACCTTTTTGCAGTAAGTTTGTTTAGCATTTCCTTCTTGTTTGTTGTTTTAAATGTGACGGGACAGTTATTGTCAAATCATAAGGCTGCACCTTCTGTAAGTATGCCCATGACTAATGCGGGAGGAATTGTCGAAAAGTGAGTAATGCATTCAAATGAGTTGTGGCGGTGTTAATATCCGGTGTAGCAGTTGGAAGTACAGATTTGAGATCTCTTATCTGGAAACCTGTTATCCAGAAAGCTCTGAATTATGGGAAGGCCATCTCCCATACACTCCATTTTAAGCAAATGATTTACATCTTTAAAAATGATTTTTCTTTTCTTTATAATAATAATAATAATAATAATAATAATAATAATAATAATAATAATAATAATAATAATAATAAAACCATGCCTTGTACTATGCATGAATCCATATTGAAGGTAAAACAATCCTACTGGGTTTATTTCAGGTTTAAATGATTTTTTAGCAGGCTTAAGGTTTGGTAATCCAAATTACAGAAAGATTCCTTATCCGGAGGACCTATGTCTCTGGACAATATACAGTGTATCCTATACCTGTATTTGTAAATGTGTATTTCTCTGTTACGGGAGTCCTTGGATTACTATCATGTCCAGGCTGGTGGTATTGTCAGGGTTCCCTTGTGTCCATGGGTCTTAAAAAGCAAAGACTGGGCGTGCTGATTGGCTGTTACCTCAAGTATCTTTGTGCATAATGTCAATGTGCACTCGCATCATCGCATGCATTCCAACCCTTTGCAGTTGAATCCATAAATGAGCCCTCAAGTTCCCTATTATATTCATACAAGTCACACTAGGGTCAGTTTCATCTGGAGCCAATTAAAGTATCCTCCACCCAAAAGCAGTGTACATCTTAGCAACTAATAATTCATTCAATAAACACAGTCAGCTGATTAGAAGACCTGCTACATTGTCTAAAAAATCTGAAACAGACAGTGGTGTAACTAGATTTAACTGGGCCCCAGAGCAAATTAATTTTACGGGACCAAACATATGCAGAGCTTGTCCCGTTTTACCAATATATATTGAAATTGCTCATTAATTAGGGCCTCATGGGGCCCCTATACCTCCTGGGCTCCCCTCCAGCCGCAGGGTCTGCCACCTCTGTAGTAACGCCTTCGGAAACAGAGAACAGAAAGTTACAGTTACACTGCTTTTATTTACATTTACATGCTATTGAAAGATATATGTATGTATATTTTCATTTATATAGTGCTACCTATGCATACAGCACTGTGGAGCAGAACAATAAATTAGTAAAACAAAAAGGGGTCAATACAATAATAAATACAAAGTACAGTTACCTAATTATCATAGAGACAGGAGGAAGGCGATCCCTGGCTCGTATTGTGTCAGTTATGGTGTGAGTTATATTCTTTGTATGACAGATTACTCTGCAGGGCACTCATGGGAGTATAGACCCTTTGAGAACAATGAAAATACAGCTCAGAGTTCTCTTCTGAGCACATCTGCATTTTATTTTCAGCCAGACTTTTGAGTTATAGACTTAAAAAAAATCTCAGGGGTCAATTCCCCATGCAAGTGGTTTGTCAAATTAGAAGGCTCAATGCACAGGTGGACATTGTCTATCTAAACGACTGTAAGATCAGGTCACATTGGCAATCTGATGTTGATCTGGTATTGTCCGTTAGATATGCGAGGTATTAGTAACATCCATTGTATTTTACTAATCAGATCAATATATAAATGCCAACATGACCTGATCTCTGTGTCTAAGTGCAGGGAGCTTCCATCAATCAGAGCTGGGATACAGGGAGAAGTTGTTTTCCCTTCTGTCTTATATGCTATATTTCTCATATGAAAACAATAATAATAATATTGTACTTTTGAATCTTCTTAATTGCTAACTCTAACCACGCCAAGTGGCACACAATCAATATATTTAATCTATATTATACATTGAACAATTTAATGCACAATAAATGTTGCTGTAATGTCTCTTTTATTTTTAGATC
This sequence comes from Xenopus laevis, assembly GCF_017654675.1. Classification (NCBI taxonomy): domain Eukaryota; kingdom Metazoa; phylum Chordata; class Amphibia; order Anura; family Pipidae; genus Xenopus; species Xenopus laevis. Next base: position 133,719,489 of record NC_054381.1, on the reverse strand, counting down.
AAGTATACGGGTGCCAGCATGAATCCGGCAAGGTCTTTAGGAACAAGCGTTGTTTTCAATCATTGGGAGAATCACTGGGTAAGTAACTTTGGCCACTATGGTCAGTGCTTGTATGGCTGCCTTATGTTTAACACAAATGATGCCTTGTGTTTAACACATGTTTTATGAAAGTAAACATGCAAAGTTTGGATATAACTAGTTATAGCACAAACCACAGGAAACCGCAAATAACATACAGTAGAACCCCTATTTTAAGTTTTTCAGCAGACCAGAAAAATATGGTGTAAAATACAGAAATAAAAATAATATAATCAGGGAAAATTAAAAGCAAGGGATTCACTATAAGTGTTTCAGCTTCTCACACACACAAAGTACTGATCAAATTGTTAGCACATTAAGGGGCAGATTTATCAAGGGTTGAAGTGAATTAGAGGGAATTTTCGAAGTAAAAAAATTCAAAGTAATTTTTTGGATACTTCGACCATCGAATAGGATACTATGGGGACCTTCTAGAGCATTTTTCTAAGTTATTTGAAGTCGAAGGAAAACCGTTCGATCGATGGATTTCATGGCCAAACGCAAATGGCCAAGTTTGATGTAAAAAAACTTCGACTTCGATATTCGAAGTATTCCAATTCGATGGTCAAATTTCGAAGCTTTTTTTACTTCGAAATTCGACCCTTGATAAATCTGCCCCTAACATTAGTTATTCTCTTATTATCATTATCCTTTATTTATAGAGCAAAAACATAGCACTAAGTTTGCTCTTTAAAAGTAGAATATTGTCTATGAATGACTAAGTGGGTGTTTTCTGTGTTTTCTAAGAGAATATTTTCCTACAGGGCAAACACACCCTGTGATGTAACTCTGCACATACTTGTCTTATCCTTACTCTGTATTTCCTGTTCTCTGACATCTTTAAACCTTTAGCCTCTCACGTCGTATCCCTTCTTGCTCACTTATAAAAGCCCATCAAGCTCTTTGGATTGGGTATCATTTTCCGGCACAATTAGTGGAGAACTACAATGAGAATAATAAAAAGTTAAAAATGTTTAGGGGAACAAGTAGAGTTCGAAAAAGACAACAGTCTACAGCATTGTTTTCTAAATGTCAACTAGATGTTTTTCCAGGTTCAATATCAAATAGATTTGTCAATCTAATGGATAGGGTAGATTTGATTCAATTTCAGAAATATTTCTCAAAAATAACAAAAACAAGGTTAAAGCTTTAAAAATATAGTCTATTTAGCAGCCATTAAAATAAAAGACTGAACCTGATAGATTATCACCCTAAGGGTTTCATGCTTACCCAGCTCATAATTATAGGGCCTCATCTATAAGGGTCAGGTCTTTACTTTAATGGAACTGAAGTTTTTGAAGCCTTAGAAAAACATGGCTCAAATGTTACATGTGAAATATTAAAGGCATGGCATCTGTTATCCAGAATGCTTAGGATCTAGGGTTTTCCGGATAAGGCATCTTTCTATAATTTGGATCTCATTTAAAAATGAATGAAACCCAGTAGGATTGTTCTGCCATTTAAGGATTCATTATATCTTAGTTGGGATCAATTACAAGGAACTGTTTTATTAGTACGGAGAAAAAGGAAAGCATTCTTAAAAAAGTGATTTAATTAAAACTGACTCTATGGAAGATCACCTTTCCATAATGCAGAGTTTTCTGGATAATGGGTTTCCGAATAAGAGATCCCATACCTGTATAGGTAACACAGCCCTTAGCATCAGTGAGTTCATTGTCACATACTAATGATCAACATTTATATTGACGTATAAGCATAGGGCAAATGGGCATTAGCACAGATAATGGTTGTCCTTGCCAAAGAAGGGAAATTGGGGGGGGGGTGTAATTTTCATCTTCTTTGTGCAGGAGCATCTTTTTAAGGTCTGGAGTTGAAACAGGGCCAGGTACTATTGATGCCCAAGGCAATAATACCTGACCCTCCCTGTTGATATTAATTTATATTTTTCTTTAAAATTTACTAAAAATGACCGACCATCTCTATTTTCTTACAGATCTATTGGCTTGGTCCTATGATGGGGGGTGTCCTGGCCAGTTTCCTCTACGAGTACTTATTCTGTCCCGACCCAGAAGTTAAATTACGCCTGCAAGCCAATTTTTCAAGGCAACGAAATGAGGATGAGTCTGTCCAACTGAATGTGCATCCAGGCGGCGGTGGTGGAGAATACAACAAACTGGAAGCCACTGCATAAAACTATGGAACTGTGTCATTTGTGGAATTCCACAAAAGGTTTTTCGTGAAAATGCTTTTGTATAACATAGCAACGCTGTTACTTGTGATACCAAGCAAAATGGCTACTGCTGTTTGACAAACAATTTCTCCAGTCAGAACAATACGCATAATTTGTTATTTTAATGGAGGGCAGGTTACTGCCCTACTGATATGACCACTATGGAGACCAGAAATGTAGACATAAGGTTAGAAACTTGCCCGCTTGTCTATTCAAAGATGGTGGTGGCCCTGATAAAGCAGGAAGACCGGGGCTCGTCAATTTATATTTATTTATTTAGTTTGTTTTTTAAACATTGCATTTGAAGAATGTACTCTTTTTACAATTAATTCTGAAAGAGAGAATACTTTTGAGCAGAGCAAACAGGGAGGGTGTGCTGTTTGAGCTCAAACTCTTCATCTGTGCTGCTTGTGCTCTCATGCATAACAAAGGACTAAATGTAGAAATTGCATGGGGCAGGAGTAGGGTTGCCACCTTTTTTGGACAAAAATACCGGCCTTCCTATTTATTTATATTTTTCCCCTATTAATAACATTGGGATCAACCATCATTTTTACCGACCAGGCCAGTAAAATACCAGCCAGGTGGCAACCCTAGGAGAGATCCTTTGCATATTCCCTTGGGAGGATCTACTGTAAAAAGGGTTTATCCACCTCAGAACAACTGATAGAGTACATTTTCAAAAGAATTCCGAATCACCAGGGTTATGTTGAGTATAATGTTGTTATATTGTAATTTTAATGATTTATAGAGATTTTCCTTTCTCCTTAAGCTGCTCATCAGATATATTGTACATTTCAGGCCTCTGAGCATACTGCCTCCCTCAGCTCAGAGTCATGTTATATTGAAAAGAGAAGGTTACTGGTGGAAATTTGTGTAGTATTTATAATATTTATAATACACAAAAGCCATGAATATCCTGTAAATTATATCCTTATAAACGGTGAGTTCTGATGTCATCAGTTATAAACGGTGAGTTCTGATGTCATTTCTGTCACATGACTCACTGAAATTTGTGTATTATAATAAATAAAGTACCCCCAGTTGCAAAATATGAGGATATTAGAAGTTACCTCGGATTTCATGACCTGTATAAAAACACTCGGCCTTCGGCCTCGTGCTTTAATATGGTCATGAAACTCCTCGGTAACTTATAATATCCTTATATTTTACAAGAGGGGGTACTTTATTCACTATATATATCTGATGACTACATAATAATTTCAGGTACTACTAGTTGGAATCAAGTACAAGGTACTGTTTTATTTTTACAAAGGAAAATCATTTTTAATAATTATATTTATTTGATTAAAATGGAGGCTGTGAGAGATGGCCTTCCCGTAATTCAAAGCTTTCTGGATAACCGGTTTCTCGGATAATGGATCCCATACCTATATCTACATGTCAGTGTCTGTATAATAATGTGCCCAGTATTTATAGTGTTTAAGGCACAGATATTCTGTTTGCGGTTTGCCTTCTCTGCTTTTTAAGAGGTACTTTGCATTCCCGGAAGCGGCTTCTATTGTGGCATTCGGCTCTGATCTTTGGTTGCTTTCTTCTGATTTCGGCAATGGTTCTTCCCTCTGGTACCTCGCTCGGTTGATGGACTTCAAGGCTTTCTCTTGGACTACGGTTTCGTCCTCTTCCCTGTTGGTCTGTTTCTCGGACGGATTTCTTTGGCAACAACTTGGCTTTCTGTTCCTAATTGGTGCTCTTAGCTGCCTGGTTTATTAATTGAGCAACATCTAATACTGGTTGTTTCCCTGCAAAAAAAAATTGAATCTTGGTTTAAATATGCTATGGGAAGTGTGAACATTTAGCCTATGATTAAGTATCTGCATGATATGAAACGCGTAAGTAATGTGTACTGGAATAAACTACTTAATAATTTGACAAGCCTGCATGGAAGATTGGTCTCTGCTAGTGCCTGCCCTTTTTCTTTATACAGTGGTGCGCTCCCCAAGCTGAGGGTTCAGGGCAGCGCAAGATCCTGGGTACCAATTGCCCAGTGTAGGGACTAAGTGCAGTGTTGGACTGGGCTGGCAGGACACTGGGAAAAAACTCCTGTGGGCTCCAGCCCTTGTGGGCCCTGTTGGCCCAGACCCAATCCTTGGAGGAAGCCCGAAGCGGCTTATGTCTCCCTTGACCCTCAGCACGGCTGTACTAAACAGATGGTAGGCACAGGGGCAGCTTGCGGCTCAGGGAGGGGAGCCAGAGGGTGATTTGTGTCTGGGGTTGGGGGCCTGGAGGGGTGGTGGGGGGCCCCTTGCCCCCTAGTACAACACTGACTAAGAGTACAGACTTAGAGATGTAGTGATTCCCCTGGATTCCACATAGAGAAAAGGCTGAAAGCTGGGTGTACCTTCATTGCTACTGTGTATGTTCTCTTCCTTGCAGGGACTAATACTGACCATTGGTGTTGTGAGTATATGCTTATCAATTGTTGCTCTATGTTCCTGCTTGGTTACCGGTATGTACACTCCTTTGTGGACTATCCTGTTCAATAAATATGTTCTCTGGTTAAGTTGCAAAAACCAGTGGTGCACGATTAATGTGCACTGCACATATTTACAGTTGTACTACACCCTGACTCCACACCATTGTGAGCAGGGCCGGACTGGGAGTAAAAAGCAGCCCGGGCAAAATAATCAAAGCAGCCCACATGTAAAGACAGAGGGGCAAATTCACTAAACACCGAAGCGCCTAATAATAGTGTGAATACGCTAGCGTAGTGCATTTTCGTTAATTCGCCGCTTCACTAACGAACGCTGGTGTAAATTCGCTAGTGTTACTTCGCACCCTTACGCCTGGCGAATTTGCACAACGGACGTAACTACGCAAATTCACTGACGTGCGCATTTTTCTGAACGCTACCTTTTATGCCAGACTTCCTTCGCCACCTCAGACCAGGCGAAGTGCAATAGAGTAGATAGGGATTGCTTCAAAAAAAGTTTTTCATTTTTCTAAGTCCCAAAAAACGCTGGCGTTTTTTTTCTTTTTTATGGGTGATAGACTGAAAAAGATTGAAAATTTTTTGGGGCTCCCCTCCTTCCCCCCTACATTTCCTAACTCATGGCAACTTAACTATACAGTGGGCACATGTGTAGGGCAAAATAACAATTTTATTTGCTGTTTTGAAGATTTCCCAGGCTTGTGTAGTTCTGCTACATATTCCTCCATTGTAACTTTGTATGCAAATTAACCATCGCTAGCGTAACTTCACTTTGCTTGGCGAATTAAGCTAGCACAACTTCGCAACCTTACGCTACCCCTTAGTGAATTTGCGTAGCGCGTTGGCGAAAATACGTCTGGCAAAGTGTGGCATGCGGACGCTGGCGCAACTACGAAGCTTAGTGAATTTGCCCCACTATGTTTTGTACTCATCCACACATACAGTATATTGGGGTAAAACTGCAAAAATGAAGAAAGCACTCACTGAACTAGAACTCATCAAGTCGTCCCCCCCCCCAACAGTCCACATTGTGGCTGGTACCTGCGCAGCACGAAACATTCTTAGCAATAAAAACAAAGCACTTGTTGAACTAGAACTCCCCAAACCCCCCCTCCCCCCTCAACAGTCCAGATTGTATCAGATTGTGGCTAGTACCTGCGCAGCACATAATATTTTTAGCAATAAAGTCAGTGATCCCTCTCCCAGGCTCCCTTCCCGTGTCTGTAGCTTTAAACTCCTCTACTGAACAGTACCTCTTACAAGGACCTCACATGCCGACGGATTACAATGCAGAGAGGCAGGTCTAGATGAGGCGAGTCACATGACGAGCTGTGGCGTCTCCTATTCGAGCAAACAGTCCAGCCAGCCCAGCGAAGCTGCGGGGGGAGGAAGGGGGAGCGGCGTCCTGTCACAGAGCACAGCAGAAGAGTCTCTCTCCTAATAATACAGGCAACCGAGCGTTTCAAGCTGGGCCGCATGGAACTCTATTCAGGGCTGCCCTATTGTTGTGCCGTTTTTTCTTTTCTTGCCTTCATTCAAGGCGACGGAGGGGGAAACACAACTTATCTCTCTGTTCAAGAGCGGCCCACTTGAACAAGAAATAGAGAGGCCCCACGGGCAATTGCCCGAGTTGACAGGTTGCCAGTCCGGGCCTGATTGTGAGGTCTTAACTCACAAGTATTGGGGTAAAGCTCATAGTTAGAGAATGGTGACACTTAATTTACTATAGTGTTACATGTGTATGCACTAATGTTCGAATTTTCTGTCTCAGTGAGTTACACCCATGGAGCTATCATTCTTACCCCACAAGTTATAAAACATTAGGGCTTATTTCCAAGCACAACCATGATATGTGCTTGCACAAAACTTGTTGCAGTTCTTGCGCCAATTAACAAAAAGTTAATTTTCTATATAATTTACAGAAGGGGTACAAAATCTATAACTATCATCATAAGCTGTTGAAAGTACAACATTTTCGAAGATTATGAAACAAGCACTAGCAGTTGTTTATATCCACAATAATATACTCCTAATTGATATTTTCTAAAACCTTTCCCTCTCTTTTACAGTTAATGCAAGTCTTCAACAGCCCATTTTCTTACACTATTTATTAATTATTCAAACGTCAAACACCAGCTTATTTTTTATTATTTTTATTAATATATAAAAATATATATATACATTTAAATAGATTGTATAAAAATAAAACATTTGGTAAAGTGTATAAAGTAGATGGACTGTGGCCCCTACATTGTGTTCCCAACCCTTTCCCTCCTTTCCCTTTTGGGAACATAATAAAGGAGCCACATTTCAGATCTTGCAAGGGTAGAATCAAATTTTGGATTTATATATTGTTCTTCCATTCCCTTCCTAAGTCTTGACAAAGTCTTCTTAATGAGGTGTTGCAAGAGAATCTTTAACTTGAATGTCTTATTTCTTTGCTCCTAGGAGAAAATGTTTTTAATGTTAGACAAGAAGATCTGTGTTTTATATCTATGCACATGATAGTGGACTGTAACTGGTTAGCTAAGTTAGTAATTGATAGAAGCTTTCACGATTTAAAGCAGAACTGGTTGGAGCTAAAGCCATTAGTAATTAAAAAAAACTAATTACACCTGAAAATAAAAATGCCCTAAAAGCATTAATACTTAGGGGCATATTTTGCATGCTTGTGATGTAATGTCACAATTATTTGGATAGTGATCAAAACTAGGAATCCTTAAATCCATAGAGCCTGGAATAACCACATAGGCATTAAAGATTTCCCAGTAATTGCTTTTTGTTTGTAGAGAATATGAGTAATTTGCATTACCTTTCTTTATATGCTCTGCTATGCTATATTGCACCTCGTCTTCATCTCGATTATATGTAATGAATCGGTGGAATGGGAGTTGCTTTGCGAATGGTCTTTTGGCTGGATCCTTCTGAAGACATTTATAAATAAATCTTTGGAATTTATTACTCCTGGGGAGAAAGAAACAGGGCGGAAGTGTTACTGATGATGTAATAAAACACAGAGCCAGAATTATTCAAAAAGAACACTGAAGTCTGTTGGGTAATAGGAAATTAAAATGGGAGATATGTTTCATTTCATTGAATCATTTTGGCCAACAAAGTGTAAGCTCTTGAATTTATATTTCATTGTTACAGAATGGGTGATACCCCCTGACCTTCCTAAAAACACTCCTCCATAAATTAACATAAATGCGCAACAAAATGTTATTTAAGATTACTTACGAGGATCATATTCTGCCATTTCTATGGCTGTGATTCCTAAAGACCACACATCCACCTAGTAAATAAAAACAAAAAGCAACACCCATTTAGCAAACAAATTATGATCCTTGTTACATATGATAAAGATACTTCTACTGACTATCCCTCCTCATCCTGTCTCAGGGACAATATGGGATGCTAAATGACTAATACATTAGAACCAAGCTATGTTGAATTACTATGAAACATTTCCAGTAGCCGACTTCAAAAAAAAAAAGCTCTATAAATTACATTACGGGTAGTCAGATCGCGGGACCGCATCAACAAACAGATGCGGCCGCGATCCGACAGGATTTTTAGTCCTGTCCGATCGGCAACTGCCCGACTTTCGGCCAGGTATCGATCGGGGAAGCCCGTTGGAGGGCCCCATACATGGGCCAATAAACTGCCGATTCGGTCTGTCGGCAGCTTTTATCGGCCCGTGTATGGCCACCTTAAATGACAAAGATCATTTCAGATCAATTCTGATTTATAGAGAAGGTGCAAAAAAAAATGCATTTATGACAAGGTAAATGTTTTTTATAATTCCCATTATTCAATTACTTGGCAGTTGTCTGTGGCAATTTCTACATTCTGCTCTGGTTCCCCTGGGTAAGAGAGAGATAACAGGATTTCTAACACAAAGACAACTTTAATAAAAGTAAAATGTATTTTCAAAGTTTTCAATGTATTCCAGAGCTGCATAGAAAACAAATGACCCATTTGTGGGTTTCCCTGTGTAATGTGTGCAGCACGGTGTTGTAGTGATAAGCATTGATGTCTTCCCTCTGGGCACTGCAGTTTATGTGGAAACTTCAAAAATATATAGTTCTTAAAGTGTGATCTTTAGCATGGATAAAAGTTAATGGAAATGATTTCCTTGTCCTTTAAATTGTCATACCAATGCAAGCTTGTGGCGGGGGATTGGAGCTGTGGGCAGGAACAGCTATGTGCCACGCCCCTCTGAAGATTTTTTTGGAGGGGGGGAGGCCATCATGCACTTGTTACACCACTCAAAGTAGTATGAACTGTTAGTGGGTAGTACCCATGCTAAAGCAATGCAGTGACTGGCAGAATTGGAACAATTTGTCTTGTGCCCTATGCACACTATACTACTTCAGTCTATATAGGGCTGCATATTTCTAAAATATTACACAGCACTGAGATTATACCTCAGTCACTGACACCATCTTAAAACAAATGCCCTTTAAATATACACTCTCTACATCAGCAGCCCCTAACCTTTTTTGCCCTGAGTCAAATTCGGGTGCCCAGCGTCAAATTCGGCCTTGTCGCATCAAAATCGGGCATGCCACATCAAATTCCGACTCGGCGGCTCAGTTCAATGTCCGCGGCCTGGTAGTGGCCTGCAGCCCGGCGGTTGGGGACCCCTGCTCTACATCAAACTAAAAGTTAACTCAATGGTAAACAACCCCTTTAAGATTAACTACCCCTTAAATATGGGGACATTTTTTGATGTTACTGGTCCTTTAAGTAAAATGAATCAAAAGCCTCCACAAATAAATTCTCACCTTGATTTTCCTATTTACCTAAGACCTGTGAGTGTGACCTAGCTTTTGTTTCTATATTTCTATATTTTTTTTTAATACAGGTACCACAGAGAGCACTCACAGCAAAAAAAAATCAGTCCAGTCTTTAAGTCTTTATTACACCATGCTCATTTCAACACATTTATGATCCACTAGTAGTGGATCGTCATAGTGACAGGAAGTAGTGCAGATGCTTAAATATTTAAAACAACCAATCAGTGCAATCAGTGTGATAACTCAGAAAATTGACTGACAGCTCCAAGCTCCCTCTCTGCTCGAATGTCTTGTATACTCAGGTGTTCAGCCAACAGCGTCCCCACTGTATAGATACTGCATGGATGCACAAATTAGGAGGCACTAACAAGTCAGACATTTTGACCAGAGTCGGACTGAGGGGTCTGGGCTGCTGTGTCAGGGCCCCCCTCTGGTCACTGTCTCAGTGGAATAATGTTGGCACAGTTCAGCACAAAGTCCAGGCTTTAATTCTAGCTGGTTTTAACAGTATTCTAGTATCTCATCCCTTATTACCCCTTCCCCTTCCAAAAGTAAATTAAAGGTCCCTTTGCAGATTAAAACATTTATATTAAAATGAATACAGCTACTATGGAGAGAGTAGACATTCTATCCATTTCATACAGTGGATATGGTAGAAATGACTAAATATATTTCCCTAAAGTAGACTGTAATCTGTGACTGTGGGAGGACTATCGTTTCTGGGTATCTGGTCTATCTGACTTCCTGCAAAGAGTATTCAGTGGCTATACAATAATACACAGGCCCGGATTTGTGGAAAGGCCACCAAGGCCCAGGCCTAGGGTGGCAGGATTTTAGGGGGGGCATGCTGCCCAACCACACCCACATTGGTTCAGAAACACTGGGGATGCACATGAGATAAAATCGTTTTTTAAAATCCCTTTTGCTCCGGTCCGATGGTGAAAATTTTAGCAAATAAAAGGGAGGGGACAGTGATGGCAAACACCAGCGGGCCTAGGAGTGCCCACTATGTAAATCCAGCCCTGAGGATACAAGAACTAAAACAAATCTGTGCCCCTTAGAGCCCATGCAATTTACAATTGCTTCTCTCTACTTGTCCTATATAGCTGAAGGTGGAAGCATCTTAGGCAATATATAATTAGTTGGCACACAGTGCATATGAGTCACCTTTTTTGCTTCTGAATCAAATGCCTAACTTATAATGCAAGCCAATTCTTTCTTAATCACGTAGAACAAAAAAATAACTCACACCCAGATAAACATTTTTCATCATTAGATAGTATCGGTTTATAACGCATTAGCTTGCCCATTGTAACTAGAGTAACATTTGCAGAACAATTACATGCAAAAACAAGTAGGGATGAGGGCACTGGTTTTAAATATATTTTTGGGTAATATGGCTGGTGTCTCTTTTCCAAGTATTTATACAAGCTGCTTAGGTACAGGACAGGCATCAGCTGGCCATTGAATCTGGGTCTTGGGTACGATTTATTTTTATTTTCAAGCCAGTTTTGAACAGTGACATCAGGGTGCGGTATCAGCATGATGACACGGTTGTTTGCATGTCTGCACATGATGTCACTAGGATTCAGTGTGACTTTATAGTATCCCATCCCCCATGGGAGGCCACAGGACCCATTCTGCCAGGTTTTTCAGGAATTTTCCTGTGGAAATTGAAGGGCAAGGAAATCTGAATGTTTGATCCAGGAGTATGCTTTGGGTCCAAACCCTTTTTAGTGGATGAAATACTTAAAGCAACCTCTAGAGAATCATTTCAACAATATTTTCTACTTCATATTTGTGTTTCCCATCCACAATGACAGGAGCAGGTATTTGTACATTCAAGGGCAACTGGTTGGGACTTTCGAGAAGGAACTCTGAGATGGATATTTAGAGTAGAAAGTCTAGCAGCCAAACATTTTATTTGTCCCAAGGAAGACTTCTCATAAATATTTTTAGCATGGCCTCATGGCCAACATGTGAGCTAGTTTATCACATGCAGCTGGAATGTCTGAAATGAAGAAGTCCTGGGGTCAGGACAAAGGATGCTGGTTGTTGAAACAAAGGAATGAAGACTTTCCTGTGGAGGCATGCGAGGCATTGTTATTGTAAAATTCCACTCATGGCAAAATACTAGACCATTCTGAAAGAGAGAGAAATGATGTTTTAAATATTGTTCCAGGCTTGATTGACCTGTTTAACAGCTCCTTAGATTGTAAGAAGACGAGGAGTGGAGGCTGATTCCTAGCAATTAACAAAGCTATAGCCAGAGCCCAAGCAACATTACTAGATAACGCCCATCTCTGGTGTTAAAGGAGAAGGAAAGTATCCTGCATTTGGGGGTGCCAAATGTTAGGCACCCCCAAATGATTGTATTGACTTACCTGAAACCACGGGCAAGTGCTCCTATCAGCAGAAAACTGCACCAGCCCGGGGTTACTCCAGTGAGCACCACGGATTGATCCTCTTCTGCTTATCCTTTCTTTAAATTTCTCGGGACAGACGCATGCGCAGTTGAACTAAATAGCTTTTTTAGTTAAAGTTTCGGCTCTTCACTCTGCTGCACATGCGCAGCCGCGCAGAGAAAAAGGAACACGGAAGAGGATCACTCCGTGGTGCTCACTGGTATAACCTCGGGCCAGTGCAGTTTTCTGCTGATAGGAGCACCGACCCGGGGTACTCCACCATATAAAATTTTATTCCTGAACCTGTGTATTGGGGCCTTGAAACTGGGTCTAAAGCGTGTATTTATGCCATGATCAGCATCAGGACCAGGCTGAAATAACTCAAGAACAGCCTCAAAGCTGCTGATGAAATCAAAATCTTGTCATTGTTTTCAGATACCATGAATGGGACCTTGTGTGAATTGCATTCATTGCATTGATTACCAAGAGCTCCCACACTTTTAGGGACCTATTTACTAAAACTTGAATTACTTTCATTTTTTTATTAAAACAAACTCAACCTAACTCCCATACTCAAATTTTACTCAATTATCAAATAATAAGCTCAAAAAAGTCAGGTTGAGAAAAGTCTTAGCAGAATCGATGGAAAATTAGAATCACTTGATTTTTTAGGGTTTGACTCCTGAATTGCACAAAGTTTTCAAGTTGTCTCCCAAAAACCACAAATTTTTCGGATTATCGACGAAACCTAGCTCCAATCACGATATCTTCAAATTGTAAAAGGGTCATCTGCCATCGACTTCTACATAACCTGGACAGGTTTGAGATGGTGTATTTTCTGATTTTTTAGCAGCTGTGGGGTATAATAAATCTCTAAAAATTTGAGTTTTTATTTTTCCACAAAAGATTTTCCTCCTAAAAACCTTGACCATATAAAATCGGGGTCCCCTTAGCCTTGACAAACATGTACAAATAAGAAATTGTTGTGATTAATGAACACCCTTCAACTCCAGCTCATAAAGGCTCATTTACAGATGGTGGGGCAGGGTGCAAAGTGACAAAAACAGATCTAAACTGCCATGTTTTTTTACATTTTGCACTGACGTCAGCACCTTCAGGCACAGGTCCTGTATTTTCTGTTTTTAGCCGTGTTGTATTCTTGAGGGGCTGGTGGCTGGTTAATGTGGTTGGGGCATTAATAAAGACCCCATAGTTCACATCAGACTGGCAGTATTTATTTTTCCCTCACGCAAAGACTTTTTTTGGCAGCCTGTGATTAATTGAGTTAAAATAAGACAGGCAATATTCAATTAGTGCATGGAATAAGACACCAAAAATAACACCATTAGCAGTTCCCAGTGTGCAGCTTGGTAGAGAGATAGTGGATATTTTTAGTTTTTTCCAACTGTCTGAGCTTCAATCTGTTTACCACAGGAATGGGTCAAGCCATTCCTTTAAACACACTGTTACCTTCACAAGGGACCTCATTGAATGCTAAAGTCCAGAGTCTGTGGCCTCATCTATGTAATCTCATCTATAAGCAAGGATAGAAAATTCCATTATAAGAATTTCCAGTAAGTAACATTTTGATCTAGCACTGAACACAGGCATATAGGTACAGCAGCCCCCCCCCCCAAAGAAAAATGTGGGAATGTTTTTCTCTTGTTGATGCTGTACAATTGATGCCCCGTCAGACATTTAGAAGATAATTTTGCATTATCATTTATGTATGTATAACTTTATTTGTAAAGCTCTGTAAGGGCCCACAGCGCTATACAATATATACACTGTACAATATATGATAGTAAACACAGGGAGGAGGACACGTAAAATAATAAATGCAATATATTGTGTATATATATATATATATATATTCACAGAGCTTATATACCATGTGCTAAGAGAGACAGTAGGAAGGAGATCCCTGCCCTTTGAGTAAGTGCCCACGCTTGACACGAAAGCGTCAGGCTTAAAGGAGAAGTCAACCCCTACATGCAAAAATCCCTCCCCTGTGTAGGCCCCCTCCCTCCCCCCTGGCCTACCTGCCCCCCCTCCGGGTAAATGACCCTAACTTGTTATTTACCCCTCCTATCAGGTCCTCTCCTGTTCAGTTCACAGCAGCCATCTTCTCCCGATCGCTCTTCTTCCTGGATTCAGCAGTGTTTTCTGGCGCATGCGCATTCGACGAAAGTCACGAAGTTTCCAAAAAAAGAAATCGGAAACTTCTAGACTTTCGGTGCATGCGCAGTTGGAGGCATTTGCCGGTACGGAGCTACTGCGCATTTTTGGAAACCATGCATTGATTTGAATAGGAGACTGGAATATGAAAAGGAGAGCCCTGAATAGAATGATGAGTAATAAAAAGTAGCAGTGACAATAAATTTGTAGCCTTACAGAGCAAACATTTTTAGATGGGGTTGGTGACCCCTATTTGAAAGCTGGAAAGAGTCAGAAGAAGGCAAATAATTAACTATAAAAAATAAATAATGAAGACCATTTGAAATGTTGCTTAAAATTGGCCATTCTATAACATACTAAAAATTAACTCAAAGGCGAACCACCCTTTTAAATGATCGGTAATGTTTTGCTGAGCTCTATCATTACTACTCAGCAAAATGAACCGATCATTACTAAATCAGCCCTTTTGTATGTTTAGGCCTGTTTCATATTGAGCAGTGATAAATGCATTTGCAATACAGAATATCTGCTACGTGCAATAGTTAAAGAAACTGAGCTATAAATTATCTCTATAGATGAGTTCACATGCCATTCACACAGGATTTAGCACAGACTGTAAGCACATAAATGAACTCTTTTGCAAAAACGAAGTGATCCCAAATAAACTTAAATTCGTCCCACGGCAGAGGTCTGACCTAAGTCAGTAAATTTCAATTGATTCTATGAAGAGAAAAAGAACCCCAATTGCCTCTCACTCGTTCAGCGGTTCCTCAATTATTAGAATACCTATTAAGTGTTTTGTGATTGTCAAATGGCAACCACTAACTGATTACAAAGTAAAGTGCTTAATTTAAACCAAATAAATTACATTAAAGTGCAAGTGCAATATAATTCATTCTATTAATTATAATATAACTTAAAGGTTAATAAATACTTAATTAATTACTTTCACACAAATTAATAACCTTATGACACAATGTGTTATCTAGTACGTTAGGTTTGCATCCACAATCAATCTGATCAAAGAATTAATTAAAGTTAATAAAGTGCTTCAAGTGCTGATATGATTGCTGTTAGACGGCAATTACCATAAATTCATAATTGCTTCAAGGTAATTTATTGTAAAGTGCTTAACAGTGCTAAGTAATTGATATTGATAAATAGGTAAAAATACAATAGTTGATATAGAGAGGACCACAATTAATGGGATAAATTACTTTTAAAAAATACACATGATGCTCAGATTAAAAAGTTTTAGCAAGAAAAGGAAATTAGAAGAGGTGGAGTTGTCCCAAAAACTTAATGCGAAACGCGCGTCGGCGTTTGGATTCCTCTTTTAAACTTAATTTTAGAAGGATTTGAGTCTATTGGGTTAACGGAATAGAAGGGGTGGGGAAGATATTCACTTCAACCAGTGCTCGGTAATCTCTCTTTTCTCTGCTACTAAAGTTCACAAGAGCCCGTGGATTTGTGGTTTTTTAGGGTTATTCAGCTCTTCTCAGAATAGGATTTAGATTAATATACGAGACCACAGTCCCGGATACTCTGCCTCCTTGTCTTTGTGGTGTCCCAGGGATAGCAAACAATTAGGTAGTAGTTTTTGGTACAACTCCACCTCTTCTAATTTCCTTTTCTTGCTAAAACTTTTTAATCTGAGCATCATGTGTATTTTTTAAAAGTAATTTATCCCATTAATTGTGGTCCTCTCTATATCAACTATTGTATTTTTACCTATTTATCAATATCAATTACTTAGCACTGTTAAGCACTTTACAATAAATTACCTTGAAGCAATTATGAATTTATGGTAATTGCCGTCTAACAGCAATCATATCAGCACTTGAAGCACTTTATTAACTTTAATTAATTCTTTGATCAGATTGATTGTGGATGCAAACCTAACGTACTAGATAACACATTGTGTCATAAGGTTATTAATTTGTGTGAAAGTAATTAAGTATTTATTAACCTTTAAGTTATATTATAATTAATAGAATGAATTATATTGCACTTGCACTTTAATGTAATTTATTTGGTTTAAATTAAGCACTTTACTTTGTAATCAGTTAGTGGTTGCCATTTGACAATCACAAAACACTTAATAGGTATTCTAATAATTGAGGAACCGCTGAACGAGTGAGAGGCAATTGGGGTTCTTTTTCTCTTCATAGAATCACATAACTGAACTCACTATTCAGTCGAGTCACGCTGAACATGGATTGTATTCTTCACTGGCTGGAAACCCTTGTTACACATATCAGGAGACAATAGTCTCTGCATATTGACTTTATGCTTTATTCATTTATCAAACAGCATCATTTTATATGTTTGATCTCTTAAAGGGGTTGTTCACCTTCTAAATACTTTTTTCAGATTGTTCACCAGAAATAAAGACTGTTTTCAATTACTTTTCATCTTTTATTTTTTACCGTTATTCCAAAATCTAAGTTTAATGTTCGTGTCTCTGGTATTTGAGTCTGGCAGCTCAGTAATTCAGGTGCAGACTCTAAACAGTTACGATTTTGCAACATTAAGGGGCATATTTATCAAGGGTCGAATTTAGAATTGAAAGAACTTCGAAAATTCGAATTCAAAAAGACCAACCAAAATGAAGTCAAAGATTTTTTTTGGTCGAATAGGTCCGTATTTGGCAGAATTCGAATCGTATGAATCGAAAAAATAAGGCATTCAATCAAATTTGATTCAAAGTTTTTCCCAAAGATTTTTCAAAGTCCACCAATTGACTCCAAATAGGTTCTAGGAGGTCCCCATAGGCTAAAACAGCAATTCAGCAGGTTTTAGACGGCGAATGGTTGAAGTCGAATTTTTAAAGAGACAGTACATGATACATTTTTATATTCCAATTTTCACATTTTTTTCAAATCGAATTTGGACTATTCCCTAGTCGAACTAGCTCGAAATTCGAATTTTTTTCATTAGAAAATTCACCTCGACCTTTGATAAATCTGCCCCTTAGTTTTCAGCAGCGTCTCTGGAGTATTAGCAACGATTGTATCAATTCTAACAGCCGCCTGTAATGAAATCCAAGGATTCTGCTTAGCATGAATAAAGATAAGCAATGCATAAACAAAATGTATCCATTTAGAACAGTTTAAAGGGTCGGTGACCCCCCCTCCCAGAGCTGCTTTAGAAGGTGAAAAATTAGACTTTACACTTCAATATTAGAAGAAAGATCACACATAGAAAATGGAAAGTAATTGGATAACGCCTTTATTTCTGATGAACTATCTGAAACCGTCTGAACTGAAAAAAGTGTTGGAATCTGAACAACCCCTTTAATACTATTAGCACAAATAATTATTTTTGTTTGCTACAAGGATAACGGCACATAAGGAAGTTTGCACATGGGGGTTCATGTCTTCCGAAATGATTCCAGTGTATCACAAGTACAGGAGTAACAGAAATAAGATTTACCATGATAAGGTTCTTTTGGTGTTTTTTTTATCGAGACTTTATCGTTTTTCACCTGAGAATTCTTTCCTTGTTACTTAAAGGCTTAACTTCTAAAGGTCACATATTTCACTGATGACTTCTGTGATAACTGTGCACGGACTGACTGGTTTTCTCTCAGGGCATTTCTCCTAATTGCACTTTACAATAATATATAACAAACACAATCATTTAACAAACGAGGTTCACAGAAGAATATTGGAACAGAGGACCCTGCTCACAAAAGCTTACATACTAAAGTGTAAGAATGAAGTGGGATTGCACAGCACCACTAAAAATGTGCTACCAGCCCCTTATAGAGGATAATTCATCTTTAAACGAAGGGGATTATTTATCAATGGTCGAATTTTTGAGTTTTTCATACCCTGAATGAACTTGCATCTCAAACGGTTTCCTATTTAAGAAAAAACTCGAATGGAAAAAACTTGAATCAGCGAGTTTGGGGTTAACAACCCGAATGGATCGAGTTTTTGGCGGGGGAAAACTCTGATTGAGTTTTCACACAAAACCCTCAGAGAAAAGACTTGAATATTGTGAAGGCTATTAACATCTTCAAATGGTTCAAATGACAGGTTTTGGATGGTGTCATTTCAGATTCAAGTTATTTCCAGTGTTCCAGGGGTATAACAAAAAAACAAGCTCGAAAACTCATTTTTTCATGGGAAACACAATTGATCCTTAGTAAATCTGCCCATAACTGTTATTATGTTATGGAATGGCCCATTTATAGCAAAAGTTCAATTGTTCTTGATTTTTTTTTTACACTTTTGAATTGTTCCTCTTCTGCCCCTTTCTAGCTTTCAAATGGGGGTCTCTGATCCTGGCAACCATAAAGCCCTTTTATTACTACTTTTTATTACTTATCTCTCTACTCAGGTCCTATTTATTTTTAGCCTCTCATTCAGGTAAATTGGACCCTAACAACCAAAAAGCTGATGAAACTCAAAACTGTAGAGCTGCTGCAGTAAAAGCTAAATAATTCAAAACAAAAAAATGAAGGCCAACTGCAAATTATCTCAAGTATCACTGTCTATGTCATGCTAGAAGTTAATTTAAAGGTAAATTATCCCTTTAATATGTTTATGTAAATAAGTGTGCTAGCTCTCTATCTGTTATTCACAGGTACAGTACCTGTTAGCAAGATAAGAACACAGGGAGCTGTAATTCTCAAAAAATTTACCAATCTTGAGATATTGGGAGGTTCCTGTATCAAAATTTTAATTTGTGTAGTTTTAGAGGTTTTTTTTAAACCTGGATAAAAGAGCACCTGTTACCCTAAAATAATTTCTAAAAACAGTAGTTAGTAGTAGTAGTGATAACCGTTGTTTTTTTTTTATCTGGCCAGAACTGGGACACCTGCACCAGGAGGGAGCACCATGTGCAAGCAGCCATGTTGTGCAGCAAGGGTGCATAATAAGCATCTGACATCACACGAATGAGCATGATGAGCAAGTTGTAATACTCTCATGCGTATGCCCCAACATGGCTTGAACTGGAACTCCCTCCCAGTGTGGGTGTCCTGGTGCTGGCCTGGACAGCTCCCACTGACTTCTACATAACCTCACCAGAATTTAGATGGAGATGTTTTGTATTACTGTTTTTTTCGTGGTTTTTACACTTAGGGGTTATTTGTCAAAGGTTGAATGTTAGAGTTTTTATACCTCAAATGAACTCACAACTCAAATGGTATCTGATTTAAGAAAAAACTCCATTCTGCGAGTTCTAGTGGTGAAATACGAAAAGTCGATCAAGTTTCCAGCAAAAAAAAAAAACACGAATCACTCGAATTGATTGAGTTTTCGGGTAAAACCCTCCGAAAAAAAACTCGAACATCACGAAGGCTCAAACCTTTTCAAATGGTTCAAGGGACCTCTGGCATTGACTCCTACATGACCATGTTTCAGATGGTGTATTTTCAGATTCAGGCTATTTCCAGGGTCAGGGTATAATAAATCTAGAAAAATTCGAGTTTTTTTAAATAAAAATTCTAGAAAAATTTTCAACCCGAAAATGTAAGTTTTGACAAAAAAAACACCTCGAAAACTTGAATTTTCATTTAAACACAACTCGATCCTTAATAAATAACCCCCTTAATAAATATCACATTTTACATAGTTTAGAGTAGTTAAAATAAAAGTTCAGGCAAACAAACAAAGAAATCTCTCCTTCACCTCTTTCTTTTACTGTTTTATTTCATCCTGTAACTGATTCTTGCTCTAAAGTAACAACGTACTGTATATGCACCTGTGACTTTTGAGAATGTTAAGGGAAAGTATTTACTGTCTCCACCTGTGAGACTTGTGCAGTGTGTTTAAGGAAAATATTTCACACCTGGGAGCTTTTCTCTGCTCAGTAAATAAGTTTACTAAAAATGGAGGATTATTTTTCTTCTCTTTCAAGTTCTACAGGCTTTTCTGTTTGTGCATTGGAATCTGCTTCCAGCTTATATCCACCATTGCCCCCAAGCATATTTGTCACTTTAAGTTATGTCAAACAAGAACTTTTCTCAGGACACACCTATGCCCATTTTTCGTAATGATGGACAGCAGAAATTCAGAAGCTTGTACCAAGAAAACAAAGCAACATGTTTTGGTAATTAGAATGAATATCTTCTTATTATTTTAAATAAGACAGAGCCACATGTGTATAATGCAGTATAAGATTCTGAGATGATACAAGATTTGCCTTAATAACAGTGTCCACAAAATGGTTCCTGCCTGCTTGCTATATTTATGAATTTCCAGACTGAAGGAAACAAGATTCAAATAATTTATATCATGTAATTAAAGTTCATTGACTGCTTGACTAAAGTGAAAAATAGGATTTTGAACAATTTTTTTGGGTGACGGGTCCCCTTTAACTGCTCTGCAGGGAAATGATCGTAGTTTCAAACAGCAGGGGAGGCCCCCCCAACCTTACTTTCCTGACCTCGAGCAGCTTTGTTTGTTTCCCTGTAGAGCAGCCGGTGACTGTGTAGAGAATTATATTCGCAGACCCAGTGCATTCTGTATATTCTGATTATTATGGCAGACACTATTTGACTTGTACTGTTTTGATAATTTATGACTATCCCTAAGCTTAACCTCCCAACTGAAGTCCAGACCACACTGAGTATGTGCACAGTCTTGGTCTTGCAAAGATGTATAACAACATTACAAGATGGTGACCCCCTGTGGCCAACTTTGAAAGCATAAATTATTATCAAGTACAGTCATTTCTTATTATAACAGATACAAAAAAAAAGCAAATCAATCAAAAATAAGAATGTTTTTTTCTAAATTAGCATGGCTGTATTTCAGAGCTTTCTGGATAACTGATTTCTGTATAATAGATCTCATGCCTGTAATTAAAGGATTGGGCTTACTCATCAAGCAGAATGTATCTAGAGATATGGTTGCCACCTGTGTGGTTTTGAACTAGGCATCAACACTTTAAAACATTGGATAGAAATCCAGCCAGTGATGCAATAACCTTGCCCTGGTGTCATAACTCCACCAACATCATTGTGCCCACCTCTGATGTCATCATGCCTGTTCCTACATCACTGCCCCACCCCCAATGCTATCTGCCCCGCCCCCGTGTTCAGGTCTAGACATCAGCAAAGGTGGCAACCCTAATTAGATCCCTTATCCAGAAAACTCCAAGTCCCAAGCATTCTGGATAAGAGGTCCCATACCTGTAATTGTGCTAAATAACCAATTGGGGATAGACTTAGTACTTTGATGGTTTTACTATTTGTTAAAAATATTGCTCTAGGTTATGCCAGTCGTTGTTTTATTCCACAGCCCTTGGCGCTGATCAAAACTATAAGTGGGTTGAAACTCAGGAGCCTGACTAGTGCAGCCGTGACATCTAACCTGTAGGCAAACGTTTTAAGGAGCGTAGTGATCTGAATATCTAGTGCCGGCTACAGGCACTGACGTTCTTGAAGACTATAGTTCCGTACGGAAGAGGAAGTGCTGCACAGAGAGGAAGCTTGCGGACGGTACCCGGAAGCGCCTTTTGTTGCCGAAGACAATCTCAGAGCTCTGCTGCTGTCATATTGTGAGCTTCCTATACAGACGTCCTGCTCTATTGTATCTCACAGCGCACAGGTCAGTCGGCTTCCCACACAGGGGATTTTCTTTATTTACTCACATAGCGATGTTAGCTGTCGTCATCACATTCGGCTTTGTTTATAAAGGTATGTCTGTGACGTGGAGTGACGGAGTGCACCAAGAATGTTGTCCCACTTCCTGTTGTTCAATCATCAATATTATTTAGTATTTTATACAATACCCAATTTCTAGAAATTCTGCAATTGGTCTTCTCTTTTGCATCTCTCCAGCTTTCAAATGTGGGTCACTGACACATGTAAAAAAACAAATGCTCTGTAGGGCTGCAAATATATTATTGCTTTGTATTACTCATCTTTCTATTCAGGGCCTTTCCTAGTTCCAGTCTCTTATTCATATCAGTGCATGGTTACTAGGGTAGTTTGGACCCTAGCAACCAGATTGCTGGAACTGAAGAGTTGTTGAAGTAAAGGGGATGTAAAGTCAAAAAATGAAATTCCTTTAAGGGGTCCACTGTCTAAAAATAAACCTATTGTCAATATACTTCCATTAAATATTCTGTACCTTCAGGGTCAGACTGTGGGGCCCGGGGCCCACCAGAACTACTGTCAAGGGCCCCCTCCGCCCCTGCCCACCTACTGTGACGCGCTGAGTTTGCGCACACAAAGGCCCTGCTCGCGCACCAGCGTGAAGGTGCCTAGCGCATGCGCAGAAGGCGCTGCGCTGATGGCGATGCGAGAAGAAAACTTTTTTACAGAGATCTGGAGAGGGGTCTGGCCCGGCGGGGGCCCATTAAGGGTCTGGGTCCACCGGATATTTTCCTTCCTGGCGTTCCACCGGGCCAGTCCAACATTGTGTACCTTTTTCATAAAAATCACGATTATGTGCGCTCCAGCTCCCCCTTCTCTCTATTCGCATGGACTTCAGCCTGCATGAACTCCTCAACACATCGGGCCGGCCTGTGGCTGCTTTACTTCAAGATAAGAGATATTTTCGGGTTAATTTATCTTCTTGTTCCTAAAGCTGACCTCCATGACAACTTCACACGCTTTCCCTGACACTACAGATCTCGGAGGAGGGGAGATTGTTTTGAAGTAAAGCAGCCACAGGCCGGCCCCGCCGTGTTGAGGAATTCATGCAGGCTGAAGTCTGTGCGCATAGAGAGAAGGGGGAGCTGGAGCGCACATAATCGTGATTTTTATGAAAAAGGTACTGAATTTTTAATGAAAGTATATTGACAATAGGTTTATTTTTAGAACGTGGATAAAGGAATTTAATTTTTTGACTTTACATCTTTAGACACTGGACCCGATAAAGTAATTTCATTTTTTGACTTTACATCCACTTTAAAAGCTAAATAACTGAAAAACCATAAACATTTAAAAAACAAAACAAAACCCAATTACAAGCTGTCTCAGAATATCACGCTCTACATCATACTAAAAGTTAATTTCAAAGGGAACGCCCTCTTTAATAAAAAAAAAAAGTTAATTTCAAAGGGAACGCCCTCTTTAATAAAAAAAAACTCACCCACATTCTGTTCATTCCTATGGAGTTTTTAGAATTGTATTTATCAATGGGTTATAGTTAGAACTAACCATTTGTAAAATACGAGGAAGGAATAGAACATGGGTGAGTTTTTATTTGTTAAGCTCTAAACTCACATTTTGATAAATCTGCCCCTAAATTTAAAGTTGCCATATGTACACCGGCAGATATTTGGTGCCAACTCAACCTCCCTTGACCATTTCTGAGGGCAAAATATTGATCACATCTCATTTATTTATTAGTCATAAAGGGCAACTGATGTATTCATGCAGTGTGCCATGCTGTAAATCTTAAACATTATACAGTCCTTTTCACTGGCAAATTAAAGAGGGAAATATAAATATAGGATTTTTATCCAGAATGCTCAGAACCTGGGGTTTGCCACTTAAGGGATCTTTCCGTTATTTGGATCTCCATACCTTAAGTCTACTAAAAATCATTATAAACATCAAATAAGTCCAATATAAATTTTTGCCACCAATATGGATTCATGCAACTTAATTTCCATCAAATACAAGGTACTGTTTTATTATTACAGAGAAAAGGGGAATCATTTTTAAAAATTAGAATTATTTGCTTCAAATGGAGTTTGTAATTTGACTTTGTAAAATGACTTTCTGCATAACAGGTTTGCAGGTAAGGGATCCCATACTTGTATATTGATAGACTCATAATAGAGCAAACTGAGGAATCCATAAGGATTCCCATTGGGGGGATAAGAAAAGGGGGTTCTATAGAATCTGTGCACTACCCACTATAGTTATCATAGTGATTCATGTCCCGATCACTTCATTACTCATGCTGTGAACCTACAGGGGCTTGTGAAATGGTTCTTACAAGTCGAATGCAGACTTATTATGGTTTCCTTTTAATCTGACAATTATGTATGCCTGTGTAATAAAAAAAAATTTTTTTTATTTGTTTCTGAATCTTGGATAGTAGGGATGCACCGAATACACTTCGGGTTTGGGTTGAATCCCGAATCCTTTGTGAAGAATTCGACCAAATACCGAACCGAATCCTAATTTGCAATTTATGGACAGGAAGGGAAATTATGGTCAGAAGTGGAAAAAATTTTATGACTTCCTTGTTTTGTGACTAAGGGGCCCATTTACTTAGCTCGAGTGAAGGAAAAGAATAAAAAAAACTTCGAATTTCGAATGTTTTTTGTGGCTACTTCGACCATCGAATTGGCTACTTCGACTTCGAATCGAACGATTCGAACTAAAAATCATTCGAATATACGACCATTCGATAGTCGAACTACTGTCTCTTTAAAAAAAAAAAAAACTTCGACCCCCTACTTCACCACCTAAAACCTACCGTAGTGCAATGTTAGCCTATGGGTAAGGTCCCCATAGGCTTTCTAATGTTTTTTTGGTCTAGGAAAAATCGTTCGATCGATGGATCAAAATCCTTCGAATCGAACGTTTCGAAGGATTTAATCGAACTATTTGCGGTAAATCCTTCGACTTCGATATTTGAAGTCGAAGGATTTACATTCGGCAGTCGAATATCGAGGGTTAATTAAAGGAAAACCATACCCCCAAAATGAATACTTAAGCAACAGATAGTTTCCCTTCCCGTCCCTAATTTGCATATGCGGATTGGATTCGGCCGAATCCAAATCCTGCTGAAAAAGGCCGAATCCTGAACTGAATCCTGGATTTGGTGCATCCCTATTAGATTAGGTGATTATGCACCTTTGCCCAGTTGAATGTGTTCATGTCAAAAGAAGGATATATTTTCCTTTTAACTGTTAATAGGATTAACTAGCATCCCCTATGTCCTTGCTGACCAATGCTCAAAGCTTCTTTCATTCTTCTCTTTTAGGTGACAATGGAAGACCGGTGGCAAGACTGCATGGATTCTGCTGTTACAATAGCAAGACAGGCAGGCTCAGTAGGTATCATTACCATTGAACAGATAATGAACAGAACCCTCACAGGTGTTGGTGCATGTGTGTAATGATTCATTCTTGAGTTGGTCAACCTAACATTTTTTTCATTAGTTGCAATCAACATGCTCATGCTGAGAGTCACTGTCAGATTTCCCCTGCTCTATTTGGCTGATTCCAGCATGTGTTGGCAACTCACATTGCATTATTGATACACCGTATGGTTGGGTCGTTAGCTGTATGGAGAAAACATTAGGTTGAAGAAACACTCTAAAAAACCATGTATATTGTAATTACAACAGCAAACTAAATAAAACCTATTTGAGAAAAATATATTTATTACACATTGAAATATGGGGAATTCATTACAACCACAAACCATCAATTTTGAGAGTGGAATTTATTTGCAGGTGGTGTGTGCAGCACTAAAGGAAGATGTTTCCGTAATGGTTAAAAGCTCCCCGGCAGATCTGGTGACAGCTACAGATCAAAAAGTAGAAGAAATGATTATCTCATCCATTAAGGAAAAATATCCATCACACAGGTAAGTTATAACCCATAAACTGCAAACACAGTGTAATAGATAATAAGATCTATAACAAACATTAGGCATACAAGTGCCTGGCCAAACTGAATCCAAATCCAAAAAGTCATGTGACTTTTTGTCACAAAAACAAGGAATTCAAAAATTTCGTTACCACGAGCTACATGCGTGGTTCTCTTTCATGTACAAATTAAGGTTCGGGTTGGGATTTCGGTTCGGATTCGGTTCAGTCTATATATAAAAGACTGTAACTTCAGGTGGCCATCAATTACAGTTCTGATAATCAAAATTAAACGATATATATTAAATATAGCATAATTATATTATATTAATAAATATATCAGCCCAGCCTAACACTACACTTGTGGTTTGCTCTGATGTTCTAGTTTTATAGGTGAGGAGTCAGTAGCCGCAGGAGCTGGAAGCACGCTTACTGATAATCCAACCTGGATCATCGATCCCATAGATGGGACAACAAACTTTGTACACAGGTGTGTGGTATTTAGTGTGTGATTTGTTTAATGCAGGAATATGCTTTATAGTTAGTAACATATGGTAGCCTGCAGGGGGCCAACCTTTGATTCAGTGGGGAAAAAAAAATTGTTTGCTTATGATTAATACAGTACAATATAGAGGGGATATTTTAATGCCATTTACTGTAGAAAGCGATGTTCAAATACAGTTTGCAGTTGGTCTGTATTTTAAATTGATATTAACATTTTGCTATGCAGCAATGAGTTGTGAGCATTTGGATCTCATTTGTTGTTCCCACTGAACTTGCATGCAATATGCAGATCTGCATAAGGCCCAATAATAATAATAATATTTGCAAAAGACCCAAGTAATGTATTTAATTTGCTAAACTCAGTGCAGTTATCCAATCTTTATTTTGTGTTTTGTTTATTTAGGTTTCCATTTGTGGCTGTGTCTATTGGATTTGCTGTGAACAAGCAGGTAGATTGATCAGTATTATTTGTTTATGGGATGATGTATAAATCAGGGGTGCCTACCCCTAGTCCAGTCCCCTCTCTCCACTCACCTCTGTCGTGCCCGGCTGTTCCCTAGTGGTGAGAGGGATTGTTTGGGCCTATTCGTGGTGCGTCAGTGGGTGGGAGGCGATGCGACCAGCCAAGTATAAATAGCTGTCACATGACTCCTGAGAGCCTCTGCACAGTTTCTACAAAGGGGCTGTCTTATGCCTAGTAACACCAAGCAACATGGGAAAATGTGTGTTACATTAAGTCAATCACATTTAATATGCAAGCAATGGAATTGACTACTTTCACTTCAAGAAGTATAAATATAGCTACACACATTAAAACTGATGTTCTTAACCCATTTATTCAATCCTTACCACTTCAACATTTTGAGGGGTCTCCACTTCCCTTATTCAGGTGAGGGTGAGTCCTCATGAATTTTGGTGTGTGTAGCTCCTATATGTACTTATTCTGCTGAGACATAGCACTGCCAAACAAGAAAGCACAGTGCTTTCGAATTTACACCACAAGTATGCGTGACGCCATATTTTTAACAAGGGAGTGTATGAATTGTGCACATATTTGTGCCTATTCTTACATCTCTGTTTTGCAGTATTACAAAAATTGGGAACCTGATACAACTGTCCTATGATTTTTCATGAAATATGTTTTGGTGCACCCATTCCCCATTTAGTTAGGAAATAAAAACATAATTTATAATGTTATATTTACAACAGTGTAAGTTGCCTGTATAATAGGTGTAGATCAGTATTATTTATTTCAGCATGGACTTGCTGGCCAGCATTTATGTGTATTGGGCTCAGTGCATTGGTTTCACTCCATTTATTGTATTCTGTTTTTTCCTTTCTTCTTTCTCAGGTTGAATTTGGAGTTGTTTACAGCTGTGTAGAAGACAAAATGTACACTGGCAGAAAGGGAAAAGGGGCATTCTGTAATGGTCAAAAATTACAAGTCTCAGGACAGAAAGGCAAGTTATCATTTACCATAAATATATGTTCTATGTAATATAAATTCTGTCATGGGATTTATACTTCTGATTCATCAGTGCACATATTGTCAGATTTTTTTGGACATGGGTCTGTTTACTGTATTTGTTTTAGTTGTTTTTGTATTTAAATCTGTATGTTCACTGTATACACCCATTTATTGTTTAGCTCTGTGAACTATGTTGGTACTTTATAAATTGTGTTAATAATATAGTGAATAAAGTACCCCCTCTTGTAAAATATAAAGATATTATAAGATACAGAGACGTTCCATGACCATATTAATGCACGAGGCTGAAGGCCGAGTGTTTTTATACAGATCATGGAACTCCGAGGTGACTTCTAATATCCTGATATTTTGCAACAGGAGGTACATTATTTATTATAATACACAAGTTTCAGTGAGTCATGTGACAGAAATGGCATCACTAAGCCCCGATTATAACCAATGACCTCACTAAGCACATTTTATAAGGATATAATTTACCGGATATTCATGACTCTTGTGTATTAATGATATTAATTGTACTTTAGCTTCCTGCATTCACAAGTATAGTCAGTGTTTTGTACATACAGATACAACAAGCACAACAACAGTGTTTTACACAAACACACATGGTCAGTGTTGTGTACAACATATATGTAGATGCACCAAACACAGTCTGGGTATAGTGCATACCTTGCGTAGGTTTTAACATTGAACATAAAGAGTGGCAGAGTGCTGCTGCATTTATAATTTATAGTAACTGTGTGACACTGTGCAGAGTATCAAGAAGGATGACCGAAATGTCACATAGGCTTCAGTTTCTGCCTCAGCTCTGTTGAAAACACACACTGTTGAGCATTTTATGAAAATCCTTAAAGGGGAACTATCGCGAAAATAAAAATTTAATATAAGCTTCATCATACTGAAATAAAAAGTTTTCTAAATACAATCAGTTAAACATTTTTATCATTTTGGAAATATCAAGTTTATGTTCACTATTCCTCTCTCATCATCTGTTTCTCCTCATTCTGTCTTCATTGGGTGTCAGATATTCATTGACAGTTAGATACGACATATCTTGTAGGGGGGCTCCTTTTGCCTAGAAGATGTAATGGAGCTCGCTCTATTAAAATCACCAAACATCATGTCTCTCTAAATGCAGAATATGTGCAAAAAGCAGTTTGATCCTATAAAATATATTGGATCAAACTGTGAATGACACTGTGATCTGACACCCAACTGCTGCATGGAGAGAGAATGAAGAGAAACATGCTAAGAGAGGGATACTGAAGATAAACCTGATTATTTCAGAAATGACACGGAATGTTTAATTGATTGTATTTAGAAGCTTATATTAAATTCTAATTTTTGCGATAGTTCCCCTTTAAAATGTTTTAGTATTGGGAGATGTGGCTGTAAGAGGAAGTTACTGGAGCTTAGCTAGGGTGCAAAGATCAATCTTATTACACTGTTTTATGAAACCGTAATAAAGATCTAATCCTCTGCACTTGATAAGCAAGCATTGCTAGCAACTTGATATGTTTATTGATTTCATAGTTCAGTTTATACTGACAAGGAGTTTACAAAAAAAAGTGGAAAATAAATGTTACATGAAGTCTTGAATATGATTTACCTAAATAACTGACATCACTATGTTGTTCTAACATTGTACATTTACCTTTCTTGTGGCAGATATTACCAAATCCATGATAATAACGGAACTAGGGTCAAATCGCAATCCTGAGGTTATTAAAACTGTGCTGTCTAACATGGAGAGACTGCTGTGTATTCCCATCCACGGGTGAGTATTAACATTACTGCTGCCTGCAGCTTTCTGGTTTAATTATCAAAGGACTCCATATGCAATTGTAAATGGGACCTTTTTCTAACAACGTTTTCCTTACACCTCATATTTTAGCTAAATGTATATTGTATAGTGGGGTATATACTTATGTGACTGAGGTTACACAGAGCATTGGGACTATTGTAGGAGAGGACATGGGCCAGAGGTAGAGGCAAAAATGGGAGAGCACAGCTGAAAGAGGGGTGCTTGTGTGAAATGAGCATAGGTAAGGCACAACATTGGTGTCAACATATATAGGAAAGCTGACTGATAACTCTAAACATATACAACCCTCTGAGGTATAGGCCCAAAAAGTTATAGAGGGGGAGGCAGTACACTTTTAAAACAGATTTTTATGTCCTAGATGTTCAGTAATATTGGGTAGCTGTTCCTGTGGGGTCATACAACCAGGTCCGGACTAAGAATTAAAATAGGCCCTGGCATTTCAGGTACACAGAGGCCCAATCAGCCCACACCAGCCCATTAAATACGGACTTTCTATGGCACCTTATAGCAGCCCCTCAGATTGCCAGTGCAGGCCTGCATACAACTAAAGTCATAAATGGGTAGATATTGTTATTGAGGATAAAACCTGAATTATTTCCTCTTATATACCATTACAAGAGCTTATTTATAAAAGGGAGGTATTCTGCAAAGTGCAACAACCTGGCTTAAAAGTCATGTTAAAAACGGTACACATTTTTTAATTAAAGTATATTGGAGATAGGTTTCTTTTTCATTAAAGAATGTAAAAATGGAATTTTATTTTTTTGCCTTTACGTGCCCGTTAAGTACAGGAATCCCTTTAACCAGATGTTGCACTGCTTTATGCCTTGTCACATCACTATGATTGTATGCTAATGGTGCATTTTGCATCTGTTAATGTGCATAGCTCTTCTCATTCATAAGTGAGTCCTCCCTTTAGTACACTGGGAACTTGCATGACAGTGAAATATTTTTTTTTTATAACTTGCAGGATTCGAGCAGTTGGTACAGCAGCAGTAAATATGTGTCTGGTGGCCACTGGAGGTGCAGATGCTTATTATGAGATGGGTATCCACTGCTGGGATATGGCAGCTGCATCTGTCATCATTACAGAAGCAGGTGGAGCGATCCTGGATGCAACAGGTTTGCCATTTAAATAACATTGAAATTAAACTTTGTAATAACAACTGAACAGTCAGAGCTAGCTAACAGTTGGACCTCACTAAGTAAATCTCAGGCCACAATTTGTATTAAATTCAATTAAAAATCTGAATTAAATTTAGAAAACTTATCACGTGCTTTATTAAGGGGCAGGGGACTTGTTGACTTCAGGCTATTTAAAGTGTTTCTAATTGGTTTTTGTTATCATTTGAAAAAGGCACAAGCTCTCGAAACATGTTGTGATAAACACCAATAAAGGGAAAAACCTTGAATCGCTTGAGTTTTCTGCAAAACCCTCTGGAAAAAAAGTGATCATCATACAGGCTATTAACATCTTCAAATGGTTCAAGAGACCTCTGCCATTGACTCCTACGTGACCTAGATAGGTTTTAGATGGTGTATTTTGGATTCAAGATATTTCCAGGATCTGAGTCTCTTTTTTTAATCTGAAAATGAGAATTTTGACCAAAATAACCAACTATAAAACTCATTTTAGTGGAAAACACAACTCGATCTTAATAAATAACCCCTTGGTGTAATACCAGAATTACAAAGCATTCACATTAAAAATGGTCAGAAGTGAGAAAGTGTACATTTAGGGGTTATTTATTAAAGGACAAGGAAAGTCTAAATTAGAATAAGGCTACAAATGCTGTATTTTGTATACTAAACATAAGCATGAACTTACTGCACCACAAGCCTAATCAAACAAATAATTTATGCTTTCAAAGTTGGCCACAGGGGGTCACCATCTTGTAACTTTGTTAAACATCTTTGCAAGACTAAGACTGTGCACATGCTCAGTGTGGTCTGGGCTGCTTAGGGATTGTCATAAACAAAGCTGCTTGAGTTCTGCTTGGCTGGTAAGTAAGGCGGGGGCTCCCCCTGCTGTTCATAAGTATGATTGTTTCCCTGCTCAGCAGTTAGGGACCGTCTGACAATTCCTATCCACAGCAGTAAATGAAGGGGGAATTTCACTGCATATAGTCAGGTTTCTTATAAAAACGGTACACATTTTTTATTTCAAGTATATTGGAGATAGGTTTCTTTTTCATTAAAGAAAGTAAAAATGGGATTTTATTTTTTTGCCTTTCCTTGTCTTTTAAGGATCGAGTTGTGTTATCCACAAAAAAAAAATCGCGTTTTTGTGGTTATTTTTTTTTTTTGTAAATTCTCATTTTCGAGTTTAAAAAGATTAAATACACCATCTAAAAGCTGTTGAGGTGAAGTAGAGGTCAATGGCAGAGGTCCCTTGAATTCTTTGAAGATATTAATAGCCTTCATAATGTTCAAGTTTTTTTCTGAGGATTTTGCCCAACGAGCAATTTAAGTTTTTTTTTGCTGAAAACTCAATTCATTCGAATTTTGTGTTGTTAACCCTGAACTCGCTGAAACAAGTTTTTTTTTTTTTGTTTTTTTTTATTCGTTTTTTCTTAAATTAGAAACCATTCGAGTTGTGAGTTCATTCAAGGTATGACCTTTGATTAGTAACTCCCTTACTGTTCTATCGTGTCTCCTGGCAAAGCACTGCTCACATCCAAAGGTCTCCGTCTGACCTCTGGGTTTCTTCTCATCTACTCTCTCTCTACTCTCAGGATGAGGCATTGTGCAGAGCAGGAAATACAAAATACTTGCATTAAAGCTTAGATATAGATTATATTATGCACAAAGCAGTGGACATATTCCAGAGTATGCACAGTTACTCATATTTACTTATTGATTTTGCAGGAGGACCATTTGACCTGATGTCCTGCAGGATAATAGCAGCGAGCAGCAGAGAAATAGCTGAGCGAATAGCTAAAGAGCTACAGATTATACCCCTGGAACGGGATGATGGCAAAAACACTGATTAAAATTCCAATTTTAGCTAGAGGGGGTTTTACGCATTATTTGTATAAGAATCTATGGATATTTATGGAATTGTGTACATATGTTTATGTATTATCTTTAGGGATGCACCGAATCCACTATTTTGGATTTGGCCAAACCCCCGAATCCTTTGCGAAAATTCAGCCAAATGCAGAATCTGAATTTGAATATGCAAATTAGGGGTGGGAAGGGGAAACATTTTTTTACTTCCTTGTTTTGTGACAAAAAGTCACGCGATTTCCCTCCCCTAATTTGCATATCCAAATTACGATTCAGTTCGGCCGAACAGAAGGATTGGTCAAATCCTGCTGAAAAAGGCCGAATCCCGAACCAAATCCTGGATTCGGTACATCCCTAATTATCTTCTGCAATGTGTTTTTATTTTCATGCAACAACAAACATTTTGAGCAAACCATGTCAAATTTTTTATCTTATATTTAATTCTTACTCTTTATTTTACTAGTCATTTTCTCTATTTTGTGCTTCCTGTCATAGAACCTACAAAGCTGGAATAAAAGTACCATAGTGCTGACGACATACATTCTACAGTCCCAGGTCTCTCTTTGATCTGTGCTGCACCCTTCTGGTGACCTGCCGCTATAAAATGAACACTAAAGGGTTAAACGGATCAGGGGAAAAGGATCAGTAAGCAGCACTTATGTGGCCCCAACAAATAAATTGATTGGACCACACACACAAATTTGGGGATGCATCGAATCCACTATTTTGGATTCGGTCAAACCCCTGAATCCTTTGCGAAAGATTTGGCCGAATACCGAACCAAATCCTAATTTGCATATGCAAATTAGGGGTGGGAAGGGGAAAACATTTTTTACTTCCTTGTTTGTGACAAAAATCACACAATTTCCCTCCCTGACCCTAATTTGCATATGCAAATTCGGATTCGGTGCATCCCTAGTTTAAATATGCCATTACCATTATGATAACATTTGAACTCTCCTACTCTGCTAATATGTGTGTGGCCAAATGTTTCCTAAAATCTGTCTCCTAATTATTTTTATATACTGTATGTAACATATGTATGTTAATTTTAACATACGCCTTAGTACTGTTCAATGGATATCACCCAATGGATATAAATAGTTTGTTGACACACACATTGAGGGCCCTGTGTACAAACCTGCAATTGGTTGGAGAGGAAAAAGGCAGAAGGCAGTAGTTCTGTTGAAATAAGGTTCAGTATGACTGGTCATGGACAGGGTAAAATTTTGTCTTGGATAAAGTAACCTTTGTAGCTTGAAGAGTTCCCTGAAATTGAAGGATATCCAGGGAATGTTTTTATGGTGGGCCAGGTGAGTTGAAATCCAAAAGAAATGGTAAAGAATGCAGTTTTTTTGTTAAAAGGGAACTACTATGAAAATCATAATGATCTAAGAAACTATCTAAATTAGGGATGCACCGAATCCAGGGTTCGGCCTTTTTGAGCAGGATTCGGACGAATTCTTCTGCCTGGCTGAACCGAATGTGAAACCGCATGACAAAACAAGGAAGTAAAAAATGTTTTCCCCTTCCCATCGCTAATTTTCATATGCATATTAGGATTCGGTTCGGTATTCGGCCGAATCTTTCGCAAAGAATTCAAAATAGTGTATTCAGTGCATCCCTGATCTAAATATAACTCAGTCTGAGGTGGTGCTCGACTTCACCCATTAAATAGAGTAACAGTATGTTCTAATGTTTTATAATTCTATAACAGGTATATACAGCAATTAATTGAATGAGATTTACTGTAAAGATTCTTCTTTTAAATGTAGGGGAAATCAAGTATTCACAATGCAATGCCATTTTTATACACAAGACAGGACTTTATTGGCTTTAGTAGCCACTGAGTGACACTGCCTAGAGTTACACAGCTTGTTATCCACAAAAATCTCTTCTCATTTAAGACAAATCCAAATACACAAACGTGAGGTTTTTTTTCTCCGAA
The DNA here is from genome assembly GCF_017654675.1 of Xenopus laevis. Taxonomy (NCBI): domain Eukaryota; kingdom Metazoa; phylum Chordata; class Amphibia; order Anura; family Pipidae; genus Xenopus; species Xenopus laevis. Next base: position 133,685,095 of record NC_054381.1, on the reverse strand, counting down.
AAAAAACTCAAATGTCAGGAAGGCTACTAACATGTCCAAATTGGTCCCTGGACCTCTCTCATTGACTTATACATGAAATCAGCAGGTTTTAGGTGGAGAATATTCAAATTCAAGTTTTTAAAGGGCCAGAGTGAGATTTATCTTGAAATTAGAATTATAACTTGAATCGAGTTTGCATAATTCACAACTCGTAGTAACGGAACTTGGTGGAGGCGGGCCCTGGTGCGGGCCGTGCAACCGGGCCCGCCCCCACCCTCGTTTGCGTGATTTTTCTCTGCCGCTGCAGCCGACTGCAGCGCGCGCAATCTACCGGGGGGGCCCTGCAGGGGTGCTGGCCCTGGCCCAGTTGCACCCCCTGCTCCCCCAGTAGTTAAGCCCCTGAGAATTCGAATTTGAGAGCTATTTTTTGTGTACATCGACTAGGGAATAGCCCAAATTCGATATGAATTTGTAAAAAATTTGAATATTGAAATTTATCATGTAGTCTCTTTTTAAAAATTCAACCATCTAAAACCTGCCGAATTGCTGTTTTAGCTTATGGGGAATCTCCTAGAACCCGGAGTCAATTGGTGGACTTTGAAAAATTAACGGGATCCTGTCATCGGAAAACATGTTTTTTTCAAAACACATCAGTTAATAGTGCTACTCCAGCAGAATTCTGCACTGAAATCCATTTCTCAAAAGAGCAAACAGATTTTTTTATATTCAATTTTGAAATCTGACATGGGGCTAGACATATTGTCAATTTCCCAGCTGCCCCTGGTCGTGTGACTTGTGCCTGCACTTTAGCAGAGAAATGCTTTCTGGCAGGCTGCTGTTTTTTCTTCTCAATGTAACTGAATGTGTCTCAGTGGGACATGGGTTTTTATTATTAAGTGTTGTTCTTAGATCTACCAGGCAGCTGTTATCTTGTGTTAGGGAGCTGCTATCTGGTTACCTTCCCATTGTTCTGTTTGGCTGCTGGGGGGGAGGGAGGGGGTGATATCACTCCAACTTGCAGTAAAGAGTGATTGAAGTTTATCAGAGCACAAGTCACATGACTTGGGGCAGCTGGGAAATTGACAATATGTCTAGCCCCATGTCAGATTTCAAAATTGAATATAAAAAAATCTGTTTGCTCTTTTGAGAAATGGATTTCAGTGCAGAATTCTGCTGGAGCGGAACTATTAACTGATTCATATTGGAAAAAAAAACTTTTTTCCCATGACCGTATCCCTTTAACTTTTTTGGGGGGAAAACCTTTGATTCGAATTCAATCGAATGCGATATTACTTCTATTCGTACGAATACGGACCTATTCGTTCTAAAACGGACCGATTCGGCCGAAAAAAGACTTAATTTTGTTCTTTTTGAATTTCTAAATTTTTAAAATTCGACCCTTGATAAATATGCCCCTTAGTGTATAACTCACATATATGTTATTTCTGTCAAAGTGTATAACTTTGCATCTCATTTTCCAGTTTGCTTCCCAGTTTTCTGTTTTTGTCAAATCTCTTGTCTGTCAGTGAAGGGACAGAAGAGGATCTGAAGATACAGGTGTCTGTGAATTCCGCTGCGCTTCTCTGCTAGACAGTTTTTTTTATGTAATAGACTCTGCAGGGAGGAGGTGGTCGAAGGAGTTTTTTTTGTGAGGGGGTTTTGTTCTCCTAACAGAGGTGCTGCTTGTATAGAGTCCCGCAGGTGTTATACTGCCAGAGAAGCAGTCCTAGTATGAAACTTTTTCCAGTGTTGCAGCATCAAACAGATAAAGTAAACACACAAAGGCCTTCTTTAGGGTCAGGCCACACTGGGCCTTTTGGGGAGATTTGGTCGCCTGGCGACTAATCGCCTCGTTTTTGCGGCGACCAATCTCCCCAAACGCCTTCCCTCACTCTGCGCCGGCTAAAATGAAAAAACACCGGCGATTCTTTTTCCGAAGTCGCCCGAAGTTTCCTTAGACAGCAGCTGACGGTAATGGTATTTCTTGTTTTATTATCTGAAGAAAAAAAAAAATAGTCTGCATTAGTCAGTCTAGTATTGGCCAATTCATTCTGCCTGTATTACTATTCGTTATATGCTCAAGAGTAATTGTGAAAAAAAAAAACACAAATAGATTTAATGTTGCATCTGCCTTTTTGAATTTAAAGGGAAAGTCAACACAAAAAATAATGTGTTGCCTAATAAAAGAAAACATCAGTCTAAGCAACTTTGCATTATACATTTGTTACATTTTTCCTAAAGTTTTTTCTACAGCAGATCTATTACTATTGAAAGCGGTGTTTGACCCTTTCTATTCTCTGCCCTGATGGCTCAGACTGTTGATACAATGTAAGACAAGGCAGCTGATGAAGACCTGTCTTTGCTGAGGAACTAAGACTTTTGCAGCATTGTTTTTAAAAAAAAATAAAAAAAACCTAGGTGTTAAGCAAATGCTGCTTTCAATAGCAATTGTTTTTACGAAGAACTTTGACATTTTATAATAAATGTATATTGGAAAGCTGCTTAGAATTTAGTCAACGAGCGCCTAAGTTTCCTTATTAGGCAAATTTTTATTTTGGTGATGACATGCCCTTTAAAAGACAAGTTTCTATCAAAGTGACTGCTGCTCAGATAGTCTGTATGTGTCTTATCTATGAAACGGCAAAAATGTAAATTTGACTAAGGCAAAGCAAACAAAGCCTCTAATGTGGTGCCTGATATTAAATGATATCTGATCAATATGTTTGCTTGCTGCACCCTCCTAACTGAAAGATCGGCCCTAGGGTTATATTTCTGTTTAATAGGTAAGAAGCAGCCCCTTTAGTTTAGGAGTTTTACCTGCAGAATAACTGTGAAACCCCTACTTGCAAATGTGCTTTTAATACACATAGTATATTTGGGGGCATATTTATCAAGGGTCACATTTCGAATTGAAAAAACTTTGAAATTCAAAAAGCCCAACCTAAATTAAGTCGTCGTTTTTTTGGGATCGAATAGGTCCGCATTCAGCCAAATTTGAATTGTTCGAATCTAATTAATAGTGCAATCGATCGAATTCGATTCAAAGTTTTTCACAAAAAAAAAAACCTTTTTGACTCCAATTTGAATCAAATTTGGCCTATTCCCTAGTCGAAGTACACAAAAAATAGCTCGAAATTCTAATTTGAAAATTCACCTCAACCTTTTATAAATCTGCCACTTGAATTCTTATAGTTACCAATAAAAACCACATTAAATATTCCTACCATTCGGAGTCTTTGTAAATACATTTCTCTGTTGTTTTCGCTGCAAAATCCTGGAACTGTAAGTTTCCATCGCTTAAGTTCTGTCTCCATTTCTTTCTCTGTATACAAATCTGCTGGGTCCAGTGCATTCAAGCAGATTATTTTCACCAAGTATTCCTTATGGATAGCACTGTAACAAGATTCAGCCACAAGGAAGACCATAAACATCAGTTTTCCAAAATATGAAACAGGTATAGGACCTGTTACCCAGAATGCTCGGGACCTGGGATTTTCTGGATAACAGATCTTTCCTTAATTCGGATTGAGATTATAGAAAAGACTTTAAGACGCATCTTCATTTATTGTCACTCATTGCCCCAGAGGAAACTAGTCTAAAAAAAGTTATGTATATATATAAATCTTCTCTATAATCTTAATCCAAATTAAGGAAAGATCTGTTATCCAGAAAATCCCAGGTCCTGAGCATTCTCGGTAATATATATATATATATATATATACTTTATGCTATGATATTATAAAATGAATTAAAAATGAAGCGCCATCTGTTCAGGTATTTTAGCACATATTAAAGGGGTGATTCACCTTTAAGATAACTTATTATGTTAGAATTCTAAGACAATTTAATTGCCATTCGTTTTGTTCTTTTTTTTTATAGTTTTGATTTATTTGACTCTTTCCAGTTTTCAAATGGGGGTCACTGACCCCATCTAAAAACAAATGCTCTGTAAGGCTACACGTATTGCTACTTTTTATGACTCCTCTTTCTGTTCAGGCCTATTCATATTCCAGTCTGTTATTAAAATCAAGGCATGGTTGCTAGGGTTATTTGGACCCTAGCAACCAGATTGCTGAAATTGCAAACTGGAGAGCTGCTGACTAAAATAGCTAAACAACTCAAAAACCACACATAATAAAAATAAGAAGGGTTGAAGAGAACCATGTACATAAGTTCTTTGTCTTCCTTGGTTGTGTGACGAAAAGTCACTTGATTTTAAGGATTCAGTCAGGAATTTGGATTGGGCCAAAACTGAATCCTGCTGAAAATGGCTGAATCCCTAACTGAATCCTGCATTTGGCGCATCCAGAAGAAATACAGAACTCCCGCAAATATAAAGGATGGCACAGATTTGCCATTGGTGGAACAATATTTCAGGTGAAGAGTAATTAACTTAAAGCGATACTGACACGTTCTAATAAAAATCATAGCAACCTGTCAGTATCAAGTAAATGCTGCACCCGGCATATTTTTTCCTCAAATCCCCCTGGAAAGCAACTCCCCAGCCCCGTGAACCTGTGTGCAACAGACCGGCGCAATCCTTCCATAGGCTAATTACAAATGAAAACAGGATTTCAGCCTATGAACGGATCACTCCGCCACCAGCCCAGCGGCACTGAAGCAACACTGAAGATCTGTTAGTAGTGTCAGCCGGTCTGTTGCACACAGGTTCGCAGGGCTGGGGGCGGCTTTGCGGCGAACTATTCCAGGTGCAGCATTAACTTGATACACGTTCCTATGATTTTTATATCAATGTGTCAGTATCACTTTAAGTTTACTCTAAACTTAATGAGTTTGATGTATTTTTCATTACAACAGGAGCAAGAACAATGGGGTGTATATTTACAATTACTGTGCCTTAATCATACCCTCTAGATCAGTGATCCCCAACCAGTAGCTCATGAGCAACATGTTCTCCAAACCCTTTGATGTTGCTCCCAGTGGCCTCAAAGCAGGAGCTTATTTTTGAATTCCAGGCTTGGAGGCAAGTTTTGGTTGTATAAAAACTAGGTGCACTGCTAAACAGAGCCTCAATGTAGGTTGACAATCCACATAGGGGCTACTAAATGGCCAATCACAGCACTTATTTGGCACCCCAAGAACATTTTTCATGCTTGTGTTGCTCCCCAACTCCTTTTACTTCTGAATGTTGCTCACGGGTTCAAAAGGTTGGAGATCCCTGCTCTAGAAGAGATAGTAATTGAACAGCACCACTCAATTTTTGTAGACTTAAAATGCCTTTATTGCAGCCTTCTGGGCATCACAGCGACGTTTCAGGCCTCAAATGGCCTTTTATCAAGCTCCCTGCTCTAGATCATACCTTGCTGCTCTTCTATCTTCATTTGTCCACTGATCTGTAAAATAAAATTAGCCACAGTAATCATTCAACCAAGTTTTTTTTCTTTCTGTGAAAGAGCATTAGAAATTAAAGATTAATGTATTTTATCAATGGCTGGCGCCTGTTGGAAGACAGAATTCAATGTGCAGCTTTATTTACATAATGGGGTTCTATGGCGCCACCCTTATCTTTCAGTCCTAGAAATTAGTGCATCCCCTGTGCCTGGATGAATGGGAGAAGCAGGTCTGTATTGATGGAACCACAAATGTAATAAAGCTGTTCACAATTCTATTTTACATGGATCACAACTTCTCTATATCATACGATTCAGTAACAACAGGGGTGATTCGGGGCTTTAGTTTCTATTTCTGCCTACAAGTCTGAATCCCCCCGCATGGTCCTAGCACCGGCCTAGCGGGGAACGCACAAGCTAGCGAACTTGCGCCAGAGCACTGGGAAGCTTTGAGTCCCCAGTGCACCTCAGGTACGTGCCTGGGCGGCATGCCGCACCTAAAATTTTGCCTCGCCACAAATCCAGGACTGAAAACTATCTGTAGCCAAGTTCAACTAACTGTTATGGCCCTGCCTGGGTTTCATCAGGTGGTCCCTCTCTTCATACCATAGAATCTGGGGAATCATTGGATGTGAATGTGAATAATATTTGCTATTGTCACAACTTTAGCAGGGGTTGGGCCAATGTGCTCCTTTTAGTTCAAGATGCTCTTCCGGCCCCACATTTGTTCTTTTTTCTAAATGATTGGTCATGGCCTTCTATTATTGGCCACTAGCGATGGGCAAATTTATTCGGCAGGCATGGATTTGCGGCAACTTTCTGCATTTCCACACATCAAAATTGGAACGCTAATAAAAATTGTCGTGTGTCAACATTTTTCGGACGCCCATTGACTTTGATGCATTTGCCCAAAAGAGTCGCGCGTAAAAAAATTGTTGCTCATGTCAAAATTGTTGTGCGTCAAAATTATTTCCATTGACTTCAATGCGGTTCGAAAATTTTTCAGCGAAACGGGACAGATTCGCCCATCACTATTGCCCAACACTGTTATATCCCCTCGTCAGCCATTGCAATACATATTTCTTCTTCTGCTGCAGGATCTCTAAGGCATTACTGTGATAGTATCAATTATTTCACTGAGAGATGACATATTGACAAGTATACACGTTTTCAAGAAGCAACTTGCTTATTGTGCAATTAACACTGTCTGCCAGAGATATATGGAATAATGTACCAACTATTGTAAAACAGAATGATAAAAAAAGAGAGGATACATTATTCTTTATAATACACAAGTCACTGTATATAATTATTCATGGCTATATTATATTAATATATTGCTGCAGAAAAATATGGATCACCTTTTTCAGATCCTGGACCATTATTGGCTTTATACTGGATTCCGCTTTCCTGCAGTTAAAGAAAGACAATACATATGAGAATTTAAAGCATACCAGCATTATAATGTGTTATCAATACAATCCCTACATAATGTGTATTATTTAATATAGAAAGAAAACAGCTTGCTTTTTCATTAGCTGTTTTTAATGAGATATTTTTTACATATATTTATTACAAATTTAGATCATCTGAGACCACAAGTTCTGTTGCCAGGCAGATCTAAAAACCAAAAATTAAAATTGGATCAGGAGAAAAAGTGGCATTTGTCCAGGGTTCACCAAAACAAGGGAGCTGGGAACAAACCTGGAGGCAACTGCTACATCGTTTTATAAGTATGAACCAGAAAGGAAGGCATAATAAGATCCTAATATTTTTACAAATCATTTTAAAGCCATTCAAAAATCTAAACGTACACGGGAAAGTTTGCACCCAATGGTGTCCTCTGTGACAAAGCAACCTGATTGTTTCATAAGCTGAGCCTGTGGATCCAGAGATGTTTAAATTTGTGTTGGCTGTGAAACCCAGTTCTGTATGTTTCACCACTAAGCAACACAAGTGTTAATAGATCTTACTCTATCCACAGGAGCAGAGGTGAATGTGAATGTGGAATACAGAAAATTTTGCTCTTGGGAAAAAAAAAATTTACCGGAAAATGAGTTGAAATAACAGAATAAGTCGATCTTAATAAAAACAGTGTAATAAAGAGAGTTAACAGAACTGAATTTCTAATAAAGTGCACCGAATCCATTATTTGGGATTAGCTACCAAATCCTCCACAAAGGATTTGTGGAACAAAGCTGAACTGTTATTTGAATATTCAAAATGAGGAGCTGAATCCAAATTCTGTGCCTGGGTTCAGCTGAATATTGCATGGAATCCTCGCTTGCCTCAATTGCCAGGTGATCAGAAGTGGCACAGCACAGGGCCAGTTATTTTATCTCACCACTGATTTTCCTCCTGTGCATGTGAATGTTTTCTTTCAAGCAGATGTATTCAATTATAGTCAATTTGCTATCAGCTCAACCACATTCAGACATCTTGTATCTGTTGACCAATACAACACCGTCTGGTCTTCAGTAGGGGCCAAACTGATGACCTACCTGAATTATATCTGGTCTGCATAGGGCCCCTATTATGATCCAATCACTGATCATGGGGCCCAAATAATCATTTCAGCTTGATTTGGCTTAGGGGTGGCAACCTTGCTAAAAGAGTAGATTTTCTTATGTTTACCCAAACTCAGATAATACCCACCTGATCTGTCAGCAACAGCACCGCCAAAAAAAAATCAAGGTTCTGCATACTATTTGTTATCATATTGATTTTTATGGTTTATTGTGAAAACCAAATAAAATATTTCAAATCAAAAAAAAAAAATCAAGGGGTAGATTTACTAAAGAGCGAAGTGGCTAATGCTACACTTTTTTTGGCTGACAAAGTTTTTTTGGGTAGCATAACATATGGAACATTAATTTTACAGTGGGCTCATGTGTAGGGCATTATATTAACTCTCTTGTCTTTATTAGGGCTCTTACACATGAGCGTTTTTACCTGCGCTCCCCTGCGTTCCGTTTTTCGGCGTTCAGCCGCAGGGGAGCGCAGGAATAGACGCATTTAATTATTTCAAATGGGCCTGTACTCACACAGGCGCATGTAGGCGCCGAACGCAGGAAAAATGCAGCATGTTGCGTCTCAACCTGCGTTCGGCGCCTACATGCGCCTGTGTGAGTACAGCCCCATTTGAAATAATTAAATGCGTCTATTCCTGCGCTCCCCTGCGGCTGAACGCCGAAAAACGGAACGCAGGGGAGCGCAGGTAAAAACGCTCATGTGTAAGAGCCCTTAAGGTTCCCTGGACATGTGTAATAAAAAGTGGTAACTTCAAGCATTTGCACCAACATTTATAATAAAGACATCCATACAACTTTAAATTACCCGCTGTATGCAAATTGACAAGCGCAAGATAACTAGCGTATTTTCGACACAAACAAACGATAGCGCATCTTCACTACGAAATGCTCGCACTGCTGAAGTAATGCTTGCAAAAAGTCGCCAGTGACGAAACTTCGCATTTTAATGAATTAGTGTATTTGTAGCACATTTGCGCCAGGCGAAGTGGTTTAATTCATGCGAAGCCGTCGCTGGCAACAATGCGCCCTTTACTAAATCTGCCCCCCAAAGGTTTCTTTTATATTCACATTAAAATAATTCTATCAAGCAGCAGTGTTTTCAAGAGCAGAAGCGAAGTCACTATTCTGTATTCATGCATTTACGGCATTTTCACTCTCTGAGGCCAAATGTACCGTTACCTGTAGAAGCCGGTAAAGTCTATGAAAATCCCAGTCTCTCATGTAATACAAGCAGTTCCGCAAATGGTGTGCGTGCAATCCCTTTCTGTGGCAGTCAGTTGAAAAATCACATTCCTGATTGAAATGAAATATAATTTAATTAAAATACAAAAATATGAATTTTTCAGGTGATATACGAAATGACCACACAACTAACTACGTGGGGGATTGCTTTGACCCCCTATAAAAAACTATTTGTATTTTAATACATGAAACAAATTTTAACAAATATTTAACTTCTTGTACCATTGTAATGCATTTCTATAAAAAAAACAAGCAAACACTTTTACATCTTTTTCAAATAAAACACTGGCTTCCTTTTGCACATTTATAAAGAGATATTTAAAAATAATTAAATACTGGCTTCCTATTGGAAGCTGAATGACTTTCTATCTTAGCCTGGTGATTAGGCTGTAGCTGTATGTATGTAATCCTACATGTCGGGGAGGTGTGAGATCACTTGAGCATCTTGCCCTGTGTTTGGAGTAGAGGGATCTGTGCTGAGAGTGGAGCACTAAACCTAACCCTAAGAGCTCCAAATGAAAATGAAAGACTTTATATTATAAACGTCTGCATTTCGGGGGGGGGGAAGTAAAATATTAATCTTACGTGTCCATGTTTAAATGGCTGTCGGCAGCCTTCGCAGAACTCGTGCAGGCACTGGGTGCATCTGAAGTGTAAGCACCCACCTTTAGCCAGGTCAAATCGGAACTTACACAAGGGACAATCTAGAGGCAAATCAACAGTTAGATTGTAATTGAAGAAGGAAAGAAACTATTGGCAGAAATTACAAAGTGTAAGGTAGGCAAAGAAAGCCAGAAGGTAAGTTTCGGTATTTGATAGAATAAACTTCTCTCTTCTTAGAATTAAGTGGCATTGAGTTAGTGCTAAATGTATTCATATTCCATGTGCATTAAGAACACATTCTTAACAATAGCAGCATTGTCTAGACATACTGTATGTTGAACAGTGATGTATATTTCCTCCTTCATTCATAGATAAAAGATGCTGTAAATATCCATCCAGTCATGCACTACTAACCATACAGAATACTCACAACAACAAAGCAAAGGGTTCATAAAGTACAATGTATTGCTAAAATTGTCTGGACACCTGTCTGTTCAACATCTCATTCTGAAATGAGGGGTTTTGCTTCCCTTCAACCACAAGAACATTAGTGAAGTTGGTATTGATGTTGGGGGTCAGGTGTTCAGCTGGGTCCATGTCAGGTCTCTGTGCAGGTCAATGAAATGTTTCCTCTTCTATCCCAGAAAAACCAATTATGGCCATTATAGTGCCACAATGTAGGAAGCAAGGAATTCTCAAGAATATATTGTAGCCTGTGGCACAGAGGTTCAGGGTCGGACTGGGCCGAGTCCGACGCAAAACCAGGAAAAAACCCGATGGGCCCCCAGCTCTTGTGGGTCCCACCTGCCCAGATCCGTGATCTCTTCCTGCTGTGACCTCCCTTTGTCGGGCAGTAGCGTCAGGAACATTGCACGCATGAGTGCATACGCACGCATGTGGCATATCACGCATGCACGCACACACGGCCAAGCAGGGGGGCCTGATGGGGCCCTGGGACAGCAGCCCCAGTGGGCCGGGGCCCCCCAGTCCAACCCTGTATTTAGCCTCTTTGTTTTCATAGAAATAGGGAATGGCCATGAAATAGACCAAATGTTTAACAGCAGGGTCAGAGCAGTCTCCTGGGCTCCCTTCTGAACTCCAGCCCCCTGCCTGCCTCCACGAACATAAGACGCAATGCGTGGAAGACATGCAGCGCCACAGCATTAACTTTCTTTTCTGGGAAGCCTCCATGAACGTGCCGTGCGCACGCATGTATGCAAAAGACGCAACGTGCATGCGCACAAGACGTGCCGTGGCATTAACTTACTTTTCCGGTGCAGCTGGGGGAGCAGGTCTGGCCATGAGAGGGCCCATGATGCACGGGGCCCACCGGGTTATTTCCCGGTGTCTCGCCGGCCCAGTCTGACCCTATAAAGGTTTGCTTTTACTTGAACTATGGTCCCACTCAAACCATGAAAGCAGCTCCAGACCATTGATCTTCTTCCACCAACCTACAGTCAGTATTGTATATTCAGGCAGGTTCTTCTGACAATAACCAAAGACTTATTTATGAGACTGCTAGATGGAGAATCTTAATTAATCACATCATGTATTGAAATCTACTAATCAAATATATTGCTGGACTGAATATTGGAGTGAGACAGTAACATAGGGAAAAGCTTGCCCTGCTCCTGTATCTAATCAATCAACCAATCCGCAGTTAGCTTTGACTTGTCTATTGGCATTGTATTTATGCAAACAAGCATCTAATGGATTACTATGAGCAAAAAAACATCTAGAGCTTTTGCTCATGTTACTACTAAAGTATGTGGTGTTATTCATCATTGCTTTTTTCTTGAAATACAATTGCTTTACATATATATATATTAATTTCATTGATTTTAGTTGAGTGTAAGGAAGGGTACCGTACCTATACCGTTTTGAGTAAGATATGCGTTTAGCCTTTCCTCTTGGTGGCTTGGCTCATTATTTAGTTTCCATATCCTAAATTCTTCACAGCTAATTTTCTCATGTTGCTCTTCCCACTGGTTTAAAAAAGATTAAAAAAACAACACTTTAAGAAAATGATCACTCATATATATCTAAATTGTGCTACCTCTACAACAGGCACTCGTCTAAGGACAGAGTGAAAATGAGAGTCAAGACTGAATAGAGCTTACAAGTAGATTTAAGTGGAGAACCTTGAACTGAAACCTGAGACTGCTCAACAAGCCTTTAATTAAATCTTATGTTTTAGTATATATAGTATACAAATAACTCACTGTATGGTGACGGCCATTAATTTGATACTCTAGCATGACATGTAAATGTAAGTAAGAGACCCTTGCCATAATACTTACAGGTTTCCTACATTTGAAACAGGTGCTTTTGCAGCAGGATGGACAGTCCATCCGTAATCTGTCTGCTTCATGCAGAAGACCAAACGAGCACTGAAAGATAAGAAACGACACTGTATCTAAATATCACTTTTAATATCTAATGTCACTCATAAAATCACTTCCTATATTACTTATATGGGAAGCACAATACATTTTCTGCACAACACACCCTGAGTTCCTGTAAGAGCACAAGGGTATGTTATGATGTAACACCGCAGAGAGGCAATCAGGTGGGAGTCTGTACAGTGGCATAACTAGATGATACTGGGAACCACAGCAATTTAATTTTAGGGCCGCCATCATATCTAGAGGTTGTCCTGTTTTTCCAATATATTTTGAAATTGCTCATTAATTAGGGTCTCATGGGCCCCCTATCCCTCCTGGGGCCCCCTGCAGCCACAGGGTCTGCTTCCTCTGTAATTATGCCCTCTGAGTCTGTATACTGGGTAACCCGGGGTATAGCCATAAATGCAGAATGGATCTGGAAGCCATATTGGAGTAAAGACAAAAAAAACAGGAGCTGGTACAAGGAAAAAATATAAACAAATAAAAAGGCCAGTTATAGGAACAATCGCAGGTAGAGAAAGTGTCCAGTAAATGGGCCAAATGGTCAGGTCAGGCAGCAGGCAAACAGAATCCAAGAACAGGCAAAGGGTCAAAACCAAGAAATCCACAAAAACAGGACAAGGAGGGCTACAGGAGCTCAGGAACAAGGCTGGGGTCTCGGAACACTGAAGGAACTCAGGAACTAGGAACCAGATGTGGTCTTAGGACTAGGGATCACAGGAGGGCAAGATTTCTGCTGTAAAGCTTAATGACCAAGCAAGGAGAAATGGTCAGGGGCAGGCGTATAAAGGGTGTAAATTAGATAATGATCTACACATGATTCTTATAAGGTGAGTGGAGGAAAGAGCAGACAGATAGAAAACCAATAGGTTACAAGTGGAACTGGTCAGGGCCAGCCCTAAGCGTCTCTAGTGGCTAAAAATGTAAGTAATCAGTCCCAGAAATACAAACACCTGAGTTCAAATCTTGGCTGTTCATGACAGGGTAATGGCACACACAGAGATTTGTCACCCACTATACCACTGCGCTACAGTTAGCGGGGAGTTTCCCAAAAATGCTTTCCCTACAGGCAATAATGTCAATCACCATTTGGCAAATGTTTATTTGGGGAGATTTGTTGCCCACAGTAGACAGGGGCGATCCTGGCCCCTCCGCCGCCTGAGGCAGCAGCAGTTGCTGCTGCCCCCCCTCCCCCAGAAATTCGCTCTTAAAGTACCAGGGGCAGCATTTTTGCTGCCCCTGGTACCTAGTGGGGTGCTGCCGTCTGAGGTGACAGCCTCAACTCGCCTCATTGGCGAAGCACCCCTGACAGTAGAACATCTGTTGTGCCATTATCCACCATTTCACAGGCAGGGCCCATTGCCATGTTTGTTGACGCAATACAGTAAATGCAAAGGAATTTTTCAGCATTAATTTGCCCTGCTGGGCTGATCTTTAACATTGTTAATTAAATGGGAAGCACTAGTATTTTGCTGGAGATTCACACTGAAACCAACTTATGGATGTTTTGTTGCCAACACTAGAGTAGTTTTATCATATTTACTATGAGCAACAAAACCCAAAAGGGCAATAGCACGTGCATTGATTTCAGGTATTTTTCTTCCAAGTGTTTAATAGCTCTGCTGGCAGGCAACAATATGCTGTAATCGCTTCCCATTTACTTCAATGGCAAATTCCTTAAAAGGTCTGAATACAGTAATTGTCTGAGCTGTGGGTGCACCACGCTGGTCCAGGCAGTTGACTAAAGCTGGCATCTTTTTTAAAAGATCCAATCGTCATTGTGAGACCACGATTATCTCGGAACGATCGTACAATCGTGCGAATTGTCCATCAACCAATTTGCCAGGAAAACAAAGCGTAGCTGCCTGCTTGGCTCTGAGACATAGATTGCACTGGGACTGACAATTTCAGGACAGATGTCGGCCGAAAAAATCGTACGATGTTCGATCGTTCAAATCCCACTAACCACACGATAATTTCAAAGGATTGGTCAGACTTCGCTAAAATCGGTCGTTCGGCAAGAGAAATCTTTTCATCTATGGGGACCTTAAGTAAACTGGTAGTGATTCATTTTGTCTCTAACTAGTAGAGCCATTGAATGCATAGGCAAACACAGATAATAACACTTTCAACCTACATCTGCACCTCAATTCTTTAATCCATAGCTGAATATCTTGATGGCTATTCTCATGTAAATTGCAGGTATATGTGGCAAACAAAAGTGTTAATAAAAGCACGGCATCTTGCCTTATGTGTGACTTACATGGCAGCACCACCTGAAATTTGGCATTTTCATTAAAGTTCTGTCTCTGAGTTTACACTGAAATAAATCATGCGTTGCTTGGTCAAGATAATGACGGATCTGAAAGGAAATTGGGAAGATGAGTAAATCCCTCTAATTAGAATCTAAAACCTATTAGCTAGGAATCTCCACTATGTATTTAGTTCTTTTTTCTACCTTTGTATTAGCCTTCTTTGTGAAATGTGTATATTAATGTATGTGAGAAAGAAATAGTACGAGACCTGTGTATCTAGAAAGTTAAAGTAGTCCATGACCTCCTCTGTGTCCCCTTCTTTCTCCAGATCAGGTTTCTTGCAGAGCGGACACACTGCATCGCTAATGCTTTTCTCTTTGATCACGGATGAAAAATATTGAGCAAAACAAGCTTTACAGAAGGAACAGCTGCAGTGAGTCATTGTCACAAACTGCAACAGAAAGAATAATGGATAATAACGTTGAAAAGCAACCAAGATGTCCCACAGTCAATGAAGTCTACTTCTAAAATGAATAGAGGTAAAATGATGTTTTATAGTATAGGTATGGGATGCCAAAAAAGCTCTAACCAGAAAGCTCCAAATTCTGGGATGGCAAGCTCCTATAGACATTTAAAACAAATTTAAAAATAATTTCACCACTTTCGCAGCTCAGAGTCTACTCTTTAATGTAAGGAAAGCCCTGCCATAGATAGATGGAACCACAGTCACTCACGGGAGATGTAAACTTTACCTTGGAAAATGGATATTGATTGTAACATATTGGACATTCATGAGAAAGGTAATGAAGAGCAGAAATATACTCTGAGCAAGTGTTAACTGCTTCCTGCACATCCTCTGTGCTCCAAAATCCTCTGTTCACTTTCCATATATCCTCAAAGAGTTTTTGCTTTTCTGTGGAGGTCTGTATAGAATGTAGGGTTGGATCATTTATATGACATAACACATCATACATGTATTTTTATTTGACTGCTGTTTGCTCTTTCTAACATTTCTGTCAAATTCATGGCACATAGCCTTCTGCCAAGCAGCTGTCTGCTGAGGATACTGGGACCTGATGGAATTTGACAAATCTAAAATAAACATTCTTCTTAAAGCAGTGAAGATGAAAAGGTTTTCTTACGTGGCCGGGAGAAGGCTGGAAAATGCCACAGACTGTATTGTTACTTGGTTCTGAAAAAACACAGGAGAATCTCATTTGGTGGATGAATTGAATACATTAGAATATCCTCTTAGCCTTTTCATTTCTAAACATTTATAACATATATTATAGTAAATTAAAATATTTTTATAAAAAGGCATTCCTATATTTAAAGAACATTGCTTCATTAATCAGACAGTTGTATATTTTCATATTTTTAGAATATGGATTCTTTGCATAGGAATAACATGTTGTGTGTTTGTTTAAAGAACGCACGGGGCTAGGTGTTGCTGACTGCCAGTGGGAGGGGATGGGGGTCTCTCTAGTTGGTTGGCTCAAGGCAGGTATGAAAGGGCAGGAGAATAAAGCTGATAAAGTGAGGTGGGAAGAGAGGGGTGTTTTTGTGTTTTTTTCCAACCCTCCCAACCCCTTAAGCTATACAGTTTCAGTTTTTCAAGAGGAGAGAGATCCCAAGCAAGGGTGGTTGAATGAACTCAAAGCAGTAGAATGTGGTGGCTATATACAGGCTAGTAGGCTGTGGTATGGACCACATTGAGAAAATACCAACCAGGGAGAGCAGGGCAAAGGGCTTTGGGCTCAGACTTGCATGGAAACCTGTAGTATGAACCACCAAGGTGCACACTGAGAAAAGAGAAATCAGGGAGAGCAGGGCAAAGGGTTCTGGGCTCATCCTTGGGGGGTGCTCAAGACAGAGAAAGTGCCAGAGGGTAGGGGCTATGCCTAGGCTAGTAGGTTGTGATCATACAGTGGTGATCCATACCTGGGGTGTGGACCACCATGGGGCACTCTGAGAAGAGAGAACCCAGGGAGTGCAGGGCAAAGGGCTTGGTGGATGCTCTTGAAAAATTACATGTGATGTCAACTGGGCCGCATTTGGTGGAGGGGACTAAAATGTTTAATAAAGCTGTGACCTCTGGTCCTTCTTATTTTCCACAGGGTTTGGTGTTCAGTCTGGTTATTTAATTAGTAGGATTCATTGGTTAGATGGAAATATTTGTGTTGCAGTGACAACAGATAGCGGCATAGAACATTTAGTGCTCATGGGGTTGGTTTGGAATCCAGTCAACTGGGCCCGGAAGGAGCCCCAACTGTGCTGCCATAGATGTCTGGAATGGACATCCCAACTTTCAATTTTGGGTGCATTCCTTTTTCCAGTTTTTATCTGTATCTGGAGTGTGACCATATTAACTAGTGAACAACTGCATTCTCTTTAGAAGTAGGATTTTAGAATCCAGACAGGTGCATATTCGAGGGCATAAAGAAGTTTGGGTAATATGAGCATCTTTATAAGGTATATCCACCCTGTAGCTCTGACACGGAGATTAGTCCATAATTTGAGTTTATTATTGAACCAATCTATAAGCGGATTTAAATTTAGGGCTAAATTCTGCTGACGTGCATCTGTTATCCTAACCCACAGGTAAGTAAAGTCTGGAATGGTTAAAATACCCATTGGTGTTTATTTAAACACAAAATAACTCCTGGTATTAATGAGCAGCAGAGGAAAAATCGAGCGGAGTCACTCTTTGGCAAAGTATTTGGGGCTGGTGCACCAGGCTGTGATAAAATAAATTTTGGCCAGTGGGGGTACCTAACAAATTTGCCCTCCCCAGTATGTTTTGCTTCCCTTATCCTTTAAATAGTGGTCCTTTTAGTTGCATTTGAAAATAGAGTAACAGTTAATTAACTTATTCTGTTTGTAGAATCAAGTTAAGTTTCTGTATTTAGGGAAACCGAACCAATATTAAATTTGAAGAAGATGCTAAAAGACCTCTGGCATAAAGATACTATAGTCCTATAATAAACATTGGGACACTGTCAGGTCATCACTGTATAGCAAAAGTTATTTAGCAGTTATATTATAGCGGCCCAAGGCAGTTAAAGTTCATGCCCATGCACTGGCAGATACTGGTCCAATATTTATATATTATATATTTATTCTATTTTACTGTAGAGAAGACAAGCACAGTCAGGATTATGCAAAAAAAAATGTGTGCTTCTATTGGAGCATGAACAGTCAATGTTATGTTTTGGCCCCAATATGGACCTTTCTCAAGGCAAAAATAAATTTTCTTTCACGTATTTTACATAAATTTTCTTGACAGATTAGGTAGTGTGCATTGCTGGGTGTGTGGGGGAAGCTTTATGTTGTAGGGCTGCTTTAAAGGCACAAGCAGGGAGGTTTGTTATGGTATGAAGAACTGGCAAATCCTTTAGGAAACCGTATTCAGTCAACAAATATCCTGGGATGTAGGAGCATAATTACTATTCAGAAAAAACACAGCATATGTGCCCCCACTGACACATACTCTCCTTCAATACATATACAGACATTATATATATATATATATATATATATATATATATATATATATATATATATATATATATATTATATTTAAAGTGTTTCCATTTCTCCCATTTACCTTCAGTGTCTTTAGATGATGCCTTCAAGTCATACATTCTGACTATGCTTTCCAGAGTAAGGCTCTTAAAGGCATCTTCAATATCGCTACATGAATCTCTGCCTTTATTTGTCTCCTGCTGCCATTCTAAAAGAATACAAACATACAAGTCGGTAAGTACTATTACACACAATGCCAAGATGCACAACCTAATGGAAATGATAGGTCGGCCATTCTGGAAGGATTTTTCATTATTGGCTTTAAACATTAAAGGGATACTGTCATGGGAAAACATTTTTTTTCAAAATGCATCAGTTAATAGTGCTGCTCCAGCAGACTTCTGCACTGAAATCCATTTTTTAAAAGAGCAAACAGATTTTTTATATTCAATTTTGAAATCTGACATGGGGCTAGACATATTGTCAGTTTCCAAGGTGCCCCCAGTCCTGTGACTTGTGCTCTTATAAACTTCAGTCACTCTTTACTGCTGTACTGCAAGTTGGAGTGATATCAACCCCTTCTCCCCCCCCCCAGCAGCCAAACAAAAGAACAAAGGTAACCAGATAGCAGTTCCCTTGCACAAGATAACAGCTCCCTGGTAGATCTAAGAACAACACTCAATAGTAAAAGCCAAGTCCCACTGAGACTAATTCAGTTACATCAGGGGGCACATTTACTTAGCTCGAGTGAAGGATTAGAATGAAAAATACTTAGAATTTCGAGGTATTTTTTTGGCTACTTCGACCATCGAATTGGCTACTTCGACTACGACTTCGAATCGAACGATTCGATCTAAAAATCGTTCGACCATTCGATAGTCAAAGTACTGTCTCTTTAAAAAAAACTTCAACCACCTACTTCGCAACCTAAAACCTAACGAGCACCAATGTTAGCCTATGGGGAAGGTCCCCATAGGCTTTACTAGCAATTTCTGATCGAAGGAAAATCATTCGATCGATGGATTAAAATCCTTCGAATCGTTTGATTCGAAGGATTTAATCGTTCTATTGAACGATTTTTCCTTTGATCGTTCAATCGAACGAATTGCGGTAAATCCTTTGACTTTGATATTCGAAGTCGAAGGATTTAACTTCGATGGTCGAATATTGAGGGTTAATTAACCCTCGATATTCGACCCATAGTAAATGTGCCCCTAAGTAGTAGAAATAACAGCCTGCCTGAAAGTAGTTTCCATCCTAAAGTGCAGGCAAAAGTCACATGACTGTGGCAGCTGAGAAACTGACAATATATCTAGCCCCATGTCAGATTTTAAAATTGAATATAAAAAAATCTGTTTGCTCTTTTGAGAAATGGATTTCAGTGCAGAAGTCTGCTGGAGTAGCACTATTAACTGATGTGTTTTGAAAAAAACATGTTTTCCAATGACAGTATCCCTTTAATTTGTTATCTGTAGGATAAATCAGTACTATTGAGAATAAGCAAAACAGGCAAGAACTTCTTCTAGAAGGAGCAAGACAAACTGCGAGAGGTTTTTATCAGTGACTCCAAGTAATACTTTGATAAGGGTTATGTACAAAACAGCTTTGTAGGTAGGAACTGCTGTACCCCAGACAATCTCATACTAATATCTCATACTAATATCTTGTATAATACAGCTTTGTAGGAAAGGAACGATTGAACTCAATGACTCAACTACCTAATATGTTTATGACTCCTATTAGTTCCTAATATGTTTATGACTTCTGGAAGTTCTCATGAGAACCTCTTTTATTATAGCCAGGGGCAGAATATGTACTAGCCAATAAGATAAGATCTCTGCTTAGGGTGTGCTTGTTGGAAGCCTGGCCAGCTCCTGATGAGCGCATGGGACGCAAGATCTGTTGTTGACCAAGTTGTTTAATTGAGGTCATTGTTTATAAAACCGGGGGTCCGCATTTTGGTGGCTGAGATCTCTCCATTTCCTCAATTGGTGATGTATATCTTACTTATTCACAAACTTTGTCTGTAATAAAGTTTTGCTCATATGCTAAGCATATATATATATATATATATATATATATATATATATATATATATATATATATATATATATATATATATATATATATATATATATATATATATATATATATATATATATATAGTGATGGGCGAATTTATTCGTCAGGCGCGAATTCGCGGCGAATTTGCGCGATTCACCGCCAGCGAATAAATTCGCGAAACGCCCGCGAAAATTCGCGTAAAAAATTTGGCGGCGTCAAAAACGGGCGCCGGAGTAAAAAACGGGCGCCAGCGTCAAACAACGGGTGCCGGCATCAAAAACGGGCGCCGTAAAAAACTAGACTAATTTTTCGCGAAACGGCGCAAATTCGCCCATCACTATATATATATATATAAATATATATATATATATATATATATATATATATATATATATATATATGCATAGAATGGACCAGCACACCGTTTTCTTCAATCAAACGTGTTTATTCAATACACACTGTGCTATATATATATATATATATATATCCTGAAAAAAGGCGAGCACTCACAGGTCTTATGATGCAAGAAAATCGGTGAAATTTATTGAAAAAAAATAACTGATGTTTCGGCTAATCCTATAGCCTTTCTCAAAAGGCTATAGGATAAGCCGAATCTTAAGATCTTGTCTGTACTTACGCTGCTTTTGTAGAAGGGGAGAAACATTTGCATCTATTCTGTAAAAGAGAACAAGCTGTGAGCAAGAAGATAAATACAAGGAAATGTTATTTGTTTGTACGGGTATGTGATCCTTTATCTGGAAACCCATCATCCAGAAAGCTCCCAAAGACTCAATTTTTATCCAAATAATCCAGATTTTTTTGCTTATTCTCTGTAATAAAAAATTTGTATCTAGACTAAGATATAATTAATCCTTATTGAAAGCAAAACCAGCCTATTGGGTTTATTTAAAGGGATACTGTCATGGGAAAAAAGTTTTTTTTTTCAAAATGAATCAGTTAGTGCTGCTCCAGCAGAATTCTGCACTGAAAACCATTTCTCAAAAGAGCAAACAGATTTTTTTATATTCAATTTTGAAATCTGACATGGGGCTAGACATATTGTCAATTTCCCAGCTGCCCCAAGTCATGTGACTTGTGCTTTGATAAACTTCAATCTTTACTGCTGTACTGCAAGTTAGAGTGATAACACCCCCTCCCTTCCCCCCCCCAGCAGCCAAACAAAAGAACAATGGGAAGGTAACCAGATAACAGCTCCCTAACACAAGATAACAGCTGCCTGGTAGATCTAAGAACAGCACTCAATAGTAAAAACCCATGTCCCACTGAGACACATTCAGTTACATTGAGAAGGAAAAACAGCAGCCTGCCAGAAAGCATTTCTCTCCTAAAGTGCAGGCACAAGTCACATGACCAGGGGCAGCTGGGAAATTGACAATATGTCTAGCCCCATTTCAGATTTCAAAATTGAATATAAAAAAATCTGTTTGCTCTTTTGAGAAATGGATTTCAGTGCAGAATTCTGCTGGAGCAGTACTATTAACTGATTCATTTTGAAAAAAAATTTTTTTCCCATGACAGTATCCCAGTAATGTTTAAATGATTTTCTAGGAGACAAGGTATGAAGACATATGCAGCCAATCAGAGCAGGGGAAATGTGACACAGGACTCACATCACGAGTATGTTGTTAGGAGATGGAAAGGAATGGTTGAGGAACTCACAATTAAATTGTTAAATATATTAAAACAACTTTAAAAAGGAAATTATATCAAGATATTTCTATATTATAACTACATAACTATGGAATTACAAAATTTAAACTTTAAGAAAGGACTTGACAGAACTATACAGTTTTAGGCAAACACCAGAGGGACCACTATCTACAGCGTTTCCTTGTTATAGGTAAATGGTCAGAAATTCTACTCCATATCCGTTATAGGAATCAGAAACAATCACTCTGTGCACTCTTGCCAAGTGGTCTCTGGATATAATTCCATTCAAACAATGAAATTTGTACACCAGTCACAAAGTTATGGTGGATGGTAATTAGTGGGTAGCCACTATTTTGAAAAACTGCTGCTTTGTAAATAAGCTTAATAAAGTTCACTTAATGCACTTTCAGCAAGATACCTGAATCTGAATATACTGCTGATCACTTTAGGTTCTTATAAACCGATTCCTTACTAAAGCCCATCGTGTGTATGCTTATAACCATTATACCATATCTTATACTTCATACACAACTATAAATTCATTCATACCTGGGAGAAACCAGATTACTTGTTTGAGACGTCCTGCTAATGGAAGGGCTTGTGCTGGCTTAAAAATAAACAATAAAAGCAAATTAGAAATACATCAATTATTAAAAGCCAGATTTACACATTTTTAAATACGGTATATATTTTTCTTTTTACGGTATATATTTTTATGAGCAATACCAAAATCATACGATTGGTGATTTAATCATTTATTTTTCATGCTGAAAAGATTCATTGCATTGCAGAAAATAACATAGCAAGGGGAAATTCACCAAAGTGGCAATAAGACTTTTATTATAACAGAGAAAAAGAAAATAATTTTTAAGATTAAAAATAATTTGGATAAAATGGAGTCTGTGGGAGAGGGCCTTCGCATAATTAAGAGCTTTCTAGATAACGGATTTCCAAAAACGGGATCCCATACCTCTATATTGATGTTATATTACCCTTAATAGTTTTCACTGTTTTTACCTGCTTTAAGTGATTTGTTATTCCAACAGTTTGCAGTGAAACGTGCAGATATTTCTTTCTTCAGGAAATCCTCAACATCCTCTAAAAGTCCAAGTAAATGTGAGCTTGTCTATAAAGAACCAGGAGTTATTCATTGGTGGGATGATAGCAGCAAGTGTTTGCCTCTCAACATATTTACAGTAGGGAAGCAATACAGAAAAGTGCCACAGAGGTATTCTATTCCAGTCTGAATGACTACAAATGTAAGGGTGATATAATACAAAGTATTGTTTTGTAGAACAAGTAATGAATGCTTGGCGAAATCAAGGGTAGCCATACATCTAAGAAGTCAAATAAACATTTAAGGCTTGGCCCACAATCCACAAATGTTGGCACGTTTGGTATCGCCAACCCAGAACAGACGCCAAGGTTCCAGTCATGACTCATTCTTTGACAGCCGACTTTCATGTTGGAGCTTTTTTTGCTACTCGGATGCCACCAGGTCTTGAAGTGAGAGAACTAAGGCGAGGGTTCTGGTCTGGTCAGGCAAGGCAACAAGGACATGTGACTGGAGTTAACAGGGAAAGAGCATAACATAGTCAAGGAACCAGGTTGGGGTCAATGTCAGTACAGTACAGAATCAGGATCCTGAAGTAGGGTTGGCACCTTTTCGTTTGCCCAACTCCGAGCAAAATCCGGGTGATGTTGGGGGGCAGACCGGGTGACTGGGATGGAGGAGTGATGACAGTGCGATCAACGATTGGCTAATCACCATGCCATTAACTTCAATGTCCTGTCCGGATTTCCTAATTTGGAATTCAGGACAGGCAGTTTTCACCCAGACAACACTACCAAAAAGACCAAAAAGCGGCTGTTTGGGTTAAAATTGGACAGGTGGCAACCTTATCCAGAAGCGTAGTCAGAAAACAGACAATGGTCAGTTCAGGCAGCGAAAAAGCTGATTAAGGATAGGCAAGGGTCAAGAAACAGCTAATCACCGCCAGGAACTATCTAGAATGGACCTTCGTTGGGCAACAAGAAAATATTTGAATTTCACTCCAAACGATAATGTCACACTGCGCGCCAAATTTAAAAGGACGCGCATGGTGAATTTTAGGTCGGAGAGCAGGCGTGCAAGGAAGAGAGTGATGGTAGCCCCTGACAGTCTAAGAACCAATCCCTTATTTTCATGCATCTTTTGGTACATGGGGATAAGATATACTGTATGATGCTAATGATGCTAGTTCTACAATAATAATACAATAACTGATATACCTACATAATTCCATTCTTGAACATATTTTAGATTCATCAGCCAGTTCTTGGAAATAACGTCACCAGGCTGTAAGTCTATATTTACTTTATCTGCAAGGTAGCATTGTGGTGGAGTCTCAGGATGAGTGGGATGGAGCCAGATACACACTTGTATCTGAAAATAATGACCTAGAAAGCAAGAAATCAGGTATTAATATTAATTTGTTTCTATCAAATGCTGCAAGATAACAAATTAGTAATAATTAAGGCTTATCAGGGCTCATGTTTCTACTATCACACTGCATAGCACACGCTAAGGGGGTGACTGCAAAAAAGGACTTGAAATATGCTGTACTTATTATGGACCATTTTTTAAGGTTTGCATACAAAGACATTTCTGTCTTGCCATTTGCTATGTATTCTATAGCTATAGCAAGAGAACAAAGGTCAAACAGAGCTAAAATGAAGCATTATCTTAAATGATCTTTATGACACAAGCACTGTCTGTACACACTGTACATTCCTGAAATTCTGAATAGATCTGTAGAACAAGGAACAAGGCCTGTTCTGGGTTCTAAGAAATAAACAAGCTGTGCATCCGGCATTGCTCTCTATATACCGTGGGGCAGATTTACTAATCTCGAGTGAAGAATTCGAATGGAAAAAAATAGCGTTAATTAACCCTCGATATTCGACTGGGAATGAAAATCCTTCGAATATCGAAGTCGAAGGATTTTGCTCAAATACTGCGATCGAACGATTGAAGGAATAATCGAACGATTCGAAGGATCTCAATCCAACGATCGAAGGATTATCCTTCGACCAAAAAAACTTAGCGAAACCTATGGGGACCTTCCCCATAGGCTAACATTGGGTTCAGTAGCTTTTAGGTGGCGAACTAGGGGGTCGAAGTTTTTTCTTAAAGAGACAGTACTTCGACGATCAAATGGTCGAATAGTCGAACGATTTTTATTTCGAATCATTTGATTCAAAGTCGAAGTCTTAGTCGAAAGTCAAAGTAGCCCATTCGATGGTCGAAGTAGCCATAAAAAGACTTCGAAATTCGAAGTTTTTTTACTTCGAATCCTTCCCTTGAAGTTAATGAATTGGCCCCTATATGTTGGCTTTGTTTGTGAAATATGATTGATAACATTCGGGCAAAACACAACTGTAGTGACTTGTACCACGTCAGTGATGTTATTTTAATATACTGACATATTATAACACAGGTGAATACTCACCATTATACTGAGTAGAAACTGGGACAGTAAATGTAAGCAGTCTTCTTTTTATTCCACCTAAAATGTAACAAAACATAGATACAAACAACCATAGTCCGTAACTGTCCTGTTCAAAAAATAATCATTTACAGTTAAAAGGTATAAAACAAAGGCTTGGTGAAGTGGAATAAACCAAGTTCACAAAATTATACAAAATTTCCAATGCACAGATAAATGTTCCTTTAGTCCTATTACCTGTATACGTT
This sequence comes from Xenopus laevis, assembly GCF_017654675.1. Classification (NCBI taxonomy): domain Eukaryota; kingdom Metazoa; phylum Chordata; class Amphibia; order Anura; family Pipidae; genus Xenopus; species Xenopus laevis. Next base: position 133,659,733 of record NC_054381.1, on the reverse strand, counting down.
TATTTAAATTTCGAAAACCCATAGCGGCATAGGAAAAATTTTAAACACTTTCTAGTTTGCACCAGTTTTTTTTTGTTTTACAAAGAAATGGAATATGTTAAGTGCAATTAAAATTTGCAGTGTGATCATTGTCTAATAAATAAGAGTACTTTGCACACTGCTACTGTTTGTTTTTAATTTTTGTAATTGTAATTATTCTTCTATTTGAATTTCTGCCTAGATCTCATCGAATAATAAATGGCACTATGTTTGCCCAGGTGCAGTAACGCGTAGCAACCAGGTCAACCAGCAACAGGTGATCAGTAGATGCTACATGCTGATTGGTTGCTTGCGTGTCATGAAGTAAATTTTGCACCATTTATTACATAACATCTAGGGGCCTATTTACTAAAACTTAAATTAATAAAAAAATTTCTTAAAACAAAGTCTGCCAAACGTCCTGAATTAAACTCGTTTATCAATATTTTTTCTCGAAAATATATTGTATGATTGACGCTCCTGAAAACAAAATTTTAGTGAATTGTTGCTGCGAATATTCGACTATGGGATTATCAGACGAAAACCATAACTATCGGATTATCTAGCGCAGATCACATCAAGAAACAACTTCAGGGACATCTGCCATTGACTTCTACATGAACTCGACAAGTTTGAGATGAAATATTTTAGGATTCAGATTTTTAGCAGCTTTGGGGTGTAATAAATCTCTGAAAATAAGAGTTTTTATTTTTCCAGGAAGAATTCGACTTTTCCTCCTAACAAACTCGACCAGATACATTTGAGGTTTAATAAATAATAAATAGGTAGAAATCTGTTAAAGATAATCATCAATTTGCTCAACTGTAATATAGCTTTTGGCAAACCCAGAAAATATTTAACAAACCCAGGTGGAACTGGAAGAAAGATCGCAAATACAGGTAATGGGATCTGTTATCTGGATACCGGTTATCCAGAAAGCTCCGAATAACAGAAAGGCCATCTCCCATAGGGGGAAATTTACTAAAGGGCGAAGTGGCTAACGCTGGTGAAAACTCGCCAGCGTGACGTCATTTCGCCAAGGAGATAGACTCTGGCGCAACTGCCCACTCCAACGCCAGGAGAACTTTCGGTCTGGCGAAAGAGCGTTACTACGCAAATTCACTAAGTTTTTGGTTTTACTGACCGTTACCTCTATCGCCAGACTTGCCTTCGCCACCTCAGACCAGGCGAAGTGCAATAAAGTAGACAGGACTTCCTCTAAAAAAATTGGAAAATTTTTCTAAGTCCCAAAAACCGCTGGTGTTTTTTCCTATTTAAAGGGTGATCGACTGCAAAAAAACATTTGCTAACATATGGCACCTAAACTATACTGTGGGCACATGTGTAGGGCATTATAACAACTTGTGGATTAGCATTGTCCAGGCGAATTTACGCCTGGCGAAGTGTTGCGATGAGCGCGAAGTCATCGCTGGTGAATTTGCCCCATAGACTTCATTTTAGTCAAATAATCAAAATGTTTTTTAAAATTTTTTTTTTCTGTAATAATAAAACAGTACCTTGATCCAAACTAACATATAATTAATACTTAGCAAAACATAGCAAAACCAGCCTATTGGGTTTATTTAATTTAGACTAAAGCTGGCCACATACAAATCTCCGTTTCGTATGATTTCCGGGCCGTGTGTGGAGAGTCCCGACATTTATCATGCCATGGAGATCAGTCGTTCAGTCAATCGGACAGGTTAGAAAATTCGAATAGAAAGTCGGTTGCCGATAATATCTCTGCGTGTATTGCCGATCTGACAATATCAGTGGGAGACTGTCACCAGCTTTGTCGGACATAACTTTTGTACGATTGCTGTCAGAGGTAAAACATCGGCTTTATCTGTTCTTTTACTACTTTATTTGATCTGAATGGTTAGTGGCAAGTCGGGAGATGGCACCGAACAATCATTTGTCCGATGTGAAGGTAAATCTTTGCGTCTATGGCCAAAAAAATCAAAATGAAGATCCAAATTACAGAAAGACCAGTTATCCAGAAAACCCCAGCTCCTAAAAATTCTTGATAACAGGGTCCATACCTGTATTATAGTTTGCATATAATATATGATGTAAAGGTTTTCCTTGGGTCAAAATAAAATACCATGAAAACTTACCATGAAATCCCACTTTTATCAGAATATCTCCATATTTTGCTCTTATTTGTTCTAGTTCTTGCTTGATTCTCTGAGCATGTGTATAGAAACCCTGTAAGGGAATGGAACAATGAGTAAGTTACAACATGGGTTCACCTGTACTAGAAATGATTTGCAGCCTTTTCAAACTCCAGTGCATTGCACCCCATATTCTTCCACTGTACCTAGGAATTGTTATACAGCGGACTTGTACTGTAACTGTGTCCTGCCTTTTCTTTTAATTTCACTGAATAGCTTTTTCTCAAATGTTTTGACTAATGATTAAATGATTATGAACTAATGTTTATGGTTTTATAATTAATCTTATTGGCTCTCCAGTGTGAGCAGCAAAATTCTTTTTTCTGTAATTGCTACCAGTGTCTCAATATACAGGTGACTTAATTCTCTCTATGTTTTGAAACTGTCTCTAGTTTTACAGTTCCATTCTTCCCAGGATTCTTGTGATACTCAGAAAGAGGTTATGAAAGGGTTAATATACACCCGTATGCAACATAGGCTTAATAAATAGGGTTAATTATATTGTATCGAATAGTACAGAACCATACATCTGCAGATCACTGTAATCCACACCTGATCTCACCTCCTTGGTATTTAAGTTCAACTGTGGGAGAAGAAAAGTTAATCAACAATTGGAGGCCTATTTATTAAAGGTTGGATTTTAGTGGTTTTAGAGGATTTTAAAACCACGACTAAACTTAGTTTCTCTAACCATGAATGTCATGGTATTTAATAAAAGATCTGAATACGAAAAGTACGAATGGAAAATTACACATAATTCCTAGCGAAAAAAATCCAAAAACCGAATTGATTTAAAACCGTTCAATAGGACCTCAACAACTTTTACCTGGTGAAGTTTTGTATTAGAGGTTTCTGTGGTTTTAACAACTAATGAATCTTGACATTTTAGAGCTTTAAAAAAAAAAATGTTTCCCGTTTTAAGATTATGCACTTTTCCCAAGCTACGTTGTATCTTAAATCAGGAAAAAGCGGACAGGGGAATGGTTAAACTAGTACTTCTCATTTATGGTGGGTTGTAAGGGTAAAATAAAATAACAATAATTTATTAAACCTCAAATTTATCTGTTCGGGCTTTTTGGGACAAAAAGTCAAGTTTTTTGAGATTTATTATACCTTAATGCTGCAAAAAGCCTGAATCTGAAAATTCGTGGTCGAGGTCATGTGTAAGTCAGTGAGGGTCATTTATCCACACTGGGCAAATTTGCCCATGGGCAGTAACCCATGGCAACCAATCAGATTGCTGAATTCATTGTTCTACTTGCAGCTGGCTTTAAAAAGCTATTCACTGATTGGTTGCTATGGGTAGTTGCCCATGGGCAAATTTGCCCAGTGTTGATAAATGAGCCCCAATGAGAGATGTCACTATCCCTATTGGAAGATATTGTGGTCTGCCTTGTGTTTAGTCCAATAATCCAATAAATTCTGGGTTTTAGGGCAAAAAACAGAAAAAAAACCAGCAATTCTGGGAAAAGGTCCGAAAAAAATTATATGCTTTGGGTTTTCGCTCGATTTTATAATTTTTTTCCTGATCCAATTTATTCCAGTTATTTTATATAATATATAATAAATGAGGCAAAATCGGGGATGGGAGTTTTTTTATTTAAATTATGAGACAAATTTGGATTTTAGTACATAACCCCCTTATTGTCTATTGATAACTTGAGTTTAAAGGAGAAAAAACCCCAAATTTATTGGAGGGTGCCAATATGTTAGACACCTCTCCCACTGAATTCAGTCACAAGTGTTGTTCGCTGTGCCAAGGCCTCTATCCCTCTGCCTGGCAAAACTAGGAAGTGGTTTATTTTCTAACAGGAAACTAGTACATGGATGTGGTTTAATTCATTGTGCAAGAAATAACAAAAACCATAGATATTTTCTCATTAAAAGAACAGGCAAAGCAAATGTTTGGCACAAGCCTCATCTACTGAGCTCATTTTAAAAAAAAAAAAGGTTGGATTTCACCCCTTCGAAGAAATAGATGTAACCTGTATGATTGTATCATACAGCTGAAAAGCAGACATGCACTGAGATTACATGAAAAGAGATTTTACCATCAGCAGAGAAAGGATTTATTTACTTTTTTTTTAAATTTATTTAAAGATTTTTATTTTCTGTAAAACTTTTACAAGCATATCATTAGCACACGTATGATCTTGTAACATTAAAGGATTTATTTACTTAATGACAAATAGATTACAGAATTTCCTACTAAAGGGAGCTGCAATGATTCATTTATTGGTAGCTCTTGAACGGGAGCATTTGATCTGTCTTCCCTTTAGGGTAAGGGCACACCTGGCGATTCGGGGAGTTTTAGTTGCCTGAATTTGCCTCACAAGGAAACTTCGGAATACATAGGGCCGCGTGTACCATGCCGCAGGCGATTTTCCGTTATAGCCGGTGGAAGACAGGGGGAAGCCGTTCGGGGAGATTAGTCGCCCCAAAGAAGAGGCGATTAGTCACCAGGCGACTAAATCTCCCCGAATCGCAAGATGTGCCCTTACCCTTAAGCATTTAACATATGACTTAAACTTTTAAAGCAGCTAAACTAGTATATTCCAAGAAAGACAATAAAGTGATTCTTCAAACATTGTTCTTCTCATAGCCAAATGGAAGAACCACAGTAGCCTTACCTTAAGAAGAGCATCGTCTATCCCACCATCTGGGGAAGTTCTGTTGGCTGAAGACGAAGGCAGCATCATTTATACAATCAGAACATCAATGAATATAGGAAATAGTAAGACATATTTTCAGTGCTTATCTTCAATGGGATCAATTAGAACAATGAAAAAGCACCTGAAAGTATATCAGCAAGTTGAGAAATGGTATCTTTGTATTGAGCAAAGTAGGGAAAAGGTGGTGCAGAATGAAATTGTTGATTATCCCATGGAATGAGTAGAAAGAGAATCTATAACAAACTTCATACAGTTCCTTTAACCGCAGGCTGCCTCCTCCCTCCTTCATGCACTTCCTTACTGTAACACTGTCTGACATCACCAGGAAACACCAGAGAAAAATACTGTAACTGAACTGTACCGCTCCAAAATAAGGGCTTGCAGAACAGCGTACAGTACAAGTCTGACTTGGGTTGGCTACATTAAAGCTGTCGTGTTTTTTAAAAGGAGCCCGGAAGATTCTAGCAGGTCCGGACTGAGAATAGGTCCTGGCATTTCAGGTACACAGATGCCCAATCAGCCCACATGTAGGCCCAGATAGCCCCTACCAGCCCTCTAAATACTGACTTTCTATGGGACCTTCTAGCAGCCCCTCTGCCAGAACCCACAGATTGCCAGTCCGGGCCTGGATTCTAGGCATTTTAATTCCGTTCCAGAGATTGAACCTCCAGTATGTTTAACGGAGATTTTGTGGATGCAGCAAATTTTATAGGGGATATCCTATCTTTACAGTATATTGTCAGGATAATACCCAATAAAGGGGAATCCACCTTTACACGAAAAATAAACCAGAAGGTGTGTATGTATATATATATATATATATATATTTATAATCCTCCAAAGTAGAGACAGCACTCTCAGGGCTTACGAATGTATAAATACTAAAGTTTCGGCTGTATCACAGCCTTTGTCAAAGTCACATATACATTTACATCCTACCCCTATATAAGGATTGGACACACGCACCCAGGCCAATAAGGAACCTTAAACGTGAGTGCTGTGAACGTGGGGAATGAATATATATATATATATATATATATATATATATAGTCAAATACAAGAGTCCTCTGCACTCAACCCATTATCAATATATTTAAGACAGCGACATTTTGTGCATACTGCTACTAAAAAATGCCTTACCCTTTAAACAAAACAGGGATTGTTTGTCCATATATTGCAATATATTTAAGCTGGCCAACTACGTCAAAGTCATCCCATATCTGGCCAGTCCTATGCTCAATTTCATCTGATTCATTAAGAATTCTATTGCTTCATTATACATTTTACAAAGGGACTTGGTTTTACCTGCAACTTAACTTGCTGCTTTCAAAGTAAACCTCCATACTTGGCTGCCCTTTTATTAGACACCAGTGGGATCACCTGACTATAGCTGGGAAGGGTGGGAGCTACAACATGGAGCTGGTCACTGCTCCTGTATAAACTATAACAAACAAGGGAAAGTTGTGCTCACCAATATTTTTTAAAACCATTAGGCGGGGGTGCAATGAGGCTGTGACCACAAAATACATATAGTCAAATACAAGAGTCCTCTGCACTCAACCCATTATCAATATATTTAAGACATATATATATATATATATATATATAATGTATAATGAAGCAATAGAATTCTTAATGAATCAGATATAATTGAGCATAGGACTGACCAGATATGGGATGACTTTGACGTAGTTGGCCAGCTTATATATATTGCAATATATGGACAAACAATCCCTGTTTTGTTTAAAGGGTAAGGCATTTTTCAGTAGCAGTATGCACAAAATGTCGCTGTCTTAAATATATTGATAATGGGTTGAGTGCAGAGGAATCTTGTAGTTGACTATATGTATTTTGTGGTCACACCCTCATTGCACCCCCGCCTAATGGTTTTAAAAAATAGTGGTGAGCACAACTTTCCCTTGTTTGTTATAGTTATACAGGAGCAGTGACCAGCTCCATGTTGTAGCTCCCACCCCTCCCAGCTATAGTCAGGTGATCCCACTGGTGTCTAATAAAAGGGCAACCAAGTTTGGGAGTTTTACTTTGAAAGCAGCTAGTAAGTTGCAGGTAAAACTTAGTCCCTTTGTAAAATGTATAATTAAGCAATTGAATTCTTAATGAATCAGATGAAAATTAAGCGTAGGACTGGCCAGATATGGGATGACTTTGACGTAGTTGGCCAGCTTAAATATATTGCGATATATGGACAAACAATCCCTGTTTTGTTTAAAGGGTAAGGCATTTTTCAGTAGCAGTATGCACAAAATGTCTCTGTCTTAAATATATTGATAATGGGTTGAGTGCAGAGGACCTCTTGTAGTTGACTATATATATATATATATATATATATATATATATATATATATATATATATATATATATATATAGAAATCCAAAGGATCCGCACTCACAGGTCTTATGCGTAAAAAAAGATTTTATTACAAAGCTTACAGCCTAACGTTTCGGCCTCCTCCGAGGCCTTTCTCAAAGTGTATTGGTCACATACAGGAAAGCAATATATACATAAATTGGCGGGAAACTGCAAAGATGTCATGTCATGATTAGCATAACGAGATAATTAATATTCATATGTGAAATCCCACTATATACAAATTAAACCATTAATGTATTAATATATTATCCTTATCACTTCTGTAATTCATTTAGCCCAACAACTCATGAGTAAAGTTAAAAACAGGTTAAAAACAAAACACAATGTAACCCATATCTAAATCCCAAGTTAAAATTACTTTTTATACTCTGTTACAATGGTTTTAAGGGTTACTATGTTGCAGAATCTTTGAGGATGTAACTATTAACCATGGTCACATTTCACTTGTAACAAGCTCGATAGAAAGCCTAATGTACTAGATTTGCCTTCTCTTCAGTCGGTCTATAAAAAGCGGTACTATAATCCCAGGGCTTACTCTGATCACTCCCTAATTTTGGACAGTGTTATCTACCCACAATGATGTAATATTTATTATCAATATAATCCACTATTCCCCTAGGGACCTCCCATAACCACCCGTGTCCCGTGCGCTGTCCGTGTCATGCATACTTATATTTGTCAAGGATGTATCTACAAGATAAGGTTCCTCGTTTCTTAGGCTTTAACCCACCGCAGTATTAACCCTTATGTTACTACCCAGTATTATGGTAGGACAAAATTCCCATACATAAATCCCACTGATGCGGTGATATCATAGTTTTAAATGAATAATAAATAAATAATAATACAATTCATACAAATTATAATATACTGGTGCCCATAAATAAATCCAATTACTAAGTGAGTGAATCTAAAAAATAAATATCCTTATATATAAAATAAATTAAAGGATCTATAAGAATAAACAAACCTTTACGTGAACTAAATATCGTGATAAAACTGACATATCTTAATGCATATAAAAAACCTTATAAATCAAATTTCCGATTCATATTGTGCAAGAGTACTCTAAGTCTTTAGAAAATCCATGTGTATAGCCCATATTCAAAGGTTCATTACAAGGGTCCAAGTGACATGGGTACTGCGAGATCGATGGTCCGTCTCCAAAGCAAACAGTTAGTGTGTTAAACCGAACATGTTCCTATACGAGGACAACTCTGTGATCTCTACAATCGGCTAGCCTGCTGCCATCTTAAATTGATATATTAAGTGATCCCATACAGGGTCGGACCCTATCCAAACAGCTCCCATATTTGTTCAACGATTCAAACACCCACAGGCAGCGCTTCACTAAGTCTGCAGACATCAAGGAGCGAAAAACACAATAGCGCCTTACCAGAGTGACGCTTCAGCTGTCCTCACCCGGTACTTTTAAATTTCACGCTCCACACACAAATAGCGCATCTCTGGTTCCCCCGAATTATACAGAGAGCGACAGGGCCCATCGATGTGGCAAACCCCGAGGCGCTCCCCATTGCGGAGTCGAAGATCCCTTGCACTCCGCCCGTGTGGATAATAGGTAGTCACTTGTGCAGGGAAGATACACCGCCGGTGTGGATATTGGGTAATCACTTGTATAGAGAATTTTCTCCACCTGTGGGTAAGGGGAAATCACTTGTGCAGGGAAGGTACTCAGCCGATGTGGAAAAATGGGTAGACACTTGTGGAGGGAGGGTTCCATTTACCGCTACACAGCAGATGTATACGACCAGCCAATTTTCTCCCAATCATGGATGGCTCTGCGGCAAATAGTAGTGCATAGAAAGGCTTCTCATCGGCCATCTTGTTGAGCACAAACCGGCTCAATCATAAAGTCGACCATGGATTTTGATCACGGGAATGGCAATAACATCATTTAATGTTGCTTTTCCCATCGTTAGATATGACATATGCTCACCGTCCTTACTTACATAAAGAAAAACTTGTAACACGGGTGCAAGGCTTAAAATTTTTCACAAATAGCACCATGGAAAGCCAGCACTCTCGAATAAGAAGTTCATATGCCTGGGTGCAGTATCAAAACTATTATCCACAGAAATCCAAAGGATCCGCACTCACAGGTCTTATGCGTAAAAAAAGATTTTATTACAAAGCTTACAGCCTAACGTTTCGGCCTCCTCCGAGGCCTTTCTCAAAGTGTATTGGTCACATACAGGAAAGCAATATATACATAAATTGGCGGGAAACTGCAATGATGTCATGTCATGATTAGCATAACGAGATAATTAATATTCATATGTGAAATCCCACTATATACAAATTAAACCATTAATGTATTAATATATTATCCTTATCACTTCTGTAATTCATTTAGCCCAACAACTCATGAGTAAAGTTAAAAACAGGTTAAAAACAAAACACAATGTAACCCATATCTAAATCCCAAATTAAAATTGTGGGTAGATAACACTGTCCAAAATTAGGGAGTGAGCAGAGTAAGGCCCTGGGATTATAGTACTGCTTTTTATAGACCGACTGAAGAGAAGGCAAATCTAGTACATTAGGCTTTCTATCGAGCTTGTTACAAGTGAAATGTGACCATGGTTAATAGTTACATCCTCAAAGATTCTGCAACATAGTAACCCTTAAAACCATTGTAACAGAGTATAAAAAGTAATTTTAACTTGGGATTTAGATCTTTTAGATCTTGGGATTTAGATCTTTTTTTACGCATAAGACCTGTGAGTGCGGATCCTTTGGATTTCTGTGGATAATAGTTTTGATATTGCACCCAGGCATATGAACTTCTTATTCGAGAGTGCTGGCTTTCCATGGTGCTATATATATATATATATATATATATATATATATATATATATATATATATATATATATATATATATATATATATATATATCCAACAACAAAAAAAACAGCACTCACTTGCATTGCAATCAAGAAATTTTAGGTTTTATTCAACGTTTCGCCTCTATCACTCGAGCCGTCTTCAGGAAGCGAAGGCTGTGCACAAAATCAAATCTATTTAAGCACTAATGGAAATTTGCCAAATGTTACGTGGCATGAACGGTGGGCGTGATCTCGTCCTATACATTGTTAATGTCATACCCTTGTAAACAAAACAACCACATTTTTTATGTATCCCAAAAACTTATATTACCCCCTGTGCAAACATGAGTAGGTATAACCATAAAAACAAATACACATTCCTTTGTAGTAATAAAAACAAAACAAAAACCTCTCGCTATCCCCATATGAGAAAATTAAGAGGAACATACGATACCCTGCCAGTAGGGTTGCCACCTGGCCGGTATTTTACAGGCCTGGCCGGTAAAAATTATGGTTTATTCCAATGTTATTAATAGGAAAAAAATATAAATATATATTTTTTTTTTCCAGAAAAGGTGGCAACCCTAGCTGCCAGGTGGCTTGTTCAGCTGTGTCATACCTGCACCAGGTACGGAATAACGTATTGGGCCATAAACCTGACAAGCATGGCTTACCTTTTCCTCCACACTACCAGGCTTTTTATGTAATGTGAACGCATCCACTCGCCAGGACCTACTCACCCAACATCAGGGTTCCTTAGTGATGCATATGCTCCCTGGCTCTGTCTCCCAGAGGCGATTAGCAGAGAACATTTTTTGCGCTTCTTACAGCCCATTGGACAGCATTTCTGGTTCACAGTCATGCCCATATGTAGGAGTACAGTTATCCGCTCATTCTACCCCCTCGGGGTCTAGACTCATAATTGGCTGATCAATCATTTACAGGTGAACCTGAACATTATCCGTTACCCTGTATGGGGCACTTTATCGTTCAAAGCCGAATTTTGCCTCCTGGCAAGATGTTGGAAAATCCTGAAAAGAGGAAAAAAAACAAGAGTTACACATTGCCTGCCGGATTCAACATTATTGCTTTAGTTTTTTGGCTTGATTGTAATCAGTAACAGTCAGTAACTTTCACTGACATTAGCAGGAAACAGTGTCTAATTCAATCTCAGACAGTCAATTATTGTGACAATTGTAACAAAAATGTTAATGTTGCTTCTTTCAAGGAATAAATTCCTCTGTATTGTAACCTATGGTATTAAAGTGTATCGGGGGAATGTAATAAAAGTCACAACAGTTTGCACAAATAAGAATAAAAATTTGCATTTCACAAGGTATCTTTTAATAAATTTCATGACATTCATGGTTTTAGAAAAACTGAGTTTAGCCGTGGTTCCATAAACCTCTAAAACCACAAAAATTCGAATCCAATAAATAGTTCTTCACGAGTTCTAGTGTAAATATGTCCAGCTCTATGCTGCCATAATTGAGCCATAATTGAGCTAATGATAAATACATTTCAAAAGAGTCAAACCAACTTCCTCAGGGTCAAGCAAAGCTATGAGTAAACTATTATGTGCTCACCATTATAAAAACGCTGATCTTGTGAGGGAGTTCCCTTTAGGGTTGTCACCTGTCCGGATTTCACCCGGACAGCCCGGTTTTTGGAAGGGCTGCCCGGGTGAAAAGCTCATGTTCCAAATTAGGAAATCCGGACAGGGCATTGAAGTGAATGACATTATCAGTAGTCCCTGATGTCACCGCCCCGCTTTCCCACATCACCCACTCTGTCCCCCAGCCTCACTGGCCTCCCCCCAACATCACCACCCCACCCCTATTTCACCAGCCCCCTGCACGTTTTCATCCCAAAAAAAAGCTGCCAACCCTAGTTCCCTTCCTTTATGGTGGTTAGAATCATACTCACAGGTTACCGTATTTATGTTAAATTTTTGTATGTTATAGAATGTACTTTTCTTATCAACTGTTAAATTACGCTTCATTTTTTTGAATAATTTTTAATTTTGCCCCTCGGCAGCTGCAGACCTATTCCTCTGTAAGGCTGATGTGAACCTTTAAGTAGAGCAAAATGATTATATTCTTATAAAACTTGAGTGACAGACTGTGGGGCTTATCGATCAACACTGCATACATTTTCTACCTGGTTAGTAACCCATGACATTACACGTTTGTTTTCATTTATCTATCTGCAGCTAGCTGAATAAGATGATCACTGATTTGCTGCTATGGGTTACTGCCCTGTATGAGTGTCTGTCAACATACAGAACTATGGTAAGCAGCACATGAATTGGGCACAGTTGGTTGGGGGGCACAATAATAGGAGGGAGATAATAAGAGGAGAGGTCTATGTTACTTATTGTCTAGTCAAAAAGAATTTGCTTGGCAAATTTAAGTTAACTCTTAGGGATAGATTTATTTATTTGTCGAAGGGAAGGTTGGAAGTTAAAAACTTTGAATTTCGAAGTAATTTTTGGGTGCTTCGACCATCGAATAGTCCAACTTCTATTCGAAGTTGAAAAAGTACTGTCTCTTTAAAACTTCGACCATTCGCCACCTAAAAGCTGCCGAAGTGCTGTTTTAGCCTATGGGGGACCTACTAGAACCTGTATGGAGGCAATTGGGGGAGTTTGGGAGATCGAAGGTCGAAGTTAAAAAAAACGTTGAATCGAAGTAGATCGAAGTAGCGCTACTTCGAAACGTACAATTCGAAGTGGGTCCACTTTGACCCCAAAAAACTTCGACCACCATTCAGTTGGTCTTTTTGAATTCAAAGTTCGAAGTTTTTTTAACTTCGAACTTCGACCTTTGATAAATATGCCCCTTAGTATGTTACAGAATGTCCTATTCTTAGCAACTTTTCAATTGGTCTACATTTTTTAAAATCTTTCTGAATGATTTGTCTTTCTATACTGCGACTTTACAGCAAAAACAAAATGACTGCTCTGCGAGCCTACATATAATTTTATTGTTTCTACTACTTTTTATGACTTTTCTTTTTCAGTCAGGCACCTAACAATATTGCAGTCTCTAAGGGTAGAACTAGACGAGCGGTTTCCACATGATTCTGTCGACGGAAAATAAGGTAAGAAATAGAAATGTCACATGGTGTCGCAGAGTTGATCGCAACACGACTGTCGGATGCAGATGCAACGTGCAGCGTCTGCATCTGACAGTCGCGTCGGATCAACTCTGCGACACCATGTGACATTTCTATTTCTTACCTTATTTTCCGTCGCATCCAACTTGACGCCTGCGTTTTGGTGCAGCATGTCGGATGCAACAGAATCGCGTGGAAAACGCTCGTCTAGTTCTACCCTTATACAAGCCACTTTCTGAGTGTTAGGGTAATTTAGACCCTAGCAACCAGATAGCTTCTGAAATTCCAAACCGGAGAACAAACAATGAAATAATTCAAATGCTACAAAAAAATTTTTGAAAATAATCAACACTAATTTCAAATTGTTTCAGAATTTTGCTATCTACATCACATAAAACATGAAGCGAAAGGTGAACTGAGAGGCGTCCATGCACTATGCCACCACAAGAGGACAGTCAATACGTTTTTATTTAGAAGAGCTCACTGAGTTACTGAGTTTCTGTGGAATAACAAACAAATACAAAAAGTATTGTAGAAGTGATACCTATATTGGCTAACAATAAAAATACATTGCAATCTGTATTTTTCGGAGATGTCATTGCCGCGTTAAAGGGGTTGTTCACCTTCCAAATACTTTTTTCAGTTCAATTGTTTTCAGATTGTTCACCAGAAATAAAGATTTTTTTCAATCACTTTTAATTTTTTTACTTTTAAGTTTTTTACCTTCCAAAATGTAATTTTAAAGCTTAATGTTCTTGTCTCTGGTATTTCAGTCTGGCAGCTCAGTAATTCAGGAGCAGATTCTGAACTGTTACAATTTGCTCCATTAGTTGATACATTTCTCATCAGCATATATTATTAATATAATATTAGCAATTAGGGATGGGCGAATTCGGCCCGTTTCGTTTCGCCAAAAATTCACCGCCGGTAAAATGTCGTTGATGCCCACTAAAGTCTATGGGCGTCAAAAAAATGTTTTGACGCATGTTTTTTTTTTTTGACGCACGACGCCATACAAGTCTATGGGCGTCATTTTTGCTGCGAAACAAGGCGAAAAAATTTGCCCATCCCTATTAGCAATTATTGTATCAATTCTTACAGCTGCCTTTAATGAAACTCAGGGATTCTGCTCAGCAGGGACAAAGATAACAAATGTATGTAACAGGGGTTACAGTCACAGGGTCAGCGACCCACCCCCGAGCTGCTTTAGAAGGTGAAAAATTAGACTTTACACTTAAATATTAGAAAAACAGACACTCATAGAAAATAGAAAGTAATTGGGAAAAGTCTTTATTTCTGGTGACCTATTTGAAACCAACTGAACTGAAAAAATGTATTGAAGGGTGAACAACCCATGTAATAAGAAAGAAACATGATATGCAGATATTTTCTACATAGCTAGGTTTAGATAAATGCATAGTTACACAATAGAAGGTGTATCACCCAATGATACCAATTTATTGTTGGTGTGCCTAGAATGAGGTAGTTTTGGGGGGCAAGGAGGACCATCTAGTCAGATGTAAAGCAAGTTGAGTTTGGAATCAGTAATAATAAGGATAATGTATATTTAGGTATTTTGTTAGCTGATTTGTAACCCTAAAGATTCCTTAAAGCACTGACCAATGCGTGTGTTAAAAAAAACAATAAAATCTAGAAATTGACTATGAGGGAAAGGTTAAAAAGAGTATGTAATATTTGTGTCTTGCACTTATTCTGCCTCCAACCCCTTTTGTGGGTAAAACATTGAGATTAAAATTAGGGTGGCCGTGCATATTTTTCTAATTTCTTTTCTTGCTGCTAAAAACAAGGGCACTCCCTTGTCTAATTGATCCTACATTCAGACAGTTATGGCTTGGAAAAGAAAAGCAAACATGGGACTATTGATTACGATAATTTTGCCGTGGGAAGTATTTAAAAAGCATTAAAAAGAGGAAAACTTTGTTCCTTCTTCTAATCATTTAGTGTGGAATAAACACTATAATAAAATCATGAACAAATAAATTATGTTAAGCAGCTGGAACAATCCAGAAAGTTGGAATGGAATCTGTGTTTGTCCTGTTTATTGCCAGAAATAACAAAAAACAAATAAAATTTTTAATAAAAACATTAGTTAAAAGTGTTTTCTCAATTCTCTTATCTTGAGTGCAATCGCTTTTTCCCACAATTCAGCGTTTCCCCCCTGAATTCTAGAGCCATTGCTGACCCAATGACACAGGGCACAAATAGAACATTGAACTAGTGTCTGGTCAGGGGGTGGAGGTACTGTATCTCCAGTGTTCTCCTGTATCTCCTGTGTTCTCCTGCATTGATAAGTGTAGCAGTGCCCAATTCTGAACAGAAGGCAGGAATGACTGAGCTGTGCCAAGTGCAACTATACAGAAGTGCAAAGAATGCATTTGGACACAAGTATTTGAATTGGAGTGGTTTTTGGTGCAACTTACTGCGGGGCAAAGTGCAAGTTGCTCACTGCACCTGAGGACATACATGCAACCTTTAAACTTGTGTGCTTATAATGTTAATGCTCTTTACCTTCAATTGGCTTGAGTCTATGGGACAGTTTGGAAGAAAAAGACATATAAGCCAACATGCAAACAAAATACCACTGCAGATCTAATGCATTATGCCACAAGAGGGCAGTCAAATGATATATTAGATGTATAGTTTTATTTTTGGCTCACTAAAAATTGTATTATAAAAATAATGTACCCCCTGCTATTTAGTCATCTGTAACTTATATCCTTATAAACAGTCTTTAGTGATATCATAGGTTGCTGTTTTTATTCCCCTGTTTCTGGCACAATGTCATACCTCCCAACATTAAGGAAACAGTAAGAGGGACAAAAAGATTTGGCGCGCATAGCGTGCCTAAATTTTTGTGGCCACGCCCATTTTGTGGCCACACCTCCTAATTACCATGTTCATTTTACATAATTTGGCAGTTTATGAAAGTTTGAACACATATCTGTGGTTTTTATTTGTTATTACAGTTTTGCAAATGAAGGTGAATTGTCCTTCAAGCTGTGAGTCTTAAGTTCTTATCTTATCAAACTGTCACAAAAGTATCTATTCTGGGCTGTCTGCCAAGATGCAATTGAGTCAGAAACTTTGTATCTGTTTCTTTCTGTTCAGTGCAGCAGATCAAAGAGATACCCGAGACTTATCAGTACAAATCCATGTCAGCGGGTTATCAGTACAAATTTGTGACAGCGGGTTGAGCTGTCAAAAGCGGGTCTGTCCCACTCAAAACAGGACAGTTGGGAGGTGTCCTGTCTGCATGTTCCTCACTGAGTTCATTCTGTGTTTGTATGTCTTTCTGGAACAGTTCCCATTTCACATATGTCTCTTGGGGAGATTTAACTTGAGATTATTCACCTGAGAAGACTAAAAGAGAAGGGTCAATTTTCTCCAGTATGTGAGAATGTCTTTTTGGGGAAAATGTAATTCTCTTTGGCTATACCATCAGTTCCTTCCCTAATCCCTGGTACTTTCCTAGAGTTCTGCGTGTGTTTCTCTTTCTGTGACTTATCCTGTTATTCCTAGTTAATATTTCTTCCTTAAAAAGTGGTGTGTTTGGGGGATTTCCATAGGTAGGTATTAATATGTGAGATCCAGTTTGCATTGGGCACTATGTGCTCAGTATGAAGTTGTGCTCCTCTTATGACAGCTTACTGCCCAAAGTGAAGAATTACAAGATGAGCAAACAAAATCTTTCCGCATTGAGTTTCCAAAGCCAGAGAGGCGTCTATTCAGTTGATCGTGGATGAACAGGCATCAGCTGAACTAAATGAAAGTAACTCGGATATAACCTCAACAGCAGCACTTCAACTTGCTCCAGCTTTTGGCTCTTCCAGGCTATGAAGTGAATCAGCATTTGAGGTTTTATTTGGTGTGTTCCGGTTAAAACGGGTCAGCCTGCTGCATTAAAAGCCATTTCATGACCATGTCTTCAGACAAGGGGTAACAAGCATCCACATCAGCACTAGAGTATCAAGGTAAATGTTATGTTTCTCCAATGTATTGAAAACTTAAATAGAGTCTCTTTTTTAAAGGTATCTCCAAAATAATTTGTGGCCCCTTTGGGAATTATAAATATCAACAGAGACACGTGCTAGTGAATGCTGCAGGCAGAACTATGGGCAGTCATTTATTAAGTGCAGGGCAAAAGTGTAAAAAGTGAGCATGATTTGCCAAATTTTTAGCCCTACTTTACAAAATGGAATGTAGAGACCAAGAAAACAGCACTGCCTGCATTTGGCAGCACTGTATTCATGTGAAGCGGGCAGGGTCGGCACATCAGGGTGCACTATTGGCATTCCTTACTGCTCTTGCACTTGTGTCTGGAGTTAAATGAATTACCCCTACTAGCTTGTTGCTGGAAAAATACCAACAACCAAGGTGCAATGAAAGCTATGACTGTATTTATTGAGAAATGGGATCTCTGTAATAATTGTATCACACAGTCCCTTACTGTGAACCCCCAAGATGCTGAACTGTACTCTGGCCTGGTTGTCTATTTGACCCCAGCCTAAAGCTTTCCTGCAGAATAAAAGTAGTAAATACATCAAATATAAGTATCGTGTTGCTTAAAAAAATTGAAGGTCCCAGAAGATGTGTTGGCTTGATAAGGGCCCCAATGTGGGCCGAAACATTGGATGCACAGTGATGTTTGAATAAAAACACTATTGGGGACTTCCGGTTCGGCGCCTGACAGGAATGGAGGCTTAGGGATTGAGAGCTGCTGTCTAGTGGCAAAATCTGCAATTTGTAGCCTGCATTTTACCTTAACAGAGTCGGAGTAGGTGGGGGAGGTTCCTGGTCACTGTCGCAAATCATTCTTCTGGGTACTGAACGGCAAGGAGCTGAATAAAGAGATTTAGTGCGGTTCCTGAGGTACCTGACGTGTGCAAATGGCGACCCTGTGACACTGTTAACGGCGGCTGGCTACTCTCCTCTCTTTTACTGCGGTGCGGTGGGGGAGAACTGCCCTCATCTCAGTCTTAAATCAATCGGTGCAGTGTATTAAAATTCCAGTAGTTAACTGGTAAATACTTTGGCGCCATCTGCTGGACTTTATAAATTTCGGCTGGCTGCAAACTACAATTTTTCATCTCTTCTTGCTGCCTCAGGGTTACCTCATATCATCCCTATTGCAGTACCAGATACAATTGGGACTAAGCTTTTCAGCCTAAATTTTCACTGGTTATTACACCTATACAAATTCTGTAAGTTTGACACCTAGTTCTCTTGCATTCCCATCTCTATATTTTTCACTACATCTTTCTATAGCAACAACTTGGAATCTTGCTTCATACTTCTCACTGAAGGAAAAAAATATATATAATTGAAGAAAAGAAAAGGGAAAGAAGGACATAAAAAACAAAACAAAAACAAATAAAAAGAGGTAAATACAAAAAAAAAAACTGTTTGTTTATCTATTTGTTTTTTTTGTTTTTTTTTGTTTTTTGTATTTTTTTTTTTGTATTTTTTTTTTTTTGTTTTTTTTTTGGAGATCTCTGGACTCTTTCTTTATTCGTCATTTGTTGGATAACACTGATAAGTCCTAATATGGCATCCAAATTCAGTGGCAAAACGTATGAAAAACAACATAAGAAATTCGCAAAGCAGTCAGATGCTGACACCCCAACTACGGTTCAGTCTCAAAAAACTCTCTCTCAAAATTCAGCTTCTGGAGAAGAACATGCTTTGATTGCGGCTGAAGTGGCAAGACTATTAAATCCTGTCATAGAACAATCCGTGGATAAAGCCTTAAGTAAACTTCATCTGGAAATTAATAAAATTTCCCAACAACTGGGACGTCATGATAAAAAATTTTCTGAACTAGAGTCAACTGTCTCTTCCATTTATGATGATTCATTTAAGCGCAAAAGAAAATTGACTTCTTGGAAAAACGTGCAGAAGAACTTGTTCTGAAGGTTGATGATTTAGAAAACCGTTCCAGACGCAATAATTTAAGATTCATTGGAATCTCAGAACTTCACAAAATGGATTCCTTACATAAAATAGTTACCAAAATAATCCCTCAAAAACTGGGGATTTCATTGGAATCTTACCCAATGAAAGTTGAAAGGCTCCACAGAATAGGCCCATTGAAAGACATGCATCACACTAGACCTAGAGTTGTTATCGCTAAATTCCTTGATTACTCTGATAAGAATACTCTGTTCCAAGCATTCAAGAAATCTAAGAGTCTAGAGATTGAAGGGAATAAAATCCTAATTTTTCAAGATTATTCTGTAAACCTTTCTCAAAAAAGGAAGGAATTTTCAAAAGCATGCCAAACTTTGGTGTCTCTTGACATTAACTTTGCACTGCTGTACCCAGCAAAATTAAAAAATTTTCTGACAACTGGTCCTCGGATTTTTGGTGACGCTTCAGAAGCTAATTACTTTGTGGACCACCTAAATAAGCAGAGATGTAATAACTTGTCTACTCTTAATTCAAGCACCTTCTCTGGCCATTCAATTTCTCTTCCCCAAAGAGATCACAAAGATAAAAAGTTAGAAAGACCTAAGGGTTCTACTAAAGAGTCTTTCCAATCTCATTCTCGCAAACATAGATCCAGATCCAGATCTCCCATCTCACCTAAAGGGACTTCTCCACTTATCTCAAGTGAAGAAGATACAATGTTTGTGTCTTAATGTTTATCTGCATAGACAAGCTGACAGATGGCTCTCTTTCTCCTGATAACTTCTCTTTATAAGAGGGTTGATAGTCCTCCACCTCTAGGGAAAAAAGGAGGTCAATTTTTGCTTTTGTTTTGCTGACTATATATCTTCCCAAGTTATTGGTTAGATTAGTTCTAGTTTTATATCTTATGAGATTGAAAATGTTTTTATACCTACTTATTATCCTTCTCATATATGTTAATAGGTTCTCTCACTCAGTGGCTCTTTACAATGATATTTTATTTTGTGCTTATGTAAGTATGCTCATCTTTATCCTGATTTACAATATATAGTAAAATGTCTCTGAACATAGTCTCTTGGAATATTAATGGCAGTAATCATTATATAAAAAGGAAAAACATTTTACAACAGCTTAAAAAAGGTAAATGTGCTCTATTGCAGGAAACTCATCTTAATGAATCTGATCACAATACCCTGCTTAGAGAATGGGTTGGAGTTATGGCTTTTTCCCCGGCCATAAATAAAAAAGGTGGGGTAGCAATTTTATTCCATCGAAATTTAAATGCCCAAATTTTATCAGAATATAAAGATGAGCAAGGTAGATTTATTCATGTTGAAGTATTGATCCAGGATAGGAAATGGCATTTCATTTCGGTTTATGCTCCTAATCACCATAAAGAAAGTTTTTTTGTTGACCTTAGACATAGAATTTCGACAATCCCTCAATCAAATATTATTTTAGGAGGTGACTTCAATGAGACTCATCTGTGGTCTTTGGATAGATCAGATTCTAATAGGGCTAACGCAGGGAAAAAATCCAATTGGATGAACGAGTTACTTAACTCCTCTAGTCTAACTGACATATGGAGATTATTACACCCAACTGAAAAGGATTTTACACATTTTTCCTCCCAACATATGGTGGGGACCAGAATTGATTATATCTTAGTTTCAAATAATATTGTAGGTAAAACAATCTCTGTTGATATTGGTCCTATTGATCATTCTGACCATGGACCTGTGATTGCTAAAATTGCCACCTCTAAAGGTTTTAGGGATTATGTGTCATGGTCTTTCCCGGTTACGTTAGCAGATCAACCTGAATTTTCAAAGATGCTTATAGAGAGATGGGATTTATTTGTTTCAGACAACTCACAACACGTTAATAATCCATCTTTAATGTGGGAAACATGGAAATCCGTGATAAGGGGTGAAATATCATCTTACAAATTTCGTCTTATACGTAAAATCAACGAAAATTTTTTTAAGCTAAGCACACAACAAAGAGATTGCTACCTTAAACTAAATCATTTTCCCTCTCCAGCAAATAGTCAGAAATATAAAGAAGTATCTAAATCCTTAAAGAATTGGATAACTTTAAGAGACTCTGTCCTTGCTCAACATTCTAAGGCAAAACTGTCTAATTTTAGCAATAAAGCTAATAATGTATTAGTGAATCTTACAAGGTGTTGGAATAAGAAGTCCTCATTGATTAAGGTTAAGGACAAACATGGTTCCCTAACTAATAACCCATCTAAGCTGGTTCAAATTTTTAAGGATTATTATGAGTTGCTATACTCTTCATCAAAGTCAATCCCTATGGATAGTATAGCTTTTTTAAAAACAATTAAGACACCCCAACTTTCTGCAGAGCAGTTGGAGAACTTAAATAAACCAGTCTCTATAGAGGAAGTTTCATCCGTCATTAACAACCTGAAAAAGAAAAAAGCTAGTGGTCCAGATGGTCTTCCCCCAACTTTTTATAAGATCTTAAAAGAAAAAATTTGCCCATTCATTACCAATTTGTTTAATGATATTTTATTAAATAAAAGTATACTCCCAACCAGTTCTCTGTCTAGCTTGATTATAATACCCAAAGAGGGCAAAGATCCCTCTCTCCCATCATCATATAGGCCCATCTCACTGTTAAACCAGGACATTAAAATACTTTCAAAAATATTAGCTGATAGACTGGCTTTGATTTTACCCTCAATTATCTCTTCAGCACAAAATGGGTTTATTAAAGGGCGCTCTGGTATTAAAAATATTAGAGCCCTTTTGAGTACCATTGCTTTTGCCATTAGACATAAAACTCCTTGTACAGTGATTAGTCTTGATGCTGAAAAAGCTTTTGATAATGTAGTATGGGAACATCTTTTCAGTTGTCTGGACCATTTTGGTATTGTTGGCCCCTTCAACAGTTTTGTCAAATCCTTATATTCCTCTCCAATGGCTCAATTACTAATTGCTGGTGTGAAATCCCCCCATTTAAAATCTTTAGAGGGACCAGACAGGGATGCCCTCTATCTCCACTCCTCTTTAATCTTTCATTAGAGCCCTTGATCAGAGCACTAGATAATCTGGAAGTATTTCAAGGTGTTAAAATCAATAAATGTCATGTTAAAACCTTAGCATTTGCGGATGATTTATTATTAGTTGTTCAGAATGCTAACAATTCACTCCCTGATATCTTTAACTTGTTACATAAATTTGGCACTTTTTCAGGTTACAAAATTAACATTCATAAAACTGAGATTATGAACATCAATGCTACTTTATCTAGTGCCTTATTGAAGTACCTGAGACTTGACTTTCCAAAATCACAGCTTAAATACTTGGGGCTAATTTTTCCCAAAGACTTGAGGAACCTTTATTCACTAAACATTACGCCTGCCATAAATAAAGTATTATCTCTTTGCCATAAATGGAATAATACCCCTCTAAATCTAAAAGGAAAGATAGCTTTATTCAAGATGTTGATATTTCCCAAATTAATTTATCCATTAACAAACTTGCCAATTTTAATTAAACATAATGACATTAAGAAACTGGATTCAGTACTGAATAGTTTTATATGGAGTGGTAAGAAACCTAAAATTGCCCTATCCAAATTGCGAGGCCCCTATGCTTTAGGTGGCCTAAAGTTACCTAATTTCAGAATCTTTAACTTAGCTGCAATTACTAGATACCTTATTGAGTGGACGTTTAAAGGAGACAAATTTACAAATCCTGCTCTTGAACTTTTTCCCACATCCACCTCCCACATTTTAAATATCCTCCATTTGAAATGGAAGGATGTTCCTTTTGAATGTAAAGTAAACCCTCTATTTAGGGACTCAATTTTTACATGGAAATTGCTATTCTCCAGTCACAATTTTAATCATATGCAGACTCCTTTCATGCCAATTCATCGCCTTTGGAAAAACTCACAACCCGGATACTACTCCTTACTTTCCCTCTCTAAAAAACGCCATCCTCTTATGATTAGAGACTTTGTGGATCCTACTAATGGGAAACTTCTTTCTTGGGCAGTTTTAAAAAGACAACTTGGTTTGAAGATAGGAGATCACTTTCTCTATATTATTGTAAAAAGCGCTTTTCTTTCAGTTGCCAACAAAAACCTCTATGCTATTCAGAAACATTGGTTAGCTGAGGAACTAGCTAAAATAGAAGATAACTGGGGGATCTTAAATATAGATTATATAACATGGAAACTTTGGTGTCCCCCTTTTAGAATAATGCACCCTCTTAAAGATGCAGCTTTAAAATGGACAAATTATTTGCATTGTGAAATTACCTCTTCCCAATTGTCCTCTTCTATTACAAAATTTAACAAGTATTTTACCTCAGAGGACTGGAGAGTCCAGCATTTCAAACTGATCCACCTGGGATACGGGAAGCTTTTTCGCAAAAGTAAGGGATTGGGTCATGTCTCATTTTGCCCAAAATGTAAGCATGAGAATGTAGACCTGTTCCATTACTTTTGGGGTTGTCCACGGATTAAGTTGGTCTGGCAAAGACTAAAAGACTTCATTAGTTCAAAGTTGAAAATATGCTTTAATTTCTCTCCAGCTTATGTCCTCTTAAATATTGGCTCACCTTCTTTCTCTAAGATAAATCAATGCAATGCCAATGTTAAAATGTTAGCCAACTTAATCCTTCGTTTTGTTGCTGCTACGAAAAAAACTTTATTCTTATATTGGCTTTTAGAATCTCCCCCCTCCATGAAAGATATTTTATCGCAGATAAATAATTTGTGTTGGCAAGAAGCTATATGGGCAAAAACAGCTGAACCACATTTAAAGCGCAAATTCATGGATGACTGGTCTCTTTTTTTCAAACTAATCGATCCTGGTCAAAAAACTAAAGTCTTAGAACTATTACAAATCTAAATATATTGAAATGTAAGGTGGCTTTATCAGTTCATGCATATTTTGGATACTTGATACTGCCATTTTTGTTGATAATTCTTTTTACATTAATTAGTAAATCCACTGAGTGAAGTTTGGTTTATTATTGTTTCTTTACTTCATTATTTTATTTACTATGTTAATTATTTTCCTTTGGAATGTGTGCTTTTGAGTATAAATTTATAGATATGTGTTTGTATCTTTGGCATGTTGTACAGCATTGTATATTCTTTTCTTTTGTTATCTTGACATACTCAATCTGCGTAATATATTCTATTGTGTTTATGGAAAACTCAATAAAATTATTGAAAACAAAAAAACACTATTGTTTGATTATATTGGAGTGCTGGTCCATCTTCGACTGTTGTATAACACCCTTTTGACCAAGCACCCACAAAGACCTTTGGACATATTTTATATATATATATATATATACTGGGTAATGAAGACTGGTCACACTCGCAGGTCTTACATTATAAATAGTATAATTTACTAAACGGTAAAGACTAAAGTGTGGACACAGCCAAAACGTTGGTCTTTGCCGTTTAATAAATTATACTATTTATAATGTAAGACCTACGATGCGACCATTCTACATTACCCAGTATAATTTGTTTTCCGTGGACTGTGGACACCGGTGAGTACCTTTTTGTGAGTGCTGGTATTACTCTGCATTCTCTGCATCAATATATATATATTTATATATATATATATACACAGTATGTGAGGCATTGGCTCAATAATGGCAATCTGGCACTCCCCGTTGAATTTTGTCTATGTGATACGTTTGCCTTGTGTGTTGCCTTCCCACATCATTTAAGGTAAGATTCTTAATGTAATCTGTCAATTTACCCAGGTTTTAGGCCCAGCCTTCTGACTTTGTGCTATAAATATAGTTTTATATTTATAATATAGTTACAAATACAAAGGAGTTCTATTCAAGCCAAGCTTACACATGCTTATATTTTAAACCCACGATAAATTGAAGGAAAGGGTCAAGTTGTTAAACTTTTAAGTACTTTGTTCTTTGTTCAACTTGAAAGGTTGATTTTGTATTAACGAGAAAGTCTGCCTAAAACCTAACTTGTGCTAATCACTACAAACATCTCTCGAATAAGCTTTCATTTAGCAATATTGCCTTGGGCCATTGCCATTCTGGTTCAGAAAGGAATATTCTTAGGGATAAATATGATGATAAAGTTGTTAAGCCCGCATATCAGGTCAAGGCAAACCCGGTATGGTGGTCCTAACTATTTACCTCTTGCCATATAGGCTGGTGAGGAGGATCAGCCTATCAGACCAATTCTTTGATAGACGCTCAAGAAATGCAACCAAGCAGGGAGGTGCCACTCTATGAAAAATATGACCAGAGGTAAAAGTTAGGAGCATCTTTTACGCTTTACTTTTAGCTTGTTTTTGAAATGTAGTCGCTCATGGTGAGCCTGCAATCTGTTGAACTAGCTGTTGAACTAGAACTTGTAGCATGGCACTCCATGCTGGCGTAGGCCTTAGAGTAATGGATGTCAGATGGTTTTGGTTCAAACCACCTTGGAGGTCTAACCTTTAGCGATGGCCCCTTAGTATATAACGAGTTTGAAGATAAAGAAGTAGGTTGATGGAACAGCCAACAAGGCAGCATATACAGTAAATGTTCATCCAAAATATTCATGGGTGCCTTTATTTTTCAGGCACAATATCACAAAGACAACCAAGCTACTGTTCTTTCAACAAGTAGCTAAAATGTTCATGGCATAAAATAGCCATACATATACAGTATATATATATATAGTGTATATATATATAAAGATGAAAATGATTTGTATTTGTTAAGCATAATATTAACAACTATCTGTTACTTTACAGCTAAATTAAAGTATTCATTCACAGTGACAAACCTTAATGGAAGTGGATCAAAGGTTACTTGCAAATTACAGCTTGAAGGACAAAAACAGGAAATGTCATGAGTAGCTATTACTCAGTTGTGGGGGAGTTTAGATCAGAACCTTTAACCTGACCTGTGTTCTCAATATCCGATGGTAAAACTATAGTTGAGTTAGGGAAGTCAAGAAACAAAGAGCACTGAAGGCAGCTATTGTATTGTTTTTAATCCTTTAGTTGGAATACATGCGGGTTGTTTACATAACTGAATGCACAGTCCAAGAAAGGCAGAGGAAGGCATGTAGTCATCCCCCCTCCCAAACACTACCCATCCCCAAATTTGTACATCATTTAAATATGCAAGTTAGATATGTGCAAAAGGTACGTACAGGGCACTCCTACACCTCCTGGACTGGGATTTAAAATAGGCCCTGGTATATCAATTAAACAGGGACCAAAACAGCCCCCCCACCATCCGACTAAATAATGAATGTCTATGGCATCTTACAGCAGCTCCTCTGGCATTTGCCAGAATCTACAGTTTGCCAGTCCGGGCCTGAACGCTAAGAGGCTTGTGCACTATACACCTTAGTACTCTAGCACTTGCGTCCTTGGGTAAAAAAGCAAAAATGAAAGTAAAATAAATGTATACAATAACGTTTCCTGCCTGAGTCTGTACATGGATCAACACCACATTCCCAGATTCAGATTATAAATCCACGAGAAAGGCCAGTAAGGCAAGTGTATGTAGGACAGGGTTTATGGTAAGTTTACAATATTGCAAAACTGCTAAGAAAACCTGACTCATATTTTAAGAAGTGATTTCCTCATGCCCTGATTTCTACATCATGATGCCTGAACATGTCCGACTAAGTACAGCTTCAGGGGGGGATTCATCTCCGCTCCATCAAAAGCTGCTCAACGTGTTTCACTTCTTTTTTTATCTTCCTGAATATGTTCCACTTTGTCAAACCAGGCCAGAAGCAAAGGGGCTACAAGCAAAGGAAATCAGGAATGTGCAACTTCCCAGCAGATGTTCTGCTACTTCCCCAAATTCCAGCCAATAGGGCAGCAGCACACATACTTGTAGTAGACTGATCAAAGCTTATTGCCAATTGGTTGCCATAGATGACTGTATATGTATGGGATCCATTATCCAGAACCCCATTATCCAGAAAGCTCAGAATTACAGAAAGGCCGTCCCTCCATTTTATCCAACTAATGCAAAATGTTAATATTGATTTCCTTTTTCTCTGTAATAATAAAACAGTACATTGCACTTGATCCAAACTAAGATATAATTAATCCTTATTGGAACCAAAACCAGCCTATTGGGTTTGTTTAATTTTTACCAGATTTTCTAGTAGACATGGGAGCACATTTAGGGTCGAATTTCGAAGTTAAAAAACTTCGAGATTCGACCATCGAATTTGATACTTCGTTAGACAAAGTATTTTTTAGATCGAAAACGGCTGTTTTCGAGCGAAGTAAAAATCATTTGATCGAACGATTTAATCCTTCGAAATGAATGATTCGAAGGATCATACAAAAAAAACCTTTGACTTCTAAAAACTTAGCCAAAGACTCAGAGAGGTTGTAGGAGGTCCCCCATAGGCTAAACAGCAATTCAGCAGGATCAAGGCGGCGAAGTGTCGAAGTCAAAGTTTTATAAAGAGACAGTACTTTGATTTTCAAATGGTCGAATTTGTGAAGTCTTTTTCAAATCGAATTTTGGCCTATTCGATGGTCGAAGTACCCAAAAATTACTTCGAAATTCAAAGTTTTTGAATTTAAAAATTCACTTCGACCCTTAGTAAATGGGGCCTATAGCGTATGAAGATCCAAATTACAGAAAGACTTGTTACCTGGAAAACCCCAGGTTCTGAGCATTCTGGATATCAGGTCCCATACCTGTACCTAGCACCTGTTATAGTACATGAGCTGCATATTTTCTACATTGTACCCACTTGCAATGATAAAGTCAGTAACATATTAACTTTATTATGTTACTGGCACTAAATCTGCTCTTTTGGGGTTAACTCTTCTATTTTTTTTAATAGAACTCAAATCTACATACTTGAATGAAGCTGGGGTCCAGCTCATGGGATCATTGACAAATGTTTGCCCCGTGTGAAGTCTGTGCCGATAAGTTTTGCACAGCCCATGGGTTGTTTTTGAAAGTGATATAAGGGAATCTAGGTAAATTGGGCTCATAAATGTTTTGCCACTGGTCCACTAGGTAACATACCTACCACCATATAATGAACCTAAATGAGAAAGATAAATAAACCCACCCACACACAATATTACTCTCTGCTAATTGAACTGAAGATTATAGTTAATGACAGATCCTGATAGATGGATGCAAGTTTATTTGGCCTTGAACCAATGCACATAAATCATAGTCTAGTGGTTCTTGCACATATTCTGCACCTAGCACTTGGTTTCTAATTTGACCCCAGCCAGGCACAGACAGCTTTAGCACCCCTTAGTGCACTTGTATCCAGGGTCCCCTAATATATTTTAGTAAATAATCAAAGTATTTTCTAACTTTTATACCAGCCCTTTTGTTCTCATTCATTTGTGCAAACTGGTCAAACACACTAATGGCTATTACTTGAGAGAGTTGTGACAGTGACAGATTGTATGTAATATACTGTAACCATGTCGAGACTTGCATTAAAGATCTCTTAATATGTCGGCTTGCACAATTGTTTGTTTCATTCATTAAAATTGTTTCACTGTCAAGCTAATAAATTACAGTATGTATGTTTTTTCCCCTTAATCCGCGCCACCACCTTTCACAGACTTGCAACCAGAAAGCACTTTGCAGCAAATCCTTTTCAATAGAAGTGTCAGTGTTCTGCTGATCACAGTTACAATTCAGCAGACATTCAGAGCATTAAAGCTTAATATGGGGTGATGACCAAGCTGATTTGTGAATGGAACTGCCCAGGCGCATGGTATGAGACTATCACATTGGTAAGGACCACACAGCACAAAGAGAGACCTTTTGTGATCTCAGAATGGCTGGGAGTCTGACATGCTGAAAATAAAAGCTGATGTCTGACAATTAGCAAGTTCTCACAGAATGTATTATTTATTTAGCGTCTGCAGCCCTTTTTAGAGATTATACATCATCCACATCAGTCCCTGCCCCAGAGAGCTTACAAGTCCTCCACCTACACACTAGGGTCAGTTTCCTCACAAGCCAATTCACCTGACTGTATATTTTTGGAGTGTGGGCAGAAATAGGAGTCATTAAGAGTAATTGGAGGAACTTGAGAACTACAGTGCTGCAAGGCAAACCATTATACTATCATGCAGAATAAAAGTACATCTACAATGCAACACGGCCTAACTAAGAGCCCAGATGGGACTCATGATCTCCCCTTCTCCCATTGGAACTCACTGCTAGAAGAATATGCACGAGGGAGCCAGTGGCATTTCCGATCTTGCACATGATGGAGGGAGGTACACAAAAAAAAAAATTTCTGGGGAGATCAAGTTATCATCGCTGGGCATTCCTGGTTTACAAGTTGAGTCTCAAACTTTTTCCATGGTTCCCTCTTTTTAATTCTGCCCCTGTTTCTGATGTGCTTAAATACTATATGGCTGATGGGTGACTAGTGACAGGTCACAAAGTTTAATTTCCTCTAGAAAGTAGCTTTGTGCTGACTTATAAATCCCAGTACCATGCTGTGATGTCAGCTGCCCCACTTTGGTGTCTCCATAAGAAACACACTAGATCATTAATATGAAATGTTAATGTTCCCTCTGCAGAGCTGCTATGATTGGAAGACAATGCCCCTGGCCTCCTACATTTCACCCATGACTGCTATGGCCTTACATTCCATTCCCACTATGAGCATCTCTGTCTTCTGCACTAATCACTGCTGGAATGCAAAGCTTAAGAAATACTCATTAGGTCAAAAAAATATATAAGCTCTACTCTCATTAAAAACCTGTTATTATAAGTCAAATACAGGGAGGATTTGGAAACGTTTCATTTTAAAAAATAGTATTCTTAGAACTGTTATTATTATGAACATTATTATTATTAACATGTATTTATAGCGCAATAACATATTGTGCAGAACAGAGATCCAAATTACAGAAAGACCTGTTACCTGGAAAACCCCAGGTCCCATGTTTGTTTATACAATTATTGTTGTTAAAGCAGCTGCTATAACATTTGAAGTCCTATCACATATAAGAGCTCATTTAGTAACATAGGAACCCAAAAAAACATAAATTGCACAATTGCAATTTAGGATTCCATTTTGATGAGTCAGAAAACAAAATGAAGCGTTTGATTGGTGGCTATGGTATATATATAAACATACATATACCGTACTTATATCTTGGTAAATGTCCCTGGTGAGGACAGAAACGTCCATCTGCTAAATAATGTTTTCATTATTTAAATTCCTGGTGTTCATCAGCAATTTTTTTCAAAATGTGTATTAAATTCCAGGTTTTGTTCATTTTAGCATGTGTCAAACTATATACATTTATATATGGGTACTGTATATTTATATATATATATATATATATATATATATATATATACACATTTATCAATAGATAAATAGCCCCAATTTTGACTAGCTTTACAAGGGTATCCAGACAGCATGTGTAATCTTCCCATGGCTCTGTAATTATTGGGTTCATAAAACAATGCAGGTCTTTTATCTCTTTTTTAATTGTATTTTGATGCAGGTAAAACATTTAGCAACAAGTAACATGCTAGCGCAGGCCCTGGCTGACTAGGCATGAACATGTTGTAATGAGCCCTTGTCATATCTTGTCCCTGCGTCATGAACAGAAATAATAGTTACTAGTGCTGAGAGGCAGAATTTATGATACAGTGGCACAAGGAAGGAAAGAAAAAACATTCTGGTTTGCATGTCATTAAGAAACTAAGCAGATTGTTGGACGTGATACTTGAGACATGGCAATCCTTGATGTAGACTGGCCCAGGGCAAATCAGACTTACTGGACCCCACACATGTACAGGGTCACAATTGTTCTGTTTTATTCACTATTCTCCCACCCTTCAATAAACTTTACTCCCACAGCTCTCCATTGCTCAAACACGTACACAAACACTATTGTCTTTATATAAATGTAGATGCTTATGTGCAAGAGTGTAGCAATACAATCTTCAGCTAGATGAGGCTGCAGGGAAATCCAGTACTGGTATGGGACCTGTTATCCAGAATGCTTGGGACCTGGGGCTTTCCAGATAAAGGATCTTTCCATAATTTGGATCTTCGTACCTTAAGTCTACTAGAAAATCCTGTAAACATTAATTCAACGCAATAGGCTGGTTTTGCTTTCAATAAGGATCAATTATATCTTAGTTTGGATCAAGTACAAGGTACTGTTTTATTATTACAGAGAAAAAATAAATATTTTTTTAAAAAATTGGATAATTTGGAGTCTATGGGAGATGGCCTTTCCTTAATTCGGAGCTTTCTGTATAACTGGTTTCCAGATAATGGATACCATACCTTACAATGGTGGGGAGCAAAATGTCATATTCTTGCACTACAGCCAGGGCCGGGCCAGACCAGCCGGGTGCCTCAGGCAACCCCCTTCATCGGCCGCAAGCATACATGAGTGCGTATATGAGCGCACAAATGCACGCTGACTGGCACGTCCGGCAGTTAAAGGTATGTGCCGGGCACTCCCAAGCAATGCTCCTTACGCACGTGCCTACCACCTTACCATACAGCAGGTCCGGACTGAGAATTAAAATAGGCCCTGGCATTTCAGGTACACAGAGGCCCAATCAGCCCACATATAGGCCCAAACAGCCCCCATTAGCCCACCAAATACTGACTTTCTATGGGACCTTATAGCAGCCAGATTGCCAGTCCGGGCCTGCCATACAGATAATGACACTGTACACATTTCCATATAATAGTTGCAACGTGCTGATTGTGTGATAGCTGCCTTCATTTTTGTGGTAGCGTCTCTAGTAAAAGACGTTTTAACAACACACAATTCAATAAAAAGTATAAAGATAAAAAGATAATCGCTAATGATGACTCCGTGGGAATCTCATAAATGTGCATTTTTTTTAAAATGTTGAGGCCAGAAAAAAAATCCCAGGAGAGCTTTCCTTTCCCAGAATAAGTTGTATGTTTGTGTATTTGCCAAAACATTGCTTAGTTCAAATGGGAATGTTGTAGGGAATATTTTAGACCTGGAAATGCATTCTGTAATGGGCTGCTCCACCCAAAATAAAATGTTCCCTATTTCTTTATGGGAAAAATACCAATATACTGCATAATAATGAAAGAATATAGTTAGTAGATATAAAAGCCTAGGAGCAAAAAGAGGTTGAGTAAGGAGAGGAAGAATAATAGTTTGTAAAGTGGGCCCATCGTCTTAGGTTTTCTGGTGGGCCCCTGGTATCCCAGTCTGACACTGATCCAGAATCTCCTTATCTAGAAAGTTCCAAATTACAGGAAGCCCATCTCCCGTTTTAATCAAATAATTAAAAATGTAAAAAATTATTTTCTTGATTGCACATGATCCTAACTAAGATATAAAGAATCATTACTGGGGGGGCAAAACAATCCTATTGGGTTTATTCAATGTTTAAATTTGTTTCGCAGACTTAAGGTATGGAAATCCTAATTATGGAAATACTTCTTATCCAGAAAACGCCAGGTCTCTAACATTCTACATAACAGTTTCCATACCTGTATTTTTAAGTGATCCCCTTTAAATATTATGTACTGACTGAATAATTCTTAGGGTTTCTAAGCAGTAGTAACAATACAGGACACACATATAGAGATGACTATAGGGTTACTAAACGTCATGCCGTTTCCTACAAGGATGGGTGCAGGGGGAAAAGATTTGTTGCTATTAAGGGGGCAATCAGTTCACTTCCTTCCCTGTTTCCCTAACGAAAATGACAGAAAACTTAATTACAGACACAAGACTATGACTACTGAGAAAGCTGCTCATGTAACATACAGAACTCATTTGTTATTTTGTCTGTATAATATAAAAATGTGATGTTTAGAGCCTCTTTAAGGCATGCCTTTACAAATAGTTCCTGCTCATTTATTACTTTCAAAACACAGCATTTTTTCTAAATATATTTGCAAAGTTTAAACCATTATCCCTGCCTTAACCTGCCAGGGTTGGTTTTGTATATTAAAATCTGCGGCTTCTATTACTAATGAGACACAAGTGCATGGCTGCCTTTGTACTGACGCTGAAAAGTTGATGCCTCATAAATCAAATAGACTGCTATGGGGTTATGTTACAGCTGTAAAACCTTTAAGTACGTGATTATAAAAAAGTTATTTCTTATGCAGGTAGAAAATAGCCACTAATTGACAAGGTGAAATAGATAGAGAGAGAGAGAGAGAGAGAGAGAGAGAGAGAGAGAGATGATAGATGATAGATAGATAGATAGATAGATAGATAGATAGATAGATAGATAGATAGATAGATAGATAGATAGATAGAGATAGATAGATAGATAGATAGATAGATAGAGATAGATAGATAGATAGATAGATGATAGATAGATAGATAGATAGATAGATAGATAGATAGATAGATAGATAGATAGATGATAGATAGATAGATAGATAGATAGATAGATAGATAGATAGATAGATAAATAGATAGATGATAGATAGATAGATAGATAGATAGATAGATAAATAGATAGATAGATAGATAGATAGATAGATAGATAGATAGAGATAGATAGATAGATAGATAGATGATAGATAGATAGATAGATAGATAGATAGATAGATAGATAGATAGATAGATGATAGATAGATAGATAGATAGATAGATAGATAGATAAATAGATAGATGATAGATAGATAGATAGATAGATAGATAGATAGATAAATAGATAGATGATAGATAGATAGATAGATAGATAGATAGATAGATAGATAGATAAATAGATAGATGATAGATAGATAGATAGATAGATAGATAGATCCCCTAAGGATATAGAGACTACAGAGAGACAGGGAGGATCCCATGGGAGCCTAGACTAGATGTATGCAGCAGCAGGGATGCACAACCACAGCTTTAAAAAGCACCCAGCATCAGCCATCTTTAAAATACTGTTCAAGGAGGAAGAAGGGAAGCAGCCACTGCTTAGTGTGGCCAGAAGAAGAGGTCTGAAGTAGCATTGCCGACTGGAGGAAAAGACCAGTATCCCTTAAAGAGTTACGAGATGCCAAGTATATGACTAGTGTCTCAGCTGAGATTGCAATGCCTACGTGAAAAAATAGAAAACAATAGAAATGACTGCTAGATCAGCACAAGTACACATTTGCACATTCTTCCTATCCATCTTTATTAGCGATGAATATATCCTATGATTAATATTCATCGGTATTTTAGTGTTTCATATATCAAGTACCAAGAAATATGGGCCAAAAGTATTGAGCTATAATAAGGAAAGGAAAATGATAAAGGAGAATGTACAATCTACTCACGCAACTTCCCTTATTCCCACAGTCCCCAAAGCACACAGCAGCCAAGATATTCCTAATGGAAATGTATTTGTTTACTAAGTGTCTTGTAAATGTGGATGGGAAATATATGTCAGTTTGTTTCTGCTCAGAACTCCTACTGTGCACACTTGTAGAGCAGACAAAATATTTGTTTGAAAGAATCTGTTGAACTACACCCTTGCAGTATTCTAACAGTTACACAGGGTGGTGTGGGGTTAACTATGACCTCAGGAGAATTGGAAAACTGTTAAAAGGACCCAATTCTGGTCATAGCAAGAAAATGCCCAAGTGTGCAAAGTATGAAGCCCAAAAGGCATGCACCTTGTGTTGGATTTAAGCACCAGTGCAGGGGACATCTGGCACACAACTGTGGGCACAAAGGCAACACTATAATTCATGCCAGAAACACACACTGTCAGAAAGAGTTTACTTTGTTCCTTGCATCTTTTTCATCTCTGATCTGAAGTTCCCCATCATGTTCTATTGGAAAGCAGAAATGTGTATTTAGTTAATGCATGTTGTGGCAGAGGATTGCAAGAGGGTGGGCATGCTCAGGCAGGCTTTAGGGGCGCACTTTCTCACAAGTACGGAATGAAGGTGTCGGCCCCATGATAAAGACTGACTTACAGAGACCTTGGCTTTGACGCTACAGCCCTATCAACAATCCTGCATATTCCCTGACAGAAGATCTCTGTCACATTACGTTTATTCATTTGCTTCAGTTTCGGCAAGGGTTGGAATTGTCACAGAAATGTATAATGAATATAAGTATAAATGAACTTTGGCTGAAAATGAAACATATTAAAGGCTAAGCAATGCTTATGTCTCCATGCTGTTGACATAATTATTTTGTGGTTGTTTCTTAAGAGCTAAGTATTCTCTGTTTTGCAATTTAACCTTTGAAATGCAAGACAGTGAGTATAGTATAGTGATGAAAAAAAATGTTTTTATGTCAAACCATACATTCTGCCTCTACTGTATTTGTTCACTAAAATTATAACAGTATCTATTTATTGCATTGCATCAGTACAGATATGGGAGCTGTTATCCAAAATGTTGAGACTTTGGTTTTTCCGGATAATAGATCTTTCTGTCATTTGGATCTTCATACCTTAAGTCTACTAGAAAATCATGTAAACATTAAATAAACCCAATAGGCTGGTTTTGCTTCCAATAAGGATTAATTATATCTTAGTTTGGATCAAGTGCAATGTACTGTTTTATTATCACAGAGAAAAAAGTGGATTATTTGATATGATAAAATTGAGCCCATGGGTTTCCAGATTATGGATCCCATACCTGTACTATCCTAGAACCGATCCTACTATCAACCAATTGTCTCTGTCCCTTGTGCCCATCCTCAGTTGGTCCTTGTGTTGTGTCCCCCATGGTTTAATGACTATGTCCCAGTCAGCACCTTCCCCCAATCCTGCCCCATTAGTAGAAGAATTGTCCAATAAAACTCTGGTGATTTGATGAATCCACATATTCTACTTTTTGGTGCCTTGGTCCTTTTTAGATGATTTGAGATATTATATTATCGAACAGTTGCTTATTATTTTCACAATCTATATAAATGATGTAGATCCAGCAGCCCTCCTTGAACAGCAGCAGGAGGCTATCGGGGGCCATGCTAGGAGCAGTAGCAATCCCTCTACCATGGTGTTAGAAGATTCCAAGACAATAAATAAGGCCTTTCATTGCTCTCAGGTCCACAATTTGGGGTAAACTATCTTTATTGACCTCATGATTCAGCTATTGAACACTTGATATTCACTACACAACTGGCGGATTTGCATGGGACCAATCACGCCATCGGTTTCAATTATGGATCCCTAGGATTTTCCTTTGCATAGCAGTCAGATATTCTCATGTGATCATTAGAAGTCCCACATGTTGTCTTGTGACTACCAGTAGTCAGATTAGAATTTAAACAAAAGGCATTGTCCTTCCTTCAATATGCTTCTAATTAGTAGTGTGTGCATTATAGGTGTGGATAGAGCTGTAAATGGTTTAGCAATGTACTCTTTGTGTGGATTAATTTTGACTATTTATAATACTCGGTTTATTTAATTAAAGGAAATGTTAACCCCCCCAAAAAAAACTGTAACTGAATAAAGGAAAACATAATTCTGAGCAACTTTGCAATATACATTAATTAAAAATGTTCTATGTTTTTTAAGTTATTTATATATGTATTACTATTGAAAGCAATGTTTGTCCCTTTCTATTCCATGCCCTGGTAGCTCTGTTGATACAATGTAAGACAAGGCAGACACCTGTCACTACTAGGAAACGTTTGCAACATTGTTCAAAAAGTAACAATAAGGGTAAGGACACACTGGACGATTTGTCGCCAACGTTTTAAAAAAGTAAATCGCGGCGACAAGACGATCGTCTTTTTTGAACAGACAGACGATTCACAGCGACTATTGACACAGAGCGATTTGTATCCCATTACTCTGTGCGGTACGTGCTCCACCCAAACCGGAAACGGTTTGTGCTTCCCGCTGTAACCTGGCGTCTTTACGTGCTTGCGTTCTTGCATCATTGCGTTCGCATTGTAATTTGAATACAATTGCTGCTACTTATCTGTATGTGTGTGCGTGTCTAGGAGATTTCAGTGCTTTTCTAAGTACATGCTATTTCTGATAAATCGCTCGGAAAAGGGTCTCAGTGCATTTTGGAGCTACAGGCGATTCACAAACGCGCTGTAGGCACAGGAGCTGGCGTCTTTCATTTGTTTTTGTTCAGAGACAAAACGAGCGATATGTCGCCACAATTTGCTTTTTAAAAACGTTGGCGACAAATCGTCCAGTGTGTCCCTACCCTTATGAGAAACAAATGCTGCTTTTTCAGTAGCGATTGTCTTTACAAATAACTTTAAATGCACTGAAAATGTTTAATACATGAATATTGGAAAGTTCTTCAGAATTGTGTTTTCTTTGATTCGCACATTTTTATTTTGGGGTTGACTTCCCCAAAGGACATTGACTAGTCTATAAAAGTGCCCAGCTGCTGGATTATTTCCATTAGGGTAATGGCCAACGGGGAGATCTGTCGCCCTCAATAAAAATGCACAACTGTGGGCTACAAATCTCTGGAAAATGCATTTCCACCGGCAATAATTGAATTCACCTAAATATGACAAGGTCGCGAAAGGTTTCCTTGCAAGGCAGCTTCAGGTGACTTAGAAAGAACAGAGTGATGCGTAGTTTTCACCACCAGCTATTTCAATTATTGCCCCGGGTGAAGAAGCCGTTTCTGGAGATTTACCGCCTGCAGTTGTACATTTTTATCGCAGGTGACGAATCTCCTCAGTGGCCATTACCCTTATCTTGGAGTCAATGACTAGGCATTCCACTTGTACTGTTCATATCAATTTATCAGGCTGGTAAAGGAGTACAACAAAAAAAGGTAAAATGATAGAATATAATAGTAATGTAGTATTTATGTTTAAACGTAATCATCACTTGTGCTACGTAACGTGAGGTGTGTCACCAAACTTTTGGGTTTAGTTGCCCTTTAAACACACAGTCCACGAACACTGGTGTATAAGGATTAGTTAAAGTTTTGTCTCCACAACGTGCCTTTTCACCAGTTTTTATGGCAGGAGTGGCTACTCTTAGACTATTACTTTCTCCCAGTGCCTTCCATAGATTAGTCTCATTTGCTGAAAACTTCCCTCTCCTGGCAATCTGATAATGAAGTTAAGAGGAGAGAGGCCCACCTCCCATAATGTAAAACCTTTTATTTATTAAAAAGTATAAAAGTAATGCACTTACAATTGTGCTTAAAATTGTTAGCAGTAAGTGGTGGTGGTGATTCAGTAGCCAGCAATTTTTAGCCATGGATGATTTTTAGCCATTCAGACACATCCACAACCCCATTGGAAAAAATGTAACGCATCTATTCCTGCGTTCCCCTGCGGCTGAACGCAGAAAAACGGAACGCAGGGGAGCGCAGCTTCAACCGCTCGTCAGTAAGAGCCCTTACTCACTACTGAACTCCCTAATTTACCCAGAAGCCTGTTACCTGCACTCCCAACCACAACTTGTTGTCATCATCCATATAAATATCCGATCTTCCTGCTGTTACAAATCATTTGTATTGCTAGAAATGTGCTGGATAATTGGCAAGACTTCATGAAAGCATAAAACAAAGTGTAATAATGTTATTGCTCTGCTGGGCCGAGTTGTCCACAAACAAGGAAAGGCTTCACAAAACATAGCGGTCAATAGGAATACCAGAGCATTGGAAAGAAAACTGTCTATCACAATATTATGTTTGCAAAACAATTGATTTTAACCCTTTCCCTGCCAGCCGTTTTGTCCTAGATGCGAACATCTACTGCCAAGCAGTTTTTAGATATTTTGCACTCTTTCACTTTTAGGCCCCTTCCTGGGGCGGTCTTTTAGTTTACCCAGGAAAACAATATATTGTTTTTTTCAGGACAACCTGAACTTTCAAAATATGCAAGAATTTTGGTGTAATTCTACTTCTGTAAAAAAATATAGGCTTCTAAGTGTCCAATAAAATGAAAAAAATCATGTTTCACAAAGAACAATCACATATATCAGAAACATTATTTACTTTATGTATGAGAAAACAGCTGATTTGGAAAGGTCTGTGTCTCCTGAACGCGGCAATACCAAATATATATAGTTTTATGGAGATTTCTCACTTGTATAGATCAAAATCTAAAAGCAGTACACTAGCAAATGTCCAAAGCACCGCTCCCCAAACGGCATACTTCTGATTTCAAGGCCAAACATTCCACTAACAGTAGGTTTACCCTAGAAAACTACCCATTATTAGAAAGAACAGATTCTGGTGAATCAAAAATGGGTAAACATATCGTTGTACTCCAAACTCCCAAGTTGCAATTGTTTCCTAAAGTTATAATGTTTTATAGAAATTGGTGAATTTTTTGAAAAATGACCTCAAAGCTTCCAATCTACAGAATCGTATCTCCCACACATCATTAGGTATCAATGTAAAACACCCCAAATATGAAAGCCTGGGATCCACTGAACAGTTTGATGCCCAATATGTATAGGTGTACCCAAGCACGTGACATATAGGGGCCCTAAACTGTAGACACCTCATTTGAGCTATCAGTTCTGTAATTCCAGATACTGCAAAATCAGCACATTTGCATCGTTTTGGGGTGGGGTAAAAGTAAAAAAAATAAGTTCATCCCAGAAAACCATATATTTTCGGAAAGTACACATTCCCACGAATCTAAATTGGGTATGCATGTCTTTGTACTACAAAGTACCAAGCCGCAAACGATTCCTAAATTTGGTGATTTTGGCGACATTTCCAAAAATCACCTCAAAATTTCTACCCTGCAGCATCGTATTACCCACATACTTTTAGGTATCAAGAGAAATCACCCCAAATATGAAAGCCTAGGGTCCTCTGAACAGTTTGATGCCCAATATGTATAGGTGTACCCAAGCACGTGGCAGACAGGGGCCCCAAAAGGAAGACCCCCATATGGTCTGTCATTTCAGGTACTGCAAAATCAACACATTTACATCGTTTTGGGGGGGTCAAAAGTAGAAAAAAGTGGGTTCACCCCAGAAAACCATATATTTTCGGAAAGTACACATTCCCATGAATCTAAATTGGGTATGCATGTGTTTGTACTCCAAAGTACCAAGCCGCAAATCATTCCTAAATTTGGTGATTTTGGTGATACTTCCAAAAATCACCTCAAAATTTCTACCCTGCAGCATCGTATTACCCACATAATTTTAGGTATCAAGCAAAATCACCCCAAATATGAAAGCCTAGGGTCCTCTGAACAGTTTGATGCCCAATATGTATAGGTGTACCCAAGCATGTGGCATACAGGGGCCCCAAAAGGAAGACCCCCATATGGTCTGTCATTTCAGGTACAGCAAAAGCAACACATTTACATCGTTTTGGGGGGGTCAAAAGTAGAAAAAAGCAAGTTCACCCCAGCAAACCATATATTTTTGGAAAGTACACATTCCCACGAATCTAAATTGGGTATGCATGTCTTTTTACGCCAAAGTACAAAGCTGCAAACCATTCCTAAATTTGGTGATTTTGGTGATATTTCCAAAAATCACCTCAAAATTTCTACCCTGCAGCATCGTATTACCCACATACTTTTAGGTATCAAGAGATATCACCCCAAATATGAAAGCCTAGGGTCCTCTGAACAGTTTGATGCCCAATATGTATAGGTGTACCCAAGCACGTGGCATACAGGGGCCCCAAAAGGAAGGCCCCCATATGGTCTGTCATTTCAGGTACTGCAAAATCAACACATTTACATCGTTTTGGGGGGGTCAAAAGTAGGAAAAAGTGGGTTCACCCCAGATAACCATATATTTTCGGAAAGTACACATTCCCATGAATCTAAATTGGGTATGCATGTGTTTGTACTCCAAAGTACCAAGCCACAAATCATTCCTAAATTTGGTGATTTTGGTGATACTTCCAAAAATCACCTCAAAATTTCTACCCTGCAGCATCGTATTACCCACATACTTTTAGGTATCAAGAGATATCACCCCAAATATGAAAGCCTAGGGTCCTCTGAACAGTTTGATGCCCAATATGTATAGGTGTACCCAAGCACGTGGCATACAGGGGCCCCAAAAGGAAGGCCCCCATATGGTCTGTCATTTCAGGTACTGCAAAATCAACACATTTACATCGTTTTGGGGGGGTCAAAAGTAGAAAAAAGCAAGTTCACCCCAGAAAACCATATATTTTTGGAAAGTACACATTCCCACGAATCTAAATTGGGTATGCATGTCTTTCTACGCCAAAGTACAAAGCTGCAAACCATTCCTAAATTTGGTGATTTTGGTGATATTTCCAAAAATCACCTCAAAATTTCTACCCTGCAGCATCGTATTACCCACATACTTTTAGGTATGAAGAGATATCACCCCAAATATGAAAGCCTAGGGTCCTCTGAACAGTTTGATGCCCAATATGTATAGGTGTACCCAAGCACGTGGCATACAGGGGCCCCAAAAGGAAGGCCCCCATATGGTCTGTCATTTCAGGTACTGCAAAATCAACACATTTACATCGTTTTGGGGGGGTCAAAAGTAGGAAAAAGTGGGTTCACCCCAGATAACCATATATTTTCGGAAAGTACACATTCCCATGAATCTAAATTGGGTATGCATGTGTTTGTACTCCAAAGTACCAAGCCACAAATCATTCCTAAATTTGGAGATTTTGGTGATACTTCCAAAAATCACCTCAAAATTTCTAGCCTGCAGCATCGTATTACCCACATACTTTTAGGTATCAAGAGATATCACCCCAAATATGAAAGCCTAGGGTCCTCTGAACAGTTTGATGCCCAATATGTATAGGTGTACCCAAGCACGTGGCAGACAGGGGCCCCAAAAGGAAGACCCCCATTTGGTCTGTCATTTCAGATACTGCAAAATCAACACATTTACATTGTTTGGGGGGGGGGACAAAGGTAGAAAAAAGTAAGTTCACCCCAGAAAACCATATATTTTCGTAAAGTACACATTCCCCTGAATCCAATTTGGGTATGCATGTCTTTCTACTCCAAAGTACCAAGCCACAAACCATTCCTAAATGTGGTGATTTTGGTGACATTTCAAAAATCACCTCAAAATTTCCACCCTGCAGCATCGTATTACCCACATACTTTTAGGTATCAAGACAAATCACCCCAAATATGAAAGCCTAGGGTCCTCTGAACAGTTTTATGCCAAACATGTATAGGTGTACCCAAACACGTGACATATAGGGGCCCTAAAATGAAGACCCCCCCCCATATGGTCTGTCATTTCAGGTACTGCAAAATCAACACATTTACCTTGTTTTGGGGGGGGGCAAAAGTAGAAAAAAGTAAGTTCACCCAAGAAAACCATATATTTTCGGAAAGTACACATTCCCACGAATCTAAATTGGGTATGCATGTCTTTGTACTCCAAAGTACAATGCCGCAAATCATTCCTAAATTTGGGGATTTTGGTGACATTTCCAAAAATCACCTCAAAATTTCCAACCTGCAGCATCATATTTCCCACATACTTTTAGGTATCAAGATAAATCACCCCAAATATGAAAGCCTAGGGTCCTCTGAACAGTTTGATGCCCAATATGTATAGGTGTACCCAAGCACGTGGCATATAGGGGCCCCCAAAAGGAAGACCCCCATATGGTCTGTCAATTCAGATACTGCAAAATCAACACATTTACATCGTTTTGGGGGGGGCAAAGGCAGAAAAAAGTAATTTCAACCCAGAAAACCATATATTTTCGGAAAGTACACATTCCGACGAATCTAAATTGGGTATGGATGTCTTTGTACTCCAAAGTACCAAGCCGCAAACCATTCCTAAATTTGATGATTTTGGCGACATTTCCAAAAATCACCTCAAAATTTCTACCCTGCAGCATCGTATAAGCCACATACTTTTAGGTATCAAGAGATATCACCCCAAATATGAAAGCCTAGGGTCCTCTGAACAGTTTGATGCCCAATATGTATAGGTGTACCCAAGCACGTGGCATATAGGGCCCCAAAAGGAAGACCCCCATATGGTCTGTCATTTCAGGTACTGCAAAATCAACACATTTACATAGTTTTGGGGGGGGGGCAAAGGTAGAAAAAAGTATGTTCGCCCCAGAAAACCATATATTTTTGGAAATTACACATTCCCGCGAATCCAAATTGGGTATGCATGTCTTTGTACTCCAAAGTACCAAGTCGCAAGCCTTTCCTAAATTTGGCGATAAAAGCAACGGTTTTTACATTTCTGAAAATCGCTTAAAAATATTGCAATTGGCCGCATTTATCTCACCCAACTTCTTACATACAATTGTAAAACACCATAAATACTGATGCCAAGGGTCTACTGAACAGTTTTATGCCCAATATGCATTGATATACCAAGGCAGCTGGCATGTGCGGACCCCAAATGTAAATAGTGAATATGAGTTTTCTCTGCTGCCGATTCGCCTTCTGTAAACATAGACCATTGACTTCATATTATGTGCCTCAAGACCCTCCTAACAGCAAAGACCCCCCAAAACCATATGTTTTTGGAAAGTACACATTCTGACGAAAACAACCAAGATAAAGACATCTTTCTACAGCAAAGTACCAAACTGCAAAACTTTTATAAACATAGAGATTTTTACATTTCTGAAAATCGCCTAAAAATGTTGAAGTATGCCACATTTATCTCACACAATGTTTTACGTACAAAGAAAAATCACCCCAAATATGGACATCAGAGGTCTACTGAATAGTTTGATGCCCAATATGTATAGATTTACCAAAGTATATGGTGTGTACGGCCGCAAATGAAAAATGTGCATATGAATTTTCACACTGGCCAACTAAGCTGCTGAAAAGAGAACCCCAACTGTGCGTTATGTGCCGTAAGACCCCCAAACTGTAAAAAGACCCCAGAAAACCATATATTTTTGGAAAGCATATATTCTGACGGATCAATCTAAGTAAAATAATATACCAAAGCACCAAACAGCAAAACTATACTAAAGATACATAAGGAACAATAATCCAGGGATAAAATTGCAATAAAACCACAAAAATTGTGCAAATCAATGAAATAACAAAATAACTGCACCGACAGCGTAATTAGTGGCCGAAATCGATTATCCAATAGTCACGCTGCTGAAATAAACAGTTTTTATGGGTAAAAAAAACACAAATTGGTGAAATGAAAAAGTAAAAAAATAAAATGTGTATACAT
Source organism: Xenopus laevis (assembly GCF_017654675.1). NCBI lineage: Eukaryota > Metazoa > Chordata > Amphibia > Anura > Pipidae > Xenopus > Xenopus laevis. The sequence goes on along the minus strand of NC_054381.1, from coordinate 133,615,521 downwards.
GTGTGTACACTTCCAAGAATTGTGTGACAGTGTATAAGTGTGTATAAGTGTGTATATAAGTCCATATAAGTGTATATAAATGCATATAAGTGCATATAAGTGGAAAATGAAAAATTAAAAAAAACGTTTTTTTTTTTGTTTTTTTTTACTACTAAAATATGTGTGTATGTGTGTATAAGGTAGGTAGGTGTATGCAAGTGTGTAAAATAAAGGGCACTTACCGTTTTTGGCTGATCTAAGAGCTGGAGAAGAGAGATCTGCAGAGTTACAGCAAGCAGGAAGTGTGTGGGCGTCGCTGGAACACGAGGTGAGCAGGAGGAAGCAGAGCAGCAAGGCAGACACGCGATTTGCTGTGTCTGCCTCTTTTAGGTCGGCCCTGCGACAATCCAGTCGCAGGACCGACATGACAGCCCCCCAGCCTCGTTGCCCAGGGGGCTGTCAATGCTGCTAAACCTCTGCAGAGGCGGCTAAAGCCGCTGATGCAGAGTACAGCATGTAAAACTGCAAGCACGTACAATGTACGTGCTTGGCAGTTAAAGCCCTTGCCTGCCAGAACGTACGGTGTACGTGCTTGGCAGGCAAAGGGTTAAGTTACTATTATTTTCTTTTAAATATAAAACACAGGCTGATGGGATAAAATATAATAGTTTCAGTGAGAGTCAAAATAAATGGCACATTTCAGTCAAGGGGCCAGATTCAATTCAGTGAGAAAAGGGTTAATTACGTGAAGAGTCATGGATGAGATTTAATTTGAGATGCATTTCAGTTCAAAAAAACGTCTACGTTTATCATGTGAAAACTCTATGGTAAAAAAATGTGGAACTGAATTTGGAGAAAAGTTTTCACGTGATAAACCATGAGATAATTTTTTCTCACTGAATTGAATCTGGCCCATAGTTGGTTGACCCCTAGAGCTACACCACACCTCTGAATGATGTGGAGAGTAGGGTCATTTATTTACCGTTCCCCAGTTGCAGGCCAACAAACTTCCCAGCAGTCAGTTGTGTAAAAGTTCCATTCACTTTTGTCAACATGAGCTCAATGGGGCAGCTTTACTAAAGGGCGAAGTGGCCGTCGCCAGCAACAATTCGCCAGAAATCCCATCCGCACTCACATAACCAATTTACTAACAGGCATAGAGGACAATTCGCTAGCAAAAGAGACTGTCGCTAGTGTACCTTCACTCTAGTTAACGGTCATTACTATAGAAATTCACTAAAGTGCAAATTTTGCTGAACATTACTTCTTTCGCCAAAGTTTCCTTCCACACCTTAGACCAGATGAACTGATAAAACAAAGCTACATCTTCCTCAATCTTAAGTCAGTGACATCATATCCTGTATGCCGGAAATTCGTAAAAGTTGTAAAAAAAACGCTGGCGACTTTTACTTTTTTAAAGCTGGATTGCCTTCAAAAGTCCGAACTATTAAAGATTTTTGTGTTAACATTTTTTTTCCAGACATTTGAAGGGCATGCCACACTTGTTTTAGGGTGGGCTCATGTCTAGGGATCTTTTATTATGGTTCCTTGGACATTTGTAATAAAAAGTGGCCACTTCAAGCATTTGCACCACATCACACATAAAGACGTCCATACGACTTTTGTGTACTATACAAATTGACCTAAGCATAAGGGTACCAACGAAGTTTCGCTAGGCAGAAATGAACGCTTGCGAAACTTCACTATGAAATGCTTGCACTGCCGAAGTAACTGTAGCGGAAACTCACCAGCGTTCACATCTTAGTGAATTAGCGTAGAGGTATCGAATTTGTGCCTGGCGAAGTGTGGTGAAGTGGTCTCTGGCTAAAATTTGCCCTTTAGTGAATTTGTTCCCTTGTGTTTCCATACAGTTGCACTCAGTTCTGCTGCCTTCTTCCTGAACCTGTTGCTCCAAATCAAGTGCAGTTGTGCCTAATGCCTAGTCCACTGTGGGACACTATGTCTACCATCCCCTCTGAAACAGGTGTGTGCCCAAAAGAATCGGGGACACACACACAGTTTTGTGGGTAAGAAAACATGGCAGTTGCACTCAAAATTGCACTGCTGTGCAATAAATAAATTGCCCCTACTGTGTTTGCATGCCCAGCACCCCACATCTGCTCCACTATCCAGTGTATACAGTAGATATTTACTTTTCTTGCTAATCAAATCAAGGGTATTTCAATGAGAGATGTTTAGTCAAAAATTAATCCTTGGAAGTCAATTAAAACTACATTAAAGGGGTCGAATATCGAGGGTTAATTAACCCTCGATATTCTACTGGGAATTAAAATCCTTCGACTTCGAATATCGAAGTCGAAGGATTTTAGCGCAAAAAGGATTATTCCTTCGATCGAACGATAAAATCCTTCGAATCGAACGATTCGAAGGATTTTAATCCAACGATCGAAGGAATATCCTTCGATCAAAAAAACTTAGGAAAGCCTATGGGGACCTTCCCCATAGGCTAACATTGAGTTCGGTAGCTTTTAGATGGTGAACTAGGGGGTCGAAGTTTTTTCTTAAAGAGACAGTACTTCGACTATCGAATGGTCGAATGATTTTTAGTTCTATTAGTTCGATTCGAAGTCATAGTCGAAGGTCGTAGTAGCCCATTCGATGGTCGAAGTAGCCCAAAAAACACTTCGAAATTCGAAGTTTTTTTACTTCGAATCCTTCACTCGAAGTTAGTGAATCGGCCCCTATGTATGTTATAGACATTTCAATTGTCCTTCATTTTTTCTTTTTAATTGTTTTTAAATAATTTGCCTCCTTCATCTGACTCTTTCCAGCTTTCCAATGGAGGTCACTGACCCCATCTAAAAAAGAAATGCTCTGTGAGACTACCAATGTATTGTGATTGCTACTTTTTATGACTCATCTCTCTATTCAGGCCTCTCCTATTCATATTATAGTCTCTTATTCAAATTGATGCATGGAGCCTCGCAACTAGATGGCTGAAATTGCAAACTGGAGAGCTGCTGATTAATAAGCTAAATAACTCAAAAACCACAAATAATAAATAATGAAAGCCGATTGCAAATTGTCTTAGAACATATTTAAAGATGAACGACCCCTTTAAATGTATTTGCAGCAGAAGTGGTTTGAGTACAGAGAGAATCTGGGGAAAATGCATTTACTATTTTACTGGAGTCCATGGATGATGTTTTAGAATGCTGGGTGGCAGCTCCCATTCATTTGAATACATTCCATTGCAGGTGTGGGCAGGCAGGGCATCTAGTGATGAGGAAATGTAAATGTCTTTTACCTTATGTGTAAACAAATTAACGTATTACAGAAGATTATTACTTTTTGTAGCTGTCTGTTCCTATAAGCAGCCTAGGAATCACAGATAAAGAACTAAATAATAGAAAGCAAAGATGGATTTGCACTAAATAAATATCCTATTTGAACTCAGCCTGCTCTTTAAATATGCAAAGATACAATGGTTCATTGAGTTCAATGCTGCATGGATTTTATTCTATATTCTCCTCGTGTCTGCACAGGTTTCTGCTTTCCTCTCACACCCCAAAAATAAACAGGTAGAATAATGGCTTTTAATGCTTATGTGTTGTGTAATGGGAATTTATATGGGTTGTTCAGCTTTAAAATAACTTTTAGTATGATGCAGAGAGTGATATTCTGAGACAATTGCAATTGGTCTTAATTTTTTTTATTATATGTGTTTTTTTAGCATTTTATTCAGCAGCTCTCCAGTCTGCCATTTCAGCAATCTGGTCGCTAGGGTCCAAATGAATCTAGCAACCAAGCACTGATTTGAATAAGAGACTGGAATATGAATAGGAGAGGCCTGAATAGAAAGATGAGTAATAAAAAAAGCAATAAAACCTTACAGAGGATTTGTTTCTAGATGGGGTTAGTGAAAAAAAGCTGGAAAACCTGGAAAGAACCAGAAGCTATAAAAAAAACTATAAAGACAACAAAATGAAGGCCAATTGAAAAGTTGCTTAGAAATAGTCAGACTTAGAAGAATTAACTCTAAAAAAAAATCACAAAATATTACCCCTTTTGCATCTGTGAAACCTACACGTTAAAAAAAAACATCACCCATTCTGCGTGTGAACAGTGAACGCTATTTTTTTTTAACTAAGCGAATAACTGGGACATAATATGCTGAAGGTGTATTGTAATAAGGTGAAAAGTACCAGTAATCCATAGAAGCCAATCAGCATTTACTTGTCATCTGTCATCAACATCTTATTGGTTACGACTGCAGGGTCTCATGTACATGGGCTCAGTAGTGTGAATTTACAAACACTTTACTTGCATTATCTATGGGTGCACAATTACATCAACCACAACTTCCCCTTACAGACACACTTAAGGGGCCGATTCACTAAGGGTCGAATATCGAGGGTTAATTAACCCTCGATATTCGAGTAGGGATTAAAATCCTACTCCGACTTTGAATATCGAAGTCGAAGGATTTAGCGCAGATAGTTCGATCGAACGATCGAAGGATAATTCCTTCGATCGAACGATAAAATCCTTCGAATCGAATGATTCAAAGGATTTTAATCCAACGGTCGAAGAAATATCCTTTGATCAAAAAAAGTTAGCCAAGCCTATGGGGACCTTCCCTATAGGCTAACATTGACTTCGGTAGCTTTTACATGGCGAACTAGGGGGTCGAAGTTTTTTTTAAAGAGACAGTACTTCGACTATCGAATGGTCGAATAGTCGAACGATTTTTACTTCGAACCCTTCGATTTGAAGTCGTAGTCGAAGGTCGAAGTAGCCCATTCGATGGTCGAAGTAGCCCAAAAAAAACTTCGAAATTCGAAGTTTTTTACCTTCGAATCCTTCACTTGAAGTTAGTGAATCGGCCCCTTACTGTGAAATTATGGGGGAAACACCACATTCTGGGTGAAAAACATGGCAAATTTCATCAGAGATTGCACTTTCCCCGTTGCTCTGGATTACTAGACATGGACGAAATGTGTACCTAGTTATATGAACCTATAAGTCTGAGATACAGAGTGATATCAGTGATTATTGGCACTATTATTATTATTATTTTGGGTGGGGTGATTTGGCACTGGGTTTGTTTCACTATAAAAGAGTTTGGGTGTGGTGTTTTTGTAAAGAAATCTTGTTCTTTTAATCCTCCTTGATCTCTTTGGTCTGATCATTTAGAAGTATAAAACAGTAGAGGAGAATATTCATCTAGTAGTTTTGTACCAAAGCAAAAACTGGAGCTGTGATTGAAATTTCTTAACAAATAGATTTTTGTTATGTCAGATACAAAGGCATAGCTGTGTAGAAAGAGGGATACTCACATCCCCACTCTTAATCTGAGGCAGCAGTCAGGAGTGAGGCAACTTCGGGTGACTTCGGAAAACGAATCGTGTGCCATCCCACCAGCGATTTGCATTTTAGCCAGCGGGAAGGCAGGGGAGGCAGTTCGGGGAGATTAGCCGCCTCAAAGAAGAGGAGATTCATCGCCGAAGCACTAATCTCCCTGAATTTGCCTGTGTGCCCTGACCCTTAAGCTCTCACAAAAACAGCAATGTATTAGGTTATCAGCACACAAATACACAGTGGCAAACAGGATACAAAACCACTTCAACTTAACAGAGCAACAGGATACAGATATGGGAGGATCCCCCTGCCTTTACATGAACTGATTGTATATATCAGAGATGCTATCATTTTGATTAGTGACAAACACAAGGGGCATACTTTATCCCTTTATGTGAAACAGACCTGTTATGTAGAATGCTTAGGACCTGGGGGTTTCCAGATAATGGATCTTTCTGTAATTTGGAGCTTCATACCTTAAAGGACCAGTAACATGAATTTTCTTTAAAAAAAAAAAAATTTGTTTGTACTCAACGAAAAAAAAAAACACCAAGACACTTTTAACTTTAAATTAGCAAAGTCTTTATTAAGAAATAATAAAGACTTTGCGGTGCTCAATTTCTCCTCCCTGGCTATCTCCTATAGAAGGCTGGGAGGAGAAATCGAGCACCGCACGATGGATCATCGCCCTGTGGCCGTTTGTGAAGAGGAGCGCAAGCAGAGAATCAGTAAGTTATTTCTTAAGAAAGACTTTGTGGATTTAAAGTTAAATGTGTCTTGTTTTTTTTTCCATTATGTAGAAACACATTTTTTTAAAAAAAAAATTTGTTACTAGTCTTTTAAAGTCCAGAAAATCATGCACAGTAGAACCCCAATTTTACATTTTTCAAGGGACCAGAAAAAATGGTGTAAAGTCAGGAAAATGTATTGTGCATTATACAGTATATGGTTGGGACCACAAAAAATGGTATTAAACATAGATAAACTTAAAATGAGGGAATGTAAAATGGACCCTTCACTGTATGTATCCTGCTATATCTAGAACTCTAGAGGGAATAACATTCTACAAACTGCTGCCTAGTAATTTTGTAAAGAAAGTGGAAAATACCAAGTGCTGCCCTGGCAAACAATGAGTTTGTGTCACTGATAGAATGGCAATTTATTATTATTATTATTATAATTTTTTTTTATAAAACGCCATGTACAGGTCTTCATTAAAGTCCTTTTATTTTTGTGTAAAGGCTACAAACTACAACAGTTGGAAACCTTTCCCTAAGGTTTTGTGCTGGAGGTGAGTAGGTTAGCAGTAGAACAGTATAAATCTGCATGAGGTTAGCTAAAGATTCCACCAAACAGTGCAGAGGATTCCGGGAACTATTTACCTGGGGGCAGACCTTGAAGGTAACGTCTTTTGAATTTCATCTGTAATGGGAGCAGGATGAGCCTATCATTTGCATTCATGTATTCGTATTAACAGCAAAGAGGAAATAACAAGTGGCAAAAACTGGAGAACAAAATAAATCTAATGGTTATTACATCACAACTCTTTTTCATATTTTCATCTTTTTAGAAGCAGCATTTCCAATAAACCTAAAAGCTCCTTAGTCCCTTGGCACTAATGTCCTTTTATGTTGGGTTTATTTTGCAAGTAAATGCTGATGAGTTGGATGTCTATCCCTAGGGAACACAGACCACTACAGTGAATCACCAGTTTCTCCCCCCCTCATATAAATTTCATTTACACATACTTATAAATAACCAACATATTCCACACCACTGTACAACAGATGGGTATAATTGAACTGATTACTTTATATTTAGGTAAACTAAAATCATAATAAAGCTACCCCATCCCTTAAATGTGTATTTGTATTCATTATTTACCAGTATAGATTAGTAACAGGGCAGATCAGGGGCGTAACTATAGAGGAAGCAGACCCTGCGGTTGCAGGGGGGCCCAGGAGTGTAGGGGGCCCAGTGAGACCCTAATTAATTAGCAATTTTAATATATCTTGGTAAAATAGGCCAACTTATAAATATTTTGGGGCCCTAAATTGAATTTGCTATAGGGCCTAGTAACAACTAGTTATGCCACTGGGGCAGATTAATGCACAGGCTACCCTAGGCTATAGCCTAGGGGCCCATTTAGCATTTTTCAATTATAATTTCTATTTACTTTTAATTTTTATTTTTGCTGCTGGGTGTGGTCAGGCACACCTGCTGGGAGAAGAAGACATGCAAGGTATGTGGGTGTGTGTGGCTGGATGTGTGCAGGCATCCGGACCCAACAGTGGCCTATAACGGGGTCTGTGCGAATGTAGTTTAGGGGCCCCACATGTCATTATTAGTAAGAATATCATGATCATCCTCGGGTCCCTGGTTCCAAATTATCTGGAAGCCTACCATGGAATGTACAGGCTTCCAGATAATGTGATTTTAATTTTGTCCTTTTGTCCCCACATGGGGGGGGGCAAAACATTGAAAATGTTTACTCGTACCTGAAATCCAGAAAAATAACAGCCTTTAGAATTAAATAGGGCATCATAGGGTAGAGAATCATTTAACATATCAAGGGATAATGGTAGAAGGAATAAAATAATGGTGCAGGGGAGAAATCATGGAAGGTTATGGCTGAGTATTAAATGGTAGCTTCCATTAATGGCTATAATTCCCAAATGTTTAGATTGGACTGTCCATAGTTGTAAACCCTAATAGGGGCATAGGGGTCCAGAGTTAGGAGGGGGGCATTGTTTGTGCATAACTGGAAATGACAGCCGATCAGGGAGCAGCCCTAAGTATCCCAGTTTTTGATATTGAATAGAAAGTATGGAAGTCAGAAAATATGTAAAAGTTAGGCCAAACCACTGTAATGTAAGTCAACTACAATACACTCATTTTACTCCATAGAAAATCTTACCATAAAGCTGAGCATTAAATGATATACTGTATATAGTACAGGGTCGGCCTGGGGGGCCTGGGACCCACCAGGGCTGCTGTCCCATGGCCCCCCTCTGCTGCACCTCCATGCTGTTGCGCTTGTTTGAATGCGCGCTGCCGCAAATGTGTGCACACACTATGTTTTTGCCGCGACTGCCTGAAAAAGGGAGGTCTCAGTAACGTAACTAGAGGGGGGCTGGCCCTGGCACGGGACGTGCCCCTCCGTACTCTATTTTCTGTGTGTGTGCAGTGGCGCGCGAGCTGCTGGGGGGCCCTGAGGGAGTGCGGGCCCTGGCCCAATCGCACCCCCTGCTCCCCCGGTAGTTACACCACTGGGAGGTCTCAGCAGGAAAGAAGCCACTGGAACAGGGATCTGGGTGCAGATGCGGGGCCCACAAGAGCAGGGGGCCCGCTGGGTTTTTTCCCGGTGTCCCGCCAACCTACTCCGACCCTGAATACATATATAGCTCTACTGAATATTTTGACACTTGAACAATAATAATAGCAATAACAACAATAATGTAATTAGGATACGCACACAGTCATTTTTATCTACAATAAAAGATTGTATTAGTTCTGTCCTGTTAGTACTTTTATTTGGCCATTTTGAAGTCAGGGCTGCAGATAAAGACAAAAACACTGAAAGAGAACATCACTGATTCAGCACATTTGCCAGTTTATAGTGAATCACAGCCTGATCTGACTTGCAAGGGTGGAGTGTGAATATTTTGTTTGGGGATCTCACTAGTAGACGAATTTCAAAATCATAATTATGTATGTATCTGCAGAATCTGCAGCAACTGGTCTCTTTCATTGTTCTCTGCATTTGCTGACTTAGATCAGGAGCTTTCATGGAAAATTGTGTATTGCCAGCTTGTTATTTACTAGTTTACATTGTGTGTCCTAAATGCTGTGACTTTTTTTTTTTTTTGCATGTGCTTTTGAAATCATTCATAACGCAGATGTATACAGTTTGGAGAGTTTGTTCTTTGTTTAAGCTTGCAGCCCTGTCCGGCTGTTTCACAATACAGTACAGTATGTTGTGTAAATATTTTCAGCATAATTACCCTACAGGGAATAGCTAGTTATGCAGTGGTTATTTTGGACATTGTTCTGATATTACTGGAACACTTACTTATCCATCTGGAGAGAGATGAACTTGCGCCAGTGCAGATTTTTTTAACAAAAGGGAGGATGTGTGATAATAAATACTGTCACGGAAAGCTGATTAGATTAAAGGGTAATCAGGGCACTATACCCCAAGAGAGTTTACCTCAAAAGAACCTTTGTTAGGCAACTTTCTTGTCTGTTCCATTTTTAGTTTTGCCGATTTAGCCCAATGGTGACATAAATAACACAAGGCTAATGCCAGACAGGGCTGCTCATATATGCTGGCATTAGAATCCTCTCCTGCATGCACCCAGAACAATTGTGTTGATCCAAGTGCAGGCACTCATGGTGGATTTCAGCAAAGCAACAAAAGAGTTTGCATTCCCATACTGAAGTCCTCCACGTTTGCCTGCACCTGAACTGGCACACAATCAGGACTGTAACTACAGAGGAAGCAGACCCTGTGGCTGCAGGGGGGGGGGCAGGAGGTATAGGGGGCCCCATGAGGACCAAATTAATGAGCATTTTAAATATATACTGGTAATACAAGACAACCTATGTTGGGGCCCTAAAATGAATTTGATGTGGGGCCCAGTAACATCTAGTAACGCCACTGCACACAATTGATTTTCATCCCATCTGTCATTAGCCTTAAAGGAGAAACCCTTAATAAAAAATTACAAGTTTTTTTTTTTTGGTTGAATAGGTCAGTTTTCGATCAAATAGATCCATATACGGCCACATTCGAATCATACGAATTGAAGGAATAGCGCATTCGCCACCAATTTACTCCAAATAGGTTCTAGGAGGTCCCCCATAGGCTAAAACGGCAGGTTTTAGATGGCGAATGGTCGAAGTCAAACCCTAAAACTGAGATTTTAAACCCAAAGTATAAAATTATTTTATGCTGGTTATACTCCTGCTGTAAATGGAGAATGGTGGGGGCCACAGACAGCCAGATAAAGGGAAATTATTGTGTCTGAAATGCTATTTAGAAAATGTAATTTTCTTGCTTTAGATACGTTGGCCTTTTTCTCTGTATTTAATTTGTCATATGTTTAGTTGCCCATAAATCCTTGCAAGGCAACTTCTGGCTACTTCGAAAAACCAATAATTTAACTGGAAAACCCCAGGTCCCAAGCATTCCAGATAATATATCCTATACCTATATATACTTCATACAGTAACCTTCTACTTTTTACTTTATTGAAAAACAACTGTAAGGCTTGGGCAAGATGATTGCGACTCTTGGGCAAATTTTTTCCACAGGCTGAAAATCCACTACTCCAATCCACTCCAATCCACTTCTGCCAGTGTTGGACTGGGACACCAGGGGCCCACCAAAAAAACTTAAATCAGGGGCCCACCAGGGGCCCATACTCAGTATTATTTTTCTTCTCCTCACTCAACCACTATTCTCTTTTCTTTACATACTATAATCTATTGTTCCATCTATTTAGCCCCTTTGTTCTTACAGAAATAGGGAATGGCCATGAAATATGCCAAATTTTTAGAAGCAGGAGGGCCCACTGACACCTGGGCCCACCGGGAGTTTTCCTGGTATCCCTGTGGGCCAGTCCGACACTGACTCCTGCTCTGTCTGCACCTGGAAGCATTGTGGGTACAGGCAGATGCAGGGATTTTGGTGCTTAAATGCGACATTTTGCATTTCTGTACCAAAATCCACCCAGCCTTCAGAATATAAGGGGAGCAGTACTGCTTCTGGAGAATCCACAATCATCTCCATCGTCTGGCCCTAGCCTTAGTCTGGATTCTCATGGGACTTATACAGGGCATGTGTTTAAAACATTTCCCAATTGACAAGGGAACTTTGGTTGGAAAACACTTGGGGGCAAATTCATAAAGGGTCGAATATCGAGGGTTAATTAACCCTCGATATTCGACTGGAAATGAAAATCCTTTGACTTCGAGTATCGAAGTCGAAGGATTTTGCGCAAATACTATGATCGAAGGAATAATCGTTCGATCGTTCGATCGAACGATTAAATCCTTCAAATCGAACGATTCGAAGGATTTTAATCCAACTATCGAAGGATTATCCTTCGACCAAAAAAACGTAGCCAAGCCTATGGGGACCTTCCCCATAGGCTAACATTGGGTTCGGTAGCTTTTAGGTGGCGAACTAGGGGGTCGAAGTTTTTTCTTAAAGAGACAGTACTTCGACTATTGAATGGTCGAATAGTCGAACGATTTTTAGTTTGAATCCTTCGATTCGAAGTCGAAGTCGTAGACGAAGGTCGAAGTAGCCCCTTCGATGGTCGAAGTAGCCAAAAAAACACTTCGAAATTCGAATGTTTTTTTTCTTCTATTCCTTCACTCTAAGTTAATGAATTGGCCCCTTGTTGTAGAACTGCTGAAAGTTTAGCTCATCTCCGTTCGTGTTATATTTCGATACTGGGAATAGTGCTAGCAATACAAATTACATTACATAAAATACAATTATAAATACAATTATATATATAAACATATCCGTAGGAATGCATCTTATGTGGGCTGGCTGAGATATCTGTACATTTTGTGTACCTACCATAAACTGGAAAACTGTACGTAATACGCCAAAGGTTTGGTTCCTGATATTTCAGCATAGTCCTGTAATTCATATTTCATAAGCAGCCAATATAAAGGGGTGTTTGGAAATCCATGGGATGATTGCATTTATACAACACCTCACTCAAGCAAATGAGTCATTGTTTGCATTGTACGCTCTAGATTAGGTCTGTGTTACATACATATTTCACAACATTTAATAAATCATATTGTTTGTACCAATTATTGCATTAGCTGAACCACCCTGTTTTATACAATAGGCCTGTGCCAAGTTTTTATGGTACGTCTACAACTTTTCCTATGGCTTATTAAATAACATACATTTTGGGGGTTATTTAAAGGGGAACTCCGGCTTCCAAACCAAAATTTGGTAAAGAGGCCCACATAACACAGAAACCCATAATATACATCACAGTTACCTGTTTCTTCAAAAAGTATGAATAAATGCTATTTTCTATGCTGAAATCCAGCTGTTTAAAAGTTCTTCTCTTTCTGCATAATTTGAAATCCTGGCAGGGAAGGAGGGACTAAACACTGATGTTACAAATTGTAACAACGTTTCAGCTTACAGACAGCAGGAACTACATAACCCACAATGCATTGCACTATGGTGTTCCTTTCCTTATTAAATCATGTGTGCAGGGAATTGTGGGGTTTGAAGGATGCAGGCTAAGGACAGCTGGCTGTTGATACAAAGTAACAGTAGTCAGCCAGCTCAGCAAAGTAGTCAGAGAGATCAGCAGGAGAGCAGGAGGCTAGGCTTAGGGAACTGTAAGAAACCATTAAAACCATGAAAAGTCTGCATATTTTTTAATTGATGTATATTGCAAAGTTGCTTGAAATATGTTTACTTTTCAAAAAGTTATGTTTGTGTGGAGTTCCCCTTTAATATCAGTTTTTTATGAAAACAAAGTTGACCAAACTCCCTTCTATGAATTGAACTCATTTTCAGAGCGACAAAATGGCGTTACTAAATTGAGCATCAATTTGCATCGTACGACTGAAGCTCCGAAAACTCGACTTTTTCTGATTATCGGATGAAAACCCCAACTTTATCAGATTATCCAGCAGAGATGACAATGTCAGAAACAACTTCAGGGACATTTGTCATTGACTTCTATATGATCTCGACAGTTTTGAGATGGAGTATTTTCGCATTTTTAGCAGCTTTGGGGGGAAAAAAAATTCCCTGAAAAATTTCCCCTTGACCAGAGAAATTTAAGGTTTAATAAATGAGCCCCAATGTATTAGAACAAACAGCTGCCTTTCTTTTCTTTACTTTGGTGTTCTTATAGAACAGGGAAACATTTTCCATGATACAAAGACGTAAATATTCAGAATTCGCCCTAAAAAGTTATTTTTCATTTGCTAGGATTATAATTTTCTTTTGGGTTGCAAAAAAAATTGAAAAGATATATGTAAAATGACATTCGGCCAGTTGTGAGCCTCATTATTGTGCAGTGCATTTGGGTTTACTCTAGTTCAAATTCTAGCTGACAGTACCCCACCCATTTTCCACCTGGCTGCACTCTGTTCTACTGTGACTTTGTACTAGAAGCCTGAGGCTTTTGGAAATCTGTTTAGCTACAGGAATCTTTGCCTCCCAATAACAGGGATATGTAATTTGGCATGGCTCACTCTCTCTCTCTCATCAGCCTTATCAACAGGAGCTGCTCTTGTCCGGTTCTGATTAAAAATGAAATACTCTTGGGATGAATTAAAAGTTACAGGGAAGGAAAAGTACGCAGTGTGCTCGATCTACAAACAAGAAAATATCAAAACATAAACATAACTAAGTGCATTCCTTATATATTGACCTTAACTTGACCAAATGACTAACGGAGCATATGCTTAATGCTGCCAATACTTATTTAGAACTCATTGTAACATCTTCCTCTTTTGCTTCAGATAATAGTTCACCACATTTTACTTCCCAGATACTCTGTAAATAGACCAAATATGCTGCTGTAAGCTTCTTTTATTCCATTGTGCACAGTTGTCACAGGTTTATATTAGCCCCTAACACGAGTGGTTAATTCATTCTTCTTTTGTGTCTGGACCCAGATGGCTCTGGTGCGTACACACTCAGCAGATTTCATTGCCTAAATCCAAAATCCAAAGCACAAGGGTTTCGGACACGAATGAAGAAGGAAGATACCACTCGTGGCAAGGATACCACTCGTGGCAAGGGCTGAAGTTGACCTGTGGATATCAGCAGGCTGATCTCGACCTTGTCTGCCTTCCCTATGCTCCCTTTGTGTGTGTCATACTCTGCCTGCCCTATACTCCCCCTCTGTGCCATACTCTGCCTGCCCAATGCTCCCTGTGTGTGCCATACTCTCCCTGCCCTATACTCTCTGTGTGTCATGCTCTGCCTCCCCTATGCTCCCTGTGTGTGTCATACTCTGTCTGCCCTATGCTCCCTGTGTGTCATGCTCTGCCTGCCTAGGGCAGGCAGAATACGGCACACACCGGGAGTATAGGGCAAGCAGAATACAGCAGGATATAGTGAAACCTATGAAGACCACTCTACTACATACAGTGACACAGTGCTGGTGCCCCTTTTAGGGCCGGAACTAGGGGTAAGCAGAGTAGGCATGTGCCTAGGGCGGGCTGGGGGGGCGCCAGGCACGTACCTGCTCTGACGCCTACCCCATTGTCCGGTCCTGTCTTTCGCCGACTGCCACGGATAATTTCTTGTAATATCGCTTCTGCGCATGTGCGCATGCAGTTCTGCGCATGCGCGTTCTAGCGCAGTTTCGCGCATGCGCACCCAAGCATGCGATCAGCCTGCGCCATGCCCAGCCAGGTTGCCTAGGGCACCTGGCTGGGTTGGCCCGGCTCTGGCCCCTTTGTATGAGGTGTGAACAGGTGAACAATGTGGACACATTCAGTTTGGGTCTGAGGTTTGAACAGGGTCAGCCTGGGCCGGCAGGACTCTGGGAAAAAAACCTGGTGGGCCATGGCCCTCATGGGCCCCTGCCGACCCAGATCCAATCTCCCAATCAGCGGGTCTTAAAAGAAAATATGATGTGCGCCATTGCACGCTAGCATTCACACATGTGCGCAGGAGGCCCCAGAGTTTGGAACCCGGTGGGCCCCCACTGTGCCAGTCCGACCCTGGATGTGAACAGTACAGGGCTTATGTGGTGTGAATAATAGAGGTGTTACAAGTTACAAGTCTGAATTTGAGGTGTAACCAATGCAGGGGCCAATTAATCTCAGTACTGATACCTTTTAAATCTTTCACAAGGTAAACAGACACAGCGGGTAGACTTTCATGTGGGGGCCACACAAGGTGGGGTCACGGGCCGGATATGGGCACTATATATTCACATTCACATTTGGTTTTTTTCTCTATTCCCATCTGACAGCTTACATGACGGTTGAACGTTTATCCTTTTTATTTTGCCATTTATAAACTGGAAGCATGAAAAGAAATACCAAAAGCAATCATAGGGACTGAGATTATTCTTCTCATACCCAGAAAGATGTGACCTTTAGTCAGTAAGCCCCAAAGAAGATTTTTTTTTCTATATTATCAAGGCTAAATGTTTTAGCTAAACATGCTCATTACAGAACAGGAAAGATAAATCAGAGGTTGCTGAATTACATATGGGAAAACACACATATTTCCTCTGCACAAAAGTGTTTTTACACAACCCAGAAAGGAAGCACAAGGAATTTGTGTGCCATAAAGTGAGCAGGCATGGTGCCAGTACACCAAGAAGCAACAAACGTTTTTTATGGACCAGGCCAGACCCTGACTGGCAATATGGATATTACTGTGAAAACTATAAGGGCTCTTACACACGGCCGTTCCGACCTGCGCTCCCCTGCGTTCCGTTTTTTGGCGTTCAGCCGCAGGGGAGCGCAGGAATAGACGCAAGTAATGATTTGAAATGGGGCTGTACTCACTCAGGCGCGTGTAGGCGCCGAACGCAGGTTCAGACGCAACATGCTGCATTTTTCCTGCGTTCGGCGCCTACACGCGCCTGAGTGAGTACAGCCCCATTTCAAATCATTACTTGCGTCTATTCCTGCGCTCCCCTGCGGCTGAACGCCAAAAAACGGAACGCAGGGGAGCGCAGGTCGGAACGGCCGTGTGTAAGAGCCCTTAGGGTCATTTATGGCTGGATGCAAGTGTTAAAACAATTAGGGTACAAAAGCATTCCCTGTGGTACTCATCCTATACGTAAGTACAGGTATGGGATCCATTATGCAGCTACCCATTATCCAGAAAGTTCTGAATTATGGAAAGGCCATCTCCCATGGACTCCGTTATAATAAAATAATCCAAATTTTTAAAAATTATTTACTTTTTCGCTATAGTAATAAAACAGTAGCTTGTTCTTGATCCAAACTAAGATATAATTAATTTTTATTGGAATCAAAACCAGCCTATTGGGTTTATTTAATGTTTACATCATTTTCTAGTAGTCTTAAGGTGTGAAGATCCAAATTATGGAAAGCCCCATTATCCGGAAAGCCCCAGGTCCCGAGCATTCTGGATAATAGGTCCCATACTTGTACTTTGTTTTCTGGCTACACTCTGGACAACAGTGGGTATAAATCAAAGCCTCAGACCTCCAGCTGTTATAACCTTACATTTCCACCATTACTACTGCTTTATATATCATTAAATTAAAAAAAATCTCAGTTCAAAAAGAAAAAATCAGCACTAACGTCAGGATTTATCTGCAGGGAGTATGGATTAAGGCTTTAAAATGAAAAGGAAAATGATTTATTCCCATTTAATTACTGTTTTTGTGTTGACGATAATCCACATTAAGTGCTACAGATTGCTAAATCCTTCCAAAAATGAATTATGTGATTTGTCTCACCAAGGGGAGCACGATATTACGTTTAATGGCTGCCAGGGTTTTAGGATCACTTGGGTCTTACAGCTGAGCAAGGCAGTCAGTGCAATTAGTACAATTAAACCATTGAACCATTCACATATTTTCAGTAAAATATATCAAAATGCAAACAAATATCTGAAATTAATATATTAATACTCCATAATAGAATGAATTCAACATTGTATTTGGGAACAGGCAAAAAAAGGGCACCAGTTATTGTCATTACTATACAGCCCTACATAATGAAGAGCAATTTCAATATTAAGTATGTTTAATAAAGTCCAGTTAAACTTCCTCTAATGTGCTTCCTCTTAGCGCGTCTGACCTCTACAAGACGCACTGTGTAGTTCCAGCCAATGACACAAACCAATCAAAAAATAGTTGTTTGTTTAAATAGGACACAATGGGAAATGCCGGTGGAGCTTTTTGGATCCTAGAGCCCCCCAGCTGTATATAATAAGAAGACATCAAGGGCAGATAGAAAGAAGTAAGAGGCAAGTGGAGTTGACTAGGGCATAAGTATAAAGGGAAAACTTAAATCTTTTTCTATAGCGGGGCTTTATTATTATTACCAAGTTTACCTTGTTGTTTAAAAGCCATAACAAAAATTCTACTAGCAAAGATATGTTTATATACAAAACTTATTATATTCACCTGCTTCAGTAATTTCACTTTTACATATCAAACTGGGTAATATAGTAAAGGTATGGCCTCAGTTCAATGGCACAGTACCAGCAGTGACGTCACAAGTGGAGCCACCAGTTGGAAGGGACATCGACAGTTATAACTAAAGGTCTAACATTATATTATGGAAAGTGCTGCTGAACAGCTCAGCCCTTAGTACGTGAGGCAACTACTCCAAGTACCAAATGGAGCCCAAATGGAGCCCAAATGGGAAGCAAACAAGTTGTTTATGGGTTCTGTGTCAAAGTAACATTTGACTTGCATCCTATACAAAATCCCCACCTCCATGTATCTTTAGACCATGAGATTTAGGGGCAAATTCATCAAGGGTCGAATATCGAGGGTTAATTAACCCTCGATATTCGACTGGGAATGAAAATCCTTCTACTTCGAATATCGAAGTCAAAGGATTTTGCGCAAATACTGCGATCGAACGATCGAAGGAATAATCGTTCGATCGAACGATTAAATCCTTCAAATCGAACGATTCGAAGGATTTCAATCCAACGATCGAAGGATTATCCTTCGACCAAAAAAACGTAGCCAATCCTATGGGGACCTTCCCCATAGGCTAACATTGGGTTCGGTAGCTTTTAGGTGGCGAACTAGGGGGTCAAAGTTTTTTTTTAAAGAGACAGTACTTCCACTATCGAATGGTCGAATAGTCGAATGATTTTTAGTTCGAATCAATCAATTCGAAGTCTAAGTCGTAGTCAAGGGTCGAAGTAGCCCATTCGATGGTCGAAGTAGCCATAAAAACACTTCGAAATTCGAAGTTTTTTTACTTCGAATCCTTCACTCAAAGTTAATGAATTGGCCCCATAGTATAACATAGTATAATTAAAAAGAGACTGAAATATTTCTAATTAGGTTGTCGTGTTTTTTTTCTCATCTGGCAGATATTTGTTCATTTGCATTCATTTTGATCATTTTAATAATTGTATTTGGAAAGGTGAGAATATTGTTGCATTTCAATGAATGTGAAGAGAACACCAGTCATGGGTTGAATATTTTTATTGAACATCCAGAGCAGGTCACATTGGATATATTAGTTCTTTCAAATACAATCTTATACAGTTGTTCAGTTATCAAATGAAGAGGCCAAAACTGAAAATCAAAGTAACTTTAAGGGCTGAATGATGTGACTGAAGCCTGGCTCATTGAACTGAGCTCTCCTCAGCCTCAGCTGAGATTTCGTCTTATGCCTTCACCTTATCATATGTACGGACGCACTTCACATCTCCCATTGTACATGTCTGGGGGAAAATAAAACAGTAACAGCATATGAAACACATAAGATGAAATGACACCAGCAGTTGCTATGAATGGGCATCAATGGGCAACTGGCCTACATACCAAGTTCAGATGATGATTATACATCTCACTGGTGACCTAATGACTTACAAAGGCACATGCCAATCTTTTTTAGCAGAAACAAAATTACCTACCTACCAGCCTGGTAGGCCTTATGGAGTAGCTTGATCAGTGATCCCCAACCAGTGGCTATCAACATGTTGTGCACCATCTCCATGGATGTTGCTCCCAGTGGCCTCAAAGCAGGTGTTTGTTTTTACATTCCTCACTTGGAGGCAACTTTTTGTTGCATTAAAGGAGAACTAAAGCCTAACTAATGAAGAAGCTAGAAATGTTGTACCTTATGTTTTAGGCTTCTGTACCAGCCCAAGGCAAGCACAACCCCTTAGCAGTAAAGATCTGTGTCTCCAAAGATGCCCCAGTAGCTCCCCATCTTCTTTTCTGCTGATTCACTGCACATGCTCTGTGCTGCTGTCACTTACTGAGCTTAGGGACCCACTCACAATACACAGTACACATAAAATGGAAATATAAGGCTGAGTAGTAATTAATATAGATAATTACTACATGACAGCACATAAACCAGTGCAACTAGCATCAGAATTGAATAATCAGCCCTGTAGCATCACCTTATATTACAGTCCAACCTCATTTTCTGCTTGATAATTTGCACGACCCCTAAGCTTAGCTTCTCAACAGCTGCTCAGAGCCCACTGAGCATGAGAGTGTCACAGACACTTTCCAAGATGGTGACCCCCTGTGACAAGTTTGAAGTCCTGGATCATTGCTGAAACTTTAGGCTGGTGCAATAAGTTCAGTATATAAAATATGGCATTTTTAGCCATATTAATATTTAGGGTTTAGTTCTCATTTAAAACCAGGTGTACTGTACAAACAGAGCCGGTAGGCTGCCAGTCCATATAGGAGCTACTAGACACAGACCTAATTTGGTACCCCCCATGAACTTTTAGTATGCTTTTGTTGCTCCCCAACTCTTTTTGCATCTGAATGTAGGGTAGTTCTTTTAGTTCTATTATTTTACTTTAGGCAGTACTTTCATTGATTTTTACCCCCCTCCATTGTCATAGGAATCATCTTGCTAGCACTCTTAGAACATCTAGGACAACAAGTTGATATAACCATAATTGACCATCTAGAACAAATAAGTCTTCACGCCAATTATCATTTTATTTGCACTTCAAACTGAGCAACCTCATTATGCATTATTGGGCATTATGGTTTAGGAACATATGGTGTACAGAAAAATAAATGATTGATAACCCCTACCTATAATATACTACTAGAATATATATATATATATATATATATTTATTTTTTTTACAGCTTCACAGGAACTTGAGTTGGATAGAACTTGCATTTTGGGAAATGGATCACATTATAGGTGTACTAGATAAGTTGATGTCACAAATCCAACTTACCACTACCAACTGTCCATTTTTTATTTCTCTTTGAATAATGGTCTCTTTGCCATCCCACTTCTGCAACTGATTCAGAACGCCACCATCACAAGTCACAATCGTCTGTGGAAAAGAACAATAATTACTGTCATAGGTGAGGAGTATCTACTGGCTAGAACATATAAAGATCACACAGGGTTAGAGTTTACTAGATCTCCAATAATGAGAAGGTACCTATGAACCTCAAATACCAAAGGCTTGAATATTTACCTTGTACCCTTGTAATATCCTTCGGAACCATACCAACTTCTATGCCATAATACATTTAGCTTGCCTTTTCACATTGCATAGTTTCTTTTCCCAATCAAATACAATGCATTGAGCATATATCTTACTATACACAATAGTCAAACTCAATTGTTCAGTAAACAGCAATAGCGTGTTGGAGGAGCTAGCCCAATAACTGGATTACTGTAGGTTGTTTGGCCCTATATAAATATATATGTTGTGTTAATTACAAGAGAATACTTATAATTATGGTTACATGCTATAACTAAAGCTAGGACGGGCTCCAGCCATGAAATAATGTGCGCCATTCATGGGTTTGTTAGATTGCCCATGCCCTAATTACATCCTGCTACCTCCAGTTCCAGGAGACCTGTCACCCAAACAAAATATTCCAAATCCTATTTTATCATGTTAGTCAAGCAAAATTAACTTTAATTACACTGTATAAATTATTTGAATCTTGTTTCCATCAGTCTGGAAATTCATAATTATAGCAAGCAGGCAGGAGCAATTTTATGGACACTGTTATTAAGACAAGCCTTGTATAGTCTCAGAATCTTGTTTGTGCACCTGAATGGGGGACCTAATGTCCATCCCCATGCCCTGGCTACACAATTAAATGGTTAAGAGAACGGGGGAATGTGTGGAGAGCAGTAACATCTAGAAAGTTCTGAATGGAAAGTAAAATTAATTGTTTGCCCTGCCTCTATGCCTAAGGCATAGAGGAGGGGTAGCCAATATTTGATTGACAGCTCAGATTTTAAAATGAGTTTACAAGAGATAATTTGGATTTCATGTTTAATTTGAAAAGGACTTTTATCATACAGCTTTTTATGTTTGGGTGACAGGTCCACTTTATGGAATTATAAACACAACAGGAGCCTATGGAGAGGAAAAGGAGCTTGGGTCCAGCCTATACTGAAACAATAGCTACCATAGCTGAAACAATAGCTAGCCATTAAAATTCTACCTCCCATTATTTATTATTTATTCTTCTGTTTCTCCTGTTTTATTGCTAGTTTTATAGAGGCCCTTAGACTAAAAGCGAGTACAAACCTTTGTTTTCCTGTTATCTGCGGTCGTCTCATCGAACTCTTCCCCCAGTTTAAATGCCACCTCTGATGTTTTTAAGGTGCTCTCTGTCTTTAACAAGATCTTGTCACCGTTCACAGAAAAGATCACGTTGGGCTTTGCAATAGCGCCTGCTTTTCTTGTGGCAAAACCGACTCCTGCGCCAAGGAACAAAATTATTGCTTTAGATATTTATGAAAATTCCTTTGCTATTGACAGTGCTTCAGTAGCTCTAGATTACAAAGTACAGATGAATGCTATCAATGCAAGAGCACTAATTGGGGTTATGTATTAAAAGGCACTAAGTTTGCCATGGGGCAGTAACCTATAACAACCAATTAGGTAAAATTTACTACTCACCTTTTTTATTGGTTGCCATGGGTTCCTGCTCCTGGGCAACTACTGTAAACAGTTTTATAATCCCTCCAACCCACACTGAACCCCCCATAATACTCACTGGGTGGGATATTCACAAAGGTCAAGTAAAGCAAAATTGGAGTAAAAAAAATGAATGGAGTAAAAGTTGGCATTTGGGGGGCGACACTTTCATGAATTTGGATTGTCATTTAAGAGTCACACAAATCTGTTAGACGGTTTGAATTTGCTGTAATATATTTGTTACTTTAGTTCAGTTTTTATTATTTGTGGTTTTTGACATATTTCGCCTTTTATTTTGCAGTTTGCCAGTCTGCTATTTCTGCAATCTGGTTGCTAGGGTCCATGTTACCCTACCAACCGTGCATTGATTTGAATAAGAGACTGGAATATGAGTAGGATAAGGTCTGAAGAGAAAGACGATTAATGAAAAGTAACAATAACAATAAAAGTGTCGCCTTACAGAGCATTTGTTTTTAGATGGGGTCAGTGACCCCTACTTGAAAGCTGGGAAGAGTCAGGAGGAAAAGGCAAATCATTTAAAAACTATATAAAAAAAAAATAATGAAGACCAATTGAATGAGTTGAAGTTGAATTAAATTAATTGAAGTTGCATAGAATTAGCCATTCTAAAACATACTAAAGGTTAACGTAAAGGTGAACCCCCTTTAACTGTGTGGAAGAACCTGAAACTGCAGTTTCCGTTAAAGCCAATGGCTTAGTTCTGGAGTGGCTTATGGCCACATTTTCTATAAGCTTTAGCCAATGCTCCTTTTCACAATATTGGCGCTAAGAGTGGAAAGGTAGATGTTTGTGTGTAAGGCAGAACAGACAAGTAAGAATTTACAGTAACGATAAGTAAACACGCTCCAGTAACAAAAGGAATTCAGTTTCATTTTGTTCATCTAAATCCACTCTGTATATTCCCACATTCCTGCCAGTTAGCATCTTGTCAAGGGAAAGAGTGTGACCTCTAACCCATAAGCTTGCAGTCTGCCAATGTCCAGACGTATAACTGAACAGCAACTCTCAATATATCCAGTCAAGTGTTAAAGCTGATGACAAAGCTGAAAATAGAGTCCTTTAATAAAGTGCATGTCTTTT
Source organism: Xenopus laevis (assembly GCF_017654675.1). Lineage (NCBI taxonomy): Eukaryota > Metazoa > Chordata > Amphibia > Anura > Pipidae > Xenopus > Xenopus laevis. The sequence continues at coordinate 133,592,489 of NC_054381.1, read as the reverse complement.
ATTTATTATTGAGCTCAGGGTTGTAATATACTAACCGTTATCCAGTGTGGTATAGGGTTGTGCTACTAATTTAACTATTATACAATGAACCTATAACCTCACATCTACGTTCAGCACAGATGAAATTAGTCATGTCTGTGTTTAATTACGCTCATGTGGCTACTGACCCATAGAGGACACTCAGATCTCGAAGCCATGAGTTTGCCAATGTCCAGATGTATAAACGAACCGCAACACTCGTTATATCCAGTCAAGTGTTAAAGCGGAGGACACTCAAATCAGTTATTGCAGAACAACAACTCCCAACATCCCTTGACTGCTCAGCTAGCAATGAGATGCCTGGGGACGAAGTTCAATCTAAAGTGATGCAACACCAGGGGAAGTCATGCACATTGTAACTAATTATCCCCAGTGCTACAAAGGCTCATTAGTAATATTACTGGTATAACACACGCATAAAGCACCACTGACTGTATCTGCTTAGCAGCACTCATACAGGTCCTAAGGGTTCTGTGTCAGCAGAGACAGCAATTAACCTCATCTCATTAGTGGTGATAATTATTCTGTTTTAATTCCTCTTTACTCTGAGGGTAAGGGCACACAGGAAGAATCGGGGAGATTAGTTGCCCCGGCTATAATGAAAAATCGGCAGCGGTACGGCACTCGCGGCAGTTCGTTTTCCAAAGTCGCACAAAGTTTCCTCATGAGTGCCATACTGCTGTTGATTTTTCATTATAGCCTGCGGGAAGGGGAGATTGAAGGGGAAGGCAGTTCCGGGAGATTGTCGTCCCGAAGAAGATGCGATTTGTCGCTGGGGCGGCTAATCTCCCCGTGTGCCCTTAGCCTAAGGGCAATGGCACACAGGATGAATCAGAGCGTTCCTTTGCCCAAATCATTTCCAGATCAAACAGACAAAAAATTACTTAGAAATGCCCCTCAGTCATTTCAAAGGAAACATGAAGTAAGGTGTCAAAAATACCCGTCTTGGATCACTATTATCGCCCTAATAAAATTAGGTGAGTTGACGTGTATTTAGCTGTCAGCAATATGACTACAGTACATTACAAGTCATGCACCAAACGAGAGAATAAATCTATGGGTCAGCTGACAATATTGGGTTTCCATGTTGTTTATGACCACTCTGATGACATCACATTATCTGCTACAACAGATAACAGTAAATTGAAATAGGCTCCTCCGGGGTATTTTAGCCGGTGCCAACCATGTGTGCCATGAGCCTAAAATTACTTCTGCTTAGCCAAATAGGGTGTGGATTTTTTATGAGTCTAGAAGTGATAAACTTTACCACTCTGATTGACCAGGGTCGCTTATGGTTCTCTCTTTACCAGGTAAAGGGAGAACGATAAGCAACCCTGGTCAATCAAAGGTCCAGGGAAAAAACTGATAAGCAAATAAAATAATTACAATTAATTTGTTTAATCCAATTGGCACAAAGTAAAGCAAAATGGTTATTTATTTATTTATCAACAGCTCAATTGCTGCCAAAAAATGTTCTCCTTGGTAATAGTAAAACATTAAATTCAGCAAACCTTATACCCCAAGTGCAGGCTGGTGTCAGAGCAACAATCAGTGGAAATGTGGTGAAATGTGGAAGTTTACAACCCTAGAGGACAAGCAGTGAGCCTGTAATTACATGATCTGATGCTGGGCCAGCAGAACTGGCATATGACTGATAGTACCAGCCCCAATCAGTGCCAAGCCATCCTTATCAATCTATAATATGGCCAGCAAAGGCAGATCCTAGAGCAGGGATCACTAGCACTAGAAAAGCAGTTGGATGCTGCCATTTGTAATTATTACAGTGCCACAAACTAAACCAGTCTGTTGTTTTGCTTGAGCACAGGCATTGCACATACCATCTGACTAACAACATTGCTACAGGTTGCTGGGAAGATGATGAGTTTTGCAGATAGGATGCCACTTCGCCCCCCAGCAGCCGCTGGATCTGATCCCCCTATTACAGGGATCCCCAACCTTTAGAACCCATGAGCAACATTCAGAAGTAAAAGGAGTTGGGGAGCAACACTAGCATGAAAAATGTTCTTGGCATGCCAAATAAATGCTGTGATTGGTCATTTAGTAGCCCCTATGTGGATTGTCAACCTACATTGAGGCTCTGTTTGGCAGTACAACTGGTTTTTATGCAACTAAAAATGCCTCCAAGCCTGGAATTCAAAAATAAGCTCCTGCTTTGAGGCCACTGGGAGCAACATCCAAGGGGTTGGAGAGCAACATGTTGCTCGCGAGCTACTGGTTGGGGATCACTGCCCTATTATAACACTTGTGGAGGAATTGCAGCTCATAAGCACAGATTCCCTGAATATCTTGTGATGCTGCATCTGATTCACTAAGTATGCACCATACTGGGGAAAATAATCCTTAGTGGTGGAGGGGACCAAGGACCCATAGAAAGACACACATGTGGCCTTTAAGCTGTTACTCAATTCAGCAACTCCACTGGAACCTGCATGATACAGGGTAGTCTCATACAGAGAGATAAATCTGTAGCAAACGGTGGAATGTATTTACTGTGCATACAGCTGTTGCTATACTGCTAGGCAAAGTGTTGGAGTAAAATAAGTTGTCTTGATTGTTGACCCCCTAAAGACAGCTTTGGCACTGATGTAAGGTACTTTTTTTGAACGCAGTGATTCCATTTCTCAAATAGCAAATGCTCTGTCTATGGCACACACTGACACCAACTACTACTGGGTGGGAGTAGTACCCTCTCCCCACCACCACCAAGTACCCTCCCCCCCCCACCACCACCACCAGTGATTTGCACAGGCTTTATAGTGTTTCACTTATTTTTGACTGGAAGGTAATGACAGGTAGAGATGGGGATTTGCCCCTTTGCTTTGCCCTGAATGAATCAAAGTTGTGAAATCACCAGCTGTGCATGGCCAGAGTCTACACTTCAACTTATAAATCAACCAATCAGATACTGCATTTATTATTCATAATGAAATCAACTGACCAAAGTGATTTCCACAGTGACTGATATGACTTACAACCCTTGTGCAAATTTGCAGCTTTATTAATAAATTGAGGTTTCTTGACGGAAGGAAAACGCATAAAAGATGAAGCAAAATTCAGGACCTTTCCCATTCAGCCTATCAAATAAATAAGGCGCAAGGAGGGAGAGGCATAAAGCAATGCAACAAGTGGTACATAGAGCTAAAGCCTTACCCAGACTCTGCATGTACTCATCGAATCCCTGGCTGTCAGTCAGCTTCCAGGTGCCCACGAATTGATCCACCATGGTTCCTTATAGCGCCGGGCACAGACAGTGACACAGATTCAGGGAGCGCAGGCTGCGCTTGGGATGCTGAGAGCCGCTATAAATGCGCCTGGAGCAACAGTGGGCGGGGTCTTGTGACAGCGAGACTGATACTAATCCGCCGGCTAATGCCTTTCTACTGGCCGGGCTGGCTCAGCGCTTTGTACAGCTTTGGCAACGGGCCAGTTCGACCAAAGGATCAGGAGTAGCCCCTGTCATTCCTCATGTAGAGGCGTCAGCCTGCGCACAGTCATCTTATATTAGCGATAGTTACTAATGTTACTGTGCCAGGCTTAACTGTTTCTGACCTGACCGGGGTCTGAAATCCCCTTCACTTAATACTGCCTGGATTAGAAAGCGCAAAGGAAGGGGCAAAACATCCTTCAGTTGGGAGAAATGGTGCCTATAGTAACAGTGGGATAATAGTCTCTGTTAAGGGAGTGTGACTGTGGGATAGCAGGTATAGTAGGGAGAGATGGTGTCTATAGTAACAGTGGGATAATAGTCTCTGGGAAGGGACTGTGGCTGTGGGATAGCAGGTATAGTAGGGAGAGATGGTGCCTATAGTAACAGTGGATAATAGTCTCTGGGAAGGGAGTGTGACTGTGGGATAGCAGGTATAGTAGGGAGAGATGGTGCCTATAGTAACAGTGGGATAATAGTCTCTGGGAAGGGAGTGTGACTGTGGGATAGCAGGTATAGTAGGGAGAGATGGTGCCTATAGTAACAGTGGATAATAGTCTCTGGGAAGGGAGTGTGACTGTGGGATAGCAGGTATAGTAGGGAGAGATGGTGCCTATAGTAACAGTGGGATAATAGTCTCTGGGAAGGGACTGTGGCTGTGGGATAGCAGGTATAGTAGGGAGAGATGGTGCCTATAGTAACAGTGGATAATAGTCTCTGGGAAGGGAGTGTGACTGTGGGATAGCAGGTATAGTAGGGAGAGATGGTGCCTATAGTAACAGTGGGATAATAGTCTCTGGGAAGGGAGTGTGACTGTGGGATAGCAGGTATAGTAGGGAGAGATGGTGCCTATAGTAACAGTGGGATAATAGTCTCTGGGAAGGGAGTGTGACTGTGGGATAGCAGGTATAGTAGTGAGAGATGGTGCCTATAGTAACAGTGGGACAATAGTTTCTGGGAAGGGACTGTGGCTGTCGGATAGCAGGTATAGTAGGTGAGATTTTTAAATGAGTTTATAACAACTATAAATGCTTAAAAAAAAAAGAATTTGGCTTTCATGTTTAATTTGAAAAATACCTTTATTATACAGCTTTTTAAGTCTGGATGACAGTTCCCCTTTAAATGAAATGAATAAGTGTTAACTTTCCTTTATTGAAATAACCTTACATGCAGGCAATATTCTCTGCAATTATACATTTTTATAGTGTGTGGGATAAATGTTTAATCTCTATGTTGGTACAGATCCTGGCTTGAACCCAGAGCAGCAGTGACAGAGCTGGAAAACTTTAGCACACACTGTAGCACAACTGCTAACTGCATAGAGTTTCCCAACATGAGGCTGATACACAGCACCTTACTAGATTTACGGCTTGCCGTCTGCTTCCATTGGGAAATCTGGACATAAGACAAGCTTTACTACTACAGTTGAATCTAGGCGAAAATGTAAAACCATTACTTTAAAGGAACAGTAAAACTAATTAATTAAAGTGCTTTAAAGGAATGACAATATAATGTACTGTTGCCCTCCACTGGTACAACTGGTGGGTTTGCTTCAGAAACTCTATTATAGTTTATATAAACACGCTGCTGTGCAGCCATAGGAAAAGCCATTAAAGCACAGGACACACAGTAGATTGCAGATATGTTCTAAAGAATCCTATTGTATTCTACAGCGATTATCTGTTATCTGCTGTGCATCTTGTGCATTTTTTTATTTTTTTCAGTTTTGAATGGCTGCCCCTATGCAGCTTTTTTTTAAATGAACTATAGTTTTTCTGAAGCAAACACACCAGTTTTACCAGTGCAGGACAACTAGGATTGCCACCCGGCCGGTATTTTAAAATACCTGCCAAACCCTTTTGCTGCCTTCATGTATGCGATATTTGGGCCTACTTTTTGCATTGCAAATTGTTATTCTGAATTGTATGTACTTCCCCCCCCCTTTTTCTCCTTTTTGTACCCCCCCTTTTTTTTTATTTAATTTTTTTTTTTTATTTCTCTGAAAACTCGATAAAAGTTTAATTGCAAAAAAAAAATACCTGGCACGGCCGGGGCCGGTATTACATATTTACCGGCAATGTAGCTGCCGGTAAATTTGTAATACGATTAAAAGGAGCCCTCGGCCTGCCCCCAATCCCCTGGAACTTACCTTTTCTTTTACTTCTTCTAGCGTCCGTGGTGTGGCCCGCCCCTTTTGACGTCACGGCCCGCCCCTTTTGACGTCACAGCCCGCCCCCCAGCAGCCGGTAAAACATTTTAAAAAAGGTGGCAACCCTAAGTACAACAGTAAATTACATTTTCATTACTTTAAACCACCTTCATTCTTTGGTGTTACTGTGCCTTTAATACTATTATATGAGCATGAAAAACTGATTTTAACAGTCCCTCTTCTACCAGAATGGAGGTAGTGTTGCCAAAACAGAAAACTCTCTGTCTGACATCAGAAATCATCTTCCTGTTGGAGAGAGACTAAGGGAAACTAAGATCTTTCTGCAAGAAGCGATTACAGACAATAAAGTCTCCAGCTAATACAGGAAGTATCCCTAATAAAATCTCTCCACCTTCCTCTGTATAGATTAGCGCCTTGAACTGACCTATTTGCCTGGACTTTGACCATTCTTTTGCCTAATCCTATTGTACCGCGAACTGTGCTGGACTAATGGCTTCCTAATAGGTCCGCTACTCCAGACTGAGCCTTCGGGCCCTTACAACCTGTCAACAGTTATTCAAAGCTAATATAAACAAGTAAGGGGGACAAGAGTTCCCATGTTGAGTCAAGAAGTCCACACACACCTTGTTCTTTTCCATTGGAGCCTCAACCAGGGGGAGGTAAGGGAGAGTGGTAATAGTGTGAGGCAGAATCAATGGGATCCACGAGGACAAGGGTCCATCAGGTTTTACCCCAATGGCCCAGTCCAACCCTGGAGTCTGAGAGGGATTCAATGTCCCATCTGAGGAGAAAAACATGAATCAGATTTTTTTTCTTTTGCCTTGCTTAAAGTTAGACGGATCACTCTTGAACATGATGAACATTTGTCTGTTTTTTTCAACCTTATGATTGTGATACTATATTACAGAACTTTGGGGCATCCCATCTATAGACTTGGTGGCAGCCAGGAATAATTACAAGCTCTATATTTTTTGCTCTCCAGTTGGTTTTCATTGATGCCATTGGGTGGCAATTTTCCTGCCCTATCCCCAAACTTTTGCAGAAGATCAGGAGGGAACAAGTGCAGACTCTAATGGTTGCTCCTCTCAGGCCTAAACAGAGTTGGATTTCCCTACTTGTTGGGATGTCTAGGGGAAAACAATGGAAATAGACACACTGCTGCACTCTGAATCTTCTGGTGTTGTATTATTGTGCCAACAAACAAAGCTGGCCTGGTTTGTTGGCATAATAAAACACTGTTACAATATTCTTAGTGCTGCAGCATGTATATTTTTTGAGCTACATGTGTACTGGCAGTGGGACTAGCAGCTTGCACCTGATGCTACAACAAGAGGATTGGTATAATCGAGTATTGCCTAGATTTATTGTTTATCATAATGAATTCTACCTCTTGGTACAGTCGAGCATTGCCTGTATTTATTGTTTATCATAAAGAATTCTACCTCAGGGATCTGTTCTGTGCCAGGATTACCCAGACTATTGATAAAATTGAGCGAAACTATGTTAAACTCGCTAGAAAATAAAGGTGATATTATTTTGTCTCAATTCAATAATTATAGAGACACATTCTATTTACAGAGATTGTTAATCTGACTAAAAAACAGTGGGGTAACTGTGCAGGAAACAGACCCCACGACCTGGTGAGACAAAAAAAATTTAGAATTTTTCCTCTCCATAACTTACAGGCAGTGCCGGGCCAGCCTGGGCAGCCGCCCTAGGCAGCCCAACTGGTTGGAGCACCCAGCAGCACACACGCAGAAAACCTAGTGTGTGCGGAAAAACGCGTGCACGCGCATGTGCAAAATAATCTGTTGTGCGCGCATGCGCGAAAACATGAGGCAGTTCGAAAGGGAAAGCACGCATGCGCAAACTGGCACACGCAGCCAGAGAGGGGACCGGACTAGGGGTAGGAGAGGCAGAAGGTACGTGCCTGGCGCCCCTCCAGCTTTGCGCCCTAGGCACGTGCCTACTCTGCCTACCCCTAGTTCCGGCCCTGCTTACAGGGTTGTGCAGCAGCAGGTGGGTCTAACGTTGCCACTGGAATCACACTAATACACCTGCCAGTATTACAAATTTACCGGCAAAGTAGTTGCTGGTAAATGTATAATGTCCTTAGATTTGGCCCCACATAGCCCCATAACCAGGGCCGCCATTAGCAATTACGGGGCCCCGTACAACAAAATTTTTGGGGCCCACCCTGGTCCCACCCACATCACAGTTAAAAGACCACACAGACATCAGCACCAAAAAAGATAACCCCCCACATACACAAGTTATAAAAAGCTATTGATGTCAGGGCCCCCTTATAAGTTAAAAAAACTGTGTGAATTTGCATAGCGCTGGCCAAAATACGCCTGGCGAAGTGCAGCGAAGCGCGGCGAAGCGGACGCTGGCGCAACAATGAATCTTAGTGAATGTCCCACAGAGTGTCTCTCACCAGCAGGAAGAAGCAGCCATACACGGGGATCACTCAGGCAGCGGGACAACCCCCACATCCAACCAATGTAGGGCTGACACAGAAACCAACAGCCTTAGCCAAACCCTGGTGCTGGAATTCAAACCACGCCCACGCTCCACTTCCAGCTGGAGGAAGCCGTGTTACGTCCCAGGGCTGTATCTTGTTACTATGGAAACCACTTGTAGCGTTCCATGATGATGTTCGCAAGAGAACGTTGTGCGCAGTGTGTAATTTTGAGGAGTTGCTGCAGCGTGTGTGAAGTGACAGAATTGTCTTTGGGCGCAGACCTTACCCTCAGAACAATGCCAGACATAAAATGGCAGCCTGCGAATAAATCTTGCAAGTTAGTGTTCCCACACTTACTGCTTCCTTCTGATTAGGTAACTCGGAAGGGGGGCCTGGCTCTTTTGAAAAGTGCAGCACTGCCGGGCCCCCCTTCAGGCCTGGGCCCGGTACACTTGTACCCCCTGTACCCCCCTGATGGTGGCCCTGCCCTCAACCTGCCCCAATCATACCTTTTTCCTTCCCCGATTCTCCTTTGATTCAACTGCTAGCTGCGGTCATGCAATAGCCTCACCCCTATGATGCTATTTGCCTCTTTTCACATGCCCATTTTCATCATAGCCCTCCCCTTTTTTCCACCGCCCTCACTGCCCCCCAACAAGCCGGTGACATATTTTCTTTAAAAGGTGGCAACCTACCGTGGGTCACATCTGGCTAATTATCTGGATTAATACTGGTTTGGATAACAGGCCAAATGTGATGATGAGCAGGTCAGCTAGTCTGGGTCAGGACACTACTTGGCAGGTCTGGGTCACACGTGGGCTTACCAAAGAAAAACCTCTCATTCCATGCCCATTTTCCCTATTTCATCTGGTGACTGTAATAACTAACTACAATAAAGGGGTTGGTATTGAGTTAACGTTTAGTATGAAATAGAGCGTTATATTCTGAGACAATTTGCAATTAGTATTCATTTTTAGTATTATTTGTGGTTTTAGAGTTATTTAGCTTTTTATTCAGCAGCTCTCCGGTTTACAATTTCAGCAATCTGGTGTTAGCGTTCAAATTCCCCTAGCAACCATGCGTTGATTTGAATAAGAGACTGGACTATGAATAGAAGAGGCCTGAATAGAAAGATGAATAATAAAAAGTAGGAATAGAATAACAATACATGTGTATAGGGATGTAGCGAACTGTTCGCCCGCAAACTAGTTCGCGCGAACTTCGACCGTTCGCGTCCGCCGAATGTTCGCGAACGTTTGGGAACGTTCGCATTTTGAGTTCGCGTTCGATTCGAATACAAGTCGTTCGACCATTCGACCATTCGAATTCCTTCGACCGCTAAAAATCGAACGATTGTAAGCATTCGATCGAATGAAAAGCATTCGATCGAATGGCTTCGATCGTTCGATTCGAATGAAAATCCTTCGATCGAACGATTAAAATCCTTCGGTCGTTCGATTCGAACGATTTTAGCGGGTGTTCGAAGTTCGCGAACTGTCCGTGAACGTTCGCATTTTTTGCCGGTGTTCGCGAACGGCGTTCGCGAACACCAAATCGGCAGTTCGCTACATCCCTACATGTGTATGTAACCTTACAGATCATCTGAAAGCTGGAAAGGGTCAGAAGATGAAGGCAAATAATTCAAAAACAAAAAAATGAGAAAAACAGTGCATAAAGCCCTCATCAAAAGTAGGCACCACATCATGTTCAAAAGTTCAATAATATAGTAAAACTAGGGATAATCCCACTGTTCACCCCAGTCTGAGGGTGCATATCAACAACAGAAAAATGCAAATATGTAGTGAGATTTCCCAATAATTCCAAAGAAAATTCGGCCAACAGCACCCACGGGGTCCCCTTATCCTCCCCCCCCCCCCGCCATTCCTCTGCAGGATTCAGCTTATTCCTTGAAAAAAAAGTGTTGTTCAAAGTTTGAACCAGGATTCAGAGATGCCAATCTGGACCTGAACATATCAGCAGTGTCGGACTGAGGGGGTCCTGGCCCACCGAGGCTGCCATATGAGGGGCCCAAAACCACCCACCTACTTTAGGGCTCTGCTTTAGGGTCAGGCCACACTGGGCGTTTTGGGAAGATTTGGTCGCCTGGTGACTAATCCCCTCGTTTTTGCAGCGACCAATCTCCCCAAACGCCTTCCCTCACTCTTTCCCGGCTAAAATGAAAAAACGCAGGCGCTAATCACACGCTGCGATTCGTTTTCCAAAGTCGCCCAAAGTTGTCTCACGAGGAAACTTCAGGTGACTTCGGAAAACAAATCACCGCATGTGATTAGCGCCGGCGTTTTTTTTAATTTTAGCCGGCGCAGAGTGAGGGAAGGCGTTTGGGGAGATTGGTCGCCGCAAAAACGAGGCGATTAGTCGCCAGGTGACCAAATCTCCCCAAAACACCCAGTGTGGCCTGACCCTTAGCAGCTGCCCGCAAACCTGCTTCTACCCCACCCCGACCAGCATGTACCTGCGATTTTCTTTTATCATTATTTTGAAATAGTATGGTGATCTTTAAAGGGGTGGTTCATCTTTAAGTTTCCTTTTAGTATGTTATAGAATGAATAATTCTATGCAACTTTTCAAGTGGTTTTCATTTTTTGTTTTTTTAATAGTTTTATAATTATTTGCCTTCCGAGTCCTGACTTTTTCCTGCTTTGAAATGGGGGTCACTGATTCCATCTATAAAAAAAAGGAATGCCTTGTAAGGCTACAAATGCATAATTGTTGTTACTTTTTATTACTCCTCTTTCGATCCGGTCCATGTCGTGTTCACAATCCAGTCTCTTCAAATATTCAAATCAACGCATGGTTGCTATGTTAATTTAGACCCTAGTAACCAGATTACTGAAATTGCAAACTGGAGAGCTGCTGAATAAAAAGCAAAACAACTGAAAAAACACAAAAATTAAAACATGAAAACCAACTGCAAATTGTCTCAGAATATCCCTCTCTACAACAAAGCTAATTTAAAGGTGAGCAACCCTTTAAATATGATTGAGGGCCTGGACACCCTAATGGTCTTTTTGGAATCCAGCCCCCCCATCAGGTGTACACAGTCTTTTTTTTAGGAATAGATCAGCAGGGCCGCCATCAGGGGGGGACAAGTGTCCCGGGCCCTGGCATGAAGGGGGGCCTGGCAGTGCTGCAGTTTAGAAAGAGCCGGGCCCCCTTGCCAGTGTCGAAGATCTTGCGGCCAGCTGAACAGCCGAAAATGCGGAAGTGCCGAACTCCCGAAGCCACAAAAATAGCCAAAGCCGAAGTCCCGAAGCGCCGAAAAGACCCGAAGTCACGAAAGGAGGCGAAGTTGAAGTCCTGAAGAATTCTACTGAACACCAATTTGTGTTTTTTTGGGGTTTTTTTAATCCCCTGGCCAACAATGTATTATTTTAATATTCTTTAGGTCCCTGCCACCAATGTTTTTTTAACAAGCAAGTAAAAAAATATTTTTGGGGGCCCCAATTTTTTTAACTTGTAAGGGGGGCCCTGGCGCCAATGTTTTTTAAAAAAATGTTTTTTTGGGGCACCAATTTTTTTTTACTTGTAAGGGGGGCCCTGGCGCCAATGTTTTTTTTTTTAACTTATAAGGGGGGCCCTGACCATCAATAGCTTTTAATAACGTGTGTGTGGAGCAGGGTTGGACTGGGGGGCCCACCAGGGCCGCTGCCTAGGGCCCCCCTCCTGGCCCCTACCCCCTGTTGTGATGCGCCGAGCCGACTCGGCGCGCATGTATAAAAGCCGGTATAAAAGCCGGCGCGCATGTTTAAAAGCTGGAGCGCATACGCTAATGGCGTCACTCAGCGTGCATGCGTATTTGGCACTGCGCGGCGCTGGAAAACAGTTTTGGGGTACAGTCCGGAGAGGGGTGTCTGGCCCGGCGGGGGGCCCATGAGGGTCGGGGCCCCACCGGGTTTTTTCCCGGTATCCCGCCGGGCCAGTCCGACCCTGGTGTGGGGCGATTACTTTTTTAGCGCTGATGTGGTCTTTTAACTGTGATGTGGAGTGGGCGGGGGCTTGGGCACCAGGGTAGGGTGGGGTGGGTGGACCCATGATTTCTAAAGGCGGCCCTAGGGTGGGGTGGGTGGACCCAGCCATGATTTCTAAAGGCGGCCCTGTAGATCAGTATGAAAGTGTCAGTCCTTGTCCAAAACACTTGCAATTGCAGCCGCTTCCATAGGGACAGGCAGTGACAGTGTAGCGTGGGGAAACCTGCTGAACAAGAAAAGGTACAAGACTCTTCTTGAACAGATTATTAGAATAGCGCATCCCTGGGACAAGGCGTAATCAGCAACGCCCAATCAGCTCAGAACAAGAAAGCGTTCTCTACACCTGAGAAAAACGCTGCAGCCGCGGCGCCGAACGGCAGTTTCATTCGTGACTCCGCCCCCGGCCAATATTAACCCACCTAGAGCGCGTCTATCTGTCACTTTGCGCTGATTTTGGAGTGAAACGTTCTAGTAGCGATCATAGCAGACATGGAGTCGTTCTGTGCCTCTTGGGCGCTGATAGATGCGGATAGTGACAACTTTGATATGTATATGAAGGCAGTGGGTAAGTATTTTCGCTTAGCTCCTGGGTGATTTACTATGTTTGCCTCTGGCGCTACTAATCTATATACTATAGGTGTCTATAGCGCGAGACGTTTATTCCGACGTGTTTGAGTTGCGCTTTATCGCCAGGTAAAGACATTTCTGCCTGTGGGTTATTGGGGCTGGTGACCGTTAAATGGTATTCAGGTAAAGTGACTAACGAGGCAGCAACTGTAACTCTGCGAAAGTGAGAAAAGTGCTGTGCCAAATTATAATGAAAATCTTATTACTTACCCTTTAAGAAACCGCATTCACAAAAAACAAAACTATATATGAACGAGCTGCTGTGTAGCCATTAATATAGGACTAAATGTCACAGGTCCAAGTTAAAAAAAAAACAGTAGAACACCATTGTATTCGAAGAGCTTATCTATGTCACCTGAGCCTTCCCTCCTTTTTGAATAGTTCTCCACGTGTCTACACTGAAGATTATTTATATAACTGTACAGGTATTGGTTCTGTTATCCACAAAGCTCTGAATTGAGGAAAAGCTGTTTTTATAGAGACTCTATACAAATAATCCAAATTAAAAATTTTTCCTTTTTTGTCTATAACAATAAAAACTACGATCTAATGTATCCTTACTGGAAGCAAAACCAGTCTATTGGGGTTATTTAATGTTTACATGATTTACTAGTAGGTATGAAACAGAGATCCATTATCTGGAAACCCCCAGGTCCTGAGCATTCTGGATAACCGGTCCCATACCTGTAGTGTTTCTGAAGCAAAAACACCAGTTTTACCAGTGCAGGGCAACCGTGCATTATATACTTTAAATTACTTGGTTTTGCTGTTCCTGTGTGAGTCTGACGAGTATCCGCACGCCAATGAAAAATTTTGTATGTATAATTGGGATGCAGAGTTATAATTAATACATATCCACGAATTTCAAAATCCGCGCACCCATGTAAAAATCTTCACCTGTTTATTTTAACACCTACATATTAGGAAGGTACGAATGAGGCCCGACTCATGGATATTGAAAGAAGTATCTGCCTGTCTTCTATTCTAGACTTCTGAAATAATGTAGTAGGAATCGTTTTTTCCTCCGCGTCTAGAACTGGAGAACAAAAAGCAAATTGTTTTTCAATAGCAATTACAGTTAAAACAAATACAGCCTCTTATAATAGATTTTTTTAATCAAACTTTTGTGTAAGTTAGCCTTTAAACATATTTCCCCACAACCATATGGGACTTAACCTCTATATGCGAATAGACAATATTAGATATCCAGGACCATACAGATTATATTAAAAAGCAATAATTATTATCACCATGCCAAATAACTAAAAACATTTAAAATAAGCAGCGCTGCTTAGGGGGTGGGGATCCCATTTATCCTATTTTGCATATGTTATACAATACAATACAATATAAGAAGCTGCGTGCACGCTATAGATCAAGACCTCCAATGTATGTGGATTGCAAACAACTGGATAAATCCGTAATTGAGTGTTCATAGGATGAGGAGAGCGACAGTCGTCGCGGCTGTAGTATAGGTAACCATTAGGGTGCTCAATTTGATGGTAGAGAAAGTACTTAGTCGGATTCAGTTGTGAATGAGATATCTGAATTAAGACGGCATGTGAGGGCGAAGCCGGTGTGGGGTTAATTCTTTAGTGCCCAGAATAATGCAGTCTTAAATGATGTAAATGTAGGCACTAGAAGAGGGAATATCCTCTATACATATCCAATGGACATTCAGATCCCGGTACTCTGGTGGTATAGCAATCGCTATGTGATAGTATTTATCCCACCACTCCGCAGCAGACCGCTGTTCAAGATAGAGAAATTACTGACCGTGATGGATCACCTCTCACACCGGCTGCTCATCGCGCCATACTCACATCCGACTCCCGCAATCACTTGAGCCTCTGATGCGCATCATCCTCAAGAAGGGAAACAGGAAACCACAAAATCCCCTTGCAGCGCTGTACCTCGACAGCTGTTTCGCCGCTACCTGCGGCTTTGTCAAGAGACCGACAAACCGGAAATGACATCCTTTTAAGGGTAAAGTCACATGACTCCAATGGTCGTAATTGCCACAACTTTGTTGCGTAAAGCTTTCAAATGTCACTAGTATCGATGTGGTAACGTCATTGAAATAATATGCGATCTGAGGAAATCCTTTAAACCAAAATAAACAATAATACACAGATCAATGCATCCTATATCAAAAATTAGAAATAAATGGAAATGAAAAATAAACGTATAAAGGTAAGCTTTGTTGTGGCACTATTCACATAGCTACTCGCTAGGTTTGTATACCCCTAAGGCCTGGTGATAAGATACACAATAGATGAATATCCAATAGGTCCTGGACATATGATCAAAAATTCTCGATTGTAAGTATATATAACTCCCAAAAATAAATATATTAGAAAAAAAGGGAGAAAAAAGGAAAGGAAAGAAGAAAGAAAAAGAAAAAATGATATATATACAGAATCAGTACAATTCTAGACAAAAGATATGGTATAAGATCATTAGAAATGCCGAAATGGGCAGCCAAATACATTGACCATACCAAAGGTCATTCAGCATCCTGTCCTAACATTTATTTACAAAAGCTTGAAAGTTAAGATGGCCATTCAAACCAAATTCAGATTTGTAAGTATGGAGTCTGAAGATCCATGTTGTTTCCAACTGTAATAATTTATTATCCAAGTCGCCCCCCCTAATGTCCCCATGTAGGCGGTCAATGCCCTGAAAGTAGGAACCTACATGGTGTCCATTGTGCATGCAAAAAATGTGTTTGGCGATTGCTGATAACAGATTACAATTTCTAATATCGCGCATGTGCTCATATATGCGTCTCCTAAAGGGCCTTTTCGTCTTGCCAACATATTTGCTACCACAATGACAGGTAAATAAATAAATCACATGTGTGGTCGTACAACACGTATAATGGTACATGTCATAATTGACTTTTCCATTTCCAAAACTTGTAGACACTCTAATATGTTGGCACTGTTCACATGTGCCACACTTGTAGCTGCCCAATGTTTTACAACATGTCGTTCTCGATTGGGGTTGGAAGTGACTATGAGTAAGTGAGTCACCAATACTAACATTCCTCCTATAGCTAAACAGGGGACGAGGGGACACCAGTTTACCCACAATGGGGTCCTTTGATAATATGTTCCAATGTTTGTATATTGAGGAACGAATTTCCTTATCATTGGTGTTAAAAGTCAATACCAGTCGTGTGGCTTCCTGTGTCTCGGGGGAGGAAGTCTGGGTGTTGGAATTCCGACATTTGTAAAGTAGATCTTCCCTGTTAAGGGATAGAGCATGTTGGTATGCCCTACGGAGACACCGTGTTTTATAGCCCCGTAGTTTAAATCTCTGGTAAAGGGAGTAGGCCTCTCGTTTAAAATCCTTTTTTTTTTTTTTTTTTTTAGCCTTTAAACATGTTGATGTACTAAAAAAAAAAAAAAAAAAAAAAAAAAAATTGCACGGGGGGAGAGAATTAAACTGTGGAAATGGGGTTTCCATGGAGAGAAGTTTGTCTATGCCCAGGAGTTATTGCCTTAAAACGGAGACACGCTCGATTCAGGGAAATTAGTCGCCCGGCGTCAAATCTCCTCTTCTTTGGGGCGACTAATCTCCCCGAACTGTCTTCCTGCCAGCTAGAATTTAAAATGCCAACGGGATGGCACTCTGAGTGCTTTGTTTTCCAAGTTGCGTCACGAGAACTTCGGGACAACTAAACGCTCTAGAGTGCCATCCCGCCGGCAATTTACATTTTAGACGGCAGGGTGACTAATCTCCCCGAATCTGACCGTGTCTCTGTCCTTAAAGGCATATAAACCTTCAGAAAAACGTATTTGTGTCCACTAACTCAAAGTAGCATCTCAATCATTCCTGTTAATGCCATCCGACATGGTGAAACTACTGTGTTCTCTGTTTTGCCAAGATTACGCCAATATTTGGGGATAATCAATTTTAATGCTCACATGAGGTTTTCTGTAGATGGTTTGCATTGTCACTGAGCAAATTGCCCATAGAAAGCTGGGGGGAAGTATTTGAGCTAGGGATGCACCAAATCCACTATTTTGGATTCTGCTGAACCCCTGAATTCTTCGCGAAAGATTCGGCCCGAATACCTAATTTGAATCCTAATTTGCATATGCAAATTAGGGGTGGGAAGTGGGAAAACATTTTTTACTTGTTTTGTGACAGTCCTGAGATTTCCCTCCCCATCCCTAATTTGCATATGCAAATGTGGGTTCAGCCGGGCAGAAGGATTCAGCCGAATTCGGTACATCCCTTAATTTGAGCCGTTCCCTTTAAAGGGACTGTTCACCTTTGAATTAACTTTGTATGATGTAGCATACTAGGAAACCATATGCAATTGAGTTCTCATTTTTATTTGTGTTTTTTGTGTTTAGGTTTTTATTCAGCAGCTTTTTTTACAATTTCAACAATCTGGTTGCTAGGGTTTAAATTCCCCTAGCAACCATGCATTCATTTGAATAAGACTGAAATATCAATGAGGGCCTGAATAGCAAGATGGTAGAAAAAAAAAAAAAAAAAACATGCTAACAGCAGATCTTTTTAAAAGATGCCAAGTGATTAGGAGGATGATTCATTTTGCCTTTTTAATACTTTTATTCTGTTTTCCTTTCCATGGTCCTTTGGGGCACTTTTTTTTTCTTCTTTTCTTGTACATCTGTGTCAGACAGGGGCATAACTATATAGAGGAAACAGATCCTGCAACTGCAGGGGGGCCCAGGGGGTATAGAGCCCCATGAGGTCCTAATTCATATACAATTTAAAAAAAAAATAGTTTAAACAGGTCAACCTAGAAATTTTGGGGTCCTGAAAAATAATCTGTTGTGGGGCCCAGTAGTATCTAGTTGCACCACTGTTTTCTGACAAGGTATATAAAAGTCTGCAGTCCCCAAGTTTCCTGCCTTCTCAAAGGCAGATATCACTAGGGATTTTTTTTTTTTAATTTTTAACAGTACAATAAGGCAGGTCACTGGCTGGGCAAGGTAATGAGCCCTAACCAGGGTCGGACTGGGGGGCCTGGGGCCCACCGGGACTGCTGTCCAGGGGCCCCCGCCTCCCCTTGCTGCAGGGCCCCCGCCTCCCCTTGCTCCAGCGCCACGCTCCCCTTTGGCGTTGTCCCACGCCGGCGCGCATGCGCAGACGGCACCCGCGCTGACGAGAGTGCGCAGACAGCGCATCACGCCGGCTACGTTTTTTTTTTTTTTTAACTATTACGATGGGGGGTCTGACCCGGCCGGGCCCCTTGACGGTCGGGGCCCACCGGGTATTTTCCCGGTGTCCCGCCGGGCCAGTCCGACACTGGCCCTAACTGTGAGCCATTGTTGCCAATGACTGAATGACTGACACACCAGTAAAGCTGGCCATAGACGCAAAGATCCAATCGTATGAATCAAGGATTCGTACGCTTTTTGGACCTTGTGTGGAGAGTCCTGCTGTCAGGGGCAGAACGTCGGCTGATTTGTTCTTTTACTACTTTATAATATATATGTGTGTATATATTCCCATTGAAGGATTGCACTCTCAGGTCTTGCGTAGAAGTAACAACTTTATTTCAGCAAAAAAAGACTGATGTTTCGGCTATCTCTCTAGCCTTTATCAAACCTTGATAAAGGCTAGAGGGCTGAAATACACTTGTTGTACTTCTACGTAAGACCTGAGAGTGCGATCCTTCAATGGGACTGTGTGTGTGTGTGTGTATCTCTTATTCTGCTGAATAGCGTTGATGCGTTTGAATTCTTTACTTAATTTCTAAATAAGAAGTCTGTTTTTTGCATGAACTGGAAATATAAAACCATGGGGTGAGAGGGGTGTTTTTGTTTTGTTTTGTTTTTAAAAAATAAGACCCTGCTGAGTGAGGAATTAAGCTTTATTTAATCTATCCTGTCCTACTTATTTTCAGATGTCTCATCGTTCATGAGAAAAGCAGCAGGAGCTTCAAAACCTGACGTTATCATCTCCAAGGATGGTGATGTTATAAAGATAAGATCTGAAAGTACTTTCAAAAATCACGAGATATGTTTCAAGCTTGGTGAAGAGTTTGATGAAGAGACTGCTGATGGCAGGAAGACAAAAGTGAGCAATGCTATCTTGTCTGTATATCCTACTTGATTTCCCTGATTTCTTGCTCTCCTCATTGTTTTTTTTCTTTTGAGCATCCAGTGCATACAAAATGTTCATATCAATGATCTATCTGGTGATCTTGGCTAGCTAGGTCATGTCTTGCCTTTAGCAGCCATTGAGTTGGGTGGTGACTTCTTGTAGAATACTTGTACCTTTACTTCATAAATAAAAATGGCTTCTTTTAATCACCTCACCTACTGGTAACTTTTTTACATTATTAATCAGAAGTTTGATGCCTAATGCCCGTTTTCTTCCTTTTCTAGACGAACGTTACTTTAGAAAATAATGTGTTGGTCCAGTTGCAAAAATGGAAAGGCAAAGAGTCCACAATAAAACGAGAGATCAAAGATGACCAGATGGTGACGGTAAGTATTATTTTTTGTTCCCACCAGCCCCCCCCCCCTGTATTGGCTCTTTCAGTTTTATTTCAGGGATGCATAAATCCACCCATATGTTCAAGCCCGGGCCTAGGGTGGCAAAAAAAAAATAGGGGCGGCATGCCGCCCAGTCGCATTATGGGAACCTGTGTGTCCCTGTTCAATGGCATCCTTCACCGGTGCTTATTCGCAGGTGCGCATATACTCGCGCCGGGAGGGGGAAGTGTGGGTGGGTGCTAGAGCCATGCAGCTGCCTGAAAAGTACCACGCGGCCTAGAGGCGCCCGCCAAAGGAATCCGGCCCTGCATATGTTGTGCTGCATCTGCAGACAAAACAGGTCTTGCACTTGGTTCAACTAAGGCATCTATTTAGATTCTATGACCAGCTGTTTTTCAGTTGGGCCCTTGCATTAGCTCATTAATGTCTTATGTAAAGGGTAATGAGAACAGCAAATTTATTTTGAGCACTCCTTCCTGCTGTTTTGGGTCCTTTGAGGAGCATCTCCAGTTTTGGAACCTCTGTAAAGGGAATAAGTGCCTGAGCTTAGGTTGAAGTCCAGTTAGTGCAAGATTTGACTTTCTGCTACACCAAAAAGCTCCAAGATCTCTGGGATGTAAACCTCTTTAAAAACTTTCAATAAATATATTTCAAGGCAAAAATCTTAAGTCACAGAACGACTGGGTCACTACTATTGGCTCACTGTACACATGGTAGTATGTCAAGCATACAACTACTTGTGGCACTTCCTGTTGGCTTTAATTGAAGCTACGTGAAAGTGCTGTTAGGTTTGTGGGAGGGGGCTGGTAGGTGGTCTATATATACCACTAGACATATGGTAATCTTGTTTGTGTTGAGTTATGCAGTGGGTTCTAAACGGTATAACTTTGGTCAAGCCAGACGCTGTCCTTCTCCCATTTCCCTCTCCCTCTAGACTAAACTATTTCATTTGCTAATTACACTTAAGTGATACATCTGTCATTTGTAATATTTTGCTATTTTGTTAACCACAACATTCTCATTTTTAAATGCAGCATTATTTCTTAACTGGAGAGAGAACTGCAGTTAGAGAACCATGTAACACTTGGTGATACTATACTGCACTGATCTCAGATGGCTGCTGTGGTTGGCATATAGTTATTGTTAAACATCAGTTTGTTGTGGAAGTTAACTTTAATCTTAAGGGTTGTTGATTCTCTTTGCACTTTAGGTGTTGCATTTAATTTTTCTCTTACTCCATTCAACAGACCTGCATAGCCGGAGACATAACGGCTAAAAGGACCTACAAGAAAAAATGATTTTGTCCTTGAAAGGAAGAAATTGCTTTAAAAGCTCAGTTCAATGAGCTCTGGTCAAATTGCCTGTAGTGTTTACTTTATATTGTAGGCTTTTCTATGTGACCTGCCTGATATAAGAAACATTAAAAGCTTTTGTCACCAACGTTTGTGTGTTTGTTACTTACTCCACCATCACAGTGTGTCCCTTTTCTATGTATGGTTGCTACCTGGCTGTATTTAATCAGCTACAGGTAAATTTGTAATTCCTAGTTGTGAATCTGCCCCCATCACCACCTTTTCTAGCTACAATACTTACTAAATCCCCTTCTAATTTGGAACGCCATGACTTGGCCCTGCCCCCTTGATGCGCAGCACTGCTCCTGTGACATCATTGGCCTGCCCATATACATCACAATCCTTGCCCCTCACAGACCGTGCCTCCCCCAACCTCTGGCTGTTAAAGATTTCCCAAAGAGGTGGCAACCCTATTTCTATATAAGAAGGGAAGTAATATTGGGTATTGCAATCTTTCTGGGCATGTGTTGGAGACATGCCCGGACTGGCAATTTGTGGGTTCTGGCAAATGCCATAGGGGCTGCTGTTTGGGTCAATAGAAAGTTACCATACAGGGGGCTGTTTGGGCCTCTGTGTACTTGGAATGGTAGGGCCTACTTTGACTCCCAGGCCTGTTGGAGATCACATGCATTCAAGGCACCAAGGTCAGGATATGTTGTACATTTGGACAGTATTGTCAATTTTTAGATCTGATCAGACACTGTTAAATTCATTCAGCTGATATGCCTGTAGTCATTAAGATGGGTATAAATGAATTGTCTATGGGCTAAACAAGATTTACAATCACTTGCATGTTGCTGCCACCTTAAGAGTTTTTCAACTCGCCTGATGGCAGCATTGCCCCTGATTATAGTGCTTAAAGGAACAGTAACACCAAACACAAAGGTGTTCCAAAGTTATTAAAAAACAAACACTTTTGCAGAGCTTATGCCGCCACTTACTCACATACTCAATTTGTCTCTAGCTTCTGGAACCTTTCCTTCTCCCTTCAAGCATGCCTGTGTAAAGCTTATTCTTAAAGGCCATGCTTGACCCATCCTGTCAAATTGCCCTCCTGTCGCACTTGCCGCTAAACTCTTAGAACGTATTGTGTTCTCCCATATTACTAACTTTCTATACACCCATGATCTGTTCGACCCCCTGCAATCTGATTTCCGGCCTGGTCACTCTACTGAGACTGCTTTGTGCAGAGTTACAAATTATCTTGGGGTTGCCAAAGGTCACTTTTCCATCCTTCCTTGACCTATCATCTACATTTGATACAGATGACCACTCTCTCATGAAGCAGATTCTGTATACGCTTGGCATCAGAAACCAGGCCGAATCTTGGCTTTCTTATCTGATAATTCACTGTCTCTTATGCTAACAACACCTCATCTCCAGTTCCATTTAATGTGGGGGTGCCGCAAGGCTCTGTATTTGGTCTGCTGCTGTTCTCTCTGTACACTCTGTCTTTGGGAAATCCCGTCCAATCATTTGGCTTTAATTATCTGTATGCTAATGATACCCAAATATATGTATCCACCCTTCATAAACAGCTGAAACAGAGACTCAAATCTCTTAACTGCCTCCTAGCTATGTCAAATTGGATGAACCAGCGCCACCTCAAACTCAACCACTAAAACTAACAAACTGAACTAATCTTTCCACCTAAGCCTGGTCCTACTCCCCTATTTACTCTCTCTATTGATGGCATGCTCATTAACCCTGTCAACTCAGCACGCTGTCTGGGGGTAATCTTTGACTCCTCTCTCTCCTTCTCTGATCATATTACCACTGTCAAAACCTGTCACTTTTTCTTACGCAATATTGCCAAAAGTCCCTTCCTTTCACCTGCTACAGTCAAGACAATCGTGCATGCTCTCATCCTATCCAGACTAATTACTGTAACCTACTAACTGGCCTCCCTAACTCCCATCTCTCCCCTCTACAGTCTGTATTAAACACTGCTGCAAGAATTATCCTCCCCTCATCCAAAAGGGTACAGGCCCCTCCGCTGCTGAAGTCCTTATCATGGCTTCCTATAAAACAAAGAATATCATATAAACTCCTCCTCATAACCTTCAAAGCCCTTCATTCCTCTGCAACTAACTACATCTCATCTCTTGTCTCTCTATATGTTCCTGCTGAAACCTCCGCTTCTCTCAGAGCAACCGCTTGTTTGTACCCCCCACTACAACTGCTGTTTCCCGTATCAAACCCTTCTCTCTTGCGACTCCTTTTATTTGGAATGTCATTCCTCAACCTCTCAGGAGAGAATCCTCCTTCAGTATTTTTAAAACAAAACTCAAAGACTACCTCTGGGAGCACCTGGATAACACCTGAACTGGGAACTGATACTTATGACAGCGTAACAAACTGTAACCTGCAGCACTTTAATACCCCTCTGAATTATGTCTGTATGTTACCCTCCCATTTTAACTGTAAGACCTATGGGGTAGGGTCCTCCAGCCTTTTGTCTCCTTGAAACTGAGTGCTTAATCTCTATTGTAATTATATTTTATATTTACGTGAATTGTATTTCTAGTAATGCACTTATTGTTACTTTTTATTTCAATGACCCCTTGTTTGTTACTAATTTGTTTTGCTGTACAGTGCTTTGCCCTTAAGGAGCGCTATACAAATATACATACATAATGCACTGTTTCTTGCACTGGTATTTGCTTCAGAAAGCCTATTATAGTTCATATAAACAAGCTGTTGTGTAGCCATGGGAGCAGCCATTCCAAGCTCAGGTTACATAGCCGATGCACTCTGTAGAGTACAATTGTATTCTATTCGTTTTTATCGATTATGTATCCTGTGCCTTTTCTCCTTTCAGCTTAAATTGCTGCCCCCATGGCTACACGGCAGCTTGTTTATATAAACTATAGTAGTCTTTCTGAAGCAAATGCAAAACTTTAATCAATGCATGGCGAACAGTACATTATATTTTAATTGTTTTAAAACTTGTTTTTTTTGCTGTTTAATATTTCCAATTCATAAAACACAGAAATACAATCAATGGTTTCAATGCATCAACACTATAACAATTGTCTGGGGCGTCTCAATTTCAGAAGACTTTGAGTAAAGTGCTGTTATAGATTGGCTAATTCAAAGCAACTTTTAGTTGGACTGTAAAGCTACACATTTATTGTTGCTAATTATTGCTAATTTTTCTGTTCAGGTCCACTTCCTATTCATATTCTAGTCTCATTCATATGCATGGTTGCTAGAGTAAATTAGACCCTAGCAAAAAAAAGTAATAAAAAAAAAAAAATGAAAGCAATTGGAAATTGTCTCAGAATATCCCTCTCTCTCATTATACTGAGTGTTAAAGGGATCCTGTCATCGGAAAACATGTTTTTTTTTTCAAAACACATCAGTTAATAGTGCTACTCCAGCAGAATTCTGCACTGAAATCCGTTTCTCAAAAGAGCAAACAGATTTTTTTATATTCGATTTTGAAATCTGAAATGGGGCTAGACATTTTGTCAATTTCCCAGCTGCCCCCAGTCATGTGACTTGTGCCTGCACTTTAGGAGAGAAATGCTTTCTGGC
Source organism: Xenopus laevis (assembly GCF_017654675.1). NCBI lineage: Eukaryota > Metazoa > Chordata > Amphibia > Anura > Pipidae > Xenopus > Xenopus laevis. The sequence goes on along the minus strand of NC_054381.1, from coordinate 133,568,378 downwards.
AGGCTGCTGTTTTTCCTTCTCAATGTAACTGAATGTGTCTCAGTGGGACATGGGTTTTTACTATTGAGTGTTGTTCTTAGATCTAACAGGCAGCTGTTATCTTGTGTTAGGGAGCTGTTATCTGGTTACCTTCCCATTGTTCTTTTGTTTGGCTGCTGGGGGGGAAAAGGGAGGGGGTGATACCACTCTAACTTGCAGTACAGCAGTAAAGAGTGATTGAAGTTTATCAGAGCACAAGTCACATGACTTGGGTCAGCTGGGAAATTGACAATATGTCTAACCCCATGTCGGATTTCAAAACTGAATATAAAAAAATCTGTTTGCTGTTTTGAGAAATGGATTTCAGTGCAGAATTCTGCTGGAGCAGCACTATTAACTGATTTATTTTGAAATTTTTTTTTTCCCATGACAGTATCCCTTTAATATAAAGGTGAATAACCCTTTTAATGACTTTTTAATGACTTTAAGGGCTTGTGCACACTAAGGTCGTTTTAGAATCTAGCCACCCCCATCCTTTATTTGAATTTTAGTGCACACTGCCCTTTTTTTATTACTACATCATTAAAGAAGTGTCAAGTCCTTTTCCCATTATACGATTTCTACCCATGTGCAAACTTCCATCATGTCACTAAAGCTGCTTCTACAGGGACCGGCACCTTTCAGAGGTGAGAGTGTATTTTGGGGGAAACCTGCTGAAAAAAAGTTGCAAGACTCTTCTTGAACAGATTATTAGAATTAGGGATGCAACAAAATCACTATTTGGGATTCGGCCAAATCCCCAAATCCTTGGTGAAAGATTTGGTTGAATACCGAACCGAATCCTAATTTTCATATGCAAATTAGAGAAAGGAAAAAGTTGAAAAAAATTCTTCTTTTGTGACGAAAAATCACATGATTTCCCTCCCCTCCCCTAATTTACATATGCAAATTAGGATTCGGTTCGGCCAGGCACAAGGATTCGGCTGAATCCAAATCCTGCTAAATAAAGGCAGAATCCCGAACCGAATCCTGGATTTGGTGCATCCCTAATTCGAATGTCGCATTCCTGGGGCAAGGCATAATCAGCAGTGCCCAAATAGCTCAGAGTGAACAAGAAGGCGTTCTACACCTGAGCAAAACCGCTGTTTCACTTGTGGCTCCATTCCCGGCTCATATAAACCCACACTGAGAGTCACTTTTGATGATTTTGGACAGATAGCAGTCTAGTAGCGATCATCACTGATATGGAACTGTTCTGTGACTCTCCTGATTCTACTAGTCTGGGTGTCTATAGGAGGAGCCGTTTATTCCAACGTGGTTGAGTTGCACTTTAATTTGGGGTAAAGTCTTCTGCCTGTAGGTTATTGGGGCTGGTGACTTAAATCTTAAATGCTACTTTTAAAGTGATCCCTGAGGCAGCAACTGTGTAAACTCTGCACAGATGAGAATTAAAAGTAGGGATGCACCGAATTCGGTATTCGGCCAGGATTCGGCCATTTTCAGCTGCATTCGATTTCTTGTGCCTGGCTGAACCGAATCCTTGAAATCATGTCACTTTTCGTCACAAAACAAGGAATTGAAAAAAAAAATCCGTCCGCGGCTCTTTTTTTCCCTCCCCCTCACTGATTTGCATATGCAAATTAGGGTTCGGATTTGGTTTGATATTCACAAAGGATTCGGCGGAATCCAAAAAAGTGGATTCAGCGCATCCCTAATTAAAAGTACTATTTGCTTTGACAAGTGATCATGAAAATAGTAAAACTTTTTTTTTACACTTAAAGGAGCATTAATACAAACAAAAAACGAAAGAAACACTACTATAGTTTATATAAACAAGCTGCTGTGTAGCAATAGAGGTAATGAAAATAGGGCTAGGTGGTACAGGTTAAATAGCAAGTAACAGTTAAGCTATGTAGAACATCATTATACTCTACAGAGCTTATTGACTATGTAACAGGAGCCCCCTCTTCTTTTAATAGCTGCCCCCAAGGATGCATAGCAGTTTACTTATATACTACTTGAATTACTTTAAAACATTTTTTAATTTTCATGGTGGTGTTATTGTACAGGTATGGAATCCATTATCCAGAAAACCCTGAATTACGGAATGGCTGTCTCCCATAGACTCTATTTTATCCAAGTAATCCAAATTATTATCCTTTTCTCCATAATAATAAAACAGAAGTTTTAGTCTATATCCAGGATAGGGATGCACCGAATCCAGCTGAACCCCGAATCCTTCATGAAAGATTCGGCCGAATACCGAACCAAATCCTAATTTGCATATGCAAATTAGGGGTGAGAAGGGGAAAACATTTTTTACTTACTTGTTTTGTGACAAAAAGTCACGGGATTTCCCTCCCCATCCCTAACTTGCATATGCAAATTCGGATTTGGTTCGGCTGGGCAGAAGGATTCTGCCAAATCCGAATCCTGCTGAAAAAGGCCGAATCCTGGAGCCATATTTAGGGGATGACATGGTGATACTGAAATTTAATGTTCACATGAGGATTGGTGTATACATAGAGGAGGTAGGATTCGTACTGAGTAAGTTGCCCATAGAGCTGAGGGAAACTTTTTGAGCTCTGTTACTGGTTACACTACTATCCCCCCATCTTTTTTTTTTTTAACTGCTGATAATCTCTTGGAGTTGGGAGTTGTAGTCAAGCAGTTTAGTGAGGTTGTGCCCCCTATAAAGACCTAGTGACCTAGAGTATGGAAAATGCCATATGTACAAGTAAAGTTGTTCTGATCTGAGTATTGGGGGGGGTGTATCTCCATTTACCAGAACATGGTAACAATAACAATAAGGGGCAGACACACTCTGCTATTTCGGGAGATTAGTCTTCGGGCGACTAATCTCCCCGAACTGCCTGAGCGCCAACTAGAATGTAAATCACTGGTGGGATGGCACTTGGATCGCTTCGGTTTTCCGAAGTTTCCTCGTGAGACAACTACGGGCGACTTTGGAAAGTGAATCGTTCCGAGTGCCATCCCACCGGTGGAAAGCCATTTCGTGGAGATTAGTCGCCGAAGAAGAAGCAATTTGTCAGCAGCGTGTGGATCTGTCCTTAGAGTTATGTGAATTTTTTATAACTTATAAACTCAGATTTTCTCACAACTCAAATGGGAGCTTATTTATGGAAAAGCTGGAATGAATGTTAACGAACAGAAAACTCTAATCGAATTCTAACACAATTCGAATCAAGTTTTCCTCCAAAAAAAACTCAAACGTCAGGAATGCTATTAACATCTTCAAATGGGTCAACGGACCTCTGCCATTGACTTCTACATGAACTCGGCAGGTTCCCTAAATGTGAAGCTTTACATAGAATTCCCTTTAAAGGGCATCTACATTCTAAAATAGAATAAGGCTAGAAATGCTGTATTTTGCATACGAAATATAAACATGAACTTATTGCACCACAAGCCTAATCAAACAAATAATTTATGCTTTCAAAGTTGGCTACAGGGGGTCACCATCTTGTAACTTTGTTAAACATCTTTGCAAGACCAAGACTGTGCACATGCTCAGTGTGGTCTGAGCTGCTTCGGGATCGTCATAAACAAAGCTGCTTGAGTTCTGCATGGCTGGGAAGTAAGGCGGGAGCTCCCCCTGCTGTTCATAAGTATGATTGTTTCCATGCTCAGCGGTTAGGGACCGTCTGACAATTCCTATCCACAGCAGTAAATGAAGGGAGAATTTCACTGCATACAGTCAGGTTTCTTATAAAAACGGTACACATTTTTTTAAGTATATTGGAGACAGGTTTCTTTTTCATTAAAGAAAGTAAAAATGGGATTTTATTTTTTTGCCTTTACATGCCCTTTAGGGAAGTAGAATGAGACTTTAGTGTTCCATTTAATGCAAGAAATTACAAAAAATATGTTGAGCATAAGCCCTTTTAACTGAACTAATGTTGAAGTGATTTACTGCCCCATTAAGATGGCAAAACTAATTGGTCTAATGGTTTTTATCCAAGTGAATATTCTGGTTTAATGGCTGAACAGTTGGATCTGTGCACTTTGGCATCAGTATGGCCTGCATATAGGGTTGCCACCTGGCCGGTATTTTACCGGCCTGGCCGGTAAAAATGTTGCTTGATGCCAATGTTATGTATAGGGAAAAACCATAATAATATAGAAAGGCCTGTATTTTTTTCCAGAAAAGGTGGCAATCCTACCTGCATAGGAGAACAATAATCAAGTTTCAGGGATGGCTATCTCTCCTCCCCCAAACCCCAATTTCACTCTTGGGGCCATCGTAAAAGGGAACTCCACACAAACATAACTGAAGCTTTTTGAAAAGTAAACATAATTTCAAGCAACTTTGCAATATACATCAATTAGAAAATATGCAGACTTTTCACGATTTTTAATGGTTTCTGACAATTCCCTTCACCTAGCCCCCTGCTGATCTGTCTGACTACTTTGCTGAGCTGGCTGACTACTGTTACTTTGTATCAACAGCCATCTGTCCTCAGCCTGCATCCTCCAAACCCCACAATTCCCTGCACACGTGATTTCAATAAGGAATAGAACATCATAGTGCGATGCATTGTGGGTTATGTAGTTCCTGCATGCTGTCTGTAAGCTGTGGAGATGTTGTTACAATTTGTAACATCAGTGTTTTAGTCCCTCCTTCCCTGCCAGGATTTCAAATGATGCAGAAAGAGAAGAACTGTTAAACAGCTGGATTACAGCATAGAAAATGGCATTTATTCATACTTTTTGAAGAAACAGGTAACTGTGATGGGTATATTAGGGGCTTCTGTGGCCTCTTCAGATTTTGGTTTGGAAGCCGGAGTTCCCCTTTAAGTAGCATCATTTGACCCTTGTGTTGAATAAATTTAACTGTGTGGGGTAAATAATAGACAAGATCCCCCAAAACACATACATGAAAGGGTATCATTCATGAGTATTTTACCCTGCTAATATGAATGAATGACTTGCTGCCTGAGCCAGGCACAGCCTCAAAAGCTTTATTTCACTGAAGAAAGTCTCCTGACTCTTTCTGCTCGGTTCTATTGCATCGAGACACTTCTACACATAAAATGAATAGGTTACTTATGCAGGCAATCAGGTCAAGATAATTGAAAACAGCCTTCTTATGGGTTGCATAGTGGGAACTGTTCTCTTTCCACAGATACCTTGAAGATGAAAAAGTCCCATAGCATCTTCTACTGAGCATTGATAAGTATGATATTGGGGAGACAAGATTTAAAGGTTTGATGCTTAATGCCCCATTTAAGAGAACTAAAACGTAACTAAAGAAGTTGCTAGAAATGTTGTACATTATGTTTTGGCTTCTGTACCAGCCCAAGGCATCCGCAGCCCTATAGCAGTAAAGATCTGTGTCTCCAAAGATGCCCCAGTAGCTCCCCATCTTCTTTTCTGCTGATTCACTGCACATGCTCTGTGCTGCTGTCACTTGAGCTTAGGGACCCACTCACAATATACAGTACACATAGAATAAAAGTGTCACAATATAAGGCTGATTAGTAATTAATACAGATAATTACTACAGCACAGAAACCAGTGCAATTAGCATTTTTAGCCATATTAATTTTTAGGGTTTAGTTCTCCATTAAAAGCTCAGTTCAATGAGCTCTGGTCCAATTGCCTGTAGTGTTTGCTTTATAGTGTAGGCTTATCTATGTCACCTGCCTGATAAAAAAAACATTAAAAGCTCTTGGCAACCAACTTTTGCATGTGTTTTTTCCCTTACCCACTCCACCATCACAATGTATCGCTTTTCTATACATGGTTACCACCTGGCTGGTATTTTACTGGCCTAACTTTAAAAATACCTACCAGCAATGTAGCTTCCGGTAAAATTTATAATCACTAGTCAATCTGCTACCGGCCTGCCAGTACACTTTCTCTCTTGATGGTACAACTCTCCCGCTGTGACATCACTGTCCTGCCCATTCATGATCCTCCCCTTGCGGACCCCCCCCCTGTCCTAGCCAGTAAAGATTTCGCAAAAAGGTGGCAATCCAATTCTATATAAGAAGGGAAGTAATATTTTTATTACATTCTTTCTGGGCATGTTGTGGAGACCATTTGCAATTCAAGGCACAAGGTCAGAATAGCCTGTACATTTGGAAATGACTCTCAAAGTTTTATATCTGATGAGACACTGGTAAATGCAGCTGATCTACCTGCCTGTACTTGTTAAGCTGGCTATAAATGTATATGGGCTAAAGAAGAGTGACATGCCTGTTTTGGTTATTTATTTATTCTTTGTAAATGTAAAATGAAAATGCTGGAAGGATCACAAAGAGCTCTGAAGTTCTCTGCTTTTATACCTTAACGGGATACTGTCATGGGAAAAAAAATTGTTTCAAAATGAATCCGTTAATAAGTGCTGCTTCAGCAGAATTCTGCACTGAAATCCATTTCTCAAAAGAGCAAACAGATTTTTTTATATTCAATTTTGAAATCTGACATGGGGCTAGACATTTTGTCAATTTCCCAGCTGCCCCAAGTCATGTGACTTGTGCTCTGATATACTTCAATCACTCTTTACTGCTGTACTGCAAGTTAGAGTGATATCACCCCCTCCATTTTTCCACCCCAGCAGCCAAACAAAAGAACAATGGGAAGGTAACCAGATAGCAGCTCCCTAACACAAGATAACAGCTCCCTGGAAGATCTAAGAACAACACTCAATAGTAAAAACCCATGTCCCACTGAGACACATTCAGTTACATTGAGAAGGAAAAACAGCAGCCTGCCAGAAAGAATTTCTTTCCTAAAGTGCAGGCACATGTCACATGACTGGGGGCAGCTGGGAAATTGACAAAATGTCTAGCCCCATGTCAGATTTCAAAATTGAATATAAAAAAATCTGTTTGCTCTTTCGAGAAATGGATTGCAGTGCAACTGATACGTTTTTAAAAAAAAAGAATTCTCTTTCACTTAGACAAAATCCAAATACTTCCAAATGGCACTCACTCATCTCGGCAACGTGCAGTTTTGAGATCCTTTTCGACTTCTTGTTCATCCTGAACTTCTATGTTACTATATAATTATAAAGTTGGCCCTATGTGTGCTATTATGAGTTGAGCACTTGCCCAGCAAGCCAATGATCTCATCACAGATCAAAAGGACAGGTAAATCCTCAAAATAAATTACTGTAAGATTATTACTTATAATGAATTTGATACAACTGCTTCATCTGGCTACAGTCGGCTAGAAATTTTTTTTTTTTTTTTTGAGAAAAGGTACATCTAGGGTTGCCAACTGGCCAGTAAAAATTATGTTTAATCCCAATGTTACTAACAGGGAAAAAATATAAATATATAGGAAGGCCGGTATTTTTTTCCATAAAAGGTGGCAACCCTAAGCCAAGTTGATGTTCTGTATATCCTATGATATTTCTCTAGTGAGTTCACATTTCACTGGTTAGTTCTAACTAGAACAACTTAAAAAAAAAAAACATTGGTTTTTCTCAAGAAACGTATTTTGAGCTGACTGTATAGCCTGTTGGCCAACATGATGAGATAATACTGTTGTTTCATATACGGAAAGTGAATTGCAAAAGTGCTTAGAAGAAAACTCTTGAGAAGTTTACATTCATTTCTTTTGCAAACCAAGTTGCAAAATCTGCTGGCAGTAAAAGGGGTAATAAATAAAGTAAAACATTTGTTTCCAAAACTACAATTTGCAGTTTTTTTCATTGTTTTCAGTATTCCTTTAAAACTTTTTGTCCTTTGGCTTAGAAAAGCCCAAAACTCTGCTGGGCCCCTCTGTTAAACTAATAAACCTTTTGACTTGAGTACTTACTTTGCACTGTATATTTTAAGGAAATACATTGGAAGCCACTCTTGAAATGAGGAGCATATTAAACATGCAGAGCTTGTAAATAGCTTAAAGGCATAACAGGGATACTGTCATGGGAAAAAAACAGTTAATAGTTCAGCTCCAGCAGAATTCTGCACTGAAATCTGTTTCTCAAAAGAGCAAACAGATTTTTTTATATTTAATTTTGAAATCTGACATGGGGCTAGACATATTTTCAGTTTCCCAGCATGTGACTTGCATTCTGATCTGTAATCAATCTTTACTGCAAGTTGGAGTGATATAACCATCCTCCCTTTACCCCCCCCCCCAGCAGCCCAACAACAGAACAATAGGAAGGTAACCAGATAGCAGCTCCCTAATACAAGATAACAGCTGCCTGGTAGATCTAAGAACAGCACTCAATAGTAAAATCCAGGTCCCACTGCGACACATTCAGTTACATTGAGTAGGAGAAACAACAGGCTGCCAGAAAGCAGTCCCATATTGCAGCACTGGCTCTTTCTGAAAGCATATGACCAGACAAAATGACCTGAGATGGTGCCTACACACCAATATTACAAAAAAAAAAAATACACTTGCTGGTTCAGGAATGAAATGTTATATGGTAGAGTGAATTATTTGCAGTGTAAAAAGTGTCATTGAGAAATAAAAACTACATCATAAAAATCATGACAGAATCCCTTTAATGTTTAGTACTCTCTAGAATGGCCAATTTCGAAGTGGGATTGTAATTTTGATGAAAATCTGGAAAGCACAAAATATATGTATTCACTTGGGCGTAGTCTCTGTCACGATAATTACATTCTGCGCAAGCCCAAATTTTTATATATTTTGATTGTAAATGGTTTTGGTTTCTTGGTAGCAGCTTACAGTTCCACTGTATCTTCATTTACACTTTCCCTATGGAACTTGTCTAACGTGAATATTAATGAAAGATAGATACTAAGATATATTGGATTTAGGCAGCCCTTAGTTTGTCAAAAAGTAAATGATACAAAAACAGAGGCTCTATCACTTTGCTGTCAGGTCCTTCCCACTAACAAAATCATGGTAATTGGCCTTCAAGCTGGGCCCTTTCCACTGCCTGCCTTATGAATTGGGAAACTTCTACAGTTTCTATAAAGGTGGCCATAGACATAACAATTACAATCTTTCCTGCGGCCATTGGTCTCAAACCAATCAAAATTTTCCAGCCTGCCCAATTGATGAGCTGACCGATATCCAAGTCTTCTGTCAGCTATGGCCACCTTAAAGGTCTTACTAGCTCTCAGCTTGAAGTTTTATCCACAAGTCCCTTATTGTCTCCTAAAGCCCATTGTGATACAATTCCCTTACTAAAAGCTGAAGAGAGACATGGCCTACCAACTCCCTACATTTTTTCATAGCCAGAGAGATACCATAAAATAATGATAGCATAGGTATTCCTCTATTCTTAGAGCAATTCAGCAAAAAAATATAATGTTTGTACACACTCCACCCTTCTAGTTAAACCGCTAACAGCCATAACAGTTAATACGTTTTTTCCCTAAATGGTAAAGGAATCAAAGGTTATTTCACAGATTTTTCATCCAGAATCCCAACCCTGAAGAACAACACAGCTTCTGCTTTTTTGCTATAAAGAAATAGAGCCCTGCTACTAGGGATGCACCAAATCCAGGATTCGGCCGAATCCTTCTGCCCGGCCGAACTGAATCCTAATTTGCATATGCATATTAGGGGCGGGGAGGGAAATCGCATGACTTTTTGTCACAAAACAAGGAAGTTTTCCCCTTCGCATCCCCTTCAGATTCGGTTCGGTATTCACAGAATCCATAACAGTGGATTCGTTGCAGAACTACAACTTCAATCATACATTAGCTATTGGTGTTTTGAAGAATTATGGAAGTTAAAGTTCTACAACATCTGGGCACCCAAAGTTAAGAAATAGGGATGTGGAGTCACATAAGGAGCGAGAAATAAGCTCACCCATCTCAGTGATATAGTGGCTTGTCCAAACCAAGTTGCATTATTACATCTTGTTTACAGACTCAATTTTAGGATGATAGTATCCCTTTATAGAAGAGTGAATACAATACAAACCCTTGTTACAGATGAGTTATATTGTCTTTTAAAACAGTGGAAATATCTATCTGTATAAATGTTTTTTGTGCAGGTGGAAAAGAAATATTAACAGAAAGCAAATACAAGTTCTCCAGTGAATGTAGGGTTTTGGCTCAGAGTGATTCTGCCAGTTCACTAGAAGACTGTGTTATGACTGCTGATCCCAGTAGAAATAGTCCATGATGATGCTGCTGTGCCCCAGGCAGAAGGTTACATAATCATATGAAACAATGATCAAAAGAGAAGCACTACTTTCTGCCACTGTCTTTTGCTTGCTGGTCCTTGGAGGCACATTTTACATTTAATGCCGATAGCATTTCCTTGGAGGTCACATTGGAGCCTTTTATCACTAGCCTCTCGCCGTCAGCTGGAAAGAGAAATAGAAAATATGTAATTGTGCTTCCGACTGTGGCCTAAAGGCAAATACAGACACTGCTGGACATAAATGGTTAGTTCCCCTTTAACTAAAAAAGAGATTTGCTGGTTGTGCGAGTAAAACTGGAATATAAATGAAAGTGCTTCAGAATGCTACTGCCATTAGCAGGAAATGAAGAAGTGCCATTTATACCGATATGTGTGATGGATACTGCAAGCCCTATACAAATGAAGACGATTAGTGATAATTACATTACTTATTCATAAGCTGCTCGTAGCCAGAATCCCTAACTAAACACTGGCAATGCAGATCTGTTCTGCTATACAGCTAAATGCTAAATGAGAACAAAGCCAACTTGGATGGGTGTAAGCTCAGAGCCAGATGCTTGGAAGGCACATCTCAAACCATCCAATACCCTTGATAAAGTTAATTATATATCGCTAGAGTCAAATAATCAGGGAACTGAGCCTAAAGGGGTGGCAAAATAATTTCTACATTCTGCCCTGTCTTTAAAGCCACTCTGGTGTGTCATGAGGAGACCATTTCCAATCTCAGAGATAAATTAGCCAGACACAAGTGTTATTTTGCTCACTGCAATTTTCAGGCCTAGTAATTGTGATAAACCACAGCCCATAGTAGTGAGTCCAGTGCGTCGGACATCCCAGGGGTCTCCCCAAACCAAATACTGGCTGTAATTAAATTGTTCCACATGTTGCTGCTCTAAATGTAAACCCTTTAATTTGCTCACGGAACAGACCATTGCTACAAGCTTCGGAGTAAAGTAGAACCCCCATTTTACATTTTTCAAGGGACCAACAAAAAACGATGTAAAATCTGGGAAAATGTAAAATCAGGGAAATGTGTTAAAGTAACTTTTTCTTCAAGTACTGAAAGGATATAAGCAACTGAGTCAGTTTTACTTTGAGATACAATATTTACTGTGTTAATAACCAGGGTTAAGCATTGCAGTGTTAATGTTACACTATGGGCGGCATGTGCAAGGCCTCTCCGTCAGTCACATAAACAAACTAAATCAATAAGTGATTGGTGCAGGACTGTATAATGGACAGGCTAATTGGAATTGACCATTTACAGGCAGAACCATGGCAAAATAAACAATCTGGCTAGTATTTTAAACCTCTTTATTTCACTCTTTATTCATAGAGGGACATGGTGGAAACCTGATGGGTATATCAGGACAAAATTTTGATGTAAAATCCGGGAAAACATTACTTAAAATCAGGGAAATGCACTTATTGAAATGCAATATAAATTGGTGGGACCACAAAAAAAAAATGAAAAAGATGGAAAACTTAAAACCAGGGTACTCAAAATCGAAGTTTCACTGTATAACGACAGGGCACCTCCTAGTGTTAAACAAGCATATTAGTAGTCACTGGGAAGGCTACTGGTTTGTTTTTGTATAGGTCACAAAATGCGACTGTGTAAGTGACTTCTAATATGCATATATTTTATCAGTATATTATGCCATAATTCATACATAGGCTTTTTTGGTATAGGTACAGTATGTGCTGTAAATAGGAGGCTGGAGAGATGCATGTGTGTGATGTGACTGTCAGTCAGTAATGTACATGAAATCTGGAGATATATATGACAGTTGGGTACTGCTAGAGGGTTCTCTATCTACAAAAATAGAGGGTATCCTCCAGCACATGCCATGGCAGCCCTCCAGCTGCCACACTAAAGGCTGTGGGAGGCCATAAGAATTCTCTCTGTGGTTCCATTAGTTTGTGTAACACATAGTAGATAATAAAGAATGACTACCTTCACCTCACTATGAAAAATGTGGAGTCGGCTTGGTGAAGGAAAACTAAAGGAAATCAGATCAGAGAGTGTACCCCCTAACGTGCGACAGTCCCCATAGCGTATGAAACTTATTAGAGACCTCAGATAAATTTTCTCACATCTTTCCTAACCAGAAGAACATTAGACAATCTCTAATTCTTTCTCCTGGCAACTTCATTGACTACCCGGTGGTCAGAATGGTGGGAAACTTACCAGCAGGTGTTTATTCATATAAACAGTACACGTATCCCTTAATATCTTTGAAAATAATGAATGTAAATTTCAAGAGTGCTCAGAATGGCACTCTCATCATTTTTACATTCACTTATTTAAAAGGTTTACTTATCCTTTAATAATAATCTAAGAAAAAAAGGTGCCAGTTTACCCCTGTATTGCCTGCAGGGCCCCAGAGAGACCAATAAGTGCTTATAAACTGTTGAACTGCTCATAAGCAGTTTTGGAAGTTACACCCTAGCCATGCAAGTATTTCTATTCCACAGTGGATGTATTATTAAAGGGGTTGTTTACCTTTGAGTTAACTTTTTGTATGATCTAGAGCGTGATATTCTGAGACAATTTGCAATTGGTTTTCATTTTTTATTTGTGATTTTTTAGTTATTTGGCTTAAATAAATAACGAAGACAAATAGAAAATTTGCTCAGAATTGGCCATTCTGTAACAAAAAAGAAGTTAACTTAAAGGTAAACCACCCATTTAAACTAAAAAAGATTGTGCATTCCTTTGTCTTGACTGCAACCTTTAAAGGGGTTGTTCATCTTTAAATTAACTTTTAGTATGATCTAGAGAGTGATATTCTGAGAAAATTTGCAATTGGTTTTCACTTTTTAATAATTATTAGCGTTATATTCAGCAGATCTCCAGTCTGCAATTTCAGCAATCCGGTGTCTAGGGTCCCTGGCAACCGTGCATTGATTTGAATAAGAGACTGGAATATGAACAGGAGAGGCCTGAATAGAAAAAGGAGTCATATAAGTAACAATAAATGTGTAGCCTTGTAGCATTTGTTTTTAGATGGGGTCAGTGACCCCCATTTGAAAGCTGGACAGACGAAGAAGGAAAATAATTCAAAAACTATAACATTTAAAAGTTGCTTAGCATTAGAAATTCTATAACATACATGGGCAGCAGATATCGGTCCTTTAGACCAATTCTGTAGCTTATCTGCCCATGTGTGGGGGCTTCCGAGGCGTCTCCCCGATCAATATCAAGCCAAAAATCGGGCAGATATCGATCAGGTAGGTTTGATTTTTCTTGGTGATCGAGGCATCGGCTAGTTGATGCAGCCCTCGTCCCGTTGGCGCCGATTGGATCAACCCGAAATCTCCCTGCCTTTGGTGGGTATTTCGGGTTTAGATCCACTCGTTTGCAAAAATCTTATAGTGTATCGCCACCTTAGAAGTTAACTTCAAGGTGAACCACCCCTTTAATGTATTGTAGTTGTCTGTTTTTATAGCTGGTTTCATAGCATTTTGGCGCCACTTAGTGGTGAAGTACCTAACACAGGGTCTATGGGTGGAGGATGAATCTCAGCTACATAAATAGATATGACAATCTATGCTGTTGACACATTATGTACAGTCATTCCTAAACTAACTCTGTCAGTCATTCCTGCTGGAACTCAATTAGAATGTGACCGCTCTAGACTCACCCCACCACGCCGTGTCCCTCCAATCAGCTCCACAAACTCTGTGTTCTCAGCCACCAGCGTCCCGACTGAAACGTAGATCCAATAAGCAATTCAGGTGGCACTCCGGAAAAATTTGAAGAAGTTTATTGTAACATTAGGGTAACAGCATTGCCTTACGCGTTTCGGGAAGCGCTTCTTTACTGATAGGCATGATTAAGGGAGTGCTTCCCGAAACGCACAAGGCGATGCTGTTACCCTTATGTTGCCATAAACGTCATTACATTTTTTCAAAGTGTCGCCTGAATTGCTTATTGGATTCCTGCTGGAACACCGACAAGAGACAGCCAATCAGTCTTTATTGCTCAGTATCAGAATAGTGCAACTCAGGGCTGATTTAGGCCAAGAATCAGCCAATCAACTGGGATCATCTGCCTGCACTCACAGGTTTGCTGTGTTGGCCTGGGTGCAGACAAAGAGCAGATTTTGGTGTAAAAGTTTATGTGCTGAAATCCGCTCTGTGTGGCTGCACCTAGGCTGAAGTAGGTGACTGTGAGTGCAGTTACAAGTGCAGGAACGTTCCCAGCTGAACAGACTTACCAAATAGAACATCTACACGGGGTTCACTCCGGTCATGCCTTATGTCTACAGCAATGTCACAGTTTGCGTTGGTAGAGCGGATCTTTTTCGAGTTTATTTTTTCCACAAATTCTCTGTAAGGCAAAATAAATTGTTAAATAGTGAAGAACTGTCCTGTCATTTGCAATTAAATCAGAGTAATATTAATTATAATAAATGACACTTTTGCCTGCATGTCTGTCAGGAAGAAGCCTCCAATAGCAAGAATAATTTGCTTTGCCTGTGCCCCTCGATAGTGGACAAAACAGAGCCAATGGGTGTAGTTTCCCTTTAATATGGTGGACTAGCACTTCTTTCAGGTATTGGGAACATCTCCATCTGTAAATAGTGTAGGTATGGCATCCGCTAGAGAAAGGCTGTAGCCCAAAGACTCCATTTTAGCCAAATAATCCAAATTTCCTTTGTTTTTTGTAATAATAAAACAGTAGCTTGTACTTGATCCCAACTAACTTATAATTAGGTCTTATTGGAAGCAAAACCAGCCTATTGGGTTTATTTAATGTTTACATGATTTTCTAGTAGACTTAAAGGGGTGGTTCACCTTTAAATGAACATTTAGTATGTTATAGAATGGTCAATTCTAAGCAACTTTTCAATTGGTTTTCATTTTTTATAGTTTTATAGTTTTATAGTTATTTGCCTTTTTTGACTTTTTGCAGCTTTCAATTGGGCGCCTTCTAAAAAAACAAATGCTCTGTAAGGCTACAAATGTATTGTTATTGCTACTTTTTATTACTCATCTTTCTATCCAGGCTTCTCCTATTCATATTCCTGTCTCTTATTCAAATAAGTGCATGGTTGCTAGGGTCATTTGGACCCTAGCTACAAGAACATAATAAAAAAAGAAAACCAATTGCAAATTGTCAGAGAATATCCCTCTCTACGTCATACTAAACGTTAACTCAAAGGTGAACAACTCTGTTAAGTTATGAAGATTCAAATTACAGAAAGCTCCATTATGTGGAAAACCCCAGGTCCCAGCCATTCTGGATTACAGGTCCCATAGCTGAACAAACAACTGCTTGTTTTATACACACTTATATTAAAGGGTAAGCCAGCCTTAGGCTGCATCTGCTGTGACACTGGCGCTTATAGGAAGGTACCACCTGCAGCCAGGGGGGAGTGCAAATAAAAGCAGCTGGTTCAAACACAAAGTGTAACAACAATACACTGCCCTGATACCGGCCAGGGCACTATTGTATTTGCCTCTATTAGACTTTAATGACAGAAGTCTCTATGACCTTAAGCAGTTGATGAGGAGAATGTACATCATTCTGGCGCCCCATACAGAGCCGAGTGACTGAGCGCAGTATCGATGCTCCTGCGGGGAACTACTTACCTAACATGCCGGACATTGGGTTCAAAGGGACAGAATCGCACAGCGATGGACTTCACTGACTTTAGCAGCAGCTCCGAAGCACCGACAGCAGCCATGTTCCTACCCACATGCAGCCAATGACAGCCAGATCCTCCCTCTCCCAGAATGCAATTCGTAAATGGCTCTCCGCCCCCCGGCCAAAGCTTGCTGGGATATGTAGTTCTACAAGCTGGGGAAAAAGACGTGAGTCTAGATAGGACATGATTAGGGGTTATATGGGTTTATATATAAACAATAAAGCAATACCGAGTACAAATTACAGGGATATCTTTGTGTTGACAATATAAGCACAATATAAGCACCTACAGTCGCCACTTTTTCACCCGGTGGAGACCGGGCAGGAAACAGGGCCGTGACTTGGGGGCGGGGCTATGACTTGGCGATTGGCCGATCACCGTGTCAATCATGGGGAATCCTGCCCGGTTTTCCTTAATCGGAACACTGGCAGTAAGTTTTGACCAGGGCAGCCCTTTAAAACACCTGGTTAAAACCGGACAGGTGACAACCCTTGCATGAACGTCAGCTGAATTAAGTTAATGTAAGTTTACTCTCTTGTTCCATCCACAGGTAGGGTTTCCACCTGGCCTGTATTTTATCAGCCTGGCAAGTATTACTGATGGCTGATCCCAATGTTATTAATAGGGGAGGAAAAAGATAAATCTAAAGAAAGGCCGGTATTCTTTTCCAGAAAAGGTGACAACCCCTATCAACAGATGAACCCCCTCTACTAGATTTTGCCTCTGAATATGGTGGACTCGACTACACTGGAATTCCAGGTAGGGGAGGTTTTATTATGGGTAAAACTAGTGGAAAAATCACATTTCCACTTTCCTTTAGTAAATAAGCCCTTATTAGTCTTCTAAATTAGGCCTGCGTTGTTCTTAAAGGGGTTGTTCACCTTTGAGTTAACTTTGGGTATGATGTAGAGAGGGATATTTGGAGACAATTTGCAATTGGATTTAATCTTTTATTATTTAAGGTTTTTAAGTTATTTAGCTTTTTATTCAGCAGCTCAATTTGCATTTTAAGCAGTCTGGTAGCTATTGTCCAAATTACCCTAGCAACCATGCACTGGTTTGAATAAGAGACTGGCATATGAATTGGAGAGGCCTGAATAGAAAGAGGAGTAATAAAAAGTTTCAATAACAATACATTTGTTTTTTTAGAAGGGGTCAGCGACGCCCATTTGAAAGCTGCAAATGGCCCGAAGGAAAAGGCAAATCTCTATAAAACTATAAAAACAAATAATGAAAACCTATTGAAAAGTTGCTTAGAATTGGCCATTTTATAACATACTAAAAGTTACCTTAAAGATGAACCACCCCTTTAACTCTAAGCAAATCATTCTTGCTGAATTTTGCCCAATTTTCTTTCCAAGAATCACAGATTATTTTAAACCAAGACCTATGACTATGGTGTGCCCTTTTATCCTCTTCAACTTCCATTGGCGCTTGCACTGCTTACATAACATACTGCAGACGACAGCATACACTCCATACAGGCATCAACAATGTGAATTTTATGGTCTACTTATCATCATTGTTATATCTATGCCAGGTTGTCGGGCATTAGTCAGGGCAGGCACATTCAGCAGAGGGCCCAGTACAGTAATCATTGGGACTCATACTGCTGTGACCAGGACCCTTCCTTCCCATCAACGGGGGGCCCGATTGTTAGCCTACCGGTCACCAGGTTCCCCTGGGTAGAGAATGACGTTAAATTGAATGGCTACCATTTATAGGTTTATGCCCCAGATCTTTCCCCTGCTATGCCCAAACCCCATCCTGAAACGAGAAGGAAAGCTACGGAGGGATTTTTTTGCCAATAGATTAGCTGCAATAGTGCAAGCTATATTTATTCTGTAGAATGCTTTACCATACTTGAGTAAACCGCTCTAGACACTCTCTCTGTTTGTTTAGGATAGCAGCTGCAGTATTAGCTTGGTGTGACATCACTTCCTGCCTGAGTCTCTCCCTGCTCACTTATAGCTCTGGGCTCAGATTACAGCAGAGAAGGGAGGGGGGAAGAGGAGCAAACTGAGCATGCTCACGCCCGGGGCAAGGAGGTTTATGCTGAAGGCAGGAAGTCTGATACAGAAGCCCATGTGTACACAATAGAAGGAAAGAAATGCAGGATTTTTTGGACAGAGGACTCAGAGCAGCACTACTTTGAGGGTTTACTGGTGTATTTATATAGACCTTTCTGATAAAGCTTACTTAGTTTTAACCTTTCCTTCTCCTTTAATCTTGTCCAAATCACTCCCATCCCACTGTGACCAACAAATTGCACCGTGGCTTCTCATAGATTACCCTCTAGCATGGGCTTCTGACTGGAGTACCCTCTGTCCCCCCCCCCAGACGGGGCCCTGATTGCACCACAAAACTCTGTTGCTGCCAGTTTTCATAAATAACATCACATTAAGGGGTCCCGTTGTTGCCCCAACTACTACACAGTGTTCTATCGTACAGAGCTGCAGAATGTGTTGGCACTTTATAATTCTGAGATAATAATAAATCTGATTTACTCTACAAGCACTGTGCTGGCCAGCATTTATTCACTGAGTTTACCCATTTCCATGTATGGGAATGCATGTCACAGGCTGTTAACTGTCCCTTGTTGCAGGGAATGCAGAAGCCCAACTCCTTCTTATTCCTACCCTAATACACCACCAGGTGGTGCTAATTTAAGCATAAAAAATAATCTGTTAGTAAGAGACATTAAAGATCATTTGCAACCACATTAATGCTCATTTAGCTGGCACTTGTTCTGGCTCAAAAATTCTGTTGCAGAACATAGTGTCATGGGGTGCAGTACAGTCATAGGCAAGTTGTTAAAGGGATACTTTCATAGGAAAAACATTTTTTTCTAAGTGAATCAGTTAATAGTGCTGCTCCAGCAGAATTCTGCACTGAAATCCATTTCTCCAAAGAGCAAACAGATTTTTTTTTATATTCAATTTTGAAATCTGACATAGGGCTAGACATTTTGTCAGTTTCCCAGCTGCCCCTGGTCATGGGACTTGTGCCTGCACTTTAGGAGATAAATGCTTTTTGGCATGCTGCTGTTTTTCCTTCTCAATGTAACTGAATGTGTCTCAGTGGGACATGGGTTTTTACTATTGAGTGCTGTTCTTAGATCTACCAGGCAGCTGTTATCTTGTGTTAGGGAACTGCTATCTGGTTACCTTTGTTCTTTTGTTTGGCTGCTGGGGGGAAAAAGGGAGGGGGGTGATATCACTCCAACTTGCAGTAAAGAGTGATTGAAGTTTATCAGAGCACAAGTCACATGACTTGGGACAGCTGGGAAATTGACAATATGTCTAGCCCCATGTCAGATTTCAGAATTGAATATAAAAAAATCTATTTGCTCTTTTGAAAAATGGATTTCAGTGCAGAATTCTGCTGGAGCAGCAACTATTAACTGATTCATTTTGAAAAAAATTTTTTTCCCATGACGGTATCCCTTTAAGAACAGGACCCTGCTTCTATCTGCGTCTCCCTAACTTTTATGTCTCCTTGACATGCAATGCCAATAATGCTGCTGAATACAGACAGTATTGTATTTATGGGAGTAGTTGCAGGTCTCTTTGCGCTTCGAAAACAGGGTGCCAAGACTTGTGACAGTGTTTAAAATGCAAAATAGGCGCAGAGGGGTACAATATTTAACCTTTCCTTTTTGAAACATTGTCTGTGGGAGTTTGCCCTATTTTGTCTTAATCATCTTACACTTTCTATTATCACCACACAATGCATTTCACAGAAAGCAATCAGCTGAGCCGAGTGAACCAGCATCTCATTAAAAATACATCAACAGCTCTCATTGCGCAGCAGAATGCCATTATAATACAGCAGCAAACGTCCATAGACCACAAGATTCGTCTGACTAATCTGCTTGCATGAGTGTTTTTTAATGTGCACAGAAGTCATAATCGCCATTCCAAAGGAGCACTGAGATTCTGATACAGTGGTACAGTACAAAGGAGATTCCCTGCTGTGCCAAATGTGGATGAACGAATAACAGAAGACTCTGTGGAAACATCACAATGGGCATGGCTTTCTGTTGTGTCAAATGCTGTTACATCACTTAATAGCATTGGTTCAGTCTGAGCAACTATGCATTAAGCCAGCGGTTCCTAAACTGGCCTGACTCCCCAAGGTATCCCAGAACAGTGGATGGGGTGGCCTGGAGTGAACATCAGTTAAGGTAAGATTTGGGGACAAAATGTTTGCTCTACTGGCTCCTCTTGAAAGTTTGAAGGCTTCATAATGGCAGATGAAAATGCTCGATCAACAAACAAATACAAACCTTAATTGTAAAAATACAATTTTCACTTTTTTTCCATATGAGTCAAAAGACACACTTCTTGTTCTAGACATTTTTGACATTTTTAGTTGAAGGGCACTTTAAAGGAGAAGGAAAGGTTAAAACTAAGTAAGCTGCTCTGAGTCCTCTGTAAAGACTTCTTGCCTTCAGCTTAAACCTCCTTGCCCTGGGCGTAGACATGCTCAGTTTGCTCCTCTCCCCCCCCCCCTTCTCTGCTGTAATCTGAGCCCAGAGCAATAAGTGAGCAGGGAGAGACTCGGGCAGGAAGTGATGTCACACCAAGCTAATATGGCAGCTGCTATCCTAAACAAACAGAGAGCCTCTAGAGCTTTTTTACTCAGGTATTGTAAAACATTATACAGAATAAATATAGCATGCTAGCTTGCACTATTGCAGCTAATCTATTGGCAATAAAATGCCTCAGTAGTTTTCCTTCTCCATTAACCAAATCTTAAATGGGGCTTAAACGAAAAGACTCAAAAAACCTCTGGTTTGAGCATTAGAGAATATAAGATCTATTATGCATAATAGATCTTGCCAGACTAACTTTAATTTCTTTTTATGAAAAGGTAAGCAGGGACCTCGATTCTGGGATGGCAGTGGATGTGATTTACTTAGACTTTGCTAAAGCATTTGATACAGTGCCACACAAAAGGTTACTGGTTAAATTAGGGATATACCGAATCCACTATTTTGGATTCTGCCGAACCCCCGAATCCTTCGCAAAAGATTCGGCCGAATACTGAACCAAATCCAAATTTGCATATGCAAATTAGGGGTGGGAATGGGAAAATATTTCTTCTTGTTTTGTGACCAAAAGTCACATGCTTTCCCTCCCCACCCCTAATTTGCATATGCGAATTAGTATTCAGATTCAGTTCGGCCAGGCAGAAGGATTCGGCTGAATCCAAACCCTGCTGAAAAAGGAAGAATCCCGAACCGAATCCTGGATTCGGTGCATCCCTAGGTTAAATTAAGGGATGTTGGCCTGCAACATAGTATTTGTATCTGGATAGAGAACTGGCTAAAAGATAGACTACAAAGAGTGGTGGTAAATGGAACATTTTCTAATTGGACCACTGTTGTTAGTGGAGTACTGCAGGGCTCTGTACTAGGTCCCTTGCTTTTCTGCTTATTAATGACCTGGAGGTGGGCATTGAAAGTACTGTTTCTATTTTTGCAGATGATACTAAATTGTGCAGAACTATAGGTTCCATGCAGGATGCTGCCACTTTGCAGAGTGATTTGTCTAAGTTGGGAAACTGGGCAGCAAACTTGAAAATTAGGTTCAATGTTGATAAATGCAGGTTATGCACATTGGCAAAAATAATATAAATGCAAGTTATACACTAAATGGCAGTGTGTTGGGAGTTTCCTTAAATGAGAAGGATCTTGGGGTTTTTGTAGATAACAAGTTGTCTAATTCTGGGCAGTGTCATTCTGTGGCTACAGTGGAGCCCGGGAGCTATAGGGGCCCCATCAGGTCCTAATTTATACCATTAAATAAATACTATTAAAACTGGTCAACCTAGGGGCCTGAAAAATAATGTGCTGTGGGGCCCAGTAATATCTAGTTAAGCCACTGCTAGCCGGTATTTTACTGCCCGATAGTGTAGATGTAAAATAATTTTGAGATATTGCATCATCCCGTCTCTTCAAAAATGCAAAATAATATTTTAGTGAAGCAGATATATTTATCAAACAAAATGAATATGAGCTCAAGTTTTATTACTTTACTGTACAGCAGCAGTCAGTCTGTCTGGCTCCACGTTTCTACCTTACTTGCACTTGCCTTTTTCTCAAATAAAAGTGGTTATAAGCCTTGCACCTTCCTGGCTCGTGTGGACCCAAGTTCCTATTTTTTCTTCCTCAAGGATTCCGGAAGCTGTACGAACTGGATGCACCATGGAATATTAAAAGAAAGGTAATACTTGTAAAGGTGTCCTAATCCATGCTTCTTTTGGTATCCACATTTCTACTTTACTCCATATCTAATGATGATCTTATAGACTCCCGTCTGCATGCCCCGCACCAATACAGGGTGGGTCTATAAATAAGAATGTGTGCCAGGTTAGGTTTGGGTGAGGGTGGTAAATGGGTGGGTTAGGGTTGGGTGTGGATTGACTGTTTGTCGACCCACAGATCACTACTGGAAAGCTGGGTTCTCCATAGACTCTGGAAAATAATTTACTGTCTGGTTGAGACATTTCTGAAACATATTATTTGCATTAGATTCATGGATAGATTTTGCTAGACCAAGGTTGCAATGTTCTAAGCTGTGCAAGTCTTGTGTACAATACACACTTCACATTATAACACAGAGAATCTTGATCATATGGCCAAAGTGAACAAAAAGGGAACACTGATACGTTAGGATGCATTTGGGAATGGTTCCAATGTCCCAGGTGTCTTCCTCGGCAAATTCATATTTTCCTGAAAAAAAAACTGGTAAGTTCTTAGGGTACTGCTCTGTAATTCTTTACTATGAATAAGTGAATTAGTAAGTGACATACAGTATACTAGTAAATGAGTGTCTTGTTCAATCCATTTGCAGTTTAGTAGAGTCAGTGTTGCACGTTTTATATGCTAGGTCAGTGCTTTCTTCTTTGTAATGTTTTCTGGATTTTAATTAAAGATTTGACCTCTTCCATCTGGCAATATGCTACCCAATCAATTTGCACGCAAAGTTAATTACTGGCAACCTGTCCATAGAAGATTTCACTATTAATATGGATCAGCAATATCCAATGTGAAGCAGAGCACCTCATCTGCCAAACATTTCCTCCACAAACATTATCCAGACACTGTATGCCAGCGTATGCGCTGTGCAAGCTTAGGTTCCAGTCGCTAGGCAAATTCAGTATGACTTTTAATATTTACTGCATGTATATATGATATATAAATATATGATGTTACATCTCTAAAATAATTAATTAAAAAGAACTCTGTTGCAAAATATTTACAAGCATCCTATACTATGGAGTTCCACAGTCTCATTGATTAGATAGGTAGTTGGCCAATCAGGTGTGCAGGCAAATGGAACACAAATATCCTCACCGCACATGTAAGACCCCTATGTACATGTTTTCTCCTGTGCAACAACACTCAGTAGTTCTCCAATCTCTCTCTCTCTCTTAGTCCGTTTGCTCCAGCGGGGAGCATAGGGCCTCAACGACACTCCTCCAACGAACTCGGTTCGCAGCGGTCCTCTTCAGCTGAGCCCATGTCCATCCGGCTGCCTTCATTTCAGCCTCCATGCACCTCCTCCATGTCTGTCTTGGCCGGCCAACTTTTCTTTTCCCTTGTGGGTTCCACTCAAGGGCTTGCCTTGTGATGTTGTCAGAACTTTTTCTGAGGGTGTGGCCTATCCAGCCCCACTTTCTTCTTCTGATTTCTCGGTCAATGGAGATCTGTTTTGATCTTTTCCATAGGCTGATGTTGGAAGTCTTCTCTGGCCATCTGATGTGTAGGATGTGTCGTAGGCAGCAGTTGATGAAGGTTTGGAGCTTACTTGTGGTTGTCATGGTCAGTCTCCAGGTTTCCGAACCATAAAGCAAGACTGCTTTCACATTGGTGTTAAAAATACGAATTTTGGTTTGTTGTGAAAGGGCAGTGGAGTTCCAGATGGGACGTAAGGTGTTAAATGCATATCTGGCTTTGTTGATACGGCTCCTGATGTCCTCATCTGCTCCTCCATCCTTACTTACTACGCTGCCCAGGTAGACAAACTTGTCCACGTCCTTAATGTCAACTCCTTGCAGCTGGATTTGATCTTGCTGCTGATGGTTAATCCTCATGGTTTCTGTTTTGTTAGTGTTGATCTTGAGGCCAGTTTTTGCTGCTTCCTCTGATAGACGTGTGAGTTTCTGCTGTGCATCTTGTTGTCTGTGCGACAGGAGGCTGACATCATCTGCAAAGTCTAGGTCCTCCAAGATTTTAGTGAAGGACCAGTGGATTCCTGTGTTGGCATTTTGTGTGGAACTCTTCATAATCCAGTCTACTACCAACAGGAAGATGGTTGGTGACAACATGCAGCCTTGTCTCACCCCCGTCCGCACTTCAAAAGGCTCTGTCATTTTTCCTTTATGCACAACCTGGCATGTGGAGTTGTTGTAAAGTTGTTTGATAATGGGGATGAATTTTGGTGGTATCCCATAATGTGCCATAAGTTTCCAGACGACCTCTCTATCTACGCTATCAAAGGCCTTCTCAAAGTCTACAAAGATTGTGTAAAGTGGAGACTGCCATTCCAGTGATTGTTCTATGATGATGCGCAGTGTTGCAATGTGGTCCGTGCAAGATTTGTCCTGCCTGAAGCCTGCTTGCTCATCTCGCAGTCGTTTGTCTAGAGCCTCCCTCAGTCTCAGCAGCATGATTCGTGTGAGTACCTTGCTAGGTACAGATAGGAGCATGATGCCTCGCCAGTTGTTGCAATACTATGGAATAACATTGGTCGAATGGGCAAGCTTTTAATGTTGGGGTAATCACACGGCACATTGAAGCTCCGTGTATTTAAAAAAAACCCTAATACATGTTTTGTTGAGCGGCAAAATCATATTGGTCATATATATCGGTGGGTCATGACAGACAGGAGATCTTATCTTCTCAAGTTGTCCTGAAAAATGTTTCTGCATGTTGTACAATAAATGTATAGGATGGCATGATATAATGCTGTGGATTGGAGCAAAGGATATACAGGGCCACTGGATGTGAGGGCCAGAAAACCTCCATCTTCATTTATTTTATACTTCCTTTTCTAATCTCCATTTTTTTACCTTGTTTGCTTGTTCCATAATATTCAGTGGTATTAACTCACACTACCTCTATTGAGCCAAACAGCGGGATATTCCAATAGTTATCCCATGCATGGACAGATATGCACAGGTTTGTGGTATAATTAAAGGGGACATATAACATAACTTAACTCCCCCAATTTTGTAGGCAATAGTGAATAATATGAAAATGATACTGCTGTGGGAAAAAAATATTTCAAAACGCATCAGCTTATAGTGCTGCTCCAGCAGAATTCTGTACTGAAATCCATTTCTCAATAGAGCAAACAGATTTTTTATATTTAATTTTGACATAGGGCTAGACATACTGTCAGTTTCCCAGGTGCCCTCAGTCATGTGCCTGCTCTGATAAACTTCAATCACTCTTTACTGCTGTACTGCAAGTTGGAGTGATATCACCCCCCCCAGCAGCCTAACAACAGAACAACGGGAAGGTAACCAGATAGCAGCTCCCTGACAAGATAACAGCTGCCTGGTAAATCTAAGAACAGCACTCAAAGGTAAAATTCAGGTCCCACTGAGACACATTCAGTTACATTGAGTAGGAGAAACATCAGCTTGCCAGAAAGCAGTTCCATCCTAAAGTGCTGGCTCTTTCTGAAAGCACATGACCAGGCAAAATAACCTGAGATAGCTGCCTACACACTAATATTATTAAAAAAATACACTTACTGATTCAGGAATGAAATGTTATATTGTAGAATGGATTATTTGCAGTGTAATTTAGAAATAAAACTATATCATAAAAATCATGACAGAATCTCTTTAAAAATGGTCTCCTCTCTGGACTGTATCCATGTTTTGCATTAAAAAGGTGGGTGTGTCCTAATGGTCACGGTAGAAGGGGGATAGCCAATCAGACAGTCACAAACAAAGACAGGCTTCAGTTCCCAGGTCGGCCTAGCTGCTGATTGGTTCCTATCCTACAGTGCTAAGTGCTGCTGGCTCCCCTGCACAGCCTGGGAAAGAGGCAGCAGAAGTGTTTTAAGCACATTTCTTCTGTATTTTAAACAGTATAATGCACTAGCACATTTCTGTTTTTTACATAGTATGTCATCTTGGACCAGACTACTCTGAACACTGGTCTGTGCATGATTTTGCCCCAACCCTTAAAACAATCAAATTAGCAACTCAGCCTCCAATGTCACTACAAACAATTGGACCCTCAGTTTGGCAGGTCTTACATTTTTGTCAATCAAAACTGGTGTGATAAGTAATAACAGGGCCCATACACAGGCAGATGACCACTTTGAACGGCTGAAAATGGGAGAAATGTAGGGAGCAATTAGCCAGTGGCCAATATTAGATCAGTAATTACAGAAAATTAACCTGAAGTAGTTGAGGTGGACTGGGAAACTGGGGGGCAAATGAGTGCTCTGGCCCCTGGATTTTCTAATACCTTGAAAGATAAGACTTCGCAACAAGTGTTAAATAAATCCTAAAAGACTAATTGTGTGAAATTCCAAATTTTTCTCTATTGTCTCTCAAATGATCTGTTTTAAAACTAGTTCACAATAATTGTTTATCACTTACATGAATATTTAATGTTTCTAGTTAATATTTAATCATGTTATTGCCAGTCTTAAATTGGAGTTTAAAAGGAAATGTAAAGACAAATGAGTTATCTGTTCAAGCTTTGGTTGGTCAAATGAAATTCATGTCCCCTCAGAGCATTTGTCTGCTTAGGCTTTGGTGTCCTTGGGTCCGCTGCTGTTCTGTTTTGGTCAGTCAAAACTGGTGTGAATGTATTATTTTAGGTTCCAGACATCACTGAAAGCAGTTTGGAAATGCCAAGCTGATAGTTGCTGAGTGGCAATGCTCCTGCATTTGGATGTACTGTATTAAGTGCTGTTGTTCTGTGCAAGCCCTAGATCACACCCAGGTTTGAGGGAAGGCCACAAAGTCCTAGAGCTGAAAGTTTTTAGGGGTTACATTATACTTGCAGACCTCACTGTTGATAGTAGAAAGAAGGGAGCTATTCTGTGGACTGGGTAGGAGATTCAAACAGCTGTTAAATCCGTTGCCCACCCAGTCCCCTTTGGAGACTCCCTTCTTTCTATTACTAGCAGTAAGAGTTTGTGGGGGTACAAGTTGCGAGAGGTGGGGTGCAGGGGGGAACAGACAGGCTGGCTCAGTGTACCAGTAGCCTTACAGCAAGACTATGCAGATGAACGATAATTTTTGGACTTTTTGTAATAAAGAAAGAATCTTAATAAACATTTTATGTTGTTCTAAGTGTTGATGGTTGCAATTTCAAATCCCATGCACTGTATTTTTTTCTTTCTGTTTCTTTGCCAACATAATTGATAATAAACTGTGCATGCAACAAATCCAGGATTCGTTTTCTGCCTTTTTCAGCAGGCTTCAGATTGGGCCGAATACACGTGCCTGGCCAAACCGAATCCGAATCCTTAAAATCGAGTGACTTTTCATCACACAAACAAATGATGTAAAATATGTTTTAATCGTGTGGCTCTCTTTCACCATTTATTACCAATTTGCATATGTAAATTTGGATCCAGGATTCGGCCAAATCTTTCGCAAGGGGTTCAGCCAAATCTGAAAGCAGTGGATTTGGTGCATCTAGGGTTGCCACCTTTTCTGGAAAAAAATACCGGCCTTCCTATGTATATTTTTTCCCTATTAATAACATTGGGCTCAACCATCATTTTTACCGGCCAGGCCGGTGAAATACCGGCCCGGTGGCAACCCTAGGTGCGTCCCTACTATTGATTCCAATTCACTGGCACCACTTGTACTTTGAAAAAACTAAAAAAGTTCTACAAACCATAGAAGACAAAGATATAGGTTAGGAGTGATTTCAATCCATAGAAATGGTAGAACATGAACTAAGCTAATGCCGCATGTGATTTGGTCTTTGCCCTGGCCTCAAACCCAACTATACTTCTTCAATTGCAATGAGTGAAGTGGTGTCTGACAGTCTGATACAGGTATGTAAAGAGGAACATTAACAAAGACCTGTCCATATCACTTGGCATTTATTCTAGTAATGGCTTGGTTATTCCATGGTCCTATAGACCTCAGACATGATGATGTTAAAGGAATTGTTCAGTGTAAAAATAAAAACTGGGTACATAGACAGGCTGTGCAAAATAAAAAAATGTTTCTAACATAGTTAGTTAGCCAAAAATGTAATGTATAAAGGCTGGAGTGACTGGATGTGTAACATAACTGCGAGAACACTACTTCCTGCTTTGCAGCTCTTTTGGTATCCACTGATTGGTTTCAGAGACTTGAGGGGGGCACATGAGTCAAATCTGTTGTTTTTGAATCTGAGCTGAATGCTGAAGATCAATTGCAAACTCACTGAACAGTTATGCCCATGTGACCCCCCCCGTCAAGTCACTGACTAACTCAGCGTTAGAGAGCTGAAAAGCAGGAAGTAGTGTTCTAGCTATTATGTTACACATTCAGTCACTCCAGCCTTTATACATTACATTTCGGCTAACTAACTGTATTAGAAACATTTTTTATTTTGCACAGCCTATCTATTTACCCAGTTTTTATTTTTACACTGAACTGTTCCTTTAAGGTTGTGCTCAAGAAAAAAGTCCTTTCTGGGTTGCTAGGGTTAGTGATAATGTCGTTTTTTATATGGCCAATATTATAAAAATATGCTATTCAGTCTCCTGCACTGAATAACCACAAAAAGATACAATGTTTCTGAAATGTAATTAAATAAGAGGATTTTGGCAGAAAACCTAGAATACCTGGCAGCTGCACATGTGTAACAATTTAAGATATACAAAGATACAATTGTAACTAAGATAAACAGGTCTCTTGTGGAAACTGTGGCTTGAAGCTTAAGCAGCTATTCACCTTCATTAGCAAAACTGTAAAAACACATAAAACTGTTGAAACTGTTTTTTTTGTCCCTCATACGGAGATCCGCTCATTTGGCGAGGTCACCAAACAAGTGGATCTCTCCCCAAAATGCCCTCCTTGAGGTGGGTGATATCGGGTTGATCTGATCATGGGCCCTAGGGCCCAACGATCGGATCACAACAAGGAGAATTACGGACGGTCGGATGGAGGACCACATAAATGAACCCATGCGGTCCTCCGACGGGATTTTTAAATGAATTATAGTCAATGGTCGTTTTTTTCTTATGGCGACTTTTTTTGTCTTTATGCATTACTCAATGAGCGTTTTTTCTTATGGCAAATTTTTCCCATAATGCATTAAAGTCAATGGGCGTTTTTTCTTATGGCGACTTTTTTTTGTCCGTATGCATTACTCAATGGGCCTTTTTTCTTATGGCGACTTTTTTCTCCTAATTCATTAGGGTAAGGGCACACCTGGAGATTCAGAGAGATTTAGTCGCCCGGTGACTAATTGCCTCTTCTTTGGGGCGAGGAATCTCCCCGAACTGCTACCCCATGTCTTCCGCCTGCTTCAATGAAAAAACTCCTGCGCCAATGCACTTGCGCACGCTTCGATTTCCGAAGTTTCCTCACGAATAAGAAAATTGAAGTTCCGCAAGTACATTGGCGCAGGAGTTTTTTATTGAAGCAGGCAGACACTGGGAAGCAGTTCGGGGAGATTAGTTGCCCCAAAGAAGAGGTGATTAGTCGCCGGGCAACAATCTCCCCGAATCTCCAGGTGTGCCCTTACCCTTAAAGTCAATGGCCATTTTTTCTTATGGCAACTTTTTTTTTGTCCTTATGCTACTCAATGGGCGTTTTTTCTTATGGCGACTTTTTTTTTTGCCCTTATGCATTACTCAATGGGCGTTTTTTCTAAAAGGTGTTTTATTCACTGCGAATTTTTCCGCTGTGAAATTTTGCAGCAGTTTTGAGAAAAAATTTCTCCGCAAATCCATGGCTGGCGAATAAATTCACTCGTCACTGCGTAATAATTAGTGTTACACCCCAATACATTAGAATATTATGTATTGGGGTGTACAGTGCACTGTGGCTGGTGAAGCTCAGATTTAGTTCATAAAAGGTAACTAAAAAAAAAAAAAAATATATATATATATATATATAATAATGTCCCACGCCCTCTGCAGCACATGAAAAGCAAAAGGAGCAATAGCAACACTGAATGAAGAACATACCGATACCATAGCGTAGTACAGCGCTTCCCACCACCGCTGGCCCCTCCCCTCTGTGAATATTTAGTAGGCCTGACCAGCCATGTGATGGGAGGGGGGGTCGGCGGCTGCGGATTGGATCGTTTCCCTGTTAGCAGTGAGGCAGGTGCTGTGTTGGACACATGGGGAACAGGACGAGCGCTCGCCTGAGGAGGGATACAGAGGCTGCTGTCGGCTCTATGTAAAGGAGGAACCGGAGCCCTTCGGGTCATTGGGTGTCGCGCGGGATTGAGCGACCGAGAGCTGGTGAGAAGCCTCTGACTCTGTGTGTGTGACGGGGTTAGGGAATGGCGATGTGGAGATAGGGCGCTAATTGTGTGTATTATTAACCCCCTAGTTCCCGGGCTTGTAGCTAATGTGTTGGCAGCTGCAGTAGTCCTAGCCCTCGCTGTTCTTGGCTGCTGTGCGCGCGATTATCGCTCTGTGAGGCGCAGTTACAGCCGCTTGGACCAGGCTTCGTGCATAATGAATGAGCGCCACATTGTAATGGAGCATCTCGGGCACCCGGACAGCTTTTGCTAATGCTTTAATGAGTCAACTGCTTGGTGACATAATGGAGGGACGTGTAAATATCTGCTTGGCCAGTAATGTGTGGGATTCATAAACATAACCCCTTCCTCCTGTCATAGGAATCCTTCCCACAAGGCAAGTGCGGATAAAGGGGTGCTTCACCTTTAATCTTAACTTTTATTCATTTTTTATAGTTTTTGAAATCTTTGCCGCCTTCTTTTGACTCTTTCCTGTTTTCAAATAGGGCTTCACTGTCCCCATAAAACAAATACTCAGCAAGTTGATAAATTTGCTATTGCTACTCATCTTTCTATTTCAGGCCCTGTCTCTTATTCCAATTGATGCATGGTTGCTAGGGTAACTTCCACCCTAGGCAACGGATTGCTGAAATTGCAAACTGGAAAGCTGCTGAATAGAAAGCTTAATAACTCAAACTGCAAATAAGGAAAAAAAAATAAAATCACAATTTAGATTGTCTCGGAATATCCATCTCTTCGTCATACTAAAAGTTAATTTAAAGGTGAACAACCGCTTTGAAAGTTGCAATTGCTGAAACTGCCACTTTGTAGCCCTCTTAACGTGGGTTTTTGTTTATTTTTTACTTGGAAATAATGTTAAGGTCCCCATAGACGCAAAGATTTTTCTTTGCCGAACGACCGATTTTAGCCGACCAAGTCTGACCAATCCGTCAAATAAAGGTGGCCATACACGGAGAGATCCGCTCGTTTGGCAACATCGCAACATCTCTCCCCAATGTGCCCACCTTGAGATGGGCAATATCGGGCTGATCCGATTGTGGGCCCTAGGGCCCAACAATCGGATCGTAACAAATGGTAACGGGGGGTCGGAACACGGGACCGCCAGGGCCGCTTCTGCCATGATCCAACGGGATTTTTAGTCCCATCCAATCGAGATCTGGCCGACTTTCGGCCAGATCTCGATCAGGGGAAGCCCGCCGGGGGGGTCCCATACACTGGCCAGTAAGCTGCTGACTTGGCCACCTTTATTGTGAAGTTAGTGGGATTCGAACAATCGTACATCTTAAGATTTTTCGTCTGACATCTGTCAGAAAATTCATCGGCCAGGTTAAAAAAAATCTTTATCAGTCCCAGTGCAATCTATCTATGTTTGCAGGGCCAAGCAGGCAGCTACCCTTCCGTTTTGCTGACAATATCGTCTGAAACGGTCTTTTTAGTTGATGGACATATCGTACATTTAAACGATCATTTTGAGATAATCGTGGTCTCACGATAACGATTGGATCTTTTAAAAGTCTTTACATCTATAGCCAGCTTTAGTCAATTCATTGGGTTATTTGTATAAAGAGAAAATAATACCTGGCCCCTTGCACAGCTGTCATTGGCTGCAATATCCATATCATCTGTAGCTTTCCCCCTCTCTGTTTCTCCCAGCAGCTCTGCAAGTCTTTGGAGTGGGATGACTAAAATCAATGAAATTAACACTTTGGGGGAGGTAATCCATAAAACAGGTGTTAATTAACTCAGGAGGTGTCTCCCATAGCAACCAGTCGGAATTGTTTCATTAACGGCAGCTGAATGATTAGAGCTAAAGTGCTAATTACACGATATGGGTTTCTGTCCCAAAGTTAAACTACCCCGATGTTGTGAGTTCCCCCTCTGATGTTTTGTTTCCATGGCCGTGTTAACGCTGTTGCAATTGTGCAAACTTGTTAAAAAAGTGTTTGTGTCTCTGGGGATCCCAAACATTCCTTTGTTATCTGACCTGTTTGATTCCTAGTGATGGAGATGCCAGCTTCATCCGTGTTATCTGAGAAATAATGGCTGCCAGCATAATGTGGAATAAGGTTTCAGAAATCCAGGACTGGATCATTGCCCCCTGATGATTTGGGATAAATTCTTATCAACATACTGCCAACCAGTGGTGTAACAACGGCAGCTGCAGGGGGCCCCTATGAGGCCCTAATTCATATACAATTTCAATAGATATTGGTAAATCAGGTCAATCTCTACACATTTTGGGGGCCTGAAAAATTATTTGCTGTGGGGCCCAGTAATATCTAGTTACACCACTGCTGCCAACCCAGTGGCCCTACAGCTCAACTAAGGCCTTGGCCTATATAATAGAAAATCATAAAAAACATGGACTTTTTAAGATATAAGGACAAGCTTACCGCTTTCCACAAGGGGTCCGGGTGCTCATGCTCCAAACCCTCAGCAGGGGGGGAAATACATACAAAAACCTAGAAAATAAAGCTGGCACCATTCCAACACCCCAAAAATATTAATGAATCAAGTAGAATCCAGAAGTCTCAAAATATTAGTAAAGCAGTACAAAAATCTTTATTTACATCTTGTATAAAAATAATAGCCTGTCGCGTTTCGTGTCCCCACAGGACACTTAATCATAGGCTCTGATTATAGCCTATGATTAAGTGTCCTGTGTTTCTCAAGGCCCCCATAGACACAAAGATTTTTCTTTGATGAACGACTGATTTCAGTGCCATCCGACCAATCCGTCACATTATCGTGAGATTAGTGGGAATCGAACAGTCGTGCCTTTAACGATTTTTCGTCCGACATTGGTCAGAAAATTGATCGGCCAGGTTAGAAAACTTTAATCGGTCACAGTGGAATCTATCTATTGCCCAGTTGTTTGCAGGGCCAATCAGGTAGCTACCCTCGGTTTTCCTGGCTTCAACTAGACAATATTGCTTGAATTGGTCTTTTTAGTTGATGGACAAATCGTACCGGTACATTGAAACGATCGTTTCAAGATAAGCTTGGTCTTATGATAACGAAAAAGATCTTTTAAAAATCCTAACATCTATGGCCAGCTTTAGTTTCAACATTTGCTATGTTGTTTTTGTACTATCTGCAATTAAATGTATTTTTATTTATATTTTATACAGTGTCCCATATTTTATTTTTGAAAATTGGGTTTTAAGATGCAAAGTTCCCATGCCCACACTAGGCAAGGTTTTGTGTATTTACTAAGGATCGTTTGCACATAGGGGTTTGCTTATTGGTGACCTTTAATCCTCTCCAGTCCACCAGGTACTGAATGTAGGTGTCCCAGCAGATTTACTTTCCCAGTACTCATGGTTTCAACACCTCTTGTTGACTGTTGGGTCTTTAGCAGCATCCCTGCAGTGTTACTCCATTGCTGTGTGAGAGGGCAGCCTATCCGTTGCAATATTGATGCCTGTTGTTAAAGGGTTAATCTTTCTATATGCAAGATGTCCCATTCTTGGTATATTATTTCAGAGCAGTCACTAGTTTGATACATTTGTTACAGTTCTCTGTAGTACCAACTTGTCCTTTAAAACCTATAAATACAGAGCAGTATTTGCAGTATTTGTTCTGAGTTCAGCTGCTATTGACAGTCCATTAAATCTCAACAGAACACTGCACAGCTTGAATGCACGGGGGAATGACATCTGTACTTGCCGTAAGGCCAGTGGTGGGGATAGAGTATCCACCTGGCCGGTATTTTACCAGCCTGGCCAATAAAAATGATGGCTGATCCCAATGATATTAATAGGAAAAAAAGATAAATATATAGGAAGGCCGGTATTTTTTTCCAAAAAAGGTGGCAACCCTAAGTGGGGATCAATTACAGGCAGGTTGGTTCCACCCCCTGAGCTGCTAAAAATTGTGGTTACCAAACTCCTGCAGCGAAAGTCTAGACACCCTGTAGCATGGATATAAATGTCCATACATAGATATTCTCATATGAAAAAATTTTCGTATAATATTCGTTGCCTGCATAGTAGGAGACGAGCCAACGATATCGGCAGAAGACGATGGATATCAGTCGGCTTGTCGATCAGGCTGGTTATAAATTTTGATTAGGTGCCTTGGAGCCTAGGGTTGCCACCTTTTCTTGAAAAAAAAAATACCGGCCTTCCTATGTTATTATTTATTTTCCCTATTTATAACTTTGGGATCAAGCTGAATTTTTTACTGGCCAGGCTGGTAAAATACCGGGCTGGTGAAAACTCTACTTGGAAGGCACCTGAACATTGAGCATTCGTGCTGACTCGTCAGATACAGGTAGAATTCTATTGTTTTTATCTGTATATCTGACAATTCAGCTCTACACTTGTGTATTGAAAGGCACAATGTTTCTGGGAAAGATTGTAATTGTAGCGGCCACCTAACCAGGGGTCCACTGGGCCACGGGCTGAGCTATTTGCAATTTTTTTTTTTTAGCAAGCTCACTAAGTAAAAAACAAATGTTTTTGTATGTATACATATTTTATGTATCCACTGTGACTGGTTTGTGTTTTTATTATGCAACACCCACCTAGCCACCGGTCCCTGGGGCTAAAAAGGTTGGGAACAGCTGAATTACACAACTAAAGATTATCAAAGTGTTTTTGTTTATTTTGGAAAGAAGACTTCTCACCAGGGGCTGGCCTCTCCCAGCTGTGAATATTCAGTAGGCCCGGCCTGCCATGTGAGGAGGGGAGGGGGGCAGAGAAGTGTCAGCTGCTGCAGATTGGATCCTTCCCCTGTTATACAGCAGGCAGGTGCCGTTTTGGCCACATGGGCATCGAGATAAGGCTGCAGGCTCAGTGTGCTGGAAGGACCGCATGCCCATCATATGATATTGGTATCCGGGTGTTGTGATTCCCGTCTCTGTGCAGCACTGAACAGCTGAAGGTGCAGAATCCGGTGAGATGTCTCTATGTGCTGGGGTTTGGGAATGGCACTGCAGGAAAATACTCTCTAGGAACAGAGCAATAGGGCTAAGGCTGAGCTGTGTTCTATATTTATATTTGTAGTACTAGCCAACCTCCTCATCCATCATTGTTTAATATTCCACCTTTAAAAAAAAAAAAAAAATACTTCCTGCAATGATGGATGCTTGGAAATCTCATATCGCTTCCATCGGAGAAAGACTGCAGATAGAGCATATATAGAGAGAGCTGCAGATAAATTGCAGCCCTGAACAATGCGCGTTACATAAGTGTACCTACTGGGAAGTATGCTTGCTGAACTGCAATGTTATTGGCTCAGGGCATTATTATATTGAGAGGACCCCATCACGCTGTGTAGTTCAGCATTTCTTCTGATATAGGTTCAGTGTGTCGCCTACACCTCAAGATTTGCTTATGTGTTTTTTTTTTATATTAAGAGAAAACTACATCTTAATTAAATAGAATGGGGACCCAGTTTCTGGTTCTGACCCACAGAGGTAATGTAACTGACTGCCTACTGACTGCTGCTGGCCATGCCAATTCTTTGGAATGAGGGAGATGTATAACTAATGAGTAATGTAGGTATTTTAGTCCATGAGTCAGTCGCTCTTGCGAGTGCATCTGTGAATGTCTCGGTGAGCTAATAAAAATGCAAGCTGCTTGTCAAATGAGTCAGATAATGTATGTAACTGTCAGCTTATCGTGTAATTAATGAGAATGAGTAGTGCGAGGAGCTGAACGCAGGTCACTAGTACATAAGACTTACATTATGACTTATTTCAGGCCCCTCTACTGTGTCCCGGGACTGGACAGTACTAACTAGATGACATATGGTGGCAAAGGGCAAAGCAAGAGTGAGGTGGCACGTGCCAAGCTGTTATACTTTTACGAACACACAAATTTATGGTTAACTGTCTCATTTTCTCTGTATACATTTTAGACATTTTACTCGATGAACTAACTTAATATCCATGATTTAGTCTGAATTGTGTGACCACAGGCTGATATCACAGTATCACTGAATCCTACTGCAAATCTCGGCCGTTTTCCTTTGTCTAGAGCTGTGTTAGAGACACTGGTGTGGTTGCTGGCAGAATGAAGTACTGAGGTGTGGTATATACAGAGTTTGCTTGTATACAGCCTCCCTGGATATACCCACAGAGCACTGCATTTATTTACTCTGTAATTCTGCTGTGAGATGAAGTGTTAGTGGTATCATGTATGGAGCTGGGCTAAGGGTGTGGT
The DNA here is from genome assembly GCF_017654675.1 of Xenopus laevis. Taxonomy (NCBI): domain Eukaryota; kingdom Metazoa; phylum Chordata; class Amphibia; order Anura; family Pipidae; genus Xenopus; species Xenopus laevis. The sequence goes on along the minus strand of NC_054381.1, from coordinate 133,531,974 downwards.
TACGGTGGATGTAAAATACTCTACAACTCCAATTTATGGACACTTCATTTCACTAGTTATTATTAATGTCAGAAATGTTTTATGGTGTGCCATTACATATGCACTTAAAGCTAATACTGATATATCCTAGCCAATAAATTATTACATGCCGTGTCCCCTAGAGGGTAGTATTGACAGACTGTTATGCAGTTCCTTTGGGTTTTGCAGTTTTTTCCGACATTCCAGACTCATCTTTAGGTTTTTTGGGCACATGCTCTTTTGTAAGCTCAACTGTATGGAACATGCAGTCTAAATGGGTTGACACTATATAAATAAAAATACAGGTATGGGATACATTATCCGGAAACGTTATCCAGAAAACTCTGAATTATGGGAAGGCCACCCCTTTTCTCTGTATTATTAAAACCTTGTACCAAACAAAGATATAATGAATCCCTATTGGAAGCAAAACTATCCTATTGAGTTTATTTAATGTTTTAAATTATTATTTAGTAGACTTAAGGTAAGGAGATCCCAACTATGGAAAGATAACTAGTCCAATACCTGTATAAGGGTCAGGGGCATTGGATCTATCTGCAGTCTGCCTTGACCTGTGCATAGGGTTGCCACCTTTGTGTAAAAAAAAAAAAAAAATTACCGGGTGGGGGTGGTGGTCTGTGATGCAAAATGGGCAGAGCCGCAATACAAAAGGGGCGGGGCCACATTGCGCGAGGGCAAGATGAGGAAAAGAAGGTAAGTTTCCACCCAAGGGCAAGGCCTTTTCTTAAGGGTATTACAAATTACCGGCAGCTACATTGCCGGTAAATTTGTAATACCCGCCCTGGCAGGTGTTTTACCAGCTAGGCCGGTAAAATACCGTCTGGGTGGCAACCCTACCTGTGCATGGCTCTCAAATTCTGGATAACTGCTGGCTGGCGGAAGTAGTTCGTGCAGGTTCCTGGGCACCCAGTTTTCTCAATAAACAGAAGAGAGAAACCTTTTGTTGTGAACCAAGTAAAACACAAGTTTTAAAGTTAAAACCCTTCTCCTGCCTCCCTCATGTACAGACCTTTACCAAAGAGGCGGTGACATGAGTTGGCCCTGCCTTTATACTACTGTGTGTTCTTGGGGCATAAAATGCAATGTTAGCACTTCATTTTTTCAACTGACAATTAAAAAATTTATATGGCACCCATGCTGATCAGTGTTCCTAGGCAATAAACATGGGCAATAAAAAAAAAACAAAAAAAAACTGACGTTACATTCATGTTGATGTACTTGCTATATAAAATTCATAAATTAAGTAGCTAGGCATGTCTGTGCCAATTGTCTTATTTTTGGAAATGGCACAAAGGCCCAGACCTAGAGTAGCAGGATGCTACCCAGCCACATCTGAATTGGTTCCAAAGCACTGGGAAGACACAGGAGACTTTTTTTAAAATTTCCTTTGTACCAATCCCCAGTGCTCCGTACCTGACTAGGGAAACTTGCAAATGCATGGGGCATCCTCTATGTAAATCCAGGCCTTCCAATTATTAGGGGGTAGTGTTATCCAGCGTCAGCCCGGGGGTCCAGGGCCCACCGGGGTTTCCATCTCAGGGGCCCCCACATCTTCCAGATGCATCACAATCCGACCCTGGTGCTGTCCAAAATCTTTAGTTTGTGCAGTGCCGTACCAACGGAAGAACAATTTCAATGGAAGAATATTATTAATGAGTCCCTGTGCTGACCGGACTAGCAGAATATTTCCCCATACTATAACTTGCTTGAGAATTCTTTCAGTCACGTTAAACCGCTTGTAATTTGTCATTTGGAAAGCAAGTGCCAGGTTAATGTTCTTTTGTTCAGATCCTAGGTAGCGGAGTCACTGAGCTTACATTTCCATTGTGCAGTGCGAGTCTGGAGTCGTTATCTTGAATATTTCATGCCCATTCTTTCCGCTAGCGCACAGCCAGATACTGTACATCACACTCGCTTTTATTTTACTAGCTGAGGTTGTTTTAATGCATCTGCGGCCGTAATTACCTGTGGGTTTATAAGGGAAAGGCACTACAGTTATCAGCTCTTTCTTAGCTGACAGTAAACATTCTTATTGTTTTGTTTATGTACTATACAATAGCAGCATTTGGTATTATTCTGTGCTTCATCTTCATTCACAGAATGCAATTTTCCTATGAGATTAGGTCACCAGCTGCCACTCTGGCTTGTAACACATATTGCTGAGCTTATATTGAAAGGCAGAATATTCCTACAAATTGTTCAACTAGATTGATGTCTGTCAGGTTTAACACAATGACGCTTATCAAGTTTTGTGTTGCTACCTGTTATCCAATATCCTACATAAATATTTATAAATTTTATTAACACAGCTTTGCAGAAAGAATGAAAGGCAAAAACCATACTCATAGAAATAAATGCCAAACCCTAAAACGTCATCATAGCTTAAAATAATCATAGAATGAAAACCTTTAAAGCCAATGATGCCCCTTTTTTAATACCATTAGTGCTGTCTGGTTTTAAAAATGAGGGGGAACTCTTAACAGACTGGCTATGTTTGACTCTTCTGGCAGGAGTTCACTTTGTCTCATTGGGTTCCAGAGGCTAAATCAATGGCTGTTAAATAATTTAAAGAAGCATTATATGGTTTTAATACAATGCATATTAATGTTTCTGCTATAAAATCAGAGGTGCCAACACTTTAATTTGTCCGTTTCAAAACCACATAAGCTCCAGGAGCTCTTGGAAGGGACTGGGTAATTGCCGCATGTCAAGGAGAAGGATGTCAGCAAATGTGGCTGCATCTGCCAAACAATGATAAATAGTATGGGGATAGGAAGAACAGCGCTTGTTCAAATCTCACCTGCAAGGACAGACAAGCATATAATAGGACCAAAAAAGAAAAAAAGGGGGTAGGCAGAACTCACGGTGAAATACACAAAAGCACTAGAAGTAAGACGAGAAAAGTATGGCACATTGTAGGGCAAATATCTACGAAGTCTACAAATGTTGCCAGCTGAAAAAATCACTAGCAATACTTGCAGGTATTTAAATTATTGCATACAAAAATGTTCTGTAAGCCATACAAATTGTACTGTGTGCCTGTACTGAAGCAAAGAGGTCTCAAGTTCTTAAAATATCAGCCAGTATTCGATAATAACATTATCTCTAACCACATACAGTAGAGCAGGACCAACTAATGCTGGTTGTAGGATACTAGGAAATGCTGCTCACCATCATCTGCAAGTGGGGCATATTATTCCCAAAGGACTAAGTGGGGGTGCTTGATGATTTGTGACAACCCCTAAACAGCTTCTCAATAGTTGCCCAGAGCACACTGAGCATGTGCAGTGTCACAGACAGAGTATGCCCCTGTGACTGATACTCCTAACTAAACCCAACATGGAGAGCTCCTGTGATGACTTTGAAGGCCTGAATCATTATTGTTATAAAGATATTGCAGCTCAGTATATGAAATCTGGCATTTCTAGCTATATTTATTTTTAGGGGTTAGTTCTCCTTTAATTTTGATTTCAGCAGTGTGTGACCTTTAAGCATATGATATCTTTGTATATAGGGCTGCCCAACTAGAGCCCCAAAGCCCATTATGATGCAGCCTTTCTATTGCCCCCAGCCTTCCAACTGGGACTATAGACTCCTTCCAATTACGTCAATTCCATTATATTATATCTGGGAGCATGAACGTGTGGGGTACACTGGACAATTTAGAGAGCACTGCTTGACAGAGGCTTGGCTCCAAGGGGTATTGAGGTTGCAGGAAAAGCAGTAGATCTCTGGTTATAAAAAGTGAAAAACAAAAACTGCAGTTAGGGTCAGGTGAATAACATTGTTGAGATTAGTAAACATGAAGCTTACTGGGAATCAGAATTGGCCATAAAGTTGTATAGTTTTTAATGATCTAGCAACACTTTTATTAAAAGTATATTACGTTTGTGAGTTTTCATTCAGCAGGATAACTGTTTTTCTAGGAAAGCAATACCCCTAGTTCTGGCAGAGCTGGACCTGCTGGAAACTGTATCATTATCTTACCTGAACCCCTCTATCTGCAACCTTCCTGCATCTCATCCAGAAGCTGCTGGTGTCCCAAATGCATCTGATCTGCTGCATATTTTAAAATATGATCAAATGCATAAAGAAGCTAATGAACGCACACACACTTTCTTTCTCGTTTTAGACTGTATATCTTTTTCTCGCAATGCAGTCACCATTCCATTCTCTTGGAGTAAATTACCCCAGGGAGTCCGGTGAAAGCTTAGAAATCCATTTAGAAGAGGGAATCAAGCAAGGTAAATGCAACAGGAAAGCTCCAGGCTCTGTTAGTGGCTAAAAAAACACAGAATGACAGAGCTTGGATTTCTTTTCTATAAAATATGCACAATGTTATCATGTGTTCATCTATTTATTTAGATAGACTAGATTGTCAATAAATATTTTGTATGGCTTTTTGGTTTTTCCTTCTTATGGCTTTTTGGTTTTTCCTTCTTAGTGAAGAGCATTCCTATGGTTCAGCTAGAGACTTGCGTGGGTCTGGTAGGGTAGACCTGTGCCTGACCTGAACCCCCAACCTGCATCTGCCACCCCACTAACAAGTTTTTTTTTTTTTTTTGCTTTAAATGCTGGGGATAGGTCTGATGCCTGACATGGCAGCTTAATATTCAGTTTTGTCTATTGCCTTCTACATACTACATTAGTCCACACCAGCCTTATACAGAAATGGGATCCGTTATCCAGAAACCTGTTATCCAGAAAGCACTGAATTACTGAAAGGCCATCTCCCATAGACTTCATTTTGTCTAAATAATCCGCATTTTTAAAAATTATTTCCTTTTTTCTCTGTAATAATACAACATTACTTTGTACTTGATCAAAAACTAAGATAATTAACGGAAGCAAAACCAGCCTATTGATGATTAAATTATTTTTTGGTAGACTTGAGGTATGAAGATTCAAATTACGGAAGGACCCCAGGTCCAAAGCATTCTGGATAACGGGTCCCATATTTGTACCACATATGCTAGATGCTTTTGTGTGAATCTTGGTGGTGGAACCAACATGAAGATTACAAAATAATATACTCAATGTGCAATACATAAGAACCCATTGTGTATTGCAGTTATTATTAAAGAGTTTATAAAATTTTCTCTGAAATACTGTATAAATTTATTTAGCCTCACAGACAGTGGGGTTTGTTGCTTGGAGATGGAGAACTGCTTTGAGTCTGGGTACAGGGGTTAATGCGGTCATGGGCCCAGTGCCAGAAGGGTGGAAATCACTGGTAAAAAAGGGGTGTGGCTTACAATAAGACTTGGCATAATTGGGGAGTGGCTGTGCCTGTAAATTACTTTTATTTTCTCTCCCAGTTTAAGTTTTTACCAGGGCCTCCCACCCAGGGGGCCCGGGTCACCAGTAGGCTAATAATTGGGGTACCCTGGGGATTAATGGGCATACTACCTTTATAGTATGGGGGCCTCATGATTAATAATGGCAGCCCTGGTGCATGCTACACCTCTTTTTTGCAGTAAAAAGGTCAGAGAGGATGTGATGAAACCAGACATGGCAGCCACTGACCCTTCAGATAGGAGGAGAATAGAAGTGCAGAGGGAGAAAGATGTGGAAAGAAGCCAGTGTTTACTTAAAATAGAACAGATGCGAAAGGGGAAAATGGCAAAACAATGGTAAACTGAACTGTATATACAAATGCCTTGCAAAAGTATTATGTGATGGATCTGCACAAAATAGTCTAAGTTGGTAAAGTAAAATGAGAAAAATATATATAAAAGAGAATTTAAAAAAAAAAACAAACAAAAAAAACCCCTGAAAACTGGCATGTGCATATGTATTCACCCCCTTTGCCACGAAGCCCTAAAAAATCCAAGTGCAACTAATTACCTTCAAAAGTCACATATTTAGTGAAATGAAATCCACCTGTGCAATCTAAGTGTCACATGATCTGTCAGTATAAACTCGCCTTTTCTGAAAGGCCCCAGAGGCTGCAACATCCCTAAGAGAGAGGCATCACACCATGAAGACCAAGGAGCTCTCCAAACAAGTCAGGGACAAGGTTGTTGAGAAGTACAAGTCAGGGTTCAGTTATTAAAAAAAAAAAAATCCATCATCTTCAAATGGAAAGAACATGGTACCACAACAAACCTTACGCCATACAGGTCTGCATGAAATTTTCAGTGATTTATTGAAGCAGAGTGCACTGCAACGTTTCGGGGTTACCCCCTTTGTCAAGTGATGCTTGACAAAGTGGGTAACCCCTAAACGTTGCAGTGCACTCCGCTTCAATAAATCACTGAAAATTTCATGCAGACCTGTGTGCCGTGAGGTTCTTTCTACATTACTGCTTTGGGGGGTTGCCGAGCCTCCACCCACGTGCACCAGGCATATCTTCACTCATCGACAAGGTGGGTGTGCCAATCCACACTACATTGACCACAACGAACCTTCCAAGAGAGGGCTGTCCACCAAAACTCACAGACCAGGCAAGGAGGGTATTAATCAGAGAGGCAGCATAGAGACCGAATGTAACCCTGAAGGAGTTGCAGAGTTCCACAGCAGAGACTGGAGTATCTGTCCATAGGACCACAATAAGCCTTACACTCCATAGAGCTGGACTTTATGGAAGCGTGGCCATAAAAAGACCATTACTTAAAGTTAAAAATAAGAAGGCACGTTTTGAGTTTGCCAAAAGGCATGTGGGCGACTTCTCAAATGTATGGAGGAAGGTGCTCTGGTCAGATAAGACTAAAATATAACTTTTTGGCCACCAAGGAAAATGCTATGTCTGGCGCAAACCCAACACCTCCCATCACCCCAAGAACACCATCGCCACAGTGAAACATGGTGGTTGCAGCATCATGCTATGAGGAAGTTTTTCAGCTGCAGGGACTGGGAAGTTGGTCCGAGTCGAGGGAAATATGGATGATGCTAAATACAGGGATATTCTTGAGCAAAACCTGTGTCAGTCTGCCTGTGATTTGAGACTGGGACAGAAGTTCACCTTCCAGCAGGACAATGACCTGAAGCATACCGCTAAAGCAACACTCGAGTGGTTTAAGGGGAAACATTTAAATGTGTTGGAATGGCCAAGTCAAAGTCCAGACCTCAATCCAATTGAGAATCTGTGGTCAGGCTTGAAGATTGCTGTTCACAACCGAAAATCATTTAACATGAAGGAGCTGGAGCAGTTTTGCCTTGAGGAATGGGCAAAAACCCCAGTGTCAAGATGTGGCAAGCTCATAGAGACTTATCCAAAGCGACTTGCAGCTGTAATTGCTGCAAAAGGTGACTCTCAAAGTACTGACTTTAGTGGGGGGGGGGGGGTGAACAGTTATGCACGCTGAAGATTTCTGTTATTTTGTCCTATTTGTTGTCTGCTTCACAATAAAAAAAAAAAAAAAAAAAATATATATATATATATATATATATATATATATATATATATATATTTATCTTCAAAGTTGTAGGCATGTTCTGTAAATTAAATGGTGCAAACTCTGAAAACAATCCATTTTAAAGGAAACCTTAAAAAAAAGTATTACTGCAAAGGCACCCTTATTTATTACTCACAGTGCATAGTTATTCCTGCGTTCCTGCTGCAACTTTGTAGAAAATGGCTGGCTGACATCACTCAAAGATCCCGCTGTATCCACCCCACTGCCCGATGCAGTCTAGATGCACTTTTGACAAAAATTGAAATACTTCGCATGCTTGAAAAAGTTATCTTTCTTTCTCCCCAGCTCGCGGCTAGGTTAGCATTTTTGGCACATGCACAGAAGCACATTGTGGTTAAAGGAAGTAACAGTTTCCTTAAGTACATGGCGGCGGCATTGGCAAACACGAATTATAGAAGCAATATGCGAGCAATAAAGCTAGCGTTCTGTTACTACTCAAGGAGAACTACCTTGGAGGCAAGGGATTTATCATTACCTTTCGTTCTTCTTTAAATTCCAGGTTGTGAGGCAACAAAACATGAAAAACTTTCGAATTGGCACTGAGAAGAATTAAAGGCCGAAACAAATACAAAATGATAGGGTAAGAGAGAGTACCACCTGTGACATTTGCCAAGGTGCCAAAACTACTAGGCCTGGTGCTGTATATTCAGAGGAACATTTACTACAATAGCTGCATATTGTGCGTCTCTGAAATGGATAAGACTTATCTGAGTTCTGAAACAACAGTACTGTCATGTCTATTAGCATTCCAGGCTTCAATTCTTCAAGCCCAAAGACCGCAAACAAGAGAGTAACATGTTTGGTACTGGAGTTAAAACCCCTAAGGAACATAAAGTGTCCACTGTTGCATGAACCTCAGCGAGCAGCGGGAGATACAAGCACAGCCTGAGGGAATCACTGAATTGCAATGACAGGCTGATTAAGTGTTTGACTATACAACATTTACTTATTCATGAGAACTTGGGTCTTGTCTCAAATTTACTTATACTACTGTGTGTATTTTAGAATGTCAACCAAAAATGCATATATATATAGAAAGCAATAGGCTATAGTGGTGTTTCAAGTAAATGCAAAATGCTAGTATTGTAGATTATTTAGACTTTTTGACTGATCTCCCTACAAAAAAATGCTATGGAGACTGCATGGGTTCACACTATGTGATCGAAGTGTCTGGAGGCTTGATGCCCACCAGTCAGACTAAGTATGACATCTTCACTGATCTTGTGGAGAGAGTCTTTGTGTGGGAGTGAATGTTCAGGTTTCCTGAAAGCCACTTGTATGCGGATAATCAAAGGGAACAGGAGGCCAAATAAAGATGTCCAGATTCTAAAGGGGGACCTAATGGCACCATGCACTGATCCCATATTTTGTATACTGAAGCAGGGAGCATATTTTTAATGGTTCTTATATTGTTCTGCTCTTTCAGGCAACAGCTTCAATAATTGGAAATTCAGGAAGTGAAGAGGAGCTGTGGTGCCTCTTTACTTCCTCATCTGCTGATGCACCATACACTGACCAAGTAGTGCATCAGTAGATGATTTTTCCAACCAGCACAAAAATTTTTTTTTTTCTGATGGAAAATATTAAGAGCTGAATATTGTTATTTTACGCTTATACCATTCCCTCTAGCATCTATAATGTTGTCACAAGACCTCCAATTATCTGAGCCTCGATGGTGCCACTTCCACTAGTTTGAGAATCTGATAAAACAAGAGAAACCATAAAACTACTTTAGCATAGTGTTTTCTGTATGAAACAGAATTCAGGAGGTTTCCATTCCATCATCTATATGACAGAGCAGCCGTGCGTATGTGTGCCCCTTTTGTGGACTTGTTTTGTAGCTGACTATTGACTTTGTAATTAGAAAATAAATGAAGCCCCTTATTTGCTCTAACATTCCTGGCCATGACCCAGCAAAAGCAAATATTCTCCAAATCAATAGTGAGAGGCTTAATATACGGTGATTTATTGGATAGATCGGAGGTGCGCACTAATGAAATGGCTAATAGAAAACATTCTAATAATTGTACAACTACTTTAATATGCTTACTAGCTGTATTCTTAGTATATATTTGTCTCATTGAGTTCAATGAAACAATAACATGAGAACTCAAATCTGCTTATATTAAATATAAAGTAAGATGTCAAAACCAAGTATATTTCTCAGTCATTGAGCTCTCCAGCAATTTTACAAGTTTTAAATAACTTATAGGGCCTCCTTAATTATTGCCCCAACATAAATTTTACAGCACTAAAGAGGAAAAAATGGCGGCCTTTAGTACTTATTCAGAAAGAGCTGTCGTCCTGGGTGGCAAGCCAGGACGACTAGGGTTTACAGTGCAAATAAACATTGTTTGTACATAGCTTGTGCCTATATTTTGCACAGTGTCCCATTATCTATAAATAACCCCTCTATTTCTACTGAAGTCCTAAATAGGTTGTCCCTATAACAAATGACTAAATGGAGAACTACTGGAGTGGTCACTGGGCTGGAGAGCTGCTACAAGTGGAAATATTTTGGCAGATTAACAATTGAGCGATTGAGATTTCTGTCCATAGAGGTGGGAAAGGACAGTCTTTCTCCAGTAACCCATTTCATTTTGACAAAATATGACTTTAGAGTGACAAACATTTATTAGCTTTCACTGGTGTAGTTAGAGTAAAGCAAGTCGTTTTGGGTTAATAGGATTGGGCAAGTTTTGCCCAGGTTACTACAAAACCCATTAGGTGGTTATACAGCAACATGAGCAAAGTTAGCCCAGGCCTAGCACCTACAGTCACCAATTAGCAGTGAGCTTTTGGGGGATACCTCCTAATTGGTGGATGAAGTAAGACATGGCTACATTTGATTATATCCCTTCATTACTCCCTTGGTTTATAGTAATCAGAGACATATTGTGGCCTAGTTACCCTTAGTTACTCGTCTTCCTCTAGCTTCGCGTGTTCTTGTTCAGTAGAAATGACAATAGCATGTATCTAATTGGTTGGCAGAGGTTGCCAACTCGGCGCAATGTTACTCTTGTTAGGGTTCATACACTCCATAATGATTTACTTTCCTTGGTGGAGCAGAATAAGGAATTCGTTTGCTGAGTAATGAAGCATTATGCAAATACCATCTCTGCTGTCTAAATATAATTTAGTATTGAGTAAATCTCTACCTGTGTAACCTGCAAATATCTTTTTAATCATCCCTCATGCCTTACTTCAGATCTTCGCTTGGCTAATAGGCAACATATTGATATGTGTCAGTGAGAGAGGCCGAGTGAAATTACAGGCTGCAATCGATACGCTTGGCTGTGGCAGATTTCTCATTGGAATTGCTGCCAAGTGATTGCTGAGCTCCTCGGCTCTTCATTCAGGCCGTGCAATCACTGTAAGTTATTGGACTTGGTAACATCTTACTGACTGGTGGATATTATATATTCTGTTTACACTGGCGTGTGCTGCATTCATGTCATGTCCTGTATGAAATGTAGGTCATTGGGTCCGTGCAGCTCTTCAAAGACTGATACTGTTATTCTTTTTAGTGATAAAAAAAGAGAATTGAAGTTTCTTTCTTCAGTGCTCTTTATGCTGTAATACGGGTTTAACAGTTTCGTTTTCAATCTGGTATCTCAGAATGGAACAGGCAGGGTTTCAAATAAAAGTGAGAGCTTATTTCTGCTATCTCTCCTCCCCAGTTCTCTGTATTCATTCAGGTTTTGAACAAATAGCAACATTTCCAGAAACAAACCGGTAATTGTCCATTCAGGACAATAGGGTTTCTGACTCAAGTTGACAGACCTTGGACTAAGTAAATACTTTTTTTTTTTTATTACATTTAATACCTGGTAACTCATGCCTTCTTCAAAAGAGAACCATTTTGCCATTGGATTTCCCATCTTTAGTCTTGCAGATGTGCCAGTTGAAGGGGAACTATCGTGAAAATGTAATATAAGCTTCAGCATACTGGAAGTTTTCTAAATATAATCAATTAAACATTCTGTACTGTATCTGGGATATTCATCGACGGTTAGATCCAATATATCTTATAGGGGGGCTCCTTTCCTAGAAGATGAATTGGAGCTCACTCACTCAAAAAACTTATTCCAGTACAAACAAAATCTACTAACAAAAAAAACAGATTTTTCACAAATTCTGCATGTAGAGAGACATAGGGGCAAATTCACTAAGATTCGTCGTTGCGCCAGCGTCTGCTAAGCCGCACTTCAGGCGTATTTTCGCCAGTGCTACGCAAAATCACTAAAATCCGAAGTTGCGCTCAGGGGAAGCGTAAGGTTGCGAAGTTGCGCTAGCGTTATTTCGCCAAGCAAAGCGAAGTTACGCTAGGGGGGGTCCAGAGCCCCTTCAACAGCCAGGTATCTGCGTTATACATGAAAGTAAGTTGTCCTTTGCAATATGGCCAGCAAGACTGGAAGCTACTCAGCTTATGAAATAGACTATTTTGTAACTAATAATCTTGGGTGACATTTTTGTCCCCCACTTTTTCTTGGTATGGTCTGATTCATGACCATGCATGGCAGAGGTTCTTATTTGAAGGCAAATGATGGCAGCAGCAGCCACACATGCAAATCTGAACAGCATTGCAGGCACAGTAAATTATCTTTAGCTTTATTCTGTAATGGAAATAAATGGGAAACAAATGTACCCCTTCTAATAAACAGTGTCCAGCTCTTACGATGGAATATACCAGTGTTATTTTGTTATTAGGAATATATTAACATTTGTATTCATGGTACAGATCAATTCCTCTGCTGCTCACTTGTTTGATTATTGAATCAATAAAGTGTTTGGGATTCTCTGTGTCTGTATAAATGTGTATTGTACAAACACCCTGGGAGGCTCAACCTCAAGCTGCTTCTGCATTGGCCATAGTTTTGCAACATAGGGTTTTACAGTTTGCATTTATTGATGTGGAGACCAGCATGCACATTTTTCAGCAGTAAAGCAGCAAATTGCTAGAAAGCGTTGGTGCATCTGTTGCCGATTGAGGTTGTTGTCCTTCAGAGATCTTACCTCGTGGGACATGAGGTTCATCCCCCTTGATATGAGCTGGTTCCATACAGTCTATAATGGAGGGGATTGCTAGTGAGCTAGAGGTGTTACTGGATGATTTGTGCTGAGCACAATGGAGTTTGGATGCTGTTCCTGCTGGAGCGGATGATCTGTTGCTGATTAGGGCTTCAGAGATCTGATTGCTTTCATTGCCTCTCAGTTGGAGGAAAAGCTCTGTCCATCTCAAAATGAGGCAAGCATTTCATTTTATCATACCTAAGGGCACACAGTAAGCTCTAATGGAAAAACTCAGGCATGGTCCATTAGAAGCCAAGTGGGAATGCACATCTATAGATTATAGATACAGTAGCAGCAGATATTGGCCACCCACACATATGGTGAAATCAGGCTGACTCCAGGGCCAACAATCGGATCATGAACTGGGCCCATTAGATAGGGATTGCTGATGTGCTTCTTGTTTATCAGGATTTTCAAAACCGCCTGATTTTCAGGGGGGGGGCGGTACCTTCACAAAAGCCTTAAATGACTGTGTTTCTGTCAAAAGATAGAACATTGGTCAATATGGACTGCAATCTTGATAGCTTATTAAATTGTTTGGGTTCAAAATGATGATAGTCCCCTAACTAATTTCTGAATGGGGCTCAGTCAGATATTGCACTCTGTTTGATATAGATGTACTTAAGGTATGTGGAAGATAAAACCCTTACATGGTCTCTTTTTCACAGATTGCTTTTAATAGCTCATTGTTCAGCCACATTATGTTAAATTACACTCTGTTGTTACAGTATAACCACATTTTCCTGAAACAGTGTTAATTTAATTGGGCACCAAAGCCAGAGAAAATTATATTTGTGTTTTAAACATAGACCTAATGTACAGCAGCCAATATAACTTGGAATTTTAGTTATTCGTTCTACACTCTTTTGCTGTGCAGGCCGAAAGCTGGCCATAGACGTTCAGATTATATTCTGTGTACGACGAATGTTTGGATATCAGTCATACATTTCAGCGCCAAGATCCATTCAGATTTAAATTGTAGGAATAAAGTAGATAAAATAACAAATCAGACAATTTCTGACCATTAATTGACCGGCCGTAAATGTGCAAAATTTATGTCCCAAGAATAGTAGTGACAAAATAGTAGTCGGGCAATACATTCAAAGATATTGTCATTATCCAACAGATATGATTATATCTGCCAGTCTATGGCCAGCTTAACACATCATTTTTTTTTATCTGAGACCCAGACAAAATATTGTGTCAGTGCTCATGTGTGAATGCAAATCACAGGGGACTGACACAGCATGAGATTTCTTGGATTTTACAGTTCTGCTGTACGTTAGAAGGCAGCATATATGCTGCTTCTTGGGCTTTTATTCCTCTTAATACTTCCTATATGTTGCCCTTACTTTTGTATATTTGCTAAATCTTATCATTGATTTTTTCCAGATCCTATCATACTTGGTGGCCCCTAGTAACTGCCTTTCTCGCTCCTGACTCACAGCTGCTAAAAAATTCAGGTAGGAATTCATTTTTACTTTGTCAACATTTTATTTGTAGTTCAAAAAAAAAGGCCCGGCTGGTGAGTTTGGGGTCTGTAGGTGAAGTCAGGGTCAGACTGGGGGCCTGAGGCCCCTCAGGGACATTGTCTCAGGGGCCCCGCCTCCCATGCCGCAAAGCCCCCCCCCACGCTTGCATGTGTGTACCTTAATTTGCCGTGACTGGGCTGGAGAGGATGGTCGGGGGCAGCAATGGCAGGGAGTGGGTCTGGGACAGGGGGGCCCACTGGCTTTTTTCCCCCTGGCCCAGTGTGACCCTGGGCAGGACCGCCATCAGAAATCGCAGGGCCCCATATGACAAAATTTCCTGGGCCCCCTGGGCTGCACCCATCGCAAGCCCCACCTACAGGTCCGCCCTCCCCACCCCACAGGTCCGCCCCCCACCACACAGTAAAAAACAAAAAAAATATTGGTGGCTAGGGTACCCACATGTAAATAAAAAGATATTTGTGGCCAGGGACCCCCATTAAAAAATATTGGTGGCTAGGACCCCACATGAGAAAAGAAAAATTGGTGGCCAGGGCCCCCCCCACATTATGAGAAAATTGGTGGCCAGGGCTCCTTAAACGTCCATGCCTTCCCGAAGTCAGCAGCTCTCAGAAAGATGGGGGGCTCGGCTCATCAAGTAAGTGTGGCGTGGCAGGGCCCCCCTTACCCTCGGGCCCCCTACAACTCTCCACCCTGTCCCCCCCTGATGGCTGCCCTGACCCTGGGTGAAGTAACAATAAAAACTATAGCTGTGCAGCCTTGTCCTGTACCAACTAGATAAACAAATGTCTGAATATAATATAAAAGTTGCAACGTTCTATGTTTGCTGCAGTTGTATACGGGCCTTGAGTATCTTGCATTGTGCCGTGCTATTTCCCTGCTTGAGATTTTTAATTGCTACAGAACTGTTTATGTGAGCATGGATCTTAATTCTGGGTATTTGCTGCAGGGCAGAAAGGTATTTATATATGATCAGTCAGGGTCTTTGACCCCACTCACCTATTCTGTCTACATACAACAAGATATATCAGAAAGATGTCCCTGGAGATGATCCCTCAGTCTAAGCTCTGTTAACATATAGATTAAATGGAATCTAGGACAGACATATGCCAGTCTGAGAGTAAATCCTTGGTCTTTCAGTTTATTATTATTGAGTAAACAGGCTATGGCTGTTCTTATAGTTCTCATAAGGACTCCTTTATGATTGCAAAGCACAACGCAAGGTACAAATATCCATGTGTAACTGTGCCAGTCAAAACACTGTTCAGTAAAATTACTGATGCCAATGTGTCTGCCCTACCCAAGTGCCAAATATATTTGTAGCAGTTTTTCCACATGAAAAGTTCCAGGGAAGCCTAGTACTGCCATACTGATTTTCAGATTGAATATTGCGGAAGTGATTTTAATGTATTCAATAAAACACACTGGGTGATTTATTAAAGTCCAAATGCCAAAAAAAAAATTTTTAACTATAAAATCACATTTTTAATGGAAAAAAAAGCAAATTGATTTTTTGTGATTTTATTTTACCCCGAGGCTGCTAAAAGTCCGAATTGAAAATACTCCATCTCCAAGCTGTCACGGTCCTGTAGAAGTCAATGGTTATGGTCCCGTTTCAAATTTGAAGGTATCATGGTCTGCACTGAGTTTCGGCCCAAAATCCAGAAAAATTGGGAGGTTTCGAGAGATTTCATGAAAAGTTTGTGTTTATGGCACAACATTTTTCAAGTTTTTTTTTTTCCGAAGCGATTTTATCCGATGATTAATAAGGTCAAATTGTGGATTCTAGTTTGGTCTGACTTTTTTTCTTTTCAGAAAAAAAAATATTTTGATAAATAACCCCAACAATGTAAAGCCATGACAGGTGTAGACATGTCCCACATTGATCTTTGTATTTCCTGCTAAACGTGAAACACAAGGCTTGTTGCTGTTTTTTATTGTAAAACAGCATGGGGCTAGACATATTGTCAATTTCCCAGCTGCCCCCAGTCATGTGACTTGTGCTCTGATAACTTCAATCATTCTTTACTGCTGTACTGCAAGTTGGAGTGATATCACCGCCCTCCCTTTTCCCCCCAGCAGCCAAACAAAAGAACAATGGGAAGGTAACCAGATAGCAGCTCCCTAACACAAGATAACAGCTGCCTGGTAGATCTAAGAACAACACTCAATAGTAAAAACCCATGTCCCACTGAGACACATTCAGTCACATTGAGAAGGCAAAACAGCAGCCTGCCAGAAAGCTTTTCTCTCCTAAAGTGCAGGCACAAGTCACATGAAATGGGGCAGCTGGGAAATTGACAAAATGTCTAGCCCCATGTCAGATTTCAAAATTGAATGTAAAACAATTTGTTTGCTCTTTTGAGAAATGGATTTCAGTGCAGAATTCTGCTGGAGTAGCACTATTAACTGATTCATTTTGAAAAAAAACATGTTTTCCGATGACAGGATCCCTTTAACAAAACAGATCAGTGGACAGTGTGGCTTTATGAAATCACAATCATTAAGAGACTCTTAAGGGGAATATTTATCAAAGATTGAAATTAGAAATCTCCACAGACCTCTAGAGTGAAATTTAGCCATTCTCTGTCCATTTCTATGGGATTTTTAAAAGAGTAGTTATCAGTGGGTGAAAAGTTTGCCCTTTGATAAATCCCATAGAAATAAATGGAGAGTGGCGGAGTTTAACTCTTACTTCACTCTTTGATAGATATACCTCTAAGTTTCTGGGCTCCACCTGGGCTTCGGTTTTGTCGTTGTCATTTTGCATACAGATTGTGTCACCTGGGGCTGTATGATGCTTTGCTTTATTGTGCAGCTTTTCAGTGCAGATTCCCCCGATAATAAACACAATATTCTTTTGTGATTTAAGCTCCAGAGAATTTCTGCTGTGAGACGGTGAAATAACCACAGGCCTATCTGTATTTCATTTTCTTCTGTATTTTTATTCTTATTAAACAGATCTGTAGAGAGAGAGAGAGAGAGACCGTTTTATATAGTTTAACCCTTTGAGTGCCCGGCGGCATGGTCTTAAAAGGGCAACTCCGCTCTCACTGTTGAATCTTTGATTTTCTCTTTGATCTATAATAGCAATGTGTGACACTGCAAGATCAATGGGACCCTGGATCAAAAAGTGTTTGTTTCCCATTGCTTATTGTGTGTTCAGACCCTTCCATTTTTGTCTCTATTTACATGTGTTATGCAGCTCTCTGACAGAAACAGTCTTTGGTTAGGGGCACAATGGGCGATTAGGGGAGATTTAGTTGCCTGGCGACTAATCGCCTCGTCTTTGCGGCAACCAATCCCCCAAACGCCTTCCCTCTGTATTGCGCCCGCTATAATGAAAAGTCGCCTGCGATAAAGCACGCGCGGTGATTCATATTCCGAAGTCGCCCGAAGTTGTCTCACGAGGAAACTTCGGGCGACTTCGGAATACGAACCGCCGCGTGTGCCATTCCGCAGATTGTGATGTTCTTGCTGTAGAAAAGGTGGAGAGTCTTAAATGCTAGGTTAAGTTGGAACCTAGCAACCAGATTGCTGAAATTGCAAACCTGCTGAACAATAAGTTAAAGGGGGTGTTCATCTTTAAGGTAACATTTAGTATGTTATAAAATGGCCAATTCTAAGCAATTTTTTCAGTTGGTTTTCATATATTTTTTTTATAGTTTTATAGTTATTTGCTGTTTCCTTCTGACTTTTTGCAGCTTTCAAATGGGTGTCGCTGATTCCCTTCTAAAAAAAACAAATGCTCCGTTAGGCTACAAATGTATTGTTATTGTTACTTTTTATTACTGATCTTTCTATTCAGGCCTCTCCTATTCATATGCCAGTTTTTTATTCAAACCAGTGCATGGTTGCTAGGGTAATTTGGACCCTAGCTACCAGATTGCTTAAAATGCAAAATTGAAGAGCCGATGAATAAAAAGCTAAATAACTCAAACACCTTAAATAATAAAAAATAAAATCCAAGTGCAAACTGTATCAGAATATCACTCTCTACATCATACTAAAAGTTCTCAAAGGTGAAAAACCCCTTTAAATAACAAAAACCAAATAATAAAAAAATAAACCAATTGCAAATTGTCTCAGAATATCACTCTCTACATCATACTAAAGGTTCATTCAAAGATGAACAACCCCTTTAGCACACTTCTAAATTTTAGGAGCTGTATATGCAGCTTGGCCCAGAAGCTTATCTTCACCACTTAAATCCTCCTTGCCTGTCCCTGCCCAAACACTCTCTGCAAGTTAAATCGGCACTGTTAGTGGTTCAGACCAGTTCAATAAGTGGAATAATAGTGCAAACTTGGCAACATAGGCTGGTGGTGTAGTAGTCCAATACTAACAGTGCTAATAATGTACTTCCCCCTGATAAAGAACCTTTCAGCACAGCTCTGATGTCTCTATCCACCCCTTATCTTAATGAGGCAGGATAAAGAAGGGGCTTCTATGTGGCAGATCAATAACAACCATGTTTGTGAGCGCTTCCTGCTCTTCCGCTGATCAATATTTTGTGTGCAGACCCTTGTGGGAGCTTCATAAATGTAGGCGGTAAAATCCCATAACAGTATCTTTAACATTTTGGATTGCTTCCCACAGATGAAAATAGGATTTAGGGAGGGGAATCCTGGACCCACACCCAGAACAAAACATAAACAAAATTTTAGAGTTTTCATGTAATAATAGTCTATAGCTATTAGAGGAGCTTTGCTTTATCATCAGTAGGACATTATCACAGACCCCTCTACTTTTTCTGAATTGTGGAAATATTGGAAATATCTGTGGGATAATCCAGTAAAATTTGCAACGTTTGCCCTAGTTCTATAGGTTGGATTGTTTGATTTCTAACAGATCAAATAATTCTATCTTCTGATTGCACATTTGATGACTAGACCTGCACCAAGCGTTCCCTTGTGTGTTTAGATCAAGGTAAAAAAAAATGTATATAAGTAGGTACTTTGCCTTTGTCCTTATCCATATTGTGTCTCAAAAGCATTGAGTAGAGGTCTACGGCGTAAGGATGATATTTCAACTGCAAGGACAATCCTATGAGGTAGTTGTCTGGCTTCTATCACTTGTGCACATGTAGATACCTTATTTTGGGGTCTTCAGTTCATATATTTTTCTGTCTTCCTAATGTATCTCCGTATGCAATTGGCATAAGCTACAAGGTGACCATACACCTTTGGGGACATGATTTCGGCAAACAGGTAGTCTGGGGATGTCAAGACCCTTTCCTTACATTGAACTTTCTGTTGATGAGGTTTAGTTAGTATATTTTCAACATCATTATTTTATCCACTTTTTTTATCATAATCCATATTACTCTTTGTATTCATACTGCCATTGTTATTTCTTTTTCATCTGAATATGGAATGGGCATCGTGTCTCAGGAGATGCATTTTTTTTTTGTCTTCCAGATGCTCTGTAATAGAATATATTCTGTGCATAGTTGGTGTCTATTGATGATCTGTAGTCTTCTAGGTTTCGGCACATAATGAAGGCTGCCTGTATTAAATAATTAAATAGTTTGTGTATCCAGTGTATTTATTACTAGGATATGATTAATGCATATTATTGCTTGGTACTAGAGATATTAAAGCGTCTGTGTTTTGCAGGAGGAAAACAGAAACCTTACCCTGAGCTTCATCTGCACAAAGGCCTGAACGTATTTTTTATTTGATTAGATAAATGCAGAAATTCTCCTTCATCCGGGTTGTACAATAGTGGTTTCTTGCGTGTGTGCCAATGAAATATACTTTGGGATTTTCTGATTTATTTTTTTTCTGCACCAAAAGTTTTTTAAATGTTTTCTGTAAGGGCTGCAGCACAGACATTATCCCCACAGCCTTCTTAGGGAAAATCATGGCATTATAAAATGGTCTGGAAGCACCAGCATTGAATTTCTTTTAAATGGGTTGTTCACCTTTGAGTTAATGTTTAGTATGATGTAGGGAGTGATATTCTGAGACAATCTGCAATTGGTTTTAATTTTTTATTATTTGTGTTTTTTTAGTTATTTAGCTTTTTATTCAGCAGCATGATGCTTGACAAAGGGGCGTGCATTAATAAAATTGCAAGGGCTTGACCTGCTAATGCAATTCTTGTGTGCTGGTGAATTACTTCATACCTTGGATGTGAGGTGGCCGATTCTTCTATCATTGAGCACCAAGATAAGATTTAAGGTGTGCGGTCCTTGCTTTCTACAACAGGGATGTCAAGCTTTCAGGTTTTGTGGAATAAACCATTGTCTCAGTGACATGAACAGTCTTTTTGTCAAGTCAGAAAATAAGTTTATTTATTCAGTGGGGATTTAAGGAAAGATGATGATGATGAGCTACTAGCTACAACTGTTAGCAATACTTTACTGCATTTGTACCAGTTTAATACCAGCCCTCTTTTAAAACTCAATGCAAAATCTCTTTTTAAGCAGATACACAGTATATTGGATGTGGTATTGGTTAAATAACAGATATAACCAGGCCGCTAGTAGACAGAGGTCATGATTAGGCAAACGGCTCTGTCAATGAAGTAGGTAGGGTTAAACAGATCATACAGATGAAAGGCAATGGTCAAAGATCAAGTATCTCTTGATCTCTTATGCAAGACATCTGTCATAGGTTTAGAATAGCCGTTTTTAGGTTTGGAACATAAAATGCTGGACAGGCCTAAGCAGCTGAGACCGCTATGAAGAAACATCGGTGGCTTCTGGAAATAACGTAGCTGGTCCAACTTTATTGTAGCATTTTTGGAAATGGTCAAGGACGATGACTAACCTATGAACAAGCAGTTGGATGCGAAATATCACCTAAACAGCACATATTTATCAAGTAATTTGCTCATGTATCTGTACAGGGTCAAGTGAAATACCCTTTGAAATTCCTCTCTTTCCATTATCGCGTTTACCAATTTGCTTGCATTTTTATTATCACATTTCATGCATTAATTTTATCATTTAGGAAAATTAGAGCGCTCCAGTTATATCATCCCTGTGCTGGAGAATGGATCCCGACATTTAGGGCAGAGACGCACGCGAAGATTCGGGGAGATTTAGTCGCCCTTGGCTCTTCTTCGGGCGACTAATCTCCCCGAGCTGCCTTCTCGTTGGCTAGAATCTAAATCACCGGCAGGATGGCACAAGGAGCGCTTTGTTTTCTGAAGTCGCCCAAAGTTGCCTCACGAGGAAACTTCAGGCGACTTTGGAAAAAGAAGTGCTCTGAGTGCCATCCCGCTGGCGTTTTAGATTATAACCGGCGAGAAGGCTTTTCGGGAAGATTATTCGCTCAAAGAAGAGGTGATTTGTCGCCGGGCGATTATCTCCCTGAATCTTCTCGTGCGTCTCTGCCCTTAAACTACATTTACAGACATTCAATAAATGGTGTATTCCATAATTCTAAATAAATATGTCGCTCTGTGTTACTTGTAGGACCACATTGGAGTCATCTGGAACAAGGCTGATGTTTATGGCATTGTCTGCGTGCATGTATAAGTATTGTATGTATATTGTGTGTGCCACTGAACAAGTTTGTGCTTGGGATTATAAACTGTTCACTTTTTCTTTATTTTCTAAAGGCAACAAAGCAGTGGCACAAAATGAATGAACCTCTGATTTATAGGAAACTGTGTAGCCATGATTGAATCCTTCATCGCTTTTCCCATTTTGCCTCCCTAGAGGCTAAAAGATGGAGGAACTATATATCAAACATGTTTATTGCTAAATTTGATTAGATGTCTTAAGGAAGACGGCCTTCTAACAATAGCTAGGATGGAAATGAATCTCCAAATGAGTGTTATGTTATCCTTAAATGTATGAAGTTGTTGGTAATGATATTATACACTGACCCCTGTTTTGCATTGTGATTACTGTAGAGCATGAAGGAGCCTTGCTTAAACAAGCAATGTAAACCTGTAGGTTATGTATTACATGGAGATGCTTGCATTTACCCCTACAAGTGAACTGCAGAATATGTTGGCGCTCTAAAAATGTTATTAATAATAATAATAATGATAAGAACAAAGTTTATAGCTATCACATCAGTATTCTTATAAAGAGCATTTACCTCATTAAGCCCATTTACCAGCATTCTCCTAATAAGGTGGCCATACACGTTACAATAACGATCTTTCCTGCGAGCAAGATCGCTTGTTTTCAATACAGACATTTAGAGCTGAATATTCAGATTTACAGATAGAAACCGTAGAATTTTACCTGTATTTGATGATTCAGCAGTAAACACTGGATATCGGTCGGCTCATCTCCTGCCATACGGTAATATCTATTTGTGCATGGACCCCTTAAATAAGGGTCTATAATAGGTGCCTCTTGTCCTGTGGGCTTGATTATATTAGGTCTTAACTGTGATCTAACTGCAGTTCTGTCCTGAATTTCTCGCTTTGTCCTTACCTGTTTGTGGTGGTGTTTCCTTATTACTGACAGTGGTATGTTCCTTTTTATTGGATCCTGCTCTTGTTTGCTGCATTTCCTGACCCCTGGCTAATTTAACAGTCCTGTCTGCCTGCTGCCTGTTGTAACTTCTGTTTCACTGTGCAAGAGGGAAGACTGTCCATTTTCATGGCCCACTGGAAGTTACACACAGGGGCGCTACCTAATGAGGCAAGTTGATAAAATCGCCTCAGGCGGCAGTGGCGAGCACATTAACAGGGGCAAAAATCCACTCCTGGTACCCTTTAAGAGCGGAATTTCCAATTTAAAAAATAAATAAATAAAAAACAGAAAATAGAATTGGCCATTCTACAACACACTAAAAATTAACTTAAAAGTGAACCTCCCCTTTAGGTAGTGGCTCATGGGGCCCCCTGGCTGCTGCAGGGTCTGCTTCCTCTCTAGTTATGCCTGGAGTTGCCACCTGTTTGGTTTTGACCCGGACAGCCCGGCTTTTTGAAGGGCTGTCTGTGTCAAAACTGCTTGCCTGTTTTTACAAATTCGGAAAAGGGCAGGATTCCCCATGATTGATGTGGCAATTGGCCGATTGCCACATCATAGCCCCACCCCTGACTCTGCCCTTGTCGTGCCACTACCCCGCTCCATTACATCACGGCCCCACCCCTTGACTGTAGCTAGATAGACCAAAAGGTGGCGGCAACCCTAGCGTACCTCCCAACTGTCTCGCTTTTGACAGCTCAACCCACAGTCCCGCATTTGACTGAAAAGTCCCAACTTTCTCTGCACTGAACAGTCAGAGAAAGATTGGCTTTTGGCAGAGAGCCCAGAAAAGCCACCAGGTGCAGCTAAGATACTTTGTAACAATTTTGAGATAAGCAAATAAGTAATTGTAACAAAATAAGATAACAGGTCCCTTGGGAGAAGTTAGACTCACAGCTTAAAGGGCAATTCACCTTTATTAGCAAAACTGTAATCACTGAAAAAAAATATGTTCAAATTTTCATAGCTCAAAAGCTCAATATAACATAGAATGGGTTTGCATTTATTTTATACCACCTTTTGTTTGTATGTTATTTAGAGTGTACAAACCCATTCTATGTTCTATTCACCCTGTTACTCGGCATACATGTTCCAACCTGCCCATCCAGTATCTAGAACACTCTGAAAATTGGCTGTGCCATTCCGTACAGTGAATTCCATGAAAAATATTTTTAAAAGTTTCATATTGGATTTTCTAATTTTTAATTGTCTTTTTTTTATTAGATTTTAGACATAGTGAATCCAAATGAGGGATCAAGAAGGTCCCAAGTCTTCTTGATAAACTACCCCTTCCTCTGAATGTAATTCCTAAGCAGCATCAGTGCTTGGGTACTATTATTTTATTTTGTGTGTTTTTAACCTGTTGTGACTTTCTCATTGTGAATATTTTGACACCACAGTTCAAGGGAATCTGAGCAGACTTGCTTATTTTATACGCTGTAGGAATGGCCAGGGTCTGCACAGGCCGTATCTGAAAGAAGGCAAGTAATGGCAAGATTAAAGATGACCTGTTTATGAGAGCCATAAATCCTTACGGTGCTGGTTATCAGTAAGCAGCATTTGCTGACTCTGAGCCAGTTTTTTCGATGGAAAGATTAAATACATGTATTTTTAAAAGAACCTCTTGCAGTTCTCTGTCACACACAAATAATTCATCTTTCATTATATCTGGAACAGAACCCTGCGCTGTGCAAAGTACAACATTGTCGGAAAATCTTTAAAGTCCTTTATCATAGCCTGCCTTTATTTTGTTACTGAATCTCCGTGCCTGGGAGCGGATTTACTGTGATGCATCAGAGATTGATTGTTTACTTCTGCTGCTCTCCATTATAAATGTACTCACATAAGGGATTATTGCATACCCTGGAGCTGCTCTAATTACCCTCAATGAAACACCTCAGGAGCAGCCATTCCTTCTATATCATCTGCTTCTGATAAGGACAGTTCCGTGGCGATTTTCCTTTATCTGAATGGATCCTTTATTTCATTAAAGGGGACAGCCACCGGAAAATTATTTTTGTTCTTTGTATAATGAAAGGAAATCTAATTCTAAGCCACTTAGAATTGTAAAGTGGTTTTCAAGTTTAAGAATTGAAACTTCTCAGTTTGCCAGACTACAGAAATCAACTCTCCACCAGCCAAGAGTTTTGCGCACTACAGTTATTTTCCTTCTCATGTCTGTTAATCACCAAACATACAAAGCATTGTGGGAATTGGAGTAGTGGTTTAGCTGATTAACGGTACAATGTTGTAAAGATATGAGTAACCAGGGAAGGAAGAGTAGGTAATACATAGTAAGGAGCAGTTTGATATCTTTCTACCTATCGGAAGCTGTCCATTGAAACATCATTAGTTTTAAAGATAATAGTAAATTATAGCAGCGGCGTAACTAGAGTGTACCGGCCCCCCTGCAAGAAAACCTTCATAGGGACCCGGCGCACCCTGATCCCAATCCTCCCGACCACTTCTTGCCCAGGCTCTGCCCACAAGCCACCAGACTCCGCCCACATCCCGCCCTGACTTGCAGGGTTGCCAGAATTTTCAAAAAGTCAAAGTCCGCTACAAAATCAGACCAAAACTAGCAAAGAGGCACTTCAAAAGTAGCCCAAAAATAGCACAATTGTAAGACGTTCCAGGAGATCTTCCTCTGTTCTTACCTTCTCGCTTGTCTCTACTCGTCTCAAGGGGCAGGTGTCCGACACTGACATCATCGAAAGTTAATGGACGCCAGCGTCAAACGTCAGGATGCCCACGTTTTAACGTCAATCGACATGATGTCGTTTTTGGGCGCAGAATTCAAACTTTGGCGGCATATCTCTAATAAAAAGCCAATCTCCATTTTTAAAGTGCCCAAGCTAGGCTTCAGTTTCTGTTCCTGCTCAAACGGTTTCCTGTTTATCGATATCCTGGTTTTGATTTCTGCCTGATCTTTTGACTACGATTATTGCCGTCTGCCTTGAACTCTTCGCCTGACTCCGACTATGCTTACTCTTTATCCCTGCCGGTACCTCGTTTTCGTTCTTGCTATGCACTTCCTTGTTTGCTTCCTCAGCAGAAAAGCCCGGGGCCCCAAAAGGTCGTCGGTGAACACCGGAACCACAGGGTTCACCTGTGCAACCAAAGGTACCGTTCACTACACAAGGTTCCTAATAACGAGATTGTTACAACAATACTGTATATGAAGTAAAAAAGTCTAAATTAATATATCTGAAAATATGCCTTTTTCAAATTTTAACCGATTTGCTAATTTTTCCATGAAGCAAAATGGGACAGATTTGCCTGTCACCAGGGGTGTAACTACAGAGGGGGGCCCAGGAGGTATATGGGCCCATATGGCCCTAACACATGTACAGTTCCAATAAATATTGGTAAAACAGGGCAACCTCTAGACATTTTGGTGGCCAGCAGATTTTTTCCCCAATATTGTCTGAAATTGAGGAAAGTCATTGGAAAATGTGAGAAAGCTTAAGAGTGACTGGAGACTGAGGTACAGAGCCCAGTTGGCTAGTTTGTACTTTCAAAAACCGCCTGTGCTTTAAATAAGTAGCCCAAATTGGCTGGAAAACCACCAACCTGGCAACCCTTACTCGCCAGTAATTGAGTGGCTGGGGAGGAGGGGGTTTTCTTATTAGCTATAGAGTTCTGCTGCCTCTATAGTTACGCCACGGATAGGGTCCCTATCAAAGAATTTCCCTCAACAAAAGCTTGCAACGAAATGTTGGGGTAATTCTCATTTAACCCAGGAGTATTCACTTTCTGGTAATTTACTTTTTTTATTGCAGGGTGGGATTATACACATTGACTTGTTTGGATGTAAAGTGTTGCATATTGTTGTACATGCTGACTTGCTGTACATTGTACTGGAATAATCTTTCTAACTGAATACCTAATCGCAAAAGCATACCACCTATGTGTATTGCTCACTGTGTGAGGTGTATATTTATAAATCATAATTACCCTATGAACTTGACCGTTTTTTTAAAGTCAAACTGGAGGAATAGAAGAGGATTTATTCATAAAGATAAGAATAAAAAGTAGCAATAATGATCACATTCTAGCTCTGTATGTATTTTTTTGGTTGCCAGGGTCAGTGACCCCATCCCCAACAACCAAATAACCTTGATGGTAGCAAGCCATACGTTTTTTGACAGGAGGTTAAACCCACACAGGCAATATTGCTTTTTCCTTCCTTCTGTATGAGTAAAAGCAACTGCCTTCACCCAAGCATGCCTAACCAATGTAGCAGAGCAGGTTTCTAACTCCAAATTAAAGTTTCCAGCAGCCTCTTTCAATAAGAGCCCTATAAACTGTTCCTGTTAGTATAGTGCAGCTGGAGACTGCAGGTTGGATGTAATGGTGATCCTTCATTTCACTGTGAAATTGAAAGGATACAAAGCTGTACACAGGCATGGGTATTGTATAGGGAATGCTGGGGCATTTTCTGGATAACGGATCTGTACTACATAGAATATGTATATTCTGTTCAATGTTCCTGGCTTATTAGAAATACTGACTGCGTTGCAGCTCTTGGTAATTTATCTTGTACCACAAGAATAAAACTGCCACGGAACACCACGTAGATTGGATTTACAGGGATGTCTTGCTTTTCCCGGCGGTTCTTTGACAGAACGTGTTGAGATTTGCTTTCATTATTTGGGAACATTGCAGGTTGTTGTCACTTGGGCTTGTAAAGCAAAGCCTGAAACTCGTTCTTTATCAACCCTCTCCATGATGATGGGAACAAAATCTGCTACTGTTCCAGCTCTGTGTGCTTTATTGCCAAACCATTGAGAGGGCCGTTCATTTTATTGAAAAATGTTTTTATTCACTAAGGGTACAACTACACAAGCGTTTTCAATGCGATTCCGGTGGATCCGATGCGGTGCGCCAAACAAAGCATCAAGTCAGATGCCAGGAAAAATAAGCTAAGAAATACAAATGTCGGATGTTGTTACATCGTTCATCCAACACGACACAACTGTCTGATGCAGACGCATTGTGCAGCGTCTGCATCCGTCAGTCATGTTGGATGAACAATGCGACACCATCCGACGTTGCTATTGCTTACCTTATTTACCATGGCATCCGACTTAATGCCTGCGTTTTGGCGCACCACATTGGATCAGTCGGAATCGCGCTGAAGATGCACGTGTAGTTGTACCCTTAAAGTGCCATGGAAAAAATCAGAGACCTATAGTAGTAGTGGAGAGTGACAGCCTGGCTAGTAAGAGATCGCAACATGTACTGAGGCAAATAATCTGATAAACATGCTGATTTCTTGTAAACTCTACATTTTTGTATTTACACAGGCATGGGGCTTGCTATCGAGAATGCTCAGGACCTGAGGCTTTCCAAATAAGGGGTCTTTCTGCAAATTGGATCACAACACTTTAAGTCTGCTAAATAAAACATTTAAGGGTCAGGGCACACAGGCAGATTTGGGGAGATTAGTCGCCCGGTGACAAATCTCCTCTTATTCGGGGCGAATAATCTCCCAGAACTGCCTCTCCGTCGGCTAAAATATAAATCGCCGGCGGGATGGCACTTAGATCGATTTGTTTTCCGATGTCGCCTGAAATTGCCTGATGAGGAAACTAATCTCCCCAAACTGCCTTCCGTCGGCTATAATGAAAATCGGCGGCGGGAAGGCACACGGAGTGATTCATTTTCTGAAGTCACACAAAGTTTCTCGGCGACTTCGGAAAATGCTGGAGATTTTCATTCGTTTGGGGAGATTATTTGCCCCGAAGAAGAGGAGATTAGTCGCCGGGCAACTATTTTCCCTGAATCTGCCTGTGTGCCCTAACCCATAGCGTTAAATAAACCAAATAGGATTGTTTTGCCTCTAATAAGGGCCCTTGAACTGTGGGGCTTGATTAATCTAATGTAATTGCTCTGAATATAAATGTGATATTACACGGAGCTCAGAGAGTACTTTTTTTTATTTGGCATGTGAAACAATGGATGTGCATGTAAGTATACCAGGAACATGCATGTATGTATCTTTTTTTTTTTTTTAAATTTTTAAAGACAAAGATAAATCGGAGAAGTATGTGGATACAGGAAAAAGAAAAGGGGTAGGGGAAAATTGGGTTAAAACTAACATGGTTCACACCATGCATGTGGTCTCGTATGAGCTTCCATTTTTTTCATTGTTTAAAATTCAGAGAGAATACAGATCTCGGTGCAGCTGTCATAAGCACCCGGTAATGATTTACTTGCGGCTGCAGTGGAATCTTTATATCCGTAACATTTCCAAGCCACATATAGTGAATAATTGCGCTCTCAGGCGCAGTGTAACAATGGGTTCCGTAGGAGCTGGGAGACTGAATTGCTGACAAAGGAGTTTGCTGAGGCATCTTGCTTTAGCGACAACTGTATCTACATTTATTCAATACAACAAGTTTATTTATTTAGAAGAGAATTGGCCATATTTTTAAATAGATACCATCATGCTCTCTGCTGTTTCCACTGGTCGGGGACTGGCCAGAATGGCAAAAGATGAATTTGCTGATGTTGGAATGTATTCTGATGCTCCCTGCTTAGTTCTGTCTGTCATTGTGACTATTTACACCGTACAAGAGCTTTAAAACCAGGTGTACTGTACAAACAGAGCCTGTAGGCTGCCAGTCCATATAGGAGCAACTAATCACAGTATATATAGAGCAGGGAGAGCAATTTCTTAAAGGAGAACTTAAGCTTAACTAAAAATGTAAGATAGAAATGTTATACATTATGTTTTGGACTTCTGTACCAGCCCAAGGCAACCACAGCCCTTTAGCAGTGAAGATCTGTGTCTCCAAAGATGCCCCAGTAGCTCCCCATCTTCTTTTCTGCTGATTCTCTGCACATGTTCTGTGCTGCTGTCACTTGCTGAGCTTAGGGACCCACTCACAATATACAGTACACATAGAATAGAAATGTCATAATATAAGGCTGATTAGTACAGCACAGCATGGCATCAATAGAGCTCTAATATTATCAGGGTCTGACGGGACAATGGGGAAAAAACGCGGTGGGTCCGCCAGCCCAGACCCGCTATTGGCTCTGCCCCTCGACCTCCCTACTGGCCCTGGTTGTGTCCGTGAGCAGGAAAAAAGGTAGGCATGGGGGGCTTCAGTGTTCTCCGATCTTTAGTAGACTGAGACAAATTCTGATCCATACTGGCTGCTCATACAGAAATACCAAGGCTTCACTATAGGAAAGACACCAGATATGTTTGGGCCAAGAAGAAAAGTGTGGGGGTGTTGCATATTTAGCATAGGACTGCTGAACGTAGACAATGTACAACAGTATTGGCTTCTTCTAGAAGCTTTATTTCCCCTTTAACCTGTATTTCACCCCTTCTCTCACATTGAACATGATGATGCTAGGGATGTTCTGGGGGATGAGTCTGGCACCCACAGAGTTAAGGTTCTGTTTCCGCAGTAATTGCTATGCAGGCTGCTCCTGCTGGATAAAGAGCATATTTAATTTGTGTGAACCTTTTATTAACTGCTCGCTGCAGAGAAGAAAGGCTGATTAGAAAGAAACGTGAATACTACTTCTGTTGTATTGCTGACAAGCACGTTTTTCAAACCTGCACATTTGTAGGTAGGAATACGGGCCTACTCTCTTCCAAATGACAGGCTGATTAGGTTCTGTATGTGAGGAGAGGACTTTATGAGTTGCCAGGGATTTTAATCTCATGGAAACAGCCCCATATGGTTCAGCTGCATTAGATGGAAATGCTATAGGTACTGATACTATAGGTGTCGGGCACCCTACAAAAGCTGCCCAATCTCTGCATTTTCTGGTGTCTGTGATTGTATCTAGATTGACCTGCCTAGATAGAGACAATCTGTATTGTATGTATTGTGATTCATTTAAATGCATGTGTAGCTTGCTGGTGTTATATATAAATAAGTAGATAATGATGTATCTATGGAGGCAGTTTGTATTTGCACTGACTGTGGAGTAAACTCATTCTTAAAGTTTAAGGGGTTGTTCACCTTCCCACACTTTTTTTTCAATTCAGTTGTTTTTAGATTTTTCACCAGAAATATACTTTTTTCAATGACTTTCTATTTGTCTGTAACAGTTTTTTTTCCCTATATTAAGGTTTAAAGTTTCATTTTTTTTCTTATGTGTTAATGAAATTGCTCTGGGAGGCAGTTCACCCCGATTCTGTAAACTGTTCTAAATGATATAATAATTGGTACATTTCTTATGTTTGTCCCTGCTGAGCAGAATCCCTGGGTTTCAATTAAAGGCGGCTGTTAGAATTGATACAATAGTTGCTAATACTCCACAGATGCCGCTGAGAAATGTATCAACTAATGGACCAAGTTGTAACCATTCAGAATCTGCTCCTGGATCACTGAGCTGCCAGACTCAAACACCAGAGAAACTAACTAACTTTAAACTGCAATTTTAGAAAAACAAAATGGAAAGCAATTGAAAAAAAGCCTTTATTTCTGGTGAACAATCTGAAAACAATTGAACTGAAAAAAAATGTTTGGAAGGTGGGGATATTGGTCGGATCCCATCTATCACATGGCGACGCATTCATTTACTTTTTTGTTTTAAATTCTTAAACAGAGGCAACGAAGGGTATGTAGGGGCACACGAGCCGCAGTCTCAGCTGCAAATCTTTTATTTAACATGTTTTGAAACTCATGGATTCTTTTTCAAGTGCAAAAATACAAATAATTTGTATTTTTGCACTTGAAAAAGGATCCATGCGGTCTGTAACATGTTAAATAAAAGATTTGCAGCTGAGACTGCGGCTCATGTCCCCCTTCCTACCCTTCATTATTTCAGTATAAGTCTAAGGTCGGGTGGTGGGACCTATTTGGAAGAAGAGCAAAAACAAAGCGCTGGCGATTTTCATTCTAGCCAACGGGAAGGCAGTTCAGGGAGATTCAGTCACCGGGTGACTAATCTTCCCGAATCTGCCCGTGTGTCTCTGCCCTAACAGATGTAAGAAGCTGAGCATTTTGACATTCTGAGCTCTGTTTCAGAACAAGTAGTCAGAGAATGATGCAGTTATTGCTAAAGATGGCAACCTGGTTACGATTCCTTCATTTAGGTGGCAAAATATCTCTGTTCAGAGAAGGGAGTTCATGAATATTGTCACTAAATATCATATCTCATTAGGCTTGTTAATGTCCCAAGTGACATGTTCCTAGCAAACGCCAATCATTCTACAGATAAGTGGGAGTCCAGAACTCATTCTGTTACAATGAGTTGTGGGAGCTCCTGATGAACAGGCCTTGGTGGTTGCATCTATTGCATCTTTTTTCTCATGATTGGTATTTTTCTTTCTAGATCTTGCTTATATTCTGAGCTGTTTTGAGGTACATTTTTAAAGTGAAAAAAAAAAGAGCTCAGAAGACCCCCCTAATGGAAATCCCAGCAGTGTGTTAGGTAAGACGTCAACTAAAAAGCTGTTCCATGCAGGCGTTTCTGGCTGTAGATGGAGAGTGTAGGTAAAATGTATAGTCTAACTCAAGGATGTCCAACCCGCGGGCCAGCTTGAACGTCTGCCAATCCAGGAAACATCATGTTGCAATGTCATGTACAGAGAGCGTATGTACGCGGTCGCTCATTGTGTGCATGTGTGGTTTAAATTTTACATGGGGTGCACGGTGTGTGGCTTCCTAGAGCAGGAAGAGTGGTTAACAAGTGAGCGTTCAGTTACTTACAAAGGCAGGGAAGCATTCTTCAGGGGCATCGCCCCATATGCTAGGGATATATGCAGCGCCTACATGTGTGAGCAACTTTTTTCAAGAATGAACACACTAAGAGTAAAATTAGAACCAAGTTATAGTTATCTGATGAGCACCTTGAGAATTCACTGAGAATTGCAACTACAGCAGAACCCCCATTATAAACCCCCTTATTTTACATTGTTGTTTTGTGGTCCCACCTATATATTATGCATAATACATTTCCCTGATTTTACTTTTTCCTGTATTTTACACCATTTTTTTTCTGGTCCCCTGAAAAACGTAAAATGGGGGTTCTACTATACTTCCATTGAACCAGATATTGATACATTAGTTTCTCAAACACAATGTTAAAAATCCCACTAGGTTTATGATTCCCTCTTTTCTTTTACAATAAATCAAAAGTTAGCATTAGCATTTGTGTGTATTTCGATTGTGGCCCCAGAAAATTTTTCTTCTTCCGATGTGGCCCAGGGAAGCCAAAAGGTTGGACAGCCCTGGTCTAACTGGAGTCTTTGTGATTAGAGAACACCTTGTTCCTCTATACATACATGTTCCTCTTGATCTTACAGACCTTAAAATTATTTCATTTTAGGTGGAGAAGTTCCACAGATCCAAAAGGATGAAGGTCTGGCAGCATAGGTGTACAATTATGGGCACAAGATATCATTTGTAGGGGGGTGGATGAAGAACGAGGAAACACAAGACCTACCTGGGGGCGGACAGAAGGCTAAACCTTTACTAAAAAAGCAGAGGGCATTCATTTTAAACCTTGTTTTTTAAACATCCAAGCTTACTTTGTTTTAGAGATGCAAGTGTCTTTGGTCTCTCCATTGACCTATTCATCTGCTCTTCTACCTACACAATCGCCTTCCTAACATATCATGACTCTAATCTTTTCCTGAGGTTATTGTTAAGCAATTTAATATTTTTTCACTCTTCTGTTAATTTTATTTATTTGGCATGTTACTTTTTGCAACATGCAAAGCAGATAGTGACCAGGATAAAACCCTTGCAACGAATCTACCTGCAACACATAGAGTTGCCACAGAGCAATGTACATGATTTGCTTACAAGCACCTGCAAGAAATAACTTTCTTTTGTGAACAAAAATGCTTATGCTTCCATAAACTGGAAACCTGTATTGATTTGTGTTTGATTTTCTGTCTTGAAAGGACACAATGGAGAGACATAATAATTTAGCGCTATGTTATTTATGACTTTGCTGCCACATAATATCTCCACAGTTGGAATGCTTTGTATATTAACGTGGTATGATTTACACTAAATTGCCTGTTTGACATGTATTGAGAATTTCAAAGCCATAAATGTACCAATGATTTGCCTGAGACAGAGATGAAATGACAATAATTAGTGGTTATTTACTGGTACATATCATTCCTTACACTGTAGGGTTGGCACGGGTGTGTCTTTATAGCATGGTTACCATCTCATGTATGCTGTTAGAAACTGTTCATATATTTTTATTTACTATCCTTATGTATATGGAGATTCTAAGTGGGGTGGATTGTTTCTTCATCATTAATATGATTGGAAGGTTCTAATATTTCATGTATATATTAACAGTAAGTAAAATACTGACTTGCAGATAATTATGGTCAAAAGTTGGATGGTTTATGCCCCTGCTGTGACAAATATATAGTGCCCACTCTTGTAAAATATAAGGATATTATAGGGCCCAGTGTTTTTATACAGATCATGTAACTCATATTTTGCAACAGAGGGTACTTTATTTATTATATGAGATCCGTTATCCAGAAACCCATTATCCAGAAGGTTGTCTCCCATAGACTCCATTTTATCCAAATAATCCAAATTTTAAAAAAAAAAAAATCCCTTTTCTCTGTAATAAAACAGTAGCTTGTACTTGATCCAATCTAAGATATACTTAATCCTTATTGGTAAGCAAATTGGTAAGCCTATTGGGTTTATTTAATGACTACATTATTTTCTAGAAGACTTAAGGGAACAGTTCAGTGTAAACAATAAAAACTGGGTAAAAATATAGGCTGTGCAAAGTAAAAAATGTTTCTAATATAATTAGTTAAAGGAGAATGAAAGGTTAAAACTAAGTAAGCTTTATAAGAAAGGTCTATATAAAAAACATCAGTAAACCCTCAAAGTAATGCTGCTCTGAGTTCTCTGTCAAAAGAAACATCACATTTCTTTCCTTCTAATGTGTACACATGAGCTTCTGTATCAGACTTCCTGCCTTAAACCTCCTTGCCCCGAGCCTGAGCATGCTCAGTTTGCTCCTCTCTCCCCTCCCTCCTTCCCTCCCTGCTGTAATCTGAGCTCAGAGCTATGTGTGAGCAGGGAAAGGCTCGGGCAGGAAGTGATGTCACACCAAGCTAATATGGCAGCTGCTATCCTAAACAAACAGAGCTTCTAGAGCTGTTACTCAGGTATGGTAAAGAAGTCTGCAGAATAAATTTAGTGTTATAGCTTGCAAAATTGTGGCTAATCTATTGGCAATAAACTTCTTCGGTATCTTTCCTTCTTCTTTAAATGTAATGGCTAAAGGCTGGAATGACGGGATTTCTAACAGAACAGAACACTACTTCCTGCTTTTAAGCTCTCTAACTCTTGAGTTAGTCAGCAACTTGAAGGGGGGCCACTTGGGACATAACTGTTCAGTGAGTTTGCAATTGATCCTCAGCATTCAGCTCAGATTCAAAAGCAACAGTTATGACCCATGTGCTGGTAACCAATCAATAGAGACCAAGGGGTATATTTATCAAAGAGTGAAGTTAATAGTGAAGTTCCGCCACTAGAGTGAAATTCCCCACTCTCCATTCATTTCTATGGGATTTTTATAGGCGTATTTATCAAAGGGTGAACTTTCACCCATTGATGAATACGCCTTTCAAAATCCCTTAGAAATGAATTGAGAGCAGTTTAATTTCACTCTAGTGTCGGAACTTCACTCTTTGATAAATTTACCCCCAAGAGAGCTGCAAAGCAGGAAGTAGTGTTCTGGATATTATGTTAAGCTGTTTCAGGACCCTCTTGGGCAGGGATCCCCAACCTTAAGAACCCGTGAGCAACATTCAGAATTAAAAGAAGTTGGGAACACTAGCATGGGGTGCTAAATAAGGGCTGTGATTGGCCATGCAGTAGCCCCTATGTGGATTGTCACTCTACATTAAGGCTTTGTTTGACCGTACACCTGGTCTTTATGCAGCCAAAACTGGCCTACAAGCCTGGAAATCAAAAATAAGCACCTGCTTTGAGGCCACTGGTAGCAACATCCAACGGGTTGGAGAGCATCATGTTGCTCACAAGCTACTGGTTGGGGATCACTGCTCTTGGGTGTCCAGTAATGATGTGCGGGTCGGGTTTTTTTACCCGATCTGCCCCTGCCCTCCTGACTTCCAGCTTCCTTTTATAGACCTGCCCCGCAGATGACGTCACAAAGGGGCGGGGCAAGCAGGCGTGCGGCTATGAAGTTGGCAGTTGAAGTTGGTGGGCCAGCACGCCGCCCGCAAAGGGGGGTGTGAAGTTGGCCTAAACCCGAGTCCCGCAGGTATTGGGCTGGCCCGCACATCACTAGTGTCCAGCCCTACAATTTGAAACCACTGATATGTTATCTCCCAGGTAACTAGTGCAGTCTAACCTTTTCTTTATAAATAATTACGTCACATGGTTATGAGACAAATGCTTTAGAAATAATGGTAATATATACAGATGTGTGTGTAATTGTTGGCTAAGCCAGGGCTATATAGTTCCCTTCAGGGCCATAACAAACACAGATAGATAAATCTATACTGTTTTCTTTGTACTGGTTTTTGGTATTGTTTGTGGGGTTTCTTTACAGTTATTATTGAATTTTACATTTAATTGATGGTTTTCCATCAGTCTTTAATGACTCCATGCTGCTTGCTCTGTGTTTGTTCTTTTACTTTGCTTACAGAGCTCCCCCCTGACAGATATTATTAATAAGGTCCTATGGTGAGCAATGGGGGCATGTAATAAATGTTTGCCTTGATTATGTCTTCTTTGGTTGCTACTGAAGCCACAATTGTGGGTGTAGAGGCAGGACAAGACACTGTAGGGTTGGAGGCACTTTAACATATGTGCCCAATCGCAGCTTTAGCAGCAATGGAGGAAAGCATGTTCAACTCCGACACAGGTTAGTGATTGGGTTTGAGGGGGGAATGGTTTATTAGTTTTAGAAAGCATAAGTAGCATTATTTGGGTATTTAAAATTATTCCAGCAACTGTCTGTAAAAATCTATAGGGGGTATAGTTTTTTTTAGTATAGTATTGGGGGTATAGTTTTTCTTTAAGGGTAACCTATCATACGCAGTCGTATATCACATGCAAATAGCAACATCTGAACTAATGTCACTTTTATGGGCCGTTTCCTACAGACTCCATTTTAAACAAATAATTAAAATTTTAAATAAAGTATATTATTTTTTCCTCTTTCTTTTCCAGCTTGAAAAACGGCCATCTTGGCTACACAGCAGTTTGCTTCAGGAAGAATATAGTATATACAGTATATATCAACCATTTTACCAGTCCAGAGCAACAGTACATTATATTTTAAATACTTTGATATCTTATCTTATACACTTTCAGTTTTTGATGTTTTATGTACCGACTCCACAGCCCAGGCTAGACCCCAAGAAGGACTAAAAGTTAAACAAAATACTACTAATTTATTTTAATTTTGATGCCTTATTAATTATTGGTTCCATTTCCCTTTGCTGAACATTCCATGATTTATGTGCAGGCTTCTGACACTGGCATGCAGCCGATTAATAGTTGGGCAATTAACTGCATGTTCCCGAGGGATGATTTGTGTTTTAGAACAGTCATTTGCACGGAACAGATATTTTGGTTCCTTTATTTACTATTGGAACCCATTCCAAATTTCCCTTATCTCACCTAGTTCTAGTAGCTAGATCAGTAACTGCGAATTATTTCTTTTTTTATTTCATAGGTTTTTTCCATCGTAAAATCTGTATCGATTTATCCCAACATAAAAATTTATCAACTCAATGCTGAAGGCAAAAACAGGAGAAAATTATATTTAATAAGTCCGGCCTAATGCCAGGGCCTCCATCAGAACAGGCCTTTAGGGCTCCACTTACAAAATAATGAATGTGACTTTGTAAATTATTGCTTCAGTGCCGGCCGCTTTTGTCATTCATTATATAAAGCGGGTTTTGTTTTACAGTGAAGGTATGTCACAACAGAATGACATCCCTTGATGAGTTTTATTTTCTATGAAATGCTGTTCCCAATATATTTAGTGTTTCCACCAGAAAGCGTCAATAGAATTTTGTGGCCAAGAGTTTTCATTGTTGTAGAAGTTCTAGCCTCCTACTTTTGTAGAAAAGAAAAAATTTTGTGTTCCCCTGTTTTATATGTATTAATCCTGGAACCCGTGTGTTACAGTGTCTTAAGACAGTGCTGTCCAACTAGTGGCCTGTGACCCCCCCCCCCTGTTTTGGTACCCACCACATGAAAGTCTGCCTGCTATGATCCCTGTGTGTGCCATACTCTGCATGCCCTATGCTCCTTGTGTGTGCCGTACTCTCTGTCCTATGCTCCTTGTTTGTGCCATATTCTGCCTGTCCTATGCTCCTTGTGTGTGCCATACTCTGTCCTATGTTCCCTGTGCGTGCCATCAGGGGGGGACAGGGGGGAGAGTTGTAGGGGGCCCCGAGGGTAGGGTTGCCACCTTTTATAAAAAAAATTACCGGCTGCTGGGGGCGGGGCCTCAAAGGGGCTGGACGTGACGTCAAAAGGGGCGGGGCACACCACGGGCACCACGGACGATAGAAGCAAAAGAAAAGGTAAGTTGGGGGCGATTGGGGG
Organism: Xenopus laevis; assembly: GCF_017654675.1. NCBI lineage: Eukaryota > Metazoa > Chordata > Amphibia > Anura > Pipidae > Xenopus > Xenopus laevis. Next base: position 133,493,951 of record NC_054381.1, on the reverse strand, counting down.
CAGGCCGAGGGCTCCTTTTGATCGTATTACAAATTTACCGGCAGTTACATTGCCGGTAAATTTGTAATACCGGCCCCGGCCTTGGCAGGTATTTTACCGGCTAGGCCGGTAAAATACCGGCCGGGTGGCAACCCTACCCGAGGGTAAGGGGGGCCTGGCCACGCCACACTTACTTGATTAGCCGGGCCCCCCATCTTTCTGAGAGCTGCTGACTTCGGGAAAGCATGGACGTTTAAGGGGCCCTGGCCACCAATTTTCTTATAATGTGTGTGGGGGGGCCTGGCCACCAATTTAGGCCACCAATTTTTTTTTCTCATGTGGGGTCCTAGCCATCAATATTTTTATTGGGGGGGCCCTGGACTTCGCGAAGGAATGGACGTTTAAGGGGCCCTGGCCACCAATTTTCTTATAATGGGGGGGCTGGCCACCAAATTTTTTTTTCTCATGTGGGGTCCTAGCCATATTGGGGGGACCCTGGCCACAAATGTTTTTTTTATGGGGGGCCCTGACCACCAATATCTTTTAATTTTTTATTAACATGTGGGAACCCTAGCCACCAATATTTTTTTTGTTTTTTTACTGTGTGGTGGGGGGCGAACTTGTGGGGTGGGGAGGGCGGACCTGTAGGTGGGGCTTGGGGGCCCAGGAAATTTTGTCGTATGGGGCCCTGCGATTTCTAATGGCGGTCCTGCGTGCCATACTCTGCAGGTCTGTGTGTGTCATATTCTACCTTCCCTATGCTCCCTGTGTGTGTCATACTTTGCCTGCCCTATGTTCCCTGTGTGTGCCATACTCTGCAGGTCTGTGTGTGTCATACTCTGCCTTCCCTATGCTCCCTGTGTATGTCAGGAGTGGGCAACACTGCCTTCCATTATCATCCCTCCACCATGTAGGCCAGAAAAATTCCAGCCCTCAGTACCACAGAAGTTGGACAGCACTGCCCTAAGACATGTACTCTGGTAGAGGAGCCCATAACCAACGCTAACTTTCTGCATACGGATAATTACTTGGGTAAGAAGACTTTGAGCAAGTCTTGGGTTTCCCCCGGGAACTGCAGTTGTCTTCCACACTCCAAAAAACAAAATACAGGCAGGTTAATTGGCTGAATGAACCCTAGTGTGTGCGTATGTTGTGTGAATGTTATAGGGAAATTAGGCTGTAAGCACCACTGAAGCAGCGAATGATGAATAATCTTTGTAAATCAGAGTCAAGCTCCAGTTCTATTTAAACCCCTTAGAGAACAATGTTTCTAATTTCCAAATCCAAAATGCCTTCCTGCATAGAAGTGTTTCTTGTTATGCCTCCTCCCTTCTACAAACCTTCAGGAGTCTGCCATCCCATATATAACATGCACATGTTAGTTGCAAACTAATGTTGGCCCAAAGTGTCTTTTAATATGTCAGGGTATCGGACACAGTAATGTAATCTGATTTCAGCACTGATTTATTCCATAGGTAAGGCATATTTTATCTGCTGCATCTTCCCAAGGGATAATAATAAAGCTGTAGACTAGAAGAAAAGATAATTATTTTTAGTTCTTCCCAATGTAATTTTGCATGGGGCGCTTTTTGTACATTAGGGTTCATTTAGTGCCTCTGCTACACATCCGTGGACCACAGAGGATCGGCAAAGGCTTTCTAATAGAACTGCCCAACAGATTAGATTAGTGCACATAAGCACATGAAACACAGCCACTAATGTGCTTTAAATTCAGCCCAAGAAATCTTGTCAGCCAGGCTCCCTTGGCACTGGAGAGCAAATCAATCCAATCTCTGTCAGGCTTCTGCTAGGAATGTAAATGCTCTCCCAGCCAGGAAAGGTCAATGAGCTTCACGTGGAGCATCTCTTAACCCTTTCAGTTGCCTGAAGGCCTGTCGATAATTTGTAGAATGGTGCAGAGAACTGATAAATGAGGATGCAACATAATCCCTTTTGGGACAACGTTGGGTTTTAGCTGTCACTTCGCTTTGAACTCCCAGCTGTGTCCCTGGAAAAGACAATAATGGAATTTGAAGAGATGGTTCCTGCTTATATTCCTTGTGCCCCGTGGTATCATTGAGCGATAGTATATAGTTTTAATCATTCTTTGTTATTCATTATATGTTATGGCCCTTTGATCCACTGCCCTCGATATGCAAATCAGCGCTTGCTAATTGTGGCTCTACCAGGGGAAAAAGTGATGGTTTATTAATGAAATGCATCTGGCTGTGTTTTAATGCAAATGAGACAAATGATAATGGCAGTTGGAATCCAGAACTTCCCTTAATGTATTGCATCTTTATTTGAATGCATCTTTATCTGTATGAGAAAGCAAGTAGGGATTATAAAAGAACACAAATCTGTACCCAGTTTGGCATATATGTAACTAGCAGAATGAAGCACCAGACACTTTACTTTAGGGATGCACCAAATCCAGGATTTGGATTCGACCAGGATTCAGTCGATTCCTTCTGCCTGGCCAAACCGAATCCGAACCTAATTTGCAAATGCAAATTAGGGACAGGGAGGGAAATCGCCTGGCTTTTTGTCACAAAACAAGGAAGTAAAAAAAGTTTTCCCCTTCCCACCCCTAATTTGCATATGCAAATTAGGATTCGGTTCAGTATTCATCCGAATCTTTTGAAAAGGATTCGGAGGTTCGGCCAAATCCAAAATAGTGGATTCGGTGCATCCCTAGTTTACTTGCATAATAAACTAGATCATTTATATAGTTTACAGTAAATGGATTTGATTTGGGATCAATGGATGGTGAGGTTGGTTGAAATGTGTGGCCTCAGCAGAGCAACCATTAGTTGTTATTTATAGCCAAAATTGTAGTTGTGGGCTCACAAATTTCCCAGCAATCATTGTACAAATCCCCATTTGTTAAAGGTACTTGAGTCAACATGTTACTTGCACGTCCTTATAGTTGTACTTAGTGCTGCTGTCTTTCTCCTGTTCCAAATTGAGCCCTACTCCTATGGATGAAGGTGGGAACCTTTGAGCTACCACCACCTCTGGACTTTTCACTAACTGGACTTTGGACTTCGAAGGGGAACTAAAGTCTAAAATAGAATAATGCTAAAAATGCTGTATTTTGTATACTAAACATAAACATGAACTAACTGCACCAGAAGCCTTATTAAACAAATGATTTATGCTTTCAAAGTTGGCCACAGGGGGTCTCCATCTTGTAACTTTGCTAAACTTCTTTGGAAGACCAAGACCATGCACATGCTCAGTGTGGTCTGGGCTCAGTTGGGCGGTTAAGCTTAGGGATCGTCATAAATGATCAAAACAGTACAAAAGTCAAATAACATCTGCCATAGAAGCTGAAACAGCGGGTCTGATTAATCAGAATATGCAGACTGCACTTGGTCTGCGGATATGAATCTCTACACAGTCTCCGACTGCTCTACAAGGAAACAAACAGAGCTGCTCGAGTTCTGGGAAGTAAGGTGGAGGGGCTCCCCCTGCCGTTTGATCATTTCCCTGCAAAGCAGTTATTGACCGTCGGAAGTTTCCTATCTGCAGCTGTCAGGGCAAGTAAAATGAAGGGGGACTTTCACTGCATACAGTCAGGTTTCTCATAAAAACGGTACACCACATTTTTTACTTAAAGTATATTGGAGACACTGTAGGTTTCTTTTTCATTAAAGAAAGTAAAAATTGGATTTCGTCTTTTGCCTTTATATCCCTTTTAACACATCTAACTTCAGTTGCTTTAGAAACAACTCCCCCCCCCCTGGCATCTGCAACAATGCTGGAATGTTATCCAATGCTCAAACTAGGTTAGGGGGGTCTCTAGGGAAGAGAAGCTCTTTACCCAAAAGAATCAACATTTCTGCCACCTGAGGTATGTGCTTACCTTCCTGATTCCAGAAGGAGTGTCCTGTCCATACAGACCCCACCCAGAAACCTTATTGACCTGGTAATAACATTATTCCCCAACTCTTGAGTCTGTTCCTAATATTTGAGGCATAATGTCGTTACCAGGCCAGAAAGGTTGCAATTCAGCTTTTAAGAACTGAAAATTGTCTTGGTATGAGAGTCACATATCTATTTGGTAGACCTAAACGGATAAAAATCTAAAAATATTTTACTGGAAAAACTGTAGACATTTACTGCCTAATAAAATGGCTGAACCAAGAATATGCAAAGGAAAGTCTTTAAACAATCTGGTAAATAAATGTCAAGCTACAAATCCCCGCACTAGTTTTATTGTTCTACAGGAGATAATGCAAAGCGAGTCAATAGAAATAGGTGTTGTCTGTTTAGTTGCCGCATAGGATTCTGGCCGTGTGCCACACAACGTGAGTGCAGAAAGAGATTGATCTTGTGTTGACAAGTGTCTCAGACAGGGGCAGACGTGTCATTTGTGCACTTTGTGTTTTTGCTGTAAGTTGATTATTAATGATTTTTTTAGAAGCATGATCTTGTTCAATAAATAATAATTACACGTATTTGCAGCAGCGTAACATAGGTTTTTACCTTGTTGGACTCGATAAGCCATTTATGCTTCCTTCAACGATGTGGTACCTTGGGCCACCAACACCAGCAGATTGGCAACTGTTTAAGTGCAGGGTTCTTCATGTATCTATTTATACTTTTTATTTGTCATTTTGGAGCTTCCAGGCGATCTCCGATCAATGATCATGAGCAGTGTCATGCCACCTACTCTTCAAGGCACTCTGGGAAAAGAGCAGGTTTGCTGCTCATTTATTTCCATGCTTTGTTTAGTAAGGTTGGCCACTGAGATGAGGCTCCTAAAGTTGATGGACTTCAATCGATTTAGTCCTGAGCATCAGAAGCACAGTATGAGCACTACATGAGGACACACTTGTTGGCAGTTAAGATGATATATGCTAGAGTCCTGCGCAAGTCCATTTTTTGGAACCCGTACCTGCAACCCAGACCCACAACCTGCATTCGCACCTTATCCATAACCCGGACCCGTGACCCGCTGACCATCAAGAATCAGGAAGTGATGTCATTGTAAACCGGAAGTGGCACCATCGGAAGTAGGCGTGGTCAGAAAAAAAGGAGTAAAACAGGAAGTGCTGTCATTGTAAACCGGAAGTGACATCATCGGAAGTAGACATGATCAGAAAAAAAAAGTAAAAATCTATATTGAGAAGACCTGCGGCCCATAGAACCACCGACCCACGTCTATACCTGTACCTGGAACTTCTACCCGCAACCCGCAGGGTATTGCAGGTTTTTGTGGGTACCCTACCCACTGCAGGACCCTAATATATGCACATTATGAGATGGAGGTGACATGTCCAGCAACAAGTCAGTAGCACAATATTCACCAAACAATGGTGGATAGAAGACTTTCTTATTTTAGGGGCAATATACATCTATGTTCAGCATGACTAAATAAGTAGGGCTTAGTAGGACTTAAACAGGGGTCTTATAATAATCTTAACAAATTCTTTAGTTTATAGACTGGGTGAGTAGCAAGCCTACTGTTTCCTTCCCCCACCAATGTTCATAATGTAGCAAGCAATTCAGATTGTAAGCAGAGTGTATAACAGAGCGTACAAATTAATTGCCTCCTGCAGCTAAAAGTGATTATACTGGGTATGAGCTGAAAATACGACCTATATACAGTAGAAAGGAAAACATCAGCAGGCAGTTCGGAGCACAAATGGATAAACAAAGTTCCAGACATTCCATTAATATTTTTGGAACAAAAACCTCACTGTATTTTGCTATTGGGGTCATACATACGTACATATAACAATGCCTGAAAGGTTGCAAACTCTTAAGATTTCTGCATAAATGTGACCTAAAATGTGGTGGGCTTTTTTTTTACAGTCATGAACCAGATAAAGAGAATTCAGTTAAATAAACAAAACGTTGCCACACACAAATATGCCACTTTGGATAATTTTCCACAATATATACATGAACAAGTGCAATGTTTAACTGAATCCTCTATCTAATTATGTGAGAAATGTGACCCTCTAGGATTCTCCGTTAATTTGAAGGGGAAATTAGATGTGTTTCTAAATCAGATGTAAATATGAGGGGTCTTGAGGGATATATGGGTCTTCACTAGCCAAGTCTGATCTTAACACAGGTTTGTGGAAGTGTCATGTTGTGATTTGAACTAAGGACATTTCTGATGATGTCCAAAAAATGGTTATTAATGCTCCTTGGGTTGGAAAAAGTTACAGAACTATTTCTTAAGAGTTTGGACTTAAAGGAGAACTGAACCCCCCATTGGCCCCCCTCCCTGCACAGACTTACTCACAGAGTGAGTGCAGCGGAGCGCTCAGGCGCCATCTTCTTCTCTTTGGTAATCTTCTTTCTCCCCTTCGGCAATTTCCGTCTCTTTCAGCGCATGCACAGTTGTTGCGAACCGGAAGATTACTCCAAATGCGTGTGGTTTAAAAACAGGGAGTGGTGAATACCGGTTTCTATTTTTGGCCCTCCACCACGTAGGCCATAAAAATTCCAGCCCTCAGTACCAAAGAAGTTGGACAGCACTGCTTTAGACCGATTTGGAAGCTTATCTGCTAGTGTATGGGGCCCTCTGACGTGCCTCCCAGACAGATATCTGTCAGGTTTGATTTTCCTGCCTGATTGAGGACTGTATTGGCTAGTTGATGCTGTTCTCATCCGTAGGTCCAAACAATCTGATTAGCCCATTATTTCCCGCCTTTTGGTGAGCATAACTGGGAAAGGGGGTGACCTTGCCAAACGAGTGTTTGGCCAGCTTAATACTCGTAGATCTAAAAAAAAAACAGGCAAATAGCTAAAGAACTAAAGGCCTCTTTATTCTTGGGAAATGTCATGGTTCATGAGTCCACCATTAGGTGAACACTGAACAACAATGGTGTGCATGACAAGGTGCCAGGAGTAATCCACAACTATCCAAAAGAAAACATTGCTGGGCATCTACACGAATAAGTCAGAAGCATAACAGAAGACCGTTCTGTCAATGGATAAGACCAAAATAGAACTTTTTCGCTTAAATTAATAGTGTTATGTTTGGTGGCAAATGCTGCATTCCAGCATAAGAACCTTATCTCATCTGTCAGTCATGTTTGTGGCAGTATTGTGGTTTGGGCATATTTTGCTGACTTTGCTGGCTTGTTTTATTGACGGAACTATGAATTCTGAATTGTACCAGCAAATCTTGTAGGAGAATGCCAGACTATCCATAAACTCGAGTCAAGAGAAAGACTATAGAAATCCTATAGAAATGTTGCAAAAGGCCTGAAGGAGGCAGTTCATCCAACATCCCTGGTGGAGTTGAAGCTTTTCTGTTGGGAAGAATGGTCTAAAACACTTCCAAGCCGATGTCCAAAACGTATATAAAACCTTTTTTATATAAGAGGAAATGTTGCAGGCCCAGGGTACATGTTAAGTCAAACAAAAGTGTCTATAAATTTGTTTGTCTAACATCTGGGGAAGCTCAAAGTCACATGGGAAATCTCTCTGAAATATAATTAAGTGTGACTAAAATAGGGAATAGAAACCAGAAATATCATGTAGTCAAATGATACAAATTTGCATCTGCAGGAAGATTTGTGCAAAGGAAGCTCACACGCCTACTGCTCAGTTATTGCTTTAAAGAATGCCTTTAATATGTTCTGTTTTCTTTATTTTATTATTATTAATAACAATAATGGGAGGTTGGTTACTGGTGCAGGGAAACACGGAGTCTGATCATTTCTGAACAAAGGCCTTGGGATTGTGGCATGAACGAGATGGTGAACTCTAAGGGGCAGATTTATTATACAATGTGAAATATAGAGAAAACATTTGCCACACATTGCCAGGCTTTGCATGTTAAAAACAGTGCATTTTCCATCGTGACTTCCAGTGGAACTTACAGGAAGTGGCGTGAAATAACTGTCAAATCTGGGGTTCGGACTGCGTAAAATAAAATACACCTTGATGCATTCCCATTTATTTTACACAGCTTTTAATAGTAGTTTTCTTCATCAAATTTTGTTTTACACTACTCAATAAATTAGCCCCTGAATGTTTCTTGCTTATGGGCTAGTGCAGAGGGTTGACCCTGTCCCCGCCCAACACAACAGAGATAAGCTTAAGGGGCTGCATTGGGGCCAGTGAAATTTGCTACATTTTCAAGATGGCACCTGCAATTCTCACAAGACTGTGTCATTATGTGGAGCATGGTACCTCCTCGTTAGTGGTGCCCCACGTCATTACATCAATGTTATTAGCCAAACTTACAGTGCATCATGGGGAGCAAGAAGCTACTGTTGCAAAGGAGTGTGGAAAAGGTTAAAGGATAAGTAAACCTTTAAAATAAGCAAATGTACAATTGAAAGAGGGCTGCTCTGATGTTCTTCTGGTTAGGAAAAACATTAGAAACCCCAGATAACTTTTTTAATTTCTTTCCTATCCATAAGAACACCGAGCCCCCCTGCAAAATATATTTACGGGTCCCCCTTCCCCCTAGTGTGCAACTCAAATGATGTACGTGAGTTCCATCCTAACGTCAGATGACTGCTATTTTAGCCTTACCAATATAATTACTAATCAAAATCCTAGCAAAAGATGTAAACCAGAATAAAATATGCAGGCAACTGTAAATTCCACAGCTGAAAAACATACTACTACATGGGCTTCCCATTAACATAAAGCAGGACTGCTGCTTACAATGGGTATTGGACTGGGGGGCCCATGAGACTGCTACCCCAGGGCCATTAGATATATATATTAGACATTAGATATATATATATATCCAGCAGTAGAAGTGCATATGTCAACTAGGTGCGTCTGCCATATCCCTAGAGTCTTTTTCCGTCACCTTTACTGCTCTACCTTTCCTCCTGTGCCGCACTTTTACCGTTTTCTGCGTTCCCTTATTTTTGTACTCATTATTTTATTACCCTTACTTTTACATTCAGTTTTTCTGTCTTGCTACTTTTCTGCTGTTGTACTCGTCTTGATCTGTCCCAGATGCAGATAACAAGGAGGTACATACCTCCCAACATTTAAAAAACAGAAAGCGGGACAAAAAGATCTGCCACAAGGCCACACCCCCTAAATACCACATCCATTTTACAAAATTTGGCAGGTTATGAAAAGTTTGAACACATTTCTGGGGGTTTTAGGGTCAGGTTTTATGTACAGTTTTGGCAATGAAAGTAAAATTGCCCTTTAGGGCAGAGACACGTGTGGAGATTCGGGGAGATTAGTCGCTCGGCGACAAATCGCCTCTTCTTCGGGCGACTAATCTCCCCGAACTGCCTTCCCGCCGGCTACAATGTAAATCACCAGCGGGATGGCACTCGGAGTGCTTCGTTTTCAGAAATTGTCCGAAGTTTCCTCATGAGGCGACTTCGGATTACTCAGAATGCTATCCCTAGCTGGCAGGAAGGCAGTTTGTGGAGATTAGTCATCCGAAGAAGAGGCAATTTGTCGTCGGGCGACTAAATCTCCCCGAATCTTCACTGGTGTGTCTACACCGTTTCCCCAAGAGACCTGCTTATTAAAGTGTTAAAATGTATCTAAGTGCAGCTGTCAAGTGTTCTGGTCTCTCTGCCAAAAGCCTCTTATTTAATTTAATTTCAGAAATACTCTTATCTTTTTCTGGCTGTTCAGAGTAGGAGATCAAACAGAAACTTGGGACATTTCAGTAACAATCCAGGACTGCGGGTTGAGCTATCAAATTTGGGACTGTCCCACGAAAAACAGGACAGTTGGAAGGTATGGAGGTAATACATAGGAGAGGGACCCGAGGGGTCAAGTAAAATTAACAGACACAGCCACACATGCAAGGGTGGAAAGTATTGTCAACTGTAGTACAGCTATTTCCGACCCCTGCTCCTCACCCGATTGTGATAATTCATGTGAAACAGGATCAGGCACCAAGTTAGAGGAAATCTGTGATAAGAGGGCGCCTTTTACCTTTCTCCCAAAATATGTTTGTCTCCCCTGGGATAGAGGAAGGCCAGAGGAATGTACAGGTAAAGGGAATGCAAAAAAAAAAAAATCTTGGTAACTTTGTTAATCACAGACTTGCCTGGTTTGGCAGGGTCAGTCCTATAAAGATCTAAAGCTGGCACTGGGGGCTGGGCTTTTAGGATAACTCAGTACTTGTAGTATTTTATCTTTACCGGGCCCCTACCACTGCCCCCCCCCCCTCCACAGCTGCAAGGTCTGTGTCCCCCTGGTTATGCCACTGTCAGAACAGCCCTCTTTCTTCCTTCACTACTTGGTGGTCAGAATGATGAATAAAAAAAATGATTCATGTAAATTGCTTAGAAGTCCACTTTCATAATTGTAACGTTTACTTGTTTACAGATGAGCCACATTCAAATGTAAAGAGAGTTGGGGAGCAACACAATTAAATTTGATAGAATTTAATTAAAAGTAGGGAGGGGTGTGTGTATGGATGCTGGGTTTTCATTTGGAGGGGTTGAACTTGATGCACTTTGTCTTTTTTCAACCCAATTTAACTATGTAACTATAACTAACTATGTAACAAGCATGAAAAAGCTCATAGGAATAGTAAATAAGGGCACTGATTAGTGGTTTGGTAGCATTATGTGGACATGCAGCCTGTAGAAGGCTCTGTCTGAGTAGTTCACTTGGATTTTTTTTGCCTTAAACATTTGCCTACAAACCAGGAATTTAAAAAAATGAGCACCTGATTTAAGGCCACTGGGAGCAACATTAAATGAGTTGGTGAGCAACATCACTGGTTGGGAATCACTGCTTTAAAAGGAGACGCCTCAAAAATCAGCTTGAATCTGCTTGTATTTATACATTGGTGTATTTATGCCACAAAGTTATTTTCTTAATGTGTGGCCTCGGCTTTATGTAACCACCATGTCCTCTCCTCTAGCAGAACACTTTTAATTTGTTTCTCATAGACCAACAGAAATAATGTATAAATGTATACAAGGGAAAAATGCTGCAGGAGTACCAGGGTCCAGAGCCTTTTTACATATTGTTGAGACACTATTCTACTGCCCGATATACTCTTCTAATACAATTTTCTAAAGGGGAAATAGACTTTTTTTAATGTCCTTTTTATGCAGCTGTTCAGAATTCTGCTCTTAGTGGGGTCCTGGAAGTTATAAGTTTGTAGGTTGTCCAGTTACTAATCCTGCATTAAGTTATACGGAGGAATTGCTGTCTCTTGTAATCATTTGCAGATCCAGTCGTATGGGCAGTTCTTTTGCTTTGGCATTGCTTTCTAGTTCGCTTACATGTTATAATGATCGGACTTTCCCACACTACAATTATTTGTTTTTTTACACAAGTACATAATGGTTTCTCATAGCCGTATGGGACTGGAGTAGAAACAAATGCACCCTGTCCCCCAGACACACTCAAAACAGATGCTTCCAGCTGTTACTCACAATCTGCCTCCACTGAACAAAGCACATATGTTACATATACCCGGCACATCTCCCAGGGTCATTAGAATTAAACTAGTCATGCGTGTGCCAACATCTCTATGGTCCTGACAGATATCTATGTACTATCAGTTTATTCTGACATTGGACAGGTTTAAACATTTCATTTTCCTACACATCATATAGGTCAGTGCATGCTACCTCAGCCTGCTATTACTTTTCTGTTTTAATCCCTAGTACTTGCCTCTCCTTCACTCTGTTATAAAGTAGTATAAATGCAAATGAGCTCTGTTTAAACAAGATCTCCTCCCCCAGCCTGTCTCCGTTTTACAGATAAGGACGATTTCATTATACAAGTGGGTTAGGGTTACCACCTGTCTGGGTTTCGACTCGGGACAGCCTGGTTTTTCAAAAGGGCTGTCAAAGTCAATACTGTCTGCAAAATTATGCAAATTAGGAAATTCGGACAGGGCTCTCCCTGATTGGTCGATACTGTGTTAAGGTGGCCATACACGGGCCGATTAAAAGCTGCCGACAGACCGTGACGGCAGCTTATTGGCCCGTGTATGGGGCCCCACGACGGGCTTCCCCGATCGAGATCTGGCCGAAAGTCGGCCAGATCTCTATCGGATGGGACGAAAAATCCCGTTGGATCGCGGCTGCATCTATTCGTTGATGTGGTCCCGCGATCCGACCGGCCATTACTATTTGTTAGGATCCAAACAGATCAGCCCGATATTGCCCACATCAAGGTGGGCATATTGGGGAGAGATCCGCTCGTTTGGCGACATCGCCAAACGAGCGGATCTCTGTGTATGGCCACCTTTATGGTATCACCCCCTGAAATCATGTCCCCACACTGGATGTCACCTATCCCTCCACTGTGACATCACTGTCTGCCCCCCTGTCCAGAGTTTCAGAAGCAGAAATGTGGCAACCCTAAAGTTGCTTAACTTCATTTAAATATAAAGAAGCAGTAAGTTATTATTATTAACTTGTATTTTTAGAGCACCAACTTACAGTATTGTGCATTTCTGTATATTGGCCCATGGTCATATGTTGCAGGAGGCCCTAGATTGGAATTCATTATATTTATATTTACTGGCCCCAGTTCAATGCTAAATATAAAGTGATAGGCTGGGAAGTCATCCAAGGAGTAGGGGTCAAATCCCTAAGTTGATTTTATTCCCACCTAATTCAATTTGAGTTCATAAGAATGAAAAGAGCTGTGGGTGTGAGATTTTGTGGTTAGAGTGGGAGGAAGTCTTACTAGAAACACATTGAACTCTGGTACATGATTGCCATTGTGTATTTTTTTTTCTGTGTGAAATTGAATACAGCAGAGAGAGAGTGAGCTGTTTATTGTTGTGCAAAGGTACACTGCTTGAGTGGGGAGGAGATAATACAAAGCCCTCTACTGTTATTTCTCTAGAGTGTTGTGTAGTTAAATAGGCAAACATTTTGTGTCAAAGGTTTTACTTAGTTTTGTGAGAAAAAGCTAAAAGGAAATGAAAGAAGAGAAGGGGAAGAAAGGGCTGGGAAAGGGGGAAAGAAACGAGTAGGGAAACCACCCAACAAAGTTACTCAAAGTTCATGAGATGGTTTAGCTATTTATAAGTCCCAGGCACTAAAAATGTTAATATCTCATTTAGGAGAAAGTCATTTATTTTATCAGAAGTCCAAAGGAGGCTGACGGGAAATTTCTGAAGTAACACAAGTTAGTACACGACTAAAAGGGGTTGTTCACCTTTACCTCAGCTTTTAGTACGATGTAGACAATGATATTTTGAGACAATTTGCAGTTGGAATTCATTCATGGTTTTTTGAATTATTTTGCTCAGCAGTTTGGGAATTTCAGCTGCTATCTGGCATGATAGAGTAGTTGCTAACAAAATAATCTCTCTGGGCAGAAGTGTAATTCATTTTTCAGTGAGATAAGTTGCTTACACTTCCATCAATCACAATATCATTAGTTTTTTTTACTGCCTTAGCCTAGCAGCTAACTCCAGGGATAGATATAAAATTAGGGAGGTTTCCTTTAAGAATCATTAAGAGTAACCAGGTCCTAACCACCATAATCCAGTTAAGAGCTTTCTGAAACACTTTGAACACTATCCAGTGGGATTCTAACATCAAAGCAATGGTCATCCCTTGCAAAGTAGCCTTGAAAGTGCAGTTAATCTCCCCAGGGTGGTGGGTGGGGGGCTTGCACGCATGGCAGGGGCCCCAGAATGAGCTTTGCAGTATGGGCAGGGGTCGGAAGGGTCCCGAGAAAGCAGCCCCGGTGGGCCCAGGGCCCCCAGTCCAACCCTGATCTCCCCAGCCTTAAGCACAACCACCTGGTTGTCCATTGGTGGTACCAGCCACTACTGCTCTTATACCCGCTGGCTATCTTATAAGTAACATAATAAGTTAGGTTGAAAAAAGACACACGTCCATCAAGTTCAACCTTTTAAAGTCTCTTTTAACCTGCCTAACTGCAAGATGATTGAGAGGAAGGCAAAAAAACCCATTTGAAGCGTCTCTAATTTGCCTCAGAGGGGGAAGAAATTTCTCCCTGACTCCAAAATGGCTAGTCCCTGGATTAAATAGTATAGAATTATAAGAGAAACTTGGGAATAGCCAGCTTGTAGCTGCCCAATACAAGGAGGGGTCCCTATAAAACTTTCCCTGAACTTTCCCAGTGAACAAATGCACCTAAACAGGTGACAAACTCAATGACAGAGTTGCAGCCAAGAAGTGCAGGATCGACTAACTATCTCAGCATGCAGTTAGAATATTTTAAGTGATTTCCCCAGTTGAAATGTGGACATCATTTGAAGGGTTATTTATCGAAATTTGGGTGTTCGTTTTTTATACCTTGAATGAATTCTCAAATCGAATCGAAAACTCAAATGAGAAAAAACTGATTCTGCAAGTTCGAGTCCCACAACCCGAAACCTCTAATTGAAAACCCTCCTAAAAAACTTAAAGACCAGGCTGTTAACATCTTCAAATGGTTCAAGGGGACCTCTGCTGTTGACTTCTACATGACCTCAACAGGTTTTAGATGTTGTATTTTCGGATTCAAGCTATTTACAGGGTCGGGGTTTAATAAATCTCGAAAATTCAAGGGTTTTTTTCCCCAAAAAATTTCCCAAAAAATACTCAAACTCGAATTTTCGTGGAAAATACATGCGAACCTTAACTCTTGGGTGTGGTCTATATATTATGGCTAAATAGTTGGTATGGGTTTTTAATCTGAGGCAAATGTTATTACTGTGCAGACACTAAGGCAAGTCCTACAATGTCAACCAAGAAATGTTCTTTGTTTTTGTCAGTTAGATACTAAATAAGCACCTTTGCTTGGATGTGTGGTTTAACAGCTGTGGTCAAGTGTTTTCTGTTTCTACAACGGCTAGAGAAGGTTGTTATGGAAATGTTTATCCCCTTACCAATTACATAGACACAATTGTTGAGGAAGTCTAATTACATGGCGTGAAAAGGTTGAGAGGGTTTCCATTTAGCAGTAAAAATATATAAATATGTTCAGTGCAGTTGGTCTTCCTTTACCATAAAATAGATTTACAGCAAGTTTTTCAGGTTTGAATAGAGTTTCCGATATTTAGATATTGATACCCTGAGTTGTGTTTGATATTTTGATATTGATACACTGGCTTGTGTTTAATGCCCTGTGCCATTCATATGTGAAATAATGATTTTTTTTTTTTTTTGTTTTAATTCTTAAATGAAACCTGGAGAATTGCGTGGTCCAGAAAACTTTTTGATTCTTGTTAGTTACTTGTATTTGTACTGGGACACACTGGGGACAAGAGAAGAGCTGGTTTTATTTTATTAAAACTTGTTCATGACAAATCATTACTCGGCTCTCAATGATTAGATACATCGACCAAATCCAGGATTCAGTTTGGGATTTAACCAATATTCATCCATTTTTGGGCGGATTCGGATTAGCATACGGATTCATGATTATTTCTATCATCTTCTAATAAATGTCTGTGCTTGTTCTTGTATTGCAGGATGGCCCAGCTGTACTTATGCGCCATTGTTTTGAGACATGCGGAATACGTCGAATATTGAAAGCTTGGATGGTAAGGGAAAATAATATTAAGTTTATACAGCAGAACCTCCATTTTACGTGAAAATGGTGTAAAATCCAGGAATTTGTAAAATCGGGGAAATGTATTATGTATAATATATAGGTGGGAACACAAAACAACAATGTAAAATGAGGAAAAACTTAAAATCAGGGGATGTAAAATTGAGGTTCCACTGTAGTACTAAAAAGCTTCCTTACAAATAATCTACAATTAGAGCAATCAGTAACTTGATGCAATGAGTTATAATGTATAAGTTTTATATAGGGATATGCAGTCTATTTGCACAACTTTATAAATAGGCCCCTGATATACTGTGTTTGCTGCTGTATATGTATTTATCACTCATCTAGATTCAGCACAAACCCTGTAGTTAAAGAGATACTGACATCAGAAAATAACCTTTTTTATTATCTATCATAACATTGTCTTTGAATGCTATTTATCATTTTGCCATAAAAGTATTTACCTCATGCTTTTACATGACCTTTTTTACTACCCTGTTCCTCTATGAGGGGACTGCCATATTTGTGCAGCATGAGTCCGTTAGCATTAGAAACTCTTAACTGACAAGAAAAGAAGGGATAATAAAAGTAGGTTGGGTGGAGACAGACCAGGAAAACGCAGTGCTTTGCTGCAAAATATCCTTTATTCGACACTACGGGTCAGATTTACTAAGGTTCGAGTGAATTTTCGAAGTACAAAAAGTTCGAATTTCCGAGTATTTGTTTGGATACTTCGACCATCGAATAGGATACTACGACTTCGATTCGAAGAAAAAATCGTTAGAATATTCGACCATTAGATAATCGAAGTACTGTCTCTTTAAAAAAAACTTCAACTTCAATACTTTGCCAAATTAAACCTGCTGAATTGCTATGTTAGCCTATGGGGACCTTCTACAAACTTTTTCTAAGTCTCTACACATCGAATAAAAATCCTTAGATCGTATGCTAAAATCGTTCGAGCGCATGGCCTAGGGGCGCCCGCCCAGCGAATCCGGCGCTGAAAACATTGTACAAATAAATACACTTTAAAAGGCTAGAACTGCAAACTGTTTACCTACTGGGGCAATGCCTTGACACGCAAGTAACCAGTTTCTTTCACATCTCATGTTTATACATAAAACGAATTATGTTTGCATAAAAACGACCTCATAAGTTGACACACTATGAAAGTATGAAGTATTTCATTTCTTACCGAATGTAAGGTTAGGGCAGAACTCGCTTGTATCTGTGGAGTGAAAAAAAGCCTGTATTAGGTTAACAATTACAGGAAGCATCTAACACTCCATTGGTCATTTAGACCATTCGGTTGCATGCTATCAGCATTCATAAGCCACATGGCTCTCTCTGCAATCATGCTTTTTTTTCCCCTATCATTCCTAACAGATATACTACCGAACTTGTGGCAAAGTGTTTCATATTTATTTTATGTCCTTTTGTGGGGTGACTAATGTATTGGCCCTTTATAACAGATGAACAACACACACAATTTAGGCATGGCAAAGTACCAACTTGAGGAGTACTATGAAAAATTGTTTGCATTCAACTTTTACTTTCCAATTCAGCTTTACATAGCTTATCCTTAATTGTCTAATGCAAACAAATTTTCATAATACTCCTCAAGTTGGTACTTTCCCATGCCCAGTGGCGGAACTACCGGGGGAGCAGGGGGTGCGAGCGGGCCAGTTCCCCCCCGGGAGCCCGCGCGCCATTGAAAATGTGGGATGGAGGGGGGCGGGGCCCGGCTGCGCGTCACGCACCAGGGTCCGCCCCCCTCTAGGATCGCTATTGCCCATGCCTAAATTGCCTGTGTTTTTATCTAACCAGGTTGACATGAAGCCACCAACAGTGGTCATTGAACTCTCTTTTTCTACATGGATATTAATGGATTCAATTTGGAACTTGACACAGATCACCTCGGGGTGGCAATTAATAATAGACTTATGTATGTGCACATATTGGTGTTAAATAATCATGTTTGTTTGCACAAATAGGATTGACCTGTACCCTCCCTCTAGGGGCGGGCTACTTAAGCTGGCACATATGCAAAGATCCGATCCCATCTACGACCCGCCACTAACCATTCAGATCAAAGTTTTACCATTCCGACCAAAAAAAGAAGTTAAAGAACAGATCAGCAATGTTCTGCCCCTGACAGCAATCGTACAATATCTATGTCCAACCAAAGCTAGTGACAGATTCCCGCTGAAAATCGTACGATCGGCAATACACGCAGAGATATTATCGGCAGCCGACAGAAATTTTCTAACCTGTCCGATCGACCAAACGACCGATCTCGGCCGGGCGAAAAATGTCATGGCCTCTCCACACACGTTGCGAAAATCGTACGAATCGTGCGAATCCTCTTTGCGTCTATGGCCAGCTTAACTCTCCACCACCTGTATTTGTCTAAAGAGCGTGTGTTAATGGTGTGAAGCACACTTGATAAAGGGCAATTTTGCTCAAAAAATGTAGGGGCAGATTTACTTAGGGTCGAATACCAAGGGTTAATTAACCATCGATATTCGACCGTTGAAGTAAAATACTTTGACTGTCGAAGGATTTACTGCATTTTCTGCGATCGAAGGAAAAAGTACTTTGACAGTACTTTGACTATCGAATGGTCGAATAGTCGAACGATTATTAGTTTTAATCGTTCGATTTGAAGTCGAAGTAGCCAAAAACATACTTCGAAATTCGAAGTATTCTTTTATTCTAATCCTTCACTCGAGCTAAGTAAATGTGCCCCCTACTGTCGAATAAAGGATATTTTGCAGCAAAGCACTGCGTTTTCCTGGTCTGCCTCTATTATGTTCATTGGACAAGGTACGGGAGCAGACTTCTAGGATTAAAGTCAGTTGGGTATTCATACCACAACCAATAAACCAACGAAGGAAATTCATTGAGATAAGAAGGGACAGTCAGGTGGGCAAAACAGTCCGTTTTAGGAACTTCAAGTAACAATTACTTACAAAAGCAGAACTGTCAGCGAAAAAAGATCAACATGACCTATAGGTAACTTTTAATGTAGATTAATATTTTGAAAAAAAATTGTTAGTGTCAGTATCGCTTTAAATGTGTAGTAGACCTGGACTGTCCTCTGTATGTTTTTAAACCAATGGTTCCCACAGAGGCCCCCCCCAACCACATATAGGGTTGCCACCTTTTCTGGAAAAAATATCGGCCTTCCTATATATTTCTTTTATTCCCTATTAATAATATTGTGTTCAGCCTATTGCTTAAATAAATCCTAATACCCGAGCTTGAATGCAGATGCTGCTGCCATCATTTTTGATTTTGGTAGTGGATCAACTTTATAACAATATTCCCAATAAATGCCCGTAAAGATGAGAAAAGTTTACCATTTATGAATTTAATTTCCATCACATATAAGACGGTGAATTAAGGTGGCCATACACGTGCCTGATAACAGCTGCCGACAGACCAAGTCGGCAGCTTATTGGCCCGTGTGTGCGGCTCTCCGAAAAGGCGTTCCCGATCGATATCTGGTCGAGAGTCGTGCATGTTGATTGGGCAGGGGTAAAAATCAGGTCAGATCGAGGACTGCATCTGTTCGTTGATGTGGTCCGCGATCCGACTGCCAGTATTTTTACATTATAATCCGATTGTTGGGCCCTAGGGCCCACGATCGAATCAGCCGAATATCGGCCAGCTCAAGGTGGGCATATCAGGGAGAAATCCGCTGGTTTGGTGATCTCTATGTATGGCCACCTAAAGTTGGAACAGGGAGAGTGACCATAATAAAGATTGACCTCCCCCCCCGTAGGGACTCTGGGGCAGAACTTTAGCAAAACCACAATGACCAGCCCGTAGTCTGATTGGTTGCAATATTTAGGGTACGTTTTTCCATGTAACTATTTATACCCCTTATTATTTTAAACACAAATGATGCTTCATTACATATTATCTCGCATAAGGTAAATCATTGTCTGTTCATGTAAATCGCAAATATGTTTTTATAGGGTGTCTCTTGCTGTTCCCATCACTTTGAATGATGACTATGTTCTGTGAATCAGTCTGTTTCCTGGGAACGGGGCTGTAATGTCATTTCTGCGCTGGTGCTGAAAGGAAAACCTATGATCTATTCAGAGTTGCCATTTGGTTTTCAGATGTACGAAGTTGTCAGACATCTGGGAAGTGCATGTGAATGAGATACTGTTTGCCAGCACTGCAGGCATTGTCAGTTCCCATGAGTCAAGTTCAACGGCAAATAGACAGTCCTCACTGTCAACTCCTTCACTGCCAGCGAGCTCAACCTCTGCCTTGTCAAATATATATATTTATTGTAGCCAAGGAATAACTTACTCAGGGCCAGTTGCTGGAAAATATAAGCCTCACCATCTTGGAAGGTGGTGTTCATAGTCCAACCTGTGGGACCCTCAAGCAGTGGGTGACTAATCTTTACCTTTCAGTCTAAAGGTGGCCATAGACACACAGATCCTATCATATGAATCGAGGATTCGTACGATTTTCGGATCGTGTGTGGCGTGTGCCGACATCTTTTGTCCAGCAGAGATCGGTCATTTGGACACTCGGTCAGGTTTGATTTTGACCCGACTGATCCCGCCGGAGCCCATGGCACACCGTAATCGGATCGTTCAGCCATACGGCCGAACAATCAGATTGCCCCCGATATAGCCATGCTTGTAAATGGCATATCGGGGAAAGATCCGCTCGTTTAGCGATGTTGCCAAACGAGCGGATCTTTGCGTCTATGGCCACCTTAAGGCTGGCAGTTGCTTGAAGATGTCGTTTAATAACAGCTGGAGGACTGTAAGAAGGGAACATAATTATTACTAGAGAATACAATACTATTTGTAATATGTTCTTTTTAACCAAGGATATTCTCTGGCCATGGGGCTCTCATGCCCTAATTCAATCCTGTAATTTAGTATAGAAAGCCCTTTCATGTTTCAATTTCCTTAATCTGGAATTTCATTGTTAATTGTCAAGCTAAAGTGATGCATTATTAAATAGAACATTTGATATGGGTTTAATTAAAGGAGAGCGAAACATTTCAATTCCCTCATCCCCCTCCTCAACTGCAGCAAAGAAACCTTAAATAACTGCCCCACCCTGCACTGCTCTTAAAAACAAATAGTTGTACAGTGGTGTTGGAGACCACCATCTTCACTGCGAATCAGTGCATTTTCAGTATGGGTACACGAGTTCGTGAGGCTGTCCTTCTGGGTTTCTTAAGTATAGTTGGGGAGGGGTAAGTGGCCATAAGAGGGAACGTTTGTTTAAGTTTCGAGTTATGATCTCCTTGAAGAGCTATCAGTCCCTGCTTAGAAATATGAAGACATCAGACTCATAGCTAAGGATATATATATATATATATATATATATATATATATATATATATATATATATATATATAATATATATATATATATATATATATATATATATATATATATATATATATATATATATATATATATATATATATACATATACACACAATTTAACATTTTTCCCAGGTGCAGAAACCCAAAATAACCAATAAGATGCTTGTGTCTAAACACATGACCAGTAAATGTTTCCTGATTGGTTGCTGTAGGTCAGGGGTGTCCAACCTTTTGGCTTCCCTGGGCCACATTGGAAGAAGAAAAATGTTCTGGGGCCACACTTGAAATACACACAAACACTAACGCAAGCTTTTGATGTATTTTATCGTAAAAGGAAAGAGGGCATCATAAACCTAATGGGATTTTTTAAAATTGTGTTTGAGAAACTAATTCTCAAGGTGCTCATCAGATAATTTGGTTCTAATTTTACTCCTAGGGGGTTATTTATAAAAGTCAGAATTTATCTCAGTATTTTCTGCTACAAACTTCGATCAAATCTGCTCAGGTTTTTTTGCGATTATTTATTATTATATTTTCCTGAAATGTTGCTTTGTGAGAAAAATCCGATTTTTGCGTTTTTTTCCGGATTTTTCATCGGAAAACTCAGATTTTTACCCGAAAACTCCAAAAACGTTTGGGTATTGGACAAAATCCAGCGCACATCAAAAAATCATTGGGACTTCTCCCATTGACTTATATGCAACCTCGACAGCTCTGAGATGCCGGATTTTCTGATTTGGACTTTTCCATCCTCGGGGTTTAATAAATTCCGAAAAATTTGTGATTTTTTAAAAGTCCGATTTCATGAAAAGATTCGGAGTTTAGTAAATAACCCCCCAAGTGTGTTTAGTCTTGAAAAAAGTTGCTAGCAAATGTAGGTGCTGCATATATCCCTAGCATAGCGGGCGATGCCGCTAAAGAATGCTTTCCTGCCTTTGTAAGTAACCAAACACTCACTTGTTAACCACTTTTCCTGCTCTAGAAAGCCACACACTGCACATCCCATGTAAAAATTAAAACCACACATGCACACAATTAGCGACCCTGTACATACGTGCTCTGTGCGTGACATTGCAACATGATGTTTCCTGAAGTTCAAGCTGGGCCGCATTCATATCCATCCTGGGCCGTGGTTTGGACACCCCTGCTGTAGGTGATCAGAACAGTAGCACACTTTGCCCATTAGATGTTCTTTAGGGGGAACCAGCATAACTTCTCTTCTATAGGTGGCCACACACAGGCCGATAAAAACAGATTGAGTCTGCAGCTTATTGGCCTGTGTATGGGGTCCTCCGACGGGCTTCCCCAATCGATATCTGCCTGGAAATTGACCAGGTGTCGACCGGGCAAGGGGTAAAAATCCAGTTGGATCACAGACCGCATCTGTTCATTGATGCGGTGAGGCGATCCGACTGCCCGTATTCTTTGCCCTTAAGGTGGGCATATCGGGGAGAGATCCGCTCGTTTGGCGGCATCACCAGACGAGCGAATCTCTCTGTATATGGCCACCTTAAAGGGGAAGGAAACCTAGTCGGCGCAAACCCCCCACCCCCCCCTCCCGTTTGTTGCCCACCCTCCCTCCTCCCCCCTGGCCTACCCTTCCCGCTGGGCAAATGCCCCTAACTTGTTACTTACCCTTCTGCGCAGGTCCAGTCCAGGGAGTTCACAGACGACATCTTCTTCCACGCGATCTTCTTCCTGCTGTGACCCGTGTTTTGGCGCATGCGCAGTAGGATCATTTCGCCGGTATGGATCTACTGCGCATGCGCCAAAAGTCACGCGCATGCGCAGTAGATCGTACCGGTGAAATGATATTAAATGATCTTCAAAGCAGGAAGAAGATCGCGTGGAAGAAGATGTCGTCTGTGAACTCCCTGGACTGGACCTGCACAGAAGGGTAAGTAACAAGTTAGGGGCATTTGCCCAGCGGGACGGGTAGGCCAGGGGGGAGGAGGGAGGGTGGGCAACAAACGGGAGGGGGGGTGGGGGGTTTGCACCGACTAGGTTTCCTTCCCCTTTAAGGACCATGGCAAATGGGGAGATTTGTTGTCTGCTGTGGGTGACATCTCCAGAAAGTGCTTTTCCCGCAATAATTGAAACTACTGGTGGCAAAACATACGTGTCACTTTTTCCTATGTTTTCCCACTGTTGATTTACATTAGTGTCCGTGGAAAAGCATTTTTGTGAAATTCGCCCGCAGCAGATTTATGGCCACGTGTGCCGTCACCTAAAGGACAAACCATCGACAAGAAACATAATTAACATGCACATCCCCAACGATTTGACTCTCAAACGGAGGCCTAGTGACTAATTGGTTCAAATGACCTAAAGGCAAATTCTTCAATCCTTAAAGCATTGTGTAAATAATTCATTTTGTAATTTCTGAATCTTTCCTTGAAGTGCAGAATAAATAATATAAAATCTATGGGGCAGTGGACCGGGTTACCCAGTTTGAAGACAATTTGGGGGTGACTGCTTGCGCACTATACTGGATACGCCCCCGGTACTATAGCAAACTGGTAAAATAATGTTTATAAACATTTTAAACCTGATGGTTTATTAAATTTTGGCCTGAATGTGGGTCATAAATCAAATATATATTTTTAAAACCACATTGAAAAACCACACAATAATTAAATATTTTTAGGGAACTTCAGCACTAAAAACGATGGCCGGTTTCTGATCCATAAATGAGTTTTCCTTTGAGTGAATATTCTATAACTGAAATGAATAGAAAGTTCCACTGTACTTAGTGTACAGGACATTGAAGGAAGTCATTTCCTAGATATTTACACAAAAGCAATTATTGATTTCTTTTTCCCTCCAGACTAAGTGATGTCTATTCGCTCTCATGGATAATTCTTTGCAGAAGGTTGAAAGACTTTGCTCGTCCTTCTGATGTTCCTGCCCCTGAGGCGATGCAATTGGCATCCTTCAGAATGAATTATTTTGTTTTCTCAACAATTTATTTTCCTTTTGCCTTTCATATCCTGACTCTTGGCAAGAAATCTCTTTTTTAAGTAATAGGCCAGATAATAATTTCAGACAGGAAGTCCCTATCCATTGCTCACATTAGTTCCCATTTCCCAGCTGCTTTAGCGATCACTGTGTGTTTGTGTGTTGGAGGGGGGTTGAAAAGCTTAATATGATGGACCACGTTTTCAGTGCATATAAAAAGGAAGTGAGAGGGGAAGCTATTATAAGTTCCCCTATACGGGTGATGGGACGTTTTATCTCCCCTGCTCTAAATTGCCCCTGGAGCTGTAAAGTTAATGGGTGACTACATTGCTCATACCGTATTCCATTTCAAATAGCCCTGCACAAAAGAGCTTACAATCTAAAAGTTTGTGCATCTATGCAAATGTAATTGCAGTCAAAATTTGTTTATCCCTTTCTGTTCTCTGAAAATCTATATAGCAGAGTTCCCCTCTAGGTCTGTTACCTCTGGCTTCTGCTACACTGTTAAGGAGTCACAATCAGCAGTGCAGATTAACGGCCAGACAGATTACTTTTTTTTTTTTTTTTTGCTTAGAATGCCATTGTTTCATCATACAGAAACCGTTTTGGGATGGAAATACCCTTAAACGAACTTGCAGCGCGCTAAAAGGGGTTTTCTTTAACCCTTGAGTATGTGGCAGCGAGTGGGTTAAGCGTGTGAGGCTAAAGCATGGATCTGTACACAAGGACGGGCTGATTGTAGCTGTGAGCTGACAGAGGAGGCATTGTTGAGTGAAAGAGGCTGGCAGCCTAATAAGGAAGTGCTCTGTGCTTTGCATGCAGATTCTCTCTCTGACCCAGCGCACAGCAATCTTTAAATTCCAATCTGATGGAGGATTAGCTGGGAGGCACCGAAAAAGCTGCAAATTCTAAAGGCTCTCTGGATAGCCATGCTCATTCTCTGGGAGACAGCAGTGTGCGTATAGGTAAATATTGCCTTTTTGATTCCTACTTGTGAACTCGCTCTGCATGGTCCATGGGTGCGTGATATTGCAAGCTATGGGTGCGTGATATTGCAAGCTATGGGTGCGTGATATTGCAAGGGATGGGTGCGTGATAATGCAAGGGATGGGTGCGTGATAATGCAAGGGATGGGTGCGTGATAATGCAAGCTGTGGGTGCGTGATAATGCAAGGGATGGGTGCGTGATAATGCAAGGGATGGGTGCGTGATAATGCAAGGGATGGGTGCGTGATAATGCAAGGGATGGGTGCGTGATAATGCAAGTGATGGGTGCGTGATAATGCAAGGGATGGGTGCGTGATCATGCAAGGGATGGGTGCGTGATCATGCAAGGGATGGGTGCGTGATAATGCAAGGGATGGGTGCGTGATAATGCAAGGGATGGGTGCGTGATAATGCAAGGGATGGGTGTGTGATCATGCAAGGGATGGGTGCGTGATAATGCAAAGAATGGAGGTAAGGTCCACATGCTGGTGCTGCATGCCAGAGAGTGTGCACTGTGCAACTTATGTGCCTGTGATATACAGGTATGGGATCCATTAGCCGGAAAGCCATTATCCAGAAAGCTCCGAATTACGGAAAGCCCGTCGCCCATAGACTCCATTTTATCTAAATAATCCAAGTTTTAAAAAATGATTTCCCTTTTCTCTGTAATAATAAAACAGTACCCTGTCCTTGATCCAAACTGAGATATAATTAATCCTTAATGGAAGCAAAACCAGCCTATTGGGTTTATTTAATGTTTACGTGATTTTCTAGTAGACTTAAGGTATGAAGATCCAATTTACGGAAAGATCCTTTACCCGGAAAACCCCAGGTCCCGAGTATTCTGGATAACAGGTCCCCATACCTGTATAACATTGGCTCTAGGTACAGATATACTGAATTTGCTCTAAAGGGAATAAAACACATTTGGTAGCAAAAATAGAATTTGGCTGAGTTTGCAGACCCTTGTGTAGTGATAGTGCTTTATTACTGTGCAGCTGCACTTACTGTGTGTGGCACGGGCTGCAGTTGCAGCACATTTAATCAAACGAAAGTTACTAAACGGTTACCTAAAACATAAGCTTGAGAGCGTGCAGCAGAGGCCAGCAAGTCCAATGCTTTGGGAAGAGCAGATGGTCTCTGGCAGAGATAAGAATAGATGTTGTGCCAGTGTTGTTAGTGGCTCCTTATTTAGTGAGGGAGGGGGACACAGAGTTTTCTGAAGCATTTGGTTTTCCTGCTCTGGTTTTTTTTTTTACACTAAATTCTAATGAACTGGTGAGGCTGGTTATTTAATTAGTCATAGAAACTGGAAGATCTAGTTGAGCTGTTGGCTGCTTAACTAGATTTTGGTTTGTCTTTGCTTTTCATTGGCCGAGCAGAAACATTTGGCAGGGGTGTGTCAGGCATCATATTTTCTATGGGCACCATGTGCTCTGATATGGACTTCCCAAGGCAGCGTTATAGGAGAGGAGATGCAGTTTTGTTACAGAATCTCCTACAGAGGTCATTCTGAAGATTTGGTGAGTGGCAGAATTCTGGACATTAAAAACGTTTAGCATAGCTGTGTCTACTTTGCAAACGCAATTGTTGCAATTCATGGGGTTGTTCACCCTTTAAATGAACCTTGAGTGTGATCTAGAGGGTATTTTTTATAATTATTTCTGGCTTTTAATTTATTTAGTTTTTTATTCTGCAGCTCTCCAATTTGCGATTTCGGCAATCTGATTGCTATGGTCCAAATTACCCTAGCAACCATGTATTAATTTGAATAGGAGACTGGAATATGAATAGGAGAGGGACTGAATAGAAAGATGAGTTATAAAAAGTAGCAATAACAATAAATGTGTAGCCTCACAGAGCATTTGTTTTTAGACACCCCCCCCCCTCATTTGAAAGCTGGTCAGAAGAAGAAGGCAAATAATTAAAAAAACTAAAAAAAAGGACAAATGAAGGCCAATTAAAAAGTTGCTTAGAATTAGCCATTCTATAACATACTAAAGGTCAACTTAAAAGTGGACCACCCCTTTAATTTTGATGAACTGGCCACAGTTGGCAGCAGACACTACTCCATTTAGTGACCACAAAGAATGCTAGAATTTTAGGAAACATTTCTCTTGAGAATCCTAAATCCCACGCTGGTTCTTAAAGTTGCTCTTGATATATAAAGGGAAGAGTATTTTGGATGGATATTTCACTTATAACAATTTTACTACAGTGTAACACGTGGCTTGATCTTACGTCTAGGCTGCTATTGGGAATTCTTTGTAATTCTATATTTATACAATCTCTATATTTATACTCTGTACTAGTAGCCTGGCTTGGCGGTGTGCGCTCACAGATGTCCTATTTTTGACTGTCGGTAAAGCAAGGACCTGTGATACCCCCTTGTTATGTCAGGATTATAAACAATGTTCCCTCTGATTCCTTCTTGGCTGTGCGCACATTTTAAACTTTTAAAACTTTTGAGACCAGGTCGGAGTAAATAACATTTTGTATTTTTATACACAATTCTTTGTGCGTACCACAATTTCTTGTGTGTGATGGCCGCAGAATTTGTGTGCATGCAAGTGTACACCTTAGAGTAGAGTCCTGCGTGGGTCCATTTTTTGGAACCTGTACCCGACCCATACCCACAACCTGGACCCGCAACCCGCATTGCTACCCACCCGCAAGTACCTTATCCGCAACCCGGATTCGCGACCCGCTGACCATCAAGAATCAGGAAGTGCTGTCATTGTAAACCGGAAGTGACATCATCAGAAGTAGGCGTGATCAGAAAAAAGGAGTAAAAATCGCTATTGAGAAGACCCGTGTCTATACCCACACCCGGAACTTCAACCCGCAGGTTTTTGCGGGTAACCCGTGGGTACCCGACCCGCTGCAGGATTCTTTAGGTAACACTGATTTATTAAGATGAATTTCTGCATTAGAATACATCTTTGAGTGAACTTTTTGTGGATAATGCAGGTATTTATAATTTCTTCATGTTCTGCTTCTCTGTAACCTGAAATGTAAATGCTAGGGTTGTATTAGTTTGTTGGTGTCCACAATGCCAGCAGTCGGAAAGCAGATTCATCCCGAGGCTGAATTTTAATTATTGTTTATCGTTTTATAACTTGTTTTTCTTTAGTCCCTTTGCTATTCATCTTCCCGTCTGCCATTCAGAACAGTGACTGGTTGGTAGAGTAGGTCCCTCAACATTTTTTGACCACGCCGATTTTGTCGCCACACACCATGTTCGTTTTACAAAATTTGGCAGGTTATGAAAAGGTTATGAAAGTTTGAACACATTTCTGTGATTTTTTTCAGTAGCCTTTTAAGCTTTTTAGTTATATGCTTATCTGAAATTGTTACAAAAGTTTCTAAGTGCACCTGGTGGCTGTTCTGGGCTCTCTGCCAAAAGCCAATTAAGTTAGAAACATTGTTTCTTTTTCTGGCTGTTCAGTATAAATGAGGGACTGCAGGTTGAGCTGACAAGAGGGACTGTCCCTCTAAAAGCGGGACAGTTGGGAGGTATGCATCATGGAGAACGAGAAGTTACTGATAATCGTAATGGAGGATGGGAAAGAAAACATGTTCATAGACTGTTATTACACCACTGAGTGTTTTTAAGAAACAACACTTGTGAAATTGGTGTAAAGTCAGGTCAACCCAGGTTAAATCCTACAGATTGTGCAGCTATAATGCAAATATTGAAACTTTTTCAACCATGTTCAATTAATGCAGGCAGACTGGGCCGAACAGCGGAAAAAAACCCGCTTCCTGATCGACTGCCCCTCCCCCTATAGAAATATGTGGCCTGATGCACCGGCGTTCGCATGCGCAGGAGCCCCAGAAGTTTGGAACCCGGTGGGCCCCAATCCGACCCTGATGTAATGTAATAATTTGGTGTTTGTGCCTTATGACAGAGTTTTGCTGGCTACTGTTTCTTTATTGAGTGTGTGGGGGAGATGTAAGATAAATGTCCTGTGGTTGGAAACAGAGCCTCCTGCTGTTTCAAGGTATTAAATGTGGCCCTTTCTGTTTTAACATAAATGATTAAGAAATACTAAGGAAGTGTTTTTGTGGCTTGGGTCACTGCTGGGAAATTGGGTAAATTTGCTTTGAATTGCTGAGAATTTTAGGAGGAAGAATTCTGTGGCTGCCCCAGCTCATGACCCCCAGCTGGAACAGAAACCTTGTTGCACCATGGGGAGTAACAGGGATGTCCTTCCCACGACTGACCTCATTAATGTTCTACTGGAACAGAAATTAGCCGGGACCTTATTGCAGTTATGCAGCCGCTCAATAGACCAGGGCTAGAGAGAAGATATCAGAAGAATCTAGTTGTGCATCATCCGTGTAGAGAGCTTGTCGTATAATGCAGAGTCATAAAATTCAACAACTGTTGTATGTTGTCCTGAAAGCTTAGTGAGTTTCCCTGTACCAAATGCTATAGTTATAAGTTATGAAGTCATATGTGCATATTTGTGGCTATGCCTATCATTGGGAGTATATATGAAATCTTTTACTTTTGGAGGAACGTAAGTTCCATCTATTTATAACACTTTCTGCTGTTTCAAAATGTTAATGGTTTGCTTTTGGGCTACTAGACTTTACCCATGTTATTACATTAACCTCACAGAATTAGAAGTGGACTGTTATTAGTTCTTATTGATATGTTCATATGGTGCCAACACATTAGGTCGTTCCTTGTAGACATTATGCACGTGATTCTCAGCAGTCAAGCCTTTGTGTGCTGCTGCTCAAAGCATTGTGGGAATTTTAGTTTCTGCAGATGGAATTGTTCTCACAATATTGGAGTAGGGCGATTTGGGTAGAAGTGAAGTAGAATAAGAGGTTGTTTTAGAAGCTGTTTATGAGACTCCAGTGGGAAATTGGCTTTACCAAACCTGCTAAATTTAACCTCACCCTGAGTTAGTAGCAAACAAAAGGAAGTGGCGAGTGAGTTACATCTCTAACCACAGACTGCACCATTCTCAGCACACAGCTAATTCAGCAAATGGCAGCCTCTCTAAACGGAACCTGCTGTAGCCTGAAAAAAAAGGAAGGCACGATGAGAATGCATAGTGTATAGCAGGCTACTGACACTTTCATTGATCTACTAAATGACAGCTGGTCACTAGCCGGCTAATGCTGAAAGGTTACATACACACTTGAGTGTCACATTTATTTATTGTGGGTACAGAGTTAAGGTGGCCATACACGGATAGATCCGCTCGTTTGGCGATGTCGCCAAACGAGCGTATCTCCCTCCGATATGCCCACCTTGAGGTGGGCAATATCGGGCTGATCCGATCGTGGGCCCTAGGGCCCAACGATCGGATCCTAGCGTTCGCCAAACGGGCGGTCGGATCGCGGGACCGCATCAACGAACAGATGCGGCCGCGATCCGACGGGATTTTTAATCCCATCCGATCGAGAGCTGGCCGACTTTCGGCCAGATCTCGATCGGGGAAGCCCGTCGGGGGCCCCCATACACGGGCCGTGTATGGCCACCTTTAGAGGGTGGCAAAGACACTACTGAGACTTGAGATGTGCATCTGTATTATTCAGTTCCTGCACAGCCATGCTTATATATAATGATGCCCTACACTGGGGTCCAGTGGTGTAACTAGATGCTACGGGGCTCCACAGCAAATTCAATTTAGGGTCCCAAAATATTCATAGAAAATCAGATGGCACACACACAAAAGCATTCGTGCTAAATAGGTTGTAGTTTTATTTGAGATCCCCACAACGTTTCGGAGGCACAGCCTCCTTTCTCAAGTGCTCTCCGAAACGTTGTGGGGATCTCAAATAAAACTACAACTTATAGAATGCTTTTGTGTGTGCCATCTGATTTCTATGAATATATGGACTAAGGATTGCAGCAAGGATCCCAGATAGAGCACCACCCAATAAAGTGAGTAGATTCTGCAATATTATATACATTATATGACCCCAAAATATTCATAAGTTGGCCTAGCCTACCAAGATTTATTAAAATTGCTCATTAATTAGGGCCTCACTGGGCCCCTACATTCTTGGGGCCCCCTGCAACCGCAGGGTCTGCTTCCTCTGTAACTGGGGTCCCACCGCTGCCTGAACCATCATAAAAACTTTCTGATCTCTAGTAAAACACAATGGACAGATGTGAGCAGCAACCTCACCAGATTGTTGTCTGTGTCTGTGTTTAACGTGTTGAACTAAGATTTGAGTTGCTTTTAATGCAACGATATTCTATGGTCACTTTGTGAAGCTGAAGAAAAAAAAGCCTTTTTATTATGAATCGGCAGTAATGGAAAATGATTTGTAAATATGAGCCACTTGCAAAATATGTCCTCCCTGTTCTAAAAAGACACATCAGAAGCCTTGAACATAGTAAATATATCCTGAATTCTAAAGAGAGTTACAAAAGGGGATCTATTTGTGCTGAGTGTTTTCATTAGAAACGGCTAGGCATTCTTAACCACAGCATAAAAGACGGAAGTGTTCTAAAATCACATGGTCTGTGCTGAGTAGCACGTGACTTTGTAATTTGTTTTTTAACCCTATTTTATTGAAATGCTGCATGCCTTTGTGTAACTCTCTAAACTTAACTGAAGACCTGTGCCTTTTGCTATATACGAGAAAGAGGGCGAGAAAACTCTTCTGGACTTGTGCAAGCACGAAAAACTTTTATTTTCAACATGTTACTCACCAATCCCTTGGATGTTGCTCCCAGTGGCCTCAAAGCAGGTGCTTTTTTTTTTTTTGATTTCTGGCTTGGAGTCAAGTTTTGTTTGTATAAAAAACTGGTGTATCAAACAGAGCCTCTTGTAGGCTGTCAGTCCACATAGGGGCTACCAGTCACAACCCTGATTTTGTACCCCCAGGGACTTTTAGCACGCTTTTGTTGCTCCCCAACTCTTTTTGCATTTGAATGTAGCTCATGGGTAGAAAAGGTTAGGGTCCCCCGAGCTAGATAAATAATACTATTTATTTAACAGATGTGCTGCTAAATAGAGCCTCATGTAGGGGACTTCTATTCTAGAGCCATCATCAGGAATATAAATCGTACTTCCTACCAACCAACACATACAGTATAATGAAAAGGGTGCAAACCAACTTAGTGATATCATAACCCCATCTATTTTGAGTTCAGCCTTCAGCCTTACCTTAAGACACAAGATTATTGAGATCATAAATAAATATGGACAGCCCCCCCCCTCGGGCGGTGGTGGTGTAAATGCCCACTGAAAAAAAATGAAAAAGATAACTAACTTAAATTCTACAGTCCTTAGCGACTGCATCTCAAACTGCCCCAGAGCAAGACACTCACATTCCCAGTCACCGTAACTGCTTGATAGTATCACAGATTTTCATACCACGGAGTTCTCTCTGCAGCTTTGGACATTTGCAGCCTCCTTTAGGCACATCATGAAGCAGCCAATATTTGAGCCTAATTAATGGCAACACATTCCCTACTGATGCACTGAGCCGAGAGTTCTCCGTAAGTTTCCATAAACCCTTCTTCATGGAGCCGGGACATGATCAGCAATGTTCAAAGTCTGAGGTCAATAAAACGTGACCAAATACTGTGATGTAGTAATTGAGCTTTATCAAATACCCATGTCTATGAAGTTGACCCTTGCTTTATACTGTGTGTATTTGGGTAATGCTGGATAGAAATGAAGGCTAGTGTCCATTTTTGCTTGTGAAATTCAGTGACATTAGCCTCTAAGCCCCATTGTGTTTATTTCTGCCGTTTAAACCCATTTATAGTGTTTTGACAGTCTTTTCTTTACAGAGTGATCGTAGGCACAGAGGAGCCTTGCCCTATCCCACTGAATGGTAATTAGTTGCATTTCATTGCTACATTAGATCAGTGTTGCACTATAATTCTGCTTGAGTGATCTCTACAGTGCTCAGCAGTGTGTGCACTTTCTCTTATTACACCCAGGAAAAAAGCCATGTTGTACAAATACAAGTTAATGTATAGATAATATATAGGTCCGGACTGGGATTCATTACAGGCCCTGGCATTTTAAGTGCAGAGAGCCCCCACCAGCCCACTAAGCAGAGACTGTTAATAGCATATTAAAGTAGCCACTTTGGCATTTGCCAGAACCCATCGATTTCTGGTCGAGACTTGTGCATATAGAGTTAGGTAGTGATTGTGTTTAGGCTTTAGTTGCATTTTTATGCAATCATTTTGTTCAACCCACTGAATTAAAGCTGAAAGTCTGCAGTTCAACTGCATCCAAGTTGTTTCATTTAATATTCATTGTGGTGATGTACAGAGTTAGAAAAAAAGTTGTCTCTGTCCAAATATTTATGGACCTAACTGTATGTCTTCAAAGGGTTTCTGTAATAAATGCTTATATGGAAGCTCATATGGTACTTTTGTAGCACACCTGTGTGTGGGCCTGAGAATGGTGTTTAAGTAGTGTGACTTACTGCTATTGTATCCTGAATACCCTTGAGATGTGAGCAACTCCCTGCAGTGTGCGTTGACCGTACCCTCAGGTGGATTCTGTATGTCTCCTGGTGCACACATCAACCAGGTTGGAACTAAAGCTGGCCCTAGACACACAGATTCTATCGTACAAATCGAGGATTCGTACGATTTTCGGATCCTGTGTGGCGTGTGCCGACATCTTTCGTCCGGAGGAGATCGGTCCTTTGGTCGATCAGTCAGGGTTGATTATGACCCGACTGATCCCGCCGGAGCCCATTGCGCATCGTAATTGGATCGTTCGGCCGTACGGCCGAACAATCACATTACCCCCGATATAGCCATGCGCGTAAATGGCATATAGGGGAAAGATCCCCTCATTTGGCCATGTTGCCAAACGAGCGGATCTTTGTGTCTATGGCCACCTTAAAGTAGAAGGAAATTCCCTGGGCGCAAAAACCCTCCCCTGTGTTGCCCCCCCTCCCTCCTGGCCTACCTGTCCCGCTAACTTGTTACCTCTCTGCGCAGGTCCTGTCCACGGAGCTCACAGGCGCCATCTTCTCCCAAGCGGTCTTCTTCCTGCTTTGACCGGCGTTTTTGGCGCATGCGCAGTAGGAGCATTTACCGGGTAAGGATCTACTGCGCATGTGCCGAATGTCATGAAGTCTGAAAACTTTGTGACATTCTGCGCGTGCGCAGTAGATCCGTACCCAGTAAATGCTCCTACTGCGCATGCGCCAAAAACGCTTGGGAGAAGATGGCGCCTGTGAGCTCCGTAGACTGGACCTGCGCAGAGAGGTGAGTAACAAGTTAGGGGCATTTGCCCGGGGGGACAGGTAGGCCAGGGTGGAGGAGGGAGGGGGGGCAACACAGGGGAGGGAGGAGGGATTTTTGCGCCCAGGGGGTTTCCTTCTCCTTTAAGAGCAGTCCAGTGGGTTGCTTCAAACAAATAACTAGTTTATTGAATAAATGGCTGGTACATGGATCTGACCGAAGCTGCTTTTTGTCCTTTAGTTGTTGGGTTATGACTGGTAAAGGCCTGGAGTGAGGATCACAGCTCAGATGTGTCATTCAGCCTGACTTTTGTAGAACTGCAATCTATTAAGGTGGTGGAATCATTTGCACAAAAACACTGAGAGTCCGTATCACTGAATGACTGCACGGCCGGCCTGGCTGTTAATAATAAAGTGCTAGACTCTCAGCCAGATACATTCTAGATGTTTTTTTACTTGAAATTAATGTATTATGTTGTTTATTTTATGAAAAGCCATATACAGCCGCAGCAACGCTCCATTACCCAAGTTTAACTCGTCAGGGAAAGTGTTTTTAATTGATACGAAACGTTCTTCACAATGCTTTATTCCATGGCATATTAATAATTTATTATTTTAAATAGAGTTTGAGGCCATGGGTTGGTCTCTGTGTTAGAAAAAGGCTTCATTTAATTTTTAAACCGCTTTTAAAGGAACCCAATTCCAGGTGATTAAAGGGGACCTGTCACTTTAAGAAATTATTCCAAATCCTATTTTATGTTAGTCAAGCAAAATCAACTTCACTTCCACTATAAAAAGTATATAAATCTTTTTTTTTTTTTTTTTAAGTCTTGTAATTCACAATGAGCAGGCAGATGCACACCTCCCAACATTTTGGAAACAGAAAGAAGGACAAATGCATGGCAAATTCTTTGACCACACCCATTTTGTGGCCACACCCCCTAATTATCATGTCCATTTTACAAAATTTGGCAGTTTATGAAAGTTTGAACACATTTCTATGGTTTTTATATGTTATTACAGTTTTGCTAATGAAGGCGCATGACTTGGTTATTATCTTATCTAAAACTGTTGCAAAAGTATCTTAAGTATGTGTTCTGACACTTTGTATCTTTTTCTGGCTGTTCAGTGCAGCAGATCAAAGAGAAACTCGGTACATTTCCGCACAAATCTGGAACTGCGGGTTGAGCTGTCAAAAGCGGGACTGTACCACTCAAAATGGGACAGTTGGGAGGTAAAATGTAATTTTGTGGGCATTGTTATAAGGACAAGCTTTGCATCATGTTAAAATCTTGTTTATGTGCCAGAATGGGGCACCTGATGCCCATTCACTGGCTAAACAATTACAGTTGAACCCCCATTTTACATCCCCAGATTTTAAGGTTTCCTTCATTTTACATTGTTGTTTTGTGGTCCCACCTATATATCATGCATAACACATTTCCCTGATTTTACATTTTCCTGGATTTTACACCATTTTTTTCTGGTTCCCTGAAAAACGTAAAATGGGGGTTCTACTGATGGTGAGGAGGGAGAAAGTGGGGAGTGCACTGACCCCGATTCTAGAACTAGGCATGGAGGAGGGGCAATATATGATTGACAGCTGAGATTTTAAACAAGTTTATAGCTGGTATGGATGTTGCAATAAAAAATTATTTGGGTTTCACGTTTAATTTGAAAAGGACTTTTATTATACAGCTTTTTATGACAGTCCCATTTAAGTTGACATGTGACCCAAGGCTCTCATGAATGGGTGATTAAAGGGGTAGTTCACCTTTAACACTTTTATGATTTATAGAGCAGTGTGTATGTGGTTTTTGAAATATAATCTATACCATTTTTGTTGAGATTGCAGGCTTGGCATTGTAATGTTGCTAGGGGCTTATATGTCTGTATCTATAATATGAGTAAGATACGGTGTTCTTGCAGAGTTTTAGGGTAAGGGCACACCTGGCGATTCGGGGAGATTTAGTCGCCTGCGACTAATCGCCTCTTTTTTGGGGCGACTAATCTCCCCAAACGGCTTCCCCCTGTCTTCCGCTAGAATGAAAAATCGCCTGCGGCAGGGCACACATGACAATTTGTATTCCGAAGTCACCCGAAGTTTCCTTGTCAGGCGACTTCGGAAATGAATCGCCAGGTGTGCCCTTACCCTTACAAGTGCCGCTGAATCTACCGCCGAGACTCCACGTTGCTTGGTGGGCCCCAGACGTGCTGGTATTGTTTGCTTCCTTGGGTATCTGGGGCAGCTACTTAATGTCTCTTGGCAATATAGGAAGTGAAAAATGTTCTAATTTCCTGTTGATGCATTGCCATTAATATTCAGTGGGTGGAAGGCAGATGATTGAAATAAGAACTATTGTTAGAATGTGCCTCTATCTCAGGGGAAATTTCATTTCTGCCACAATTGGATTAATATATAGAAGCTAAAAGGTTTTTCTTTTGGCAAAACTTTAAGCTTGGGTACTGAGCAGGCATATTAAGTTAGTCCTTTCTTTATCTGCACCCTGGAGGTGTTGCCTGGCTAAGCAGTGCTTGCACGAATGTAATAAATGCACCCGAGCGGAAACCTCATCCTCCTGCCGCCACACTGACACGTAAATAAATCTTACAACATAACCAGATTGATGTTTCAAATTTCAGCTTCACGCCAATTGTTTTTTTTATTCAGTGTCACATTGTTTGCCTTGGATTAGGTGGGTTCCTATTATTAGAAAGTGACTGTGCCGGGGCAGTTATCGTACAGGATCAGCATGTCATGGGCACATGAAGATTGGTTTAAGGATGTGCTCTGGGCTCTACACTACATCAAAAGAACCAACCATTCTCCAGGAAGGGGTGCCCCATTGCACTTGCTTGCAAGAAAGAACCACCCCCTTCAAGGTTAACAATATTATGTGACTGTTCATAAGCTACTGGCACAATACAGCAAGGATGGTTTTAGGGTAAAGCTTTAAATAATTCACCCCTGGGAAATATCTGTATATAATGCAAATATAAAGGGTATATAAGGATATTTATGGCATTTCTGCAGCCCTCCATCTATTGCAGAACTACATCCTCCAGCCTCTCCCCCACAAACAAAGGAATGGCTCTAGGAATTTAGATTTAAATAGAAATCTACTGTATATGTTCACTCACCAGTTGCTAACTGTTCAGGTCACATTTTGCTTTACAATGCAGAAAGTGACCAAAAAGGGCATTTATAGAAACCAAATTAAAATCTAGAAATATCTACAGCTGGATGCCTCGCCGGGGTTAAGTATAGAATATATTAATGACATCCCATGGCTGATTTATCTGTCTGAATGAACAGCACACACAAATCTGAGATGACAAGACAAGCTAATTAGCCTGCTTAATTGAATTAATGCCCTTCTTTCCTCTTAAGCTTCATAGCTGCTTTTTGTTGCATTAACTTAGAGCTGATAATGCTGATTTTCACCTTTATTTAAGATTTATCTGCACTTGATATGCCAGCAGGTTTGTGGCTATTGTTTCATTAACAAGGG
This sequence comes from Xenopus laevis, assembly GCF_017654675.1. Taxonomy (NCBI): domain Eukaryota; kingdom Metazoa; phylum Chordata; class Amphibia; order Anura; family Pipidae; genus Xenopus; species Xenopus laevis. Next base: position 133,456,489 of record NC_054381.1, on the reverse strand, counting down.
GCGATTATGCACTCACTGCCCATAATGTGCCCGCTCCATGCCTTCTAGAAAATGTTATATGCAAATCAGCACCTGAAAGAACCATCTTATCTAATAATGATGCTCATGTGAGCACTGATAGATACAGCACAGGGTTTCAAACAAAAGAAAGATTAAGCTGAGATGTACCTTTTGATTCCTCTGTATTCACTCTTAAAGGAGAAATATATTGTTTTTACAATCCCTGTTATTGTATACTTTTTTACTTGAATAGATAGTGAATTTCACTGCTAAATGAAAATTTAGGCCATTTATGGCCCAGCCCCTGATCCTAATTGATTTTTTTTGTCATCTAATTTACAATGACCAATTGTAATTTTACTTTAAATTATCTGTGCGATAGAATCCTTTGTGAAAGTTTTAGCTTTTCTTGTAACATCTCTCCATTACTAATTAGGACAGACACGCACACAAAGATTCAGGGAGATTTAGTCGCCCGGCGACAAATCGATGCTTCTTTGGGCAACTAATCTCCCCAAAAAGCCTTCCCGTCGGCTAAAATCTAAATTGCCAGTGGGATGGCACTCGGAGCGCTTCTTTAAAAGAAGTCACCCGAAGTTTCCTCTTGAGGCAACTTCGGAAAACAAAGCGCTCCGAGTGCCATCCCACTGGCGATCTAGATTCTTGACAGCGGGAAAGCTTTTCGGGGAGATTAGTCGCCTGAAGAAGAGGAGATTTTACTAAATCTCCCTGAAGTTTCCTCTTGAGGCATCTTCGGAAAACTAAGCGCCCTGAGTGCCATCCGACTGGTGATCTAGATTCTATCCCGTGGGAGATTAGTCACCTGAAAAGGAGATTTGTCGCCGGGTGACTCAGTGGCGGAACTACTGGGGGAGCAGGGGGTGCGAGCGGGCCAGGGCCCGCACCCCCTCAGGGCCCCCCGGCAGTCCATTCACCATTGAAAATGTGGCCAAATGCGGCCGCACAGAGGGGGCAGGGCCCGGCTGCGCGTCATGCACGAGGGCCCACCCCCCGAAACGAACGCTACTGGGGTGACTAAACCTCCCCGAATCTTAGCATGTGCCCTTACCCTTAATGTTTGAATATGTTAATTGCAGAGCCATATGGGAAATTCCTGACCATTCTAAATCAGGGATAATAATAAAGATAATAAGATGCATATCGTGTGCATCGCTCCTTGGGGCCTGGTGAGTGGATGCCGCTGAACGCTGGGAGATAATACTTCATTAGAATGGAGTCTCTGCTATATATCAGCTCCTAATAAAATCTATAGGGAGAAACCTGTTTTTCATTAGTTCAAAAGATTTTTATAATTTCATTAGTCTCAGCTCATTAGATAGTATAATTGCAGTGCCATCAATAAAGTACGTGGCGGGGACTCCCAGAGGATGGTGGCAGATTAGCTTGCAGTGTCTGTGTCCATTGAGGCTGAGGTGAATTACATGAAAGTAGGACAGTGTCGCACAGCAACTATGGTAGAAAAGGCACAGCCCTCACATTATGTGAACAATAGACACGAAGAAGATATATGAATTTTCTAATATTACAATTACGATTTTTCGAAGTGATAAAGCTTTCTCATGAAAAATATACTTTTCTAGTGATATGTGCCATTGGATAATCCCTCCGGCTCATAGAAGGCTCTGTGCTCACATACAAACCAAGGGCACGCATACATGTTAGGTTACATCAGCCAATGAATGGACAAAGCTTTCACTTCCTGTGTTATTTCCTGCCAGGTGATCAGTGAATGACACTCCCAATTATAACAAAATGGTGGCTCATGGTAAAAGATGTAAAGGGCCAGTATTTACTGATGTGCATATGACAATTAGGTAAAAATGTTTAATTTGTTGCATGATATAAATGATCATTAGCTTAAAGGGGAAGTAAAGTCTAAAACAGAATAAGGCTAGAAATGCTGTATTTTGTATACTGCACCAAAAGCCTAATCAAACAAATGATTTATGCTTTCAAAGTTGGCCACAGAGGGTCACCATCTTGTAACTTTGTTAAACAACTTTGCAAGACCAAGACTGTGCACATGCTCAGTGTGGTCTGGGCTGCTTAGGGATTGTCATAAATGATCAAAACAGCACAAGTCAAATAATATCTGCCAGAAACCGATACAGCAAGACTGATTAGTAATCAGAATAGGCAGACTACACTGGGTTGTGTGTTTTCATGTAATCTAATGTGGATTTTTTAGTTTTTGTATTGTTTAATACAAACTTTCTCCAACTCTGCAGAACCAATCACTGCAGCAAAATAATCCTCTAAATAGAATCCCAGTTTATCTATTTAAATCTGGCTCCATGATCTTTGTCCCTGCAGCTGCAGTTGGAAACAGTAAAGGGGGTGTCAAGCCAAAATAAAATCCAATACAAATTTCTACACAGTCGCTGACTGCTCTACAGGGAAACAAACAAAGCTGCTTGAGTTCTTCATGGCTGGGAAGTAAGGCGAGGGCTCCCCCTGCTGTTCATAAGTATGATTGTTTCCCTGCTCAGCAGTTAGGGACCATCTGACAATTCCTATCCACAGCAGTAAATGAAGGGAGAATTTCACTGAATACAGTCGGGTTTCTTATAAAAATGGTACATATTTTTTAATTAAAGTATATTGGAGATAGGTTTCTTTTTCATTAAAGAAAGTAAAAATTGGATTTTAATTGTTTTGTTTTTACATGCCCTTTAAGAAATTGTTTTGATAGTATAGCTTTCCTTTAATTACCTTGAGATTTTTGGGGCCATTGCTCTGATACAAACAGGCACATAATTCTAGGCATAGGTCCAGTTTCCTGGTACAGAATAGGACCTGTTATCCAGTATGGTCAGGATCTGGGGTTTACTGAAAGATAAGGGATCTTTCTGTAATTTGGATCTTAATTAAACCTAGAAGGATTGTTTTGCCTCTAGTAAGGATTAATTATATATTTGTTGGGATCAAGTACTGTTTTATTATTACTGAGAAAAAGGAAATTATTTTAAATAATTGGGATTAGTTGATTATAGTGGAGTCTATAGGGGTTGCCTTTCTGTAATTTGGAGTTTTCTGGATAACAGCTGTACGATTTCCTTCAGCCTCATTTAACTGTGTGCTCTTGTGTAACCATTGTTTGAATGATAGAATGTTCTGCAATAGCTGCAGAGCCACAGGTTGAAGATTACAGTCCAATTCTTAATCCTGTCTCCAAGAGCCCGAAATGAACCCTTCTTGGTGGCAGGGATCCAAGCTTGGCACCTGTGGTGTGTCCTAGAAGCATAACGCTGGTACATACTGTATTTTCATATTGCTGCCTCACATTGACTCCACACAGGTCATTCTGTTAACATGTTACGGCAGAGGCCAGACAGTTATATACTGATATTATTATGTGTATATCTGCCATGGTTTCATTGTGGACGTGCAGTGTCCTGTGACTAGAGTGTGCCAAGCATTGCCAACTAGGTCAGTCCTCACACAGCCGCTCTTTCACTGAACTGTCCGCATGATGTGTAAGTGCAGGGTTTATAGAAGAATTCACTAAATGAGTTTATATTGCTGACTAGGCATGGCATTAATAACCATTGACACAACGTGTTCATTCATAGAATGAAATGTACTCATTTTATCGCTGCCAAAACCTATACAGTAAAGAAATGGAATATTGTGGGACAATGTACTGTGGTTACCTGGTACTAAAGAGGGGAAAATGCATTGTAGGTGATCTAGTAGTGATGGATGAATCTGTCCCTTTTCATCTCTGCCATTGCCAGGAGAATTTGTCCCTGGATTGATGATTGAAAGTATATTCTCTACTGGCTCCCCCCAGTACCCAGTACTCCTTTTCATTTAATAGTTGGTCATTTTTTCTAATGAATGTTTGTATTGTTTTTAATACATCTGTCATTAATTTATTTTAAGAACTATTATTTAGCCTTCTGGTGCCTCTTGTGGCTTTGGGTAACATCAGTCCAGTGAGACGTTATTATTCAATGGTGTAAGGTCAGTGCAATGACTAAGAACTGAGCTCCCAAAAGGAATAATCATTGTTCCAGGACAAGGTGGACAAATAAATCCAGTGTGAGCACTGTTCTAAATCTGCGGTGTGTGTCTGTCTCAAGGGGTATCTGAACTAGAACAGTAGAGTCCTGTGCGGGTTTGTTTTTTGGAACCCAGACCTGACCCGTACCCGCAACCTGCAATCCACAACCTGGACCCGCTACCCGACCCGCAAGTACCTTATCTGCAACGCGGACCCGCAACCCGCTGACCATCAATAATCAGGAAGTGCTGTCGTAAACTGGAAGTGACATCATCAGAAGTAGGTGTGAGCAGAAAAAAGGAGAAGTTCCGCACCCGGAACTTCCACCCACAACCCGCAGGGTACCGCAGATTTTTGCAGGTACCCGACCCGCTGCAGGACTCTATAAAACAGTGCTTTCCAGATCTCAAAAATACTTTCTCAACTAACATTTTTTGTTAATTCATATTATAAATAGGAAAATGAATACCCCCCCCCCAAGAAAAATTCTAGCATGTTAGATCAATCTGGCTACTACTGCTACATTAAGCTGGTCTTCCTTTAACTGGAGAATTAAAACCTCATTCCCCAGAGCTATGGCAGGCACTTATGAACAAAATGCAAGGGTATCTGTGGATCATATGTATCGTCAGAGTCAAAATGTTCTACCTTTATTAAATATTTCCATCTAGATCTGGCAGCACCTCAAAAAGCAGCTTTATTCTGTGTGGGTTTATTCCTCCCTCCCTATTCTACTTCTTTGTAACTCTTATTGGCTTTATACTTGGTATAAATCCCCTTTCTTTTAGATCCACAGGCAACATGGTATTTCCTCCCAGTAAACTTTGTTTTGTGTACATTTATGTTCTTTATTATGGCTTGGAGAAAACACACTAAAGGAGGGTGCTTATATAGGGAGGGGTTCAAAGTTTTTGGCTGATGTACTTTTTACTGCTTTTTGGCCGGGCTGGTTATGCTTTGGGCTAATGCATATGGTGCTTCTATGTGAACCAGTATCCTGTAACATGTACATCTTTATTTTGTGCAGTATTGCCTGTGAAAAAGCAAAATAATACATCACAGTAAAGGTTACCCTTTCCCCAGATAGGAGCATTTCAGAAATACCTTCCTTAGAGCACTTTGGGATCTGGCACCATTTCTTAGGTATACTGGAAACCTTCAAAAATAGAAGGATCATTAATAGAGATGTCACTAATAAAAACAAATTGCAGTACAGAGGGTTAGCTTCTGACATTCTGCAAGTTCACTTAACTATAATTAACCATAGAGGCTGCATACAGTGCAACTATGGCTAGTGTTCTTCTGATACATTTTGGCATCAGATACATTAAAGTCTGTATCCTGAAGATAGCTATCCATGGTTCTTCAGTCTAAACAGCCCCTTGACTGGCTATGCATGGGCAAATAGTTGGGTTGTATAGCAGAAATTAGCCAAATTAATCAACCAATCTTGGGCATGTATGGCCAGCTTAGGAAGCAGGACAGACAGAATCCAGTTGGAGGCTACAGGGAATATAAATTGCATATATTGAGTTTAGTTTCTTTTTTATTAGAAACTTGTGTTGTTTAATGTGTTTTCCTGAGTATCATCAGTACATTTCTGCTTGTTTATTTCCAGGAAGAAGCACAGTCCGTTCCCACAAATGAAGCCCCCTTCTGAGCAGATACCCATCCACTAAGAATGGCCCCCATTGTACAGGAGATGGTGGGAAGCCCAAGTAATGACCTGAGTGGGGAACAAGCAGAGTTCATGGCATGGGGTGGCCTGGCTGCTGTGTCAACCATCATCGTTGTCTCCATTCTTCTCTTTCTTTGTTCCAGCTGTTACAGGCAAGGCTGATAACTTATTTACTCTTATATATAACATGGGTCTGATACAGTTTTTTTAAAGAGCAAAAAAGCGTGGCAAGATGTACTATGGCAAACAATAAAAGAGTGGTAAAATACACTTTGGCTTCTACAGAGTCTGGATAGCAAATTTAAAAAGCTACTACTGCCGTCAACTGGAGGGCAATGACTGGTCTTTATAGAGGGCACTGCAAGCTATAGATGCCTTTCCATAATTATGAAGCACCTGTCCCCCAAAATATTTTTTCCCGCACTGGAGGTGTCTGCTAACAGAACCTAGGCTTCAGATAGGGGAGCCAATAAAGTGATGTGCTTGAATGTGCCCTAGTATGGTCACTGGGGTCTCAGTCTGGGGGGCACAGCACATGATGGTGGGGGGGTTTTCTTCAGAAAATTTTGTTTCCCCCCCCCCATCCGAAGTGAGGTTCTGATAGCCCACTTGCCCAATGGGCAAAACATTATCATAGTTATAGGTGCCCTTTAAAAGACACAATATAGCACAGTATACTATATAATGTATGCTAAATGTGTATCTTAATTAGCAGCCTACATTGTATGGTATAAATCAGTTTTTAAATCTTAGTTTAAAATGATAAATTGCTTAAAAAATAAAGGCACTTACCCATATTAGGCCAAATGTTCCAATAAAGTATAAATCTGGTTTCAACAGGGAAAAGAAAAAGAAACATCAGAATGGGGACCATGAGAATCTGATGACAGCGGTAAGCATATAATGTGTTATTATCTACATGTAGAAATACACTGGTATATTGGTCTGACAGAAATATGTATATGGCACTATGTATAAATAATCCCTACCATTTGTTCAATGATGATTAAACTACATTCTTTCCCAGTGCCTAATGAAAAGGTCTATGTGATATACTATCTAACTATGGCACTCAGTTCATTTTAATACATCTGAGCCATGGACATTTCAAATAATATAGATAAAGTGAGAGTTGCTGGGTCCATTTTTTTGAACCCGTACCCGATCTGCAATCCGCAACCCGCATTCTTACCCGCTACCCGACCCGCAAGTACCTTATCCACAACCCGCGACCTGCTGACCATCAAGAATCAGGAAGTGCTGTCATTGTAAACCGAAAGTGACATCTTCCGAAGTAGGCGTGATCAGAAAAAAAGGAGTAAAACAGGAAGTGCTGTCATTGTAAACCAGAAGTGACATCATCGGAAGTAGACGTGATCAGAAAAAAGGAGTAAAAATCGTTAAGAAGACCTGCGGCCCGACCCGCAGAACCACCGAACCACGTCTATACCCGCACCCAGAACTTCTTCCCGCAACCCCCAGGGAACCGCAGGTTTTTGCCGGTAACCCACGTGTACCCGACCCGCTGCAGGACTCAGAGAATACAAAATGAGATGGGTTTATATCCCCCAAGAGGGGATTTCTAACAAAAAAAATATTTTCCATAATGAAAGAAAATGTAATTCTAAGCAACTGTACCATATACAATAATTACAGATGATTTAAAACCGGTGAAAGTATGTAATTGCTATTGAAAGCTGTCTCTGTGTGGCAGTTTATATTCCTTGCATTACTGGTTCTGACTCCCAAAACAATGTAGCAGATGATGAACAAAAGTGCAGGGATCAAAAGGGCATAAACAAATGAACTTTAATAGCAATTACAATTATGAAAGTCACTAAATATCCTTAATATATATTGGACTGCTGCTAAGTAAAGGGGACCTGTCATCCTAAAAAAAAATATTTCCAAAACATTTTCCATTTTCCAACCAGATTGCTGAAATTGCAAACTGGAGATCAAAAGAGAAGGAAAGGTGAATTCACTGGGGGGTACCAAAATATAAGGCACCCCCATTGATTATAATCACTTACCGATACCCCAGGCCAGTGCTTCTGTTAGCAGAATATGGCAGAACCCGAGGCTGGTGCAGAACATTGGGGCCCAGGGGAACCAGGTAAGTGATCATTATCGCTGAGGGTGAATAACATTTTCTTCTCTTTTAATAAGTGTCACATAACTTGTGTATTATAAGGAAAAATGTACCCCCGTATTAAAATATTAGGATATTAGAAGTCACTTTGAAATTCCATGACCTTTATAAAAGCACTTTGCTTTCCTCATGTGCCTTTATATGACTGTGGAACTCCTTTGTAGATTCAGTTGTGATCCATAATATGTGGCTATAAAACTTATTTAGACTCATTAGTAACCTGTGTGACTATTGGCAACTCTGCTTTACTAAAGTTCCATGATTTTTAGAATTATGCCTTTCGGTGTAGAACTTGTTGTATGTCACAAAACAGATGTATTGCTCTATACAATATGTGGAGACCTAAGGAAAATGTGCTCGTGTGTCCATGTTTATCATTTATCTTTGCTTAACATTGTCTGACATTTGACTTATTCTTGTAAAAATGCATAATCTTTTCTCTGGCCAAGGAATATCTGGTAATGTTTTGTATTCTAGCTAAAGCAGCAAAAGTAACTTCTTTTTTTATTTTTATTATGTCAAAACTGCAGCCTTCTGATAAGGAAACCTACAGCCACTCTGTTACAAGCCTGGGGACTGAGGCACCGACTAGTAGTTACCGAAATGGTGCAGTCAGTAATGGCAATGGTGAGTAACGGCAGCAATCATAGGCAAAGTAGCAGTCAGTTTACATTGTGCCATTCCCACATTCCTATTTCCATTCGGTGGAGCTAACACAGTGTTAGAAAGAGACAGTGATTGTGTATGTTCCTCTTGGACACCTTAAAGGAGAATTCAACCCTTTAAGAAAAAAACCTGTACCCCCCCCAGCCTAACTGCCCCCCCGGGGAAATGCCCCATACTTTACACTTACCCCTCGGCACAGATTCTGGCATTGGAGTTCCACGCAGCCGTCTTCTGGGTCTTTGTGTCTTCTTCTGGCAATTATGCAATTTTCATGAGTTTCGGCGCATGTGCAGTTGTCACAAACCGTCAAATTGCTACAACTGCACATGCGCCGACATGTTGATCTCCCACTCCGCCTGCTGAAGACCCGGGAGATGGCTGCGTGGAACTCTGATGCCAGAATCAGCGCCATGGGGAAAGTATAAAGTATGGGGCATTTCCCAGGGGGGGGCAGTTAGGGGGGGAGGGGGGTCTCCGAGGAGTGGGGGTACATTTTTTTTTCTTAAAGGGTTGAATTCTCCTTTAAAGGGATACTGTCATGGGAAAAAATGGTTTTTTTTCAAAACGCATCAGTTAATAGTGCTGCTCCAGCAGAATTCTCACTAAAATCTGTTTCTAAAATCTGACACGGGGCTAGACATATTGTCAATTTCCCAGGAACCCCCAGTCATGTGACTTGTGCTCTGATAAACTTCATTCACTCTTTACTGCTGTACTGCAAGTTGGAGTGATATCACCCCTCCCTTTCCCCTTCCAGCAGCCTAACAACAGAACAATGGGAAGGTAACCAGATAACAGCTGCCTAACAAAAGATAACAGCTGCCTGGTAGATCTAAGAATAGCACTCAATAGTGAAATCCAGGTCCCACTGTGACACATTCAGTTACATTGAGTAGGAGAAACAACAGCCTGTGAGAAAGCAGTTCCATCCTAAAGTGCTGGCTCTTTCTGAAAGCACATGACCAGACAAAATGACCTCAGATAGCGCCTACACACCAATATTTCAGCTAAAAAAAAATACACTTGCTGGTTCAGGAATACAATTTTATATGGTAGAGTGAATTATTTGCAGTGTAAACAGTGTAATTTAGAAATAAAAACTACATCATAAAAATCAAGACAGAATTATTTTAATCAGAATATGCTGAATATTAGCATAAAACAGATGATTGCTCTAAGGAATACAACACGTCTTCCCCTTCTGGCTACGGCAAAACGTGACACCTTTATACTATCCCCCTCTCGACAGCCTGTCTCTACATAGAGTTAACTTGATACAGAATTCTTAATTATCATATTTCTGTGATAGTACAAATTTAGTTTCCCGTTTATTTTACTATATAAACATGATTTCCACAGTCTTTCTTTTCTTGTGCTGCGCTATTGATCGTGGTAATGGATTGAAAATGCCTTTGAATATGAATTTTGCTTTTCCTGCAGTTTCAGAAGACAGCAGCGCTGCCTGTATTCAGCCATACGAAGATGTACAGGGCTCTCTCCCTGACCTATGTGACCTTCAGGACTGCACAGGGAAATCAACAAGGTGCCACCAAAGCAGAGAGCTACCCAGAATCCCCCCTAACAGTAACCTAGAGACCATGCTCCCAGCACAAGGCGATGAAAATGATTTACCTCTTGGAAATGAAGGGCCATATGAGGTGTTGAAGGAGAGTTCCTCTCATGAGAACATTATTGAGGATTGTCTGTATGAAACTGTAAAAGAAATAAAGGATGTTAATGGACTGTCCAGCAAAGAAGAAAGGAGAGAAGAAAGGGATAGATCTTTGGATGATATTGGCCACCCTGTAAGCCCCAGGAAACAAGAATTTAGGATAGAGGCTGGTGCAGAATACGCTTCTGTGGATCACAACAGGAAAAGCCGCCAGAGCATCAACACACAAAGTGCCGGCAGCACCCCGACATCCCAAGAAGAGGACATTCCTCCTCCACTGCCCAAGAAACTATTGGATGAAAATGAAAATGTGCAAAGCAAGGAACCGGAAGCAGAATCAGGAGCCGCAGAGGAAAATCTAGAGGGAGCTTGTCAAGATGACAAAGTAGGTTTATTGAAAAATGACATACAAATTAAATGTGTAGGGTCTCTGCAGAGATGTTCTGCAGCCACTGGGATACAATTGATAAGATGTACTAGTCATGATTTCCTAAACATAAGATTCATGCAAAATGTTACGTATATGGAACAATGGGAAGATTATGTGCAGGCTTACACAGTCACGCCATTATATATAATAATAATTTATTAACATGGCGGACAATAGGAAACAGGTACTGATTTTGGATACGAAACATTGAAAAATGACTTATGTGCCTGGTTTATATTAGCAGGAATGGTTATTAACCAGGGTCATAGATTAATCAGAGGCACCAAATGTTACCACGTTCATGATTCATATCTCTGCTCCAGTTATGGATTGGAGGTGGGTGGAGGAACTTCCATCCCTAGACAAGTCATTTCCTGGCACAAATTAACAGATTGGCCTCCTTTCCTGATCAAGGGTCTCTGTGGAGCCTGTTTTGCATAATTAGATCAAGGGTATTCAGTATTTGAGAACAATATTGTGAAAGCATGTCGCAGTCCCAAAACATAAGGATCAGTGGTGTTATTGTGGTGGCAGCTCAATCAGTCAGAAGGGATACAAATATTTTACTGTAAGGGCAAAGGGGTCCGTTTACTAAAGCACGGTAAATTTGACAATATGTTTCCGCATGTTATCACTGCAAATATTTTTTACGTTTTACCAATCAATCTGAGTGCGTCATATAAATGTAGTTTAATGTAGGCTGACGAAGCCTTTGGTCCCTCCTAGCTGTAATAAATCGTCTTTCAGCTGAAAAAGCTGCTATAGCAGCAGACAAAAGAATAACCCAAAACACCTTTGATTATCCCGTCACTTTTCTCTTCTACAGGAACAGAATGCTGGTGTTATGGGATATTTCCTGTCCCCTTGAGAATTTTCTGGTGAAAAAATAAATTACCGCCACTATATAGATGGTGGTAAATTTTGAGAATATTCTGGCTGTTTAGTAAACCAGGCATTAATGTGTACGTAGCGTTATTTTCAGCAAATGCGATAACCGAAGGTTAGTAAACTGCCTAAAACATATTTGGAGACAAATTTGTCTATATTTTGTGCGAATATTTTAACTGCGCTTCAGTAAACGGACCCTGTGAGGGTGGAAGAAATACTGTATGATGATGTCCCCACACTGCTGAGTGATACTATTTCATTCTTGGAAATCCATATGAAAACATTACCGTATATTATCCGAGAAATATTATCAGTGCCACAATGGGTAAATAGGAGAAATTCACGTGAAATTCTCATTCAGGACAACAGAAGGTAATGATTCTGTTTTGCAATCCACAACCAATAAAAAGAAACTTTGCTTGACTCATGTTCAGAGGAAAGAGTTTGGGACATTGTGTACTTACCCTATGTATGTTTAGCAATCATGTTCCGTGAAAGCAATATGTGTCATCTGGGGATGTTGTATGTTTAAACCAGAGCTGGGGGAACATAGGTTGGTCAGGACAGATTTCCAAGTAGGTGGGAAGCAGCGGGATGAGTATTCCTGCTAAATACAAAGCTTACAGTCTACATTTAGGGGCAGATTTATTAAAGGGCCCGATATATAAAAGTTGTATTAAACCCAAACAATCTGAGTATTCAATGGTATTTTTCAGTCAAAACTAGGATTTTTCAGTTTTTTTAAGATCACGTAGAAGTCAGTGGCAGAGGTCTCTTGAAACATTTGAAGATGTTTGTAGCTTCGTGATATTCAGGGTTTTTTTCAGTGGGTTTCGAACAAAGTTTTCAAGCGATTCAAGTTTTTTTTTCACAATTCGAGTCTTGGGGATGCTCACCCGGAATTCATTCGAGTTTTTTCTTAAACTGAAAAACCTCACAAACCTCTAAAACCCAACCTTTTTATGAGTAACCCCCTATATTATAGTCTACATTTTTCTCTAAGCAATTTTAATTTGGCAAATGGCAAAACTGAAAATAGCCACTGAATAGCCATGACCACAATTAGATATAGCTCATGCCACATTGTATTGTTTTTTTGTTTATATAGGTCCAAGGTGGAAAAATTAAGTGGACACCCAAACAAAAAAGTTGTATAATAATAGTCCTTTTCATATTAAACATGAAAACCAAATTCTTTTTTTTTTTTTCTTTTTTTTTAATTTAAACATCTATACCAATTATAAAGGTATTTGCAAAACTCGGCTGTCCATCATATTTTGCCTGGCCTGCCTTTGTACCTTTCTCCCAATGGAATATAATTTGGAATTATTTATTAGGTTAACAGGTCCCCTTTAATAGGTGGCTAAGAATACTCCAATGCACACTGGGACATTCTCTGGCAGGTTAGCCTGACGATACATCACCCTTCATAGATTATACAGTGCCATTGATTTTCTCCTTTCTTTCTTTCTTTCTTTTCAGAGACTAAGTTCTGTATCCTACAAATCTCGAGAAGAAGATCCGTGTCTTACAGAAGAGGATGTATGTACTTTGATTTTAATCTAAAATTTCCTGTGTAAATTAAGATAACAGTACCAGTGTGCCATTACATAGTTCTACTTAATTTGGGTTTCTAAAAGACAATACCCCTCCAAATTACCTCATTTTATATATTAGACATATAGATTGATAGATGGATACACATAATAAACATGGGGGGGGGATCTTTCATCAGCATTAGGGGAATTTGCAGCAACCAATCAGTGAAGTAGAATAATCTTAGCAAAGATTTGATTGGCTGCGTCGGTAGCTGCCCAGGTGCAGATGTGCCCAGTGTTGATAAATGAGCTCTATTGTGATTTATGTATATAACTTGTTTATGCGAATAGTCATGCAGGTATTCCATTCTAGGCTGCGCTTACACGTTTCCACATAAATGTGTTTTACACTGATCTTCTGAATGATTTTACTGATTCAACACCAGAATTCCAATTGTCCCCAAATATTTCCAGCGATTGTCTGCCCATAAACGTGTGCACATTCTAATAATACTCTATGAACTATTTATTCAATAGCATAATAAACACATTAAAATAACTAGTATTAACTGCACTTATATGAATATGTCATGATAATCTACCCCTTATTCAATATAAATTCAAAGGGCTTGTGCAGATTATACTTTATAAGTATTTCTACTCTAAAATGTGAATATATACAAAAAAATGCACTCGTAGGACTTAAAATTTAAAGAAAAAAGTGTTTAATCCAACGTTTCGGCTCTTGAACGTCAGCACTTCCTCACGTTTAAGAGCCGAAACGTTGAATTGAACACTTTTTTCTTTGCATTTTAAGTCCTATGAGTGCGGGTTTTTTTTTTTTTGCTGTTCTATATATATTTATATATATATTTATATATATATCTCTATCTGGAGAAGTAGATGGCACACCAAGGACGCATCAACACCAAAATCAGCTTGAAAACATTGTGTAGGTTTATTAGACCAACGTTTCAGTTCCTCACAGGAACTTTCGTCAGGGAAGGAGGAAAAAAGTGCACAGTGCGGCGTTTAAATTCAAATAATGGCGCCAAAGTTGGTTACTAGGCAACCAGAAAGAAAAGTCAGTGTTTTCGTGTATAATACAAAAGTCGACTTGTTCCCCTCTCTTAGCAATCGCTAAAGTAGCAAGCAACTAATCCCTCCTCACCACCAAATTCTACACCTATGTCATTGATCAGCACCTAGTCCAGAGTGAAAGCAAAGGATTGAGGGGCGTGTCCTGAGACCTGTCCAGGGTCCTGTAGTGGCGTGTGCCTTGCGCACAAGGTGCCAGTAGCTACAGTGGGCGGAGCGGATTACGTCACGCTACGCTTCAGGGACTGTTGACCCCGTGGTAGACCCATAGCAACAGCGGATGGTACCGGTGCGTAGGGTTCCATGGGTCGGCTCAATCTCCATAGCCTAGGGGCATAGTCCGTATAAAAACACAAACCAGCACGCCACACTATATTTGATCTTGCACTTATTTTAGTTATACCGGGGCAGTCATTTGGCCATTCAATGCCCCACCTTCACTTGCGCCACACATGCCAGGACCAGGGTGCAGCCCGATTTAACGATTTAACAATTAGCTCAATTAGGTGCTGAATCGACAGACAGGGAGGTGTTTAATTGCAGTTCCTAGATTCAAACTATACACAGGTACTGCTAGACAAGCTTGCTTGGTGAGTCATCAATGAGAAGGGAAACAAAGTGTCAGCAGAAAACTGTGAACCAATGTACACAATAAGAAATACAAGCCCTAGCACAGTGGAGTCAGATTTCCCTTAAAGTCACGTTAGTATGTTTAGGAAGAAACTGTTAAATCTGATGGTCTCAGGTTCCATGTTATAGGCACTTATTTCTATTATGTCTCTGGTTCAGATTTCAGCCATGTATTCTACTGTGTCTAAAATGGGACAGTCCTTTGAGCTTCAAGAGGAATTCTCTCACTATGCTTACATTCAGGATATTGCACAGGACACGTCCCCAACCACTTGCAATGGGACCTACGCCACTGTCAGAGACCTTGACAAAAGCCCAGATATCATTGCTGGGCCCCATGCAACGGACAAAGCAAACGGAGGGTCTGATCCGGAGTATGAAGCCATTGCTAATATAAGCAGAGAAGAGGAGAGGACTATGTTATACGCTAATGCACATGGAGAGAGTGACTATGAAAGTATTGGGGATTTGGTACAAAATGCGGATTTCACAAGGCTTTAGGGGGGGGGCTAAGGGTAGTATCATTTTCTCTTCTCCAGCTTGAATAGCACATGCCTGTGATGGAGCCTTTTGTATTGTTTGTCATTGTGGAGTTGGGACATAGAGAAAGCACATCTGCTTACTGCTGCCTTCCAGGCCCACGTAGGGGCCTCTTCATATCAGCCTTAAAGAACATGTGCCAGGCATTAAACATAATCTGAACGATTGCCAAATGGGAACTGATCTTGAATTCTGGCAGCTTTTAAGTCGTTTTTGTATCATTTTTTTTTAAAGAAATCCTCTGTAAATGACTTCTATTCTGCGGCTGTACTGTGTATACAAATAATAGGGACTCGACAGTATTGATAATTATATTGGGGGAGGGGGTGAAAGCTTATGTTCTCAGCAGGATGTACATTATTTAGAATACCGTTGGATATGCCAGAAAGTATTTTTTTGTTTCTGAATAGCATTCAATTAAGTAGTATGGCAGCAAGTGCAACGCTTGCATTGTAAAATGAAGTCTGCAATAGATTCACTCTAGAGATTGATGCCAGAGTAAATGGGATTAAGTCACGCCTCTGTACAGCTGCTCGGTTTTATGCTCCCTTCTTATAATCGAGGTATTAAAATCTGTCTGGCTTTGTTTTAACCCAAATCCAATGTGATGGGCCAAGTCTGGCAATAGGAAATATGCTCTCTTCTAGCGAGAGCATTAACCCATTGTGCAAAATGTAGTTGGTGGTGCTTTTTGTTTCGGCTGGCCCAGGGTTGCAAGTTCTAATTTTCAAATCCAGCCAAAGTCAGCTACAAAACCAGCCCAAAAATAGCAAAAAAAAAAGTAAGAAAAAAAATGAATATATATGAAAATTTTTAACGATTCTCAAATTTTTCCATGAAGCAAAATAGGAGAGATTAGCTTGTAACCAGGGACGTAAATACAGATGGGGGCCCAAGAAGTATAGGGGCCCCATAAGGCCCTAATTCATATTCAATTTCATTAAATATTGGTAAAACGGGTCAACCTCCAGACATTTTGGTGGCAAGAAGGTTTTTGACCCAAATTGTCTGACGTGGAGGAAAATGCGAGAATGGGACGGAAAGCTGGGGTACAGAGCCCAAAATCTGGTAACTCCTGACTTCTACACAAGTCAGTCCCATTGCATGCTGGGTATTGTAGTCTTACATTAAACTTGGCAGTTGGCAAGTTGTTAAACAAAAACTGCATTACCCAACATGCACTGGGAGATGCAGGCTAGGCACATTAGGGCAAGAAAAAAACTTTAGCTAGTTTCCAAAGCACAAACCAACCAAATCTGTACCTTGGCTAGTTTGTACTTTCAAACTTGACTGGCCTTTAAATTAGTAGCTCAATTTGGCTGGGAAACCATCAACTTGGCAACCCTGGGCTGGCTGCAGACATTTATTCATACTATCGGATTTTATGGTCATGTCGGTACCTTTATAATCAGTTGATCCGGTGCAGTTACTGCTGCAGAACAATGAGATATCTTTATTTGTTGTACTATACAGTTATAAACGGTACAGGATAGAACACGGACGCTTGGGAGACTGGACCATTACTATAGTCATTGGACTTGGGGCTGGTTGGAGACCATGACAGGCTGGAGTTTAATGTGTGAATACACTTCACATGAAGGAGGCCAGAACTGGAAAAGTGAGGCTGCGGTTAGCTGCCTTTTATATCCTATGTTCTATATAAATCTATAAATGAATTGTCTTCTTATTTCAGTCTCCCTTCCCCACCAAAGTCAATGATATTTCTTGTTGCCTAAACAAAAAGGGCTGAAGGGGAGATGCATCAAAATGAAATGAGAAGCCGGACTCTGTGAGACCTTTTTAAAATTGACTTTTAGTTACAGGTTCTGCTGCCCTCTAGTGGCAATTTAGTGGAATACTGGAACACGGATGTACATCGGAGGAGTAATCTAAGGTTTTATTATAATTATGGTCCATTTGACTAAATAGCAGCAGCTCCAACAAGCAACCTTATTTTAGTTCCAATATGACCAGTCCTGCATGGTTTGCAAAGCAGTATTTTTGAGGACATGTTAGCATTACTTAGGAAAGAAAAAAAAACAATGCTATGTTATTGTTTAATTTCCAGTTGAGGTCATATTATAACAATGTGTAGAATACTATAAAGTGAACACTATAAAGTTATATATTTCATCAGTATGTTGTGTGTATTAAATAGTGGCTAATGAGGAGAAGAACATTTATCAGTTAGGTCACAAGGTTAAAGGTGAATCTAACTAGTGCCCTATACAACTACAATGACTTTAGACAACTTTAGTTTCATTTTTTTTGTGGGGGAGGGCAGGACTGGTCACTAATTGCTGCCCTAAATTGTGCATTGCACAATTTAGCTTTAGATCAGCAGTACAGTGGTTAATCTAACTACAGGTAAAACGTTCTGGTGCTGCTGGCTGCCATTCCAGTGACTAAAAAAAGTGTATATAGGGCCAAACTTTTACATGTATGGGACCTGTTCTCCAGAATGCTCGGGACCTGGATACTAGATCTTTCCATAAATTGGCCCTTCATACCTCAAGTCTACGAGAAAATTGTAATGTAAGTGTTAAATAAACCCAATAGGCTGGTTTTGCTTCCAATAAGGATTAATTATATCTTAGTTGGGATCAAGTACAAGCTACTGTTTTATTATTACAGAGAAAAAGGAAATTGTTAAAAAAAAAAAAAATTGGATAGAATGGAATCTATGGGAGACTTTTCATAATTCAGAGCTTTCTGGATAGGTTTCCAGATAACCGATCCCATACCTGTATCTGCTCTAGTATACTGCACCCCTGCTGTATATAAAGCTGCTCTGTTCCATTATATTAATTCAGATGAACAGAAATTACTTTTGACATTTATGGTCCTCACGCTGTTATTATGTTATGTTAATTAGTAGGGATGCACCAAATCCAGGATTCGGTTTGGGATGCAGGCTTTTTCAGCAGGATTCGGATTCGAGTATTCGGCCGAATCTTTCACGAAGAATTTGTCGGTCAGGCCGAATCCAAAATTGTGAATTCGGTGCATCCCTAGTAATTCGACTGGGAGCTGTAGCAGACAACAGATAGAGAAAGCTGTAGATGTGACATCCCTATCTTCAATTGATACTGACCATAAAATAAATACTCTTCAAAATATTAATGTCCATAAATGTTGCCTATAGGTCAAGTTGATCATTTTCCGATATGTTTACTTTTGTAAGTAATTGTTACTTGAAGTCCCTAAACCTGACTATTTTGCCAACCTGACTAATGCTGCACAAATATGGCAGCTCCCTCACAGAGCAACATTGAATCAGATGGATTATGTAAAAGCATCAGACAAATCCTTATGGCAAATTTATAAATATTATGCAAAGAAAATGTTATGATGTACGAAAGGTTTTTCTTGCTCTACTTTTTATTGTTAATCTTTCTATTCGTGCCCTCTCCTATTCATACTCCCGTCTCTTATTCAAATTTAAGGCATGGTTGCTAAGGTAATTGGGACCCTAGGAACCAGATTACTGAAATTGCAAACTGGAGAGCTGCTGAATAAAAAGCTAAATAACTCAAACTACAAATAATAAATAATGAAAACCAATTGTAAATTGTCTCAGAATATCACTCTCTACACCATACTAAAAGTAAACTCAAAGGTGAACAACCCCTTTAAAGGAATTGTTCAGTACAAAAATAAAAAACTGGGTAAATAGATAGCTGTGTTTCTAATGGTTAGTTAGGCAAAAATGTAATGTATAAAGGCTGGAGTGACTGGATGTCTAACATAACAGCCAGAACACTAATTCCGATACGGATGGTCGGATTGCGGGACAGCATAAACACACAGATACGGCCGCGATCCAACGGGATTTTTTAACCTGCCTGATCGAGATGATATTGATCGGGGAAGTCCGTCGGATGGCCCCACACACGGGCCAATAAACTCGGTCTGTCGGCAGCTTTTATAGGCCCGTGTATGTGGGCCTTTAGAAACTTCATCTAACAATTACTTACAAAAACAAACCTCTCTGCAAAAAACAATCAACATGACCTATAGGCAACTTTTAATGTAGATTCATATTTTAAAAAGTCGTTTTTTAGTGTCAGTATCGCTTTTAAATATATATATATATATATATATATATATATATATATATATATATATATATATATATATATATATATACCAGTTTGATAAGTCACTGACTAACTCAGAGTTAGAGAGCTGGAAAGTTGTGTTCTGTTATGTTAGACATCACTACAGCCTTTATACATTACATTTTTGGCTAACAAACTATTTTTTATTTTGCACACCCTATCTATTTAGCCATTTTATTTTTTTATACCAAACTGTTCCTTTAATTTCTGGTGTCTGTATGTCTTGAAGTACTGTTCATCCTGGGATGGCTTCTTCTTCTATACACCTATTACTCAGGTATGTTTTTTTTTCCTTTATTCAACAAATGCTGTAAAAATATAAAACCAAAAGGAGTCAATGTAATGTTTTGTAAAGATGATCTTGAGTTTGCCTTATGCAAGTTAATTTAGAACTATAAGTATAAATATTGGTACAACTGTTTTATTCACTTATTGCCCATTTTCATGCTTGGTCTATTACTGTGTGTTGCAAATGCTGGTAAATATAGGGGAACTGTCTATAAAACCAGTAGCTTATATACAGGTATGGGACATTTTATCCAGAATGCTCGGGACCTGGGGTTTAAAGGGTCTTTCTGTCATTTTAATCTCCATACCTTTAATTGACTAGAAAATCATATAAACATTAAATAAACCCAAAAGGCTGTTTTTGCCTCCAATAAGGATTAATTAGATCTTAGTTGGGATCAAGTAAAAGGTATTGTTTTATTGTTACAGAGAAAAAGGTTCTGGATAAAGGGTTTCTGGATAGCTGTATCCCTGTCACACTAGACATTTATAATAGACAGTGGTGAGACAAATGAATCTGACTTTCAAGTGTTTCAGTTTCATTAAACAGACTGAAAGCATTTGCTCTTTTATAAGAGGTACATAAAATAAAGGTGTTTATACTGTAAATATGTAATATACAAATAGTAACACAATGAGGCACAATATATGCAGCTGTACAGAAGTGAAAAAGCCAGGTGTAGTGTATTGTTTCTGGTAGAACGGCAAGTACCAGTAGAGTATTTGGTGTACCTGCTCAGTCTCCAGATAACATAAGTGCAATGAGCACTTTACAGATTTCCGTTTTAAATCTATTACTAGTTTGGAAGGATAAGAAAGGGGTAGCAAACCAGTAAACGCCCACTGTAAGTGCCAATATTGTAGGGCAGCAGTTTTTAGACATTATGGGGTTATGTAATAAAAGGCACTAGGTTTGCCCAGGAGCAGTAACCCTGTTTAAAATAAAACATCTTATTGGTTGCTATAGGTTACTGCTCCTGGGCAAACGTAGTGCCTTTTATTACATATGGGGGTTCATGTGATCCTCCATTGTGGCAAATATATTCATCCCAAACCTCAGCTTCATTGACTTTCAGTCTACCTCCCTTAAAGGAGAATTCAACCCGTAACTAACCCTCCCCTACCTAGACCCCCCTCCCTCCTTCCCCCCCAGCCTAATTGCCCCCGGGGAAAATACTTACCCCTCGGCGCAGATTCAGGGATCACAGTTAACCACAGCCATCTTACTGGTCTTCAGTAAGCTGAGACTGAGACCGGAGAAGCGGCGCATGCTTAGTTGGAGCATTTTACCAGATTGCGACAACTGCACATGCGCCGAAATGGAGGGAAATTGCTGAAGCGCTGGAAGAAGACACGAAGACCCGTAAGATGGCTGCGGTGAACTGCGATCCCTGAATCTGTGCCGAGGGGTAAAAAGTTAGGGGCATTTCCCCTGGGGGTAAGTGAAAAGTAAGGGCCGTTTGCCGGGAGGGAGGGGGTCTACGTAGGGTAGGGCAGTAGAGTTTTTTTAGTTAGGGGTTGAGTTCTCCTTTAAGGAAGCCCTATGCCACAGCCTGGGACTATCTTCTAGGGTGGGGTCCCCAACCTTTTTTACCCATGAGCCACATTTCAAAATAATAAGGGTTGTAATTGGGCATTTTGGTAGCCCCTATGTGGACTGGTAGAGTACAGGTGGGTCTGTTTGGCAGTAAACATGGTCTTTATGCCTCCAAAACTTGCCTCCAAATCAGAAATTCAAAAAAGAGCACCTTCTTTTAGGACAATGGGAGCAACATCAAAAGGCTTGGTGAGTAGGGTTACTTGCAAACCACTAGTTGGGGATCACTGTTCTAGGGGAAGACAGGCTGCAAAGCCATTAGCATCCATTCTCATTATTTGCTGTGTTTGGCTTACTGGACTATAGCAGTGTTGTTATAAGTTAACTCCCAAATGCCTTTCCACCTTGGTACTATTAGAAGATGGGTGGCAGGGAAGCCACCCCAAAGGGACTTGCATGTACATTTTATTGTAAAGTGCATTGTAAGAGTAATGTGTTACTCAAGTACAAGTTTACTATAATACAATAAAGAGTATATGACAATTGGTTAGTGTCATTTATATACTAAAACATATGCATGGCATTTACAAGGTATTAAAAATCTGTTTTGGGGAACTAAGGACCTTCCGGATATTGTTGGCACCCCCTCCCCCTTTGCACACAGGAAGGCAAGTTGTAAATAATAATGCTCTTTCCTCTCCAGTAGTCTCTGGCCTTGAATAGTGTAATCTTGTGGGATCCACAACAGACAATTTCTTCTTTTTAAAGGAGAAGGAAAGGTTACAAGTAAGTTAGCTTTATCAGAAAGGTCTATATAAATACATTAGTAAACCCTCATAGTAATGCTGCTCTGTGCTGTAATCTGAGCTCAGAGCTATGAGTGAGCAGGGAGACACAGGCAGGAAGTGACATCACAGCAAGTTAATATGGCAGCTGCTATCCTAGACAAACGGAGAGAGCTTCTAGAGCTGTTTATTTGGGTATGGAAAAGAATTCTAAAGAATAAAAATGGTGTTCTAGCTTACACTGTTGTGGCTTATCTTTTGGCAATAAACTGCCTTGGTAGTTTTCCTTCTCCTTTATGGCAGCTTATCAATACTTGGGGGTAACTGTTCCAGGATAAAAAAAAACACAGATCCTAAAAATAACTTTGAACAGAGACCATGTTTACTTAGCAACACGTTCCATGAAGCTTCCATCTCCCACTATGGAGAACGTAAGGGGAAAGTTTCCTTTTGACATATTTCTTTGGTCGCAGGAGTTACACAGTGACTTAGAAGATGAGGTTGAAAAAAAGACACACCTACTTGTAGCTGATCAAAAGCAAACTCCATCTGAAGCTGTCTCCAATTTGCCTCAGAAAGAAAAAAAAAACAACTTTCTGAATTAAGTGCAATCAGACCAGCCTGTGGACTTTGCCCTAACAGTTTCAGTAACTCTATTTTATTATCTAATGTTTGTGCCAGTACAACCACTTCAGAGAAATAATTCCTCAACATCACAGCTTAGGAACCCTTTTAGATCTTTAGATGAAACATCTTTGCGTTCTCTGGAGATATCTGCGGGTGAATAAATGATCAAAGAGCTTTTGCTAAAGTCCCCTTATGTAGTCAAAATTCGAATTTGTGCATTTTACTGAGCTCGGATGTTTGCTTATTTATTTAAAAAATGTAACCTCAAAAACACAATTGGCTAAAACTGTGAAAAAATAAAATCTTGAATGCATCAAATTCGTATTTTACTCATCATTTTCAATGGGTGTACAAACTGTCTATGCCTCTCAAAAACATTCAAAAAACTTGAATTGGAAAATATTGCTTACATTTTGCCTAGGATAACACCCATTGACTTCTACAGGAACTCACATTAAATATGCATAAGTTTCACATTCAAGTTTTTCAAACTTTTCTCGCACATTTGCGTTTTGGAAACCCTAATTTGAATTCATGAGTTTTAATGCAAAGCTGCTGTAAAAATTTAAGTTAGAACAAATGTCATTATCCACCCTTAAGTGCCTATTATCCAGTGTAAAAATTCCCAATTCAGCCAGCTTTCCTTATGCTTAATCTCCTACAGCGCAAACACCAAAGCAACAGAAAATACCTTTGCAGTCCGTAAACATTTGAATCCCATAAGTGCCGTAAAATGCAGAAGAACGTTTCTGGTCTTGTACATTCTAAATCTACAGATTGAGAACAAGGCAGAATACAGTCACTGATACAGAGTTAAAGACAAAATGAGTGGACTTACAAGCATTGCAGGATATAGAAGAGATGGGGTAACCGACGGCCAGAATTGAGACAAGGTACAAGGCTGTTGGAGCTAAAGTAAATGAGGTTGAGGAGAGCCCAGCTGGCAGGGTGAGCAGAAGGTAAGTGGTATGGGATAATGCTAGATGAGGGTATATACTGTATAAGGTAGTCTCTGCTGGCAGTACCTGTAAATTTATGCAATGCAATTGGTAGAGCAAGGGATGCAGACTAAAAAAAAAAAGTTCTTTCAAAAAAAAAAGTGTTTTTCCATTAATCTAAATGAATTCGGCTACTAAAAGGTAACTGCTGATTGGCTGATGCTGTGAGTTTTGCTACTGTTACTATATTAGCCTCCACAATGTTACCAAATGTTTCACATTCCAGCTTGTTTACTATATATACTGTACTCTCTATGCCCAGGTCTAGATTTCCTTCTTCAGTCCCCTTGGCCACCAGGTCCTAGCGCCCGCGCACATTCGCATTCACCCCCCGCACATGTAGCAATGGGGAGCTGCGGCTCCATAGAATGCGACTGGGTGAGATGCTGCTCCTGAAGTTTTGCTGCCCTAGGCCAGGGTGCCACAAATCCAGGTCTGTCTATGCATCATCAACTTGCTGAAATATACAATTCTTCCCCATTGTACTACAGTCACATACTTTTCCCACTGAATCAATGGCACCAATAATACAGTATGTGCACCCATATATCCTTCTAAATAGTGGATGTTTTAACTAATGCTCCTTTTCTTTTGTAATTTTACTATTTAGCTCAGCTATTTAGGTTCTTTCTCGTGGCAATACTTGCAGGCGTCCCTAGACTGATTATCATCTAAAAATTTGCAGTTTGATTTTTTAATCTCAGGTTCAATCAAAGTTTTGCCCATTATTGTCAGTAGGTACAAAGTGTTATTTTGACAATTTTACCATTTTCTCTCTTCATTAACAAATCTATCCAGTGTGTCCCTTCCCAGTATCTTACTTTTTAATTTTTACTTGCATCAGTGCCCCTCTTGCTTGTGTGTGTGTGTGTATATATATATATATATATATATATATATATATATATATATATATATATATATATATATATATATATATATATATATATATATATATATATATATATATATATATATATATATGAAGTCCCACAGTGCCCGCACACAAACCAAAAGGTAAAGCCAGTGGTGCTCGATCCAAATGTAGTTCATATATATGGAAAGAAGATCAGCACTCACTGTAGTTTTGGTGAATTCGTGTTGATTTATTTGTCAAAAATCACATCTTATCCGACGTTTCGGTCCCGCATGGGGACCGAAACGTCCTTGAGAAAGGTCCCCATGCTGGACCGAAACGTCGGATAAGATGTGATTTTTGACAAATAAATCAACACGAATTCACCAAAACTACATTGAGTGCTGATCTTCTTTCTATATATATATATATATATGTAGTCCAAAAGCCGGCACAACACGTCAAAAGGTCATCACTGCCTGGGTGCAAAAGGCTCAAAAATTAAGTAGAAGAATGAAGAAGCTCGCACTCTCAGGGCTTATCACATCAAAAAATGTTTTATTCAAAAAACTAACGTTTTGGCTTGCACTCATATATATAATAAGTCTGGAAGCCAGCACAACTCGTGTAATAGTCACAGATGCCTGGGTGCTAGAGCCAAAGGTAAGAATATAGAACAGTAAAAATTGTATTTGCACTTTGAGAAAGGCTTGAGTGTTTGCCGAAACGTTAGTCGATTTTTTCTAATAAACACCTATATTTTCTTCGCTAAGACCTGTGAGTGCAAGCTTTTTTCCTGTTCTATCTATATCTATATATATATATATCTATATATATATATATATATATATATATATATATATATATATATATATATATATATATATGTGTGTGTGTGAATTTTAAAAGAAACAACTTGGATGCAGACTTTCAGCTTTAATTCAGTGGGTTGAACAAAAAGATTGCATAAAAATGTGAGTAAGTAAAGGCTGTTTCTGAGTTGTTTCATTTAAAATTCATTGTGGTAATGTACAGAACCAAAATTAGAAAAAAAGTTCCTGCCCCATGCGCCTTGTGGGTTGAGAGTGTTGAGTCCAGAATGTAAAAATGACCCTCAACTTAGCCTGTGACTTCTCAGTCCAGTTTGTTTAAAACCTCTTTACTCACTGGACAATCCATACTCATAGGCATCCATAAGACTGGGCACTAATGATGGGTACTCAGGCCTGGTTTAGAATCAGCCTTCCAATTCATCCCACAGGTGTTCTGTTGGGTTTAGGTCAGGGCTCAGCAAATTTATTCTATATGGACCTGGATTTGTGCACAGGGGGATTATTTCCTTAAATTGTTGAAACAAAGTACTGAGATAACGTTAAACGGGTGCTTCACCTTTAGTTAACTTTCAGTATTTTATAGAATGGCCCAATATAAATACCTTTTCAATTGGCTTTCATTATTTATAGTTCATAATTTTTTTTTTACTTTTTCCAGCTTTCAAATAGGAGTCGCTCACCCCATCTAAAAACAAATGTTATGTAAGGCTACAAATGTATAATTATTGCTACTTTTTATTACTCACCAAGGCATGGTTGCTAGAGTAATTTGGACCCTAGCAACCAGATTACTGAAACTGCAAACTGGAGAGCTGCTGAGTACAAAGCTAAATAACTCAAAAACCACAAATAATAAAAATGAAAATCAATTGCAAATTGTCTCAGAATATCACTCTCTACATCATATGAAAGTAAACTCTAAGGTGATCAACCCCTTTGTTTTAACTGGAACTGGGAGACTTAAGGTGGCCATAGACGCACAGATAATATTGTACAAAACAAATTTTCGTCCGATATTCGTTGCGTGTATGGTGGAAAAAGAGCCGACCGATATCGGCAGAAGACTTGGATAACGGTCGACTCGTCGATCGGGCTGGATGGAAAATTTTGATCGGGTGCCTTTGAAGGGACCCAAACATCACCCATTGTTAGTGCTGAATCGTCAGATACAGGTAGAATTCTATTGTTTCTTCCCGTATATCTACCTGTATATCTGACGATTCAGCTCTACACGTGTGTATTGAAATGAACAATCTTTCTTGGAAAGATCTTTTCCAAGAAAGATTGTAATTGTTATGTCTATGGTCACCTTTAGCCCATACCATTTTTATTCCTCCACCAAAACTTTACATCCGCAAAAGCTGTATTCAGGCCAGTAATGTTCTCCTTACATCCACCAAACTAGGATGGGGAACTGCGATTCATCACTCAGACAACAGGCTTCCGCTTTTACAGTAGAACTTTAAACTAGTACACTAGGACAGGGTCATGTAAAGTTTGTGTGTGGCTGCTCACCTATACGAAGCAGTGTCATTAAACTCGCCACTAATAGATCTGCTGAGTTTCCAACTGAGCAGTAAATGTTCCAATTGAGGATAGGTAATTTTACGCATTGGCCCTTTTTTGCAACTGAACAATTGTTGCTCTGTAGCTTTCCATTTTACAATCAGATCTCTTATAGTTGACCAGGGTCGTTCAAACAGGGCAGAGATTTAACGAGTGGTTGACAGAGTCAGTGTCGGTGGAGGTCTGGTTAGCAATCATTGTTAACAATCCCTCTTCGTTAATGAGGATATCGATTCATATCAGACCCTAAGTAAGTTGCAAAGCCTATCATTTGCTATTCTTACAGGGGGGTCTTGGATGGAGCACAGTGAAGACTAAAGCTGATGTGCGGATTTTAGCCTCATATCTGACGTCACAATCTTCTGATCTGAGCTTATACATTCATATTACATAAAATAGTAAAAGAACAAACCAGGCTATGTTCTGGCTATGACATCAATCGTACGAACGTTATGTCTGACAAATAGAAGTGACAGTCACCCATTGATATCATCAAATAGGCAATACATGCAGAAATCTTATTGTTAGCCAACAGAAATCTTCTAACCTGTCCGATCGACTAAATGGCCATGGAACGAATAAATGTTGGAATAATCCACACGTGGTCTGAAAATCGTTTGAAACCGATTTTCATGCAACTTTATCTTTGCGTCTATGGGCCAGCTTAAGAGCAAGGGCATGTGTTTCTCTGCACCTGCGGGTTAATGAGTAGAAATCACTACTTTCAATTTCCAGGCCAACCTCTAATAGGGTAATGCTGGTTCATTTATAACATCAATGTTTCAGTACTCCATTCCAATGTAAGCCTTTAACATAATTAATTATGTAAATTGATAAGCAGATAACTGACCAATAACATTGTGTTAAGCTCCCCATAGACGCGACGATTCTTCTTGCCGAACGACCGATTTTTAGGGAAGTCAGACCAATCCTTCGAAATTATCGTGCGGTTAGTGGGATTCCAACGATCGTACATCTTACGATTTTTCAGCCGACATCTGTCAGGAAATTGAGTGATGTCATAGCCTGACGCGTTTAGTCTTGCGACTTCCTTAAAGGAGAGCTAAACCCCTATCCCCCTACCCTACATAGACCCCCCTCCCTCCTCTACCCTGGGCAAATGCCCCTAATTCTTTACTTACTCCTCCGTGCAGATTCTGTCCAGCGGAGTTAACGAGTGCCATCTTCAGCTGATTCGGTAATCTTTGGAATGTGACCGGGCATTGGAAATTTTCACGAGTTTCAGCGCATGCGCAGTTGTCACATAAAATTGCTCCAACTTCGCATGCGCCACTATGCCGGTCTCATTCCAAAGATTACCGAAGAGAAGACGATGGCTGTCATTACCTCCGCTGGACAGAATCTGCACGGATGGGTAAGTAAAGACTTAGGGGAATTTGCCCGGGGTAGCAGCTAGGCTGGGGGGTCTATGTAGGGTAGGGTTTTTTTAACTTTAGGGTTTAGTTCTTCTTTAAAGGCTTCACAAACACTACTGCGCATATCTTCCTTTTACAATGTAATGGCAACAGCAAGCTATGGTAGATAGAGAAAATCTCCTTAATTTCTGTACAGTCTTTGGGGAAGCACTTATTTGAGCACACATAAGATTTGCAGCCTCTTCAGATTTAGCCATGTCGTAATTGTGCCTTAGAACTCCCAGCTCCTTTTGTCTGTCCCTATAGAGTTTGTGACCACCCAAAGGTGCACAGTTATAGGACCAGTAACATAAAAACATTTGATCCATCGTGCGGCACTCTACTCCCTGCCTTGTATGATAAGGTTACAGAGTGTTGTTAAAAGAAGAGCTGATGCAACAATTGGAAATGTGCCACAACTTTTTAGAAACATGTTGCTGGCATCAAATTCAAAATGAGCATATATTTTTATTAGTGGTGTGTTGTCTTTGTACTATTTTCAAATAAATATAGGTTTTAAATGATTTGCACATCATCCAAATTTGTGTTTTTACATTTTATTTTTTTTACAATTGGGGACTGGGGTTGTACAACTAACTGAAAATTGTAATTACACAATTGATTATGTTATGTTATGGCTAGTTAAACCTGCTTTCTACTCCCAGGGGGTCCTGGTTATTAGCCAATTGTCCACCTAGACCCTCTTGGGGGGGGGAGTTGAGCCCTCAAATATAACCGTACAGGGCTCAAAGTTTTAAAAAAAAAAATTAAACATTAAAAAAACTCACTATTGTAAAGCTGCGTCTGTTTTGTATTATGCTAGATTTTGGCAATTATGTTAATATGTAAACAGGAAAATGATTATAGAGGAGGCACAGGAGTCCTGTGAGCACATGAAATTGAGAGATTGCAGGTATTACCAGCTTAAAGGAATTGTTCAGTGTAAAAATAAAAACTGGGTAAATAGGCTGTGCAATATAAAAAATGTTTCTAATATATTTAGTTAGCCAAAAATGTAATGTATAAAGGCTAGAGTGATTTCATGTATAACAAGTCAGTCAGAGCACTACTTCCTGCTTTTCAGCTCTCTTGGTTTACACTGACTGGTTACCCTGGCTACCAGACAGTAACCAATCAGAGACTTGAGGGGGGGCCACATGAGTCATATCTGTTGCTTTTGAATCTGAGCTGAATGCTGAGGATCAATTACAAACTCACTGAACAGAAATGTCCCACGTGGCCCCCCTTCAAGTCGCTGACTAACTCAGAGTTATAGAGCTGAAAAGCAGGAAGTTGGATTCTGGCTGTTTTATTAGACACCTGTTCACTCCAGCCTTTATACATAACATTTTTGGCTAACTAACTATATTAGAAACATTTTTTATTTTGCTCAGCTTATTTTTTTACCCAGTTTTTATTTTCACACTGAACTATTCCTTTAAGGGACACAATTACATCCACTATCCTTGTATTTCAACATTATTCTTTGTCATAGATAAAGGCTGATTTTAAGGGTTTTCTTATTCTTCATATGTTTAAGAGTTCAGACTCTAAATAGATAACATATAGTAATGGATAATTATGACATTCTTCTCTTTGTTAATCTTCAGGAATAGAGCGGCATATCGGCGCATGTGAAGTTGGAGCAATTTTCTGTTTCGCGACAACTGAGCATGCGCCAAAAGTCACAGAAATTGCTGAAGTGCCGGAAGAAGACCCGAAGATTACGGAAGCGGCTGAAGATGGTGCCTGTGAACTTCACAGGTATGGGACCTGATATCCAGAATGCTCGGCTGGGGCTTTCCGGATAACAGAACTTTCCGCAATTTGGATCTTTATACCGTAAGTCTAGTAGTGATTAATGTAAACCTTAAATAAACCAAATAGGCTGGTTTTGCTTCCAACAAGGATTGATTATATCTTAGTTTGGACCAAGTACAAGAAACTGTTTTATTATTACAGAGAAAAAGGAAATCATTTTGAAAAGGTTGGATTATTTGGATAAAATGGAGTCTATGGGAGGAGACAGCCTTTCTGTAATTCAAAGCTTTCTGGATAACGGGTTTCTGGATAATGAATACCAAACACACACACACACACACACACACACATATATATATATATATGGTCTTTTTTCAACCAACCATAACTATGTAACTATATCTGCAAACCACATTCAGTATAAGAGTTTGCATAGCAATATAAGATCATTGCTGGGAAATTGATTAGCATTACATGCTGCACTGCAGTACAACTAAAACAAATCAGAGAAATCCCACTGCACACCATTTAATACAATGGTCTTTCTGTTTTAGCCCACTTATGGCATGTACAAAGAATATTACATGAACTGATGGCATGGGTGTTATACACACAGGCAGTTAAGATTCATTGTACAACTTTATGAAAAATATGTGGTCCTTTACAATGTTCCCTCTAATTCCTTCTCAACTATGTGCTAAAAAAATTATTCTGTGCGCATATTTTGTGTGTGCAATTTTTAAAAACTGTGTGCTCAAAATGTTGTGTTCTCAGATAAAGTTCTTTGTGCGCACCAATTTGTTGTGTGCACTGGCCTCAAAATCTGTGCGTGTGTACCTTAAAAGGGAACATTGGCTGTACTCATAACATACCAACACTGGCATCTGCACAAAGACAGGCAACTCTAAAGCTATGTCTCTTTCAGATTCACAATCTAGACACTTTTATATTGACTGTGACCTCCTCCACCTTGCAATACACCATTACAGACCATTACAGATGTTTGTACTTTAGTTGAAGCTGCTTTTCATTTGGTTGAACTGCCACTTAAAAAAAATATAATAGGTAGGTAACTATAGAGAGAGTAGACCCCATGGGGGCCCAGGTCTGACTCCAATATACGGGGGAGGGGGTGACCCGCGTCACACGTGATTTACCACAATGTTTATGAGCGTCACACGTAACCCGTGGGGTTGGGGAAAGGTGCACCGCTGTTCATTTATCTTCACAGTCAGTGTCGGACTGGAAGGTCACAGGGCCCCTGGGGCTTCTAACACAAGGGCCCCCACCCCCCCCTCCAGACCCCCTTCTGCAGGTGCAACCCCTCTCCAGGCCCTCCTGCCCCAGGCGCAACGCAACCCCCTCCCTCCGCGCCCCTTGCACGTACTCTAGTTGTGGCCGTGATTGGGACCAGAGGAGCAGATCAGGAGACAGCAGGGGCAAGTGAAGGCAGCAAACGGGTGTGTGTCTGGGTCAGCGGGGCCCATTGCTTTTTCACCCGAGGCTCCCCTCCAACCCCTGTCCATGCTGCAAAGCCCCCTCTGGACCCCTGGTGCGCACACAAAATTCCCGCACACGCTCGTACCCACCCCCGCTAGGATGTGCACCCTTTTTCGGGGCAGCGACAGGGAGCTGGCCTGGGCCGGCGGGGCCCCCCGGGTTTTCTCCCGGTGTCCCGCCGGCCCAGTCCAACCCTGTTCACAGTGATTAAAATACTCAAGCTACAGATTCATACACAGTCATGCAACAATTGGTATTATAAAAACACCACTTGCAAGATGGAGAAGCACAATTTCAACAAACATGGTCATTGTGATGGCAACACTAATATGGACCAGCACTCCATGTATATGAAGGATTGTGTATGTTAAAAATTGTTAATGCTAAGCATCTTTGCAATTGGCCTTAATTTTTTCTTTTTTTATAGTTTTTGAATAATTTGCCTTCTTATGACTCTTTCCAACTTTCAAATGGGGGTCACTGTAATGCTACATGTCTATTGCTATTGCTACTTTTTATTACTCGTCTTTGTATTCAGGCCTCTCCTATTTATATTCCAGTCTCTTATTAAAATCAATTGCTACGGTATATTTGGATCCCAGCAACCAGATTGCTGAAATTGTATACTGGAGAGCTACTGAATAGAAAAACAAAATAACTCCAAAACCGCAAATCATAAAAAGGTAAAACCAATTGCAAATTGTCTCCGAATATCACGCTCTATATTATATGAAAAGTTAATTTAAAGGTGAACAACCCCTTTATGTTATCTTTGCCAAAACTGACTAGAGACATCACAGAACCAAATGACGATGATAGGCACCATATTGGTAATAAAATAGGTAAAATGCAAGGTTTGTGCTTGGTCTCTGGTGAAGTTTATGTCCTACTTTCATGTAAGTAAAATGTACTTGTAGCTGAAGGGTTTTACCAGGGCTGGTGTTATTTTGCCAGGGCCTATGTTAAAATGTATTAGGGTCTCGCCACACAGGCAGATTCGGGAGATTAGTCACCAGGCGACAAATCTTCATGGCGACTAATCTCCCTGATCTGCCTTCACCTGTCTTCTGCCGGCTAAAATGTAAATTGCCTAGGGGCAGGCACACTGAGTGCTTTGTTTTCCGAAGTCGCCCGATGGTTCCTCGTGAGGCAATTACGGGCGACTTCGGAAAACGAAGTGATCCATGTGCCTGCCCCCAGGCGATTAACATTTTAGCCGGCGGAAGGCAGATCAAGGAGATTAGTCGCGCTGAAGAAGAGGAGATTTGTCGCCTGGCGACTAATCTCCCGAATTCTACCTGTGTGGCCAGACGATTATTGTTCTTATTTTGTCCAATATGTTAACTCTTCCATGAGTTATCAGCATTGTACGGCATAGCATGATATGCTTCATACAACAGAAAAAGGAAAGGCCAATAATCTACAAAGGGCATCACTGTAGCAAATGTACATACAGTATACACCAGAACAGGCCACACTCCTGTTTTATTGTGAACAAATCGTCCCTCCCAGTTGTGGCGCAGACGTGAACTTCTCACTGTGAGACAAGGCAACAGCTCCAATATATGTTAGAGCAGAGGCGTAGCACTTATCAGCCAATGGACAGAAACTTCTCTTGGCGAACCACGTGTGTTTACAAGCAGCAATCTGCCAGCCCAAAGAGAGTGACTGAGAAATACTGGACTGGCTTCTGCCATGTAACAAGAGACCAAGGCACAACAATTAATTATAACGCACTGCAGAAAAAAATAGTGCACTGGCCATTTAACCCGTGACTGTCGTTCTAATCAGGTGACCACAGCTAACAACTGAACAAATATTAATTGCAGATAATAGGAAAATGCTACCACGTCCCTGAATAGAAGAACCTCACACTCCTCAGGTTCCCAGGGAATATGACCTCTGCCATGTCACACAGCAGCCAGGTGAATGACCGATTGATCTGTATGAATGCCCTTTGCTGCTATGAGGATTTCCTAATGTAGCACACCTGTGCATAGAGAGTGTGATTATAGTGTGATATGCTGTCAATGTATCCCAGATATCTTTGGGCAATTACCTGCAGTATCTGTTGGCCCCTTTAAAGGCATCCTATCCTCATTTTTATGGTGTAGTTTATATTTAAAAAATGTAAATTTTCATTCCTGAACCAAGTATATATTTTTAGTTGTAATATTGGTGTATAGGCATCTCAGGTCATTTTGCCTGGTCAGCTGATTTCAGAAAGAGCCAGTGCTTCACTATGTAACTGCTTTCTGGCAGGCTGTTGTTTCTCCTACTCTATGTAACTGAAGGAGTCAAAGTGGGACATGGATTTTTACTATTGAATGTTATTATATCTACCAGGGGACAGTTATCTAATTACCCATTGTTCTGTGTATGGGCTGCAAGGGGAGGGGGTGATATCACTGCATCTTGCAGTGCAGCAGTAAAGAGTGTCTGGTGTATCAGAGCACAAGTCACATGACTGGGGGCATCTGGGAAACTGACTGTCTAGCCCCATGTCAAATTTTAAAATAAAATATAAAAAAATCTTTTTGCTCTTTTGAAAAATGAATTTCAGTGCAGATGTTTTACCATGACAGTATCCCTTTAAGCACCTTATCCTCCGTGTCTCCTGTACACAGACCAACCAGTTTGGAAGTAGCAGCAGTTTAGTAGATTACATAGTTACATAGTTAAATCGGGTTAAAAAAACAGTCCATTAAGTTTAACCCCTCCAAATGAAAACCCAGCATCCATACACACACCCCTCCCTACTCTCACATAAATTCTATATACCCATACCTATACTAACTATAGAGTTTAGTATCACAATAGCCTTTGATATTATGTCTGTCCAAAAAATCATCCAAGCCATTCTTAAAGGCATTAACTGAATCAGCCATCACAACATCACCCGGCAGTGCATTCCACAACCTCACTGTCCTGACTGTGAAGAACCCCCTACGTTACTTCAAATGAAATTTCTTTTCTTCTAGTCTGAAGGGGTGGCCTCTGGTACGGTGATCTACTTTATGGGTAAAAAGGTCCCCTGCTATTTGTCTATAATGTCCTCTAATGTACTTGTAAAGTGTAATCATGTCCCCTCGTAAGCGCCTTTTTTCCAGAGAAAACAATCCCAACCTTGACAGTCTACCCTCATAATTTAAGTCTTCCATCCCTCTAACCAATTTAGTTGCACTTAGTCTCTGCACTCTCTCCAGCTCATTTATATCCCTCTTAAGGACTGGAGTCCAAAACTGCACTGCATACTCCAGATGAGGCCTTACCAGGGACCTATAAAGAGGCATAATTATGTTTTCATCCCTTGAGTTAATGCCCTTTTTTATGAAAGACAGAACTTTATTTGCTTTAGTAGCCACAGAATGACACTGTCCAGAATTGGACAACTTGTTATCTAAAAAAAACCTAGATCCTTCTCTTTTAAGGAAACTCCTCAAACACTGCCATTTAGTGTATAACTTGCATTTATATTATTTTTGCCAAAGTGCATAACCTGCATTTATCAACATTGAACCTCATTTTCCAGTTTGCTGCCCAGTTTCCCAACTTAGACAAATCCCTCCGCAAAGTGGCAGCATCCTGGGATGGGATGAATACCATAACCATTCGAAAAACTTTCCTACCACTGACGTCAGACTAACTGGACTATAGTTTTGAGGCTGAGAACGGGATACTTTTTTGAACAGAGGCACCACATTAGCAATTCTCCAGTCTCTCGCACTATGCCAGATCTCATTGAATCCTGAAAAATTAAAGAGGTTTGGCAATCACAGAGCTAAGCTCGCTAAGTACCCTGGGATGAATACCATCTGGTAAGAGGTTTGGAATATGGTGCCCTAGCTTAGACATTTACTCTATGAAAAGAGTCTGTATGTTCTACCTGTACGTGTATGGGTACTCCATTTTTCACCACATTTAATTGGCTCCTAATAAAATTAACCTAGAAAATGACTATGCTATGGACCTTAGATTACAAGCTCCACTGGGGCAGGGACTGATTTGAATCATGTATAAACTCTTTAAAGCATTGTGGAATATGTTGGTGCCATATACTTAAAGTGGACCTGTCACCCAGACACAAAAAGCTGTATAATAATTTCTATTTTTTATTAAAGTATTCATAGCTTTTGTAAGCTCATTGAAAAATCTCAGCTGTCAATCAAATATTGGCTGCCCCTCCTCTATGCCTAAGGCAGACAATTACTTTCACTTTCCATTCAGCGCTTCCCAGATGTCACTGCTCTCCCCACATTCCCCCAGTTCTCTTCACCGTTTATTTGTGTAGCCAGGGCATGGGGATGGACATCAGGTCCCTTATTCTGGTTACACAAACAAGATTCTGAGATGATACAAGGCTTGTCTTAATAACAGTATCCACAAAATGGCTCCTGCCTGCTTGCTATAATTATGAATTCCCAGACTGAAGGAAACAAGATTCAAATAATTTATATTGTTTAATTAAAGTTCATTTTGCTTGACAAATGGGTTAAAATAGGATTATGAATATTTTTTTTGCGTGATGGGTCCCCTAAGGAATAATAATTTAGACTAAAAGTGCCATTGTAGTCAAGAACTGTAGATGTTTAGTATAAGTGTCCCTTTTAAAATCCCCCACTTGCCGTCTGGTGTGGTTTCTGAGCTTAAAATATTAAGTATAAAAAATGCCAGCTGTTTTAGTCCCTTAAAGAGGTTGTTCACCTTTAAATATTCAGAGGCAATTCTCTACTGGTTTTAATTTTTTATTATTTGTGGTTTGTGAGTTATTTAGATTTTTATTCAGCAGCTCTCCAGTTTGCAATTTCAGTATTTGGTTGCTATGGTCCAAATTACTCAAGCAACTATGCAAGTGATTTGAATAAGAGACTGGAATATGAATAGGAGAGGGCCTGGATAGAAAGAAGGGTTATTTAAAGTATCCATAACAAAAGCCTTACAGAGCATTGCATTTAAGATGGGGTCAGTGACCCCCATTTGAAAGCTGGCATCAGAAGAAGGCAAATAATTCAAAAACTATAAAACAGAAAAAATGAAGGCCAATTGAATAGATGCTTAAAATTTGCCATTCTATAACATACTAAAAGTTTACTTAAAGTTGAACCACCCCATATTCATCAAATAATGTTTAAAGTTGATTCTAGGACGGGTGAAGTGACGTCATTTCAGTACTTCGCCGATTTACTAACGGGCGCAGGCGTAACTTCGCTAGCAAAAGAGACTGACACTGACGCTCATTCGCACTTAATCAACAGGCGAAGTTGTGCTCTGGCGAAGGGACGTAACTGAGCAAATTCACTAAGATGCGGATTTTACTGAACGTTACCTCTTGCGCCAGACTTGCCTTTGCCACCTCAGACCAAGTTAAGTGCAATAGATTAGATAGGACTTCCTAAAAATTTAGTTGAAACATTTTCTAAGTCCTAAAAAAACGCTGGCGACTTTTCCTTTTTTCAGGGTGATAGGCTGCAAAAGAGCATATATTTTTTGGGGGGTAACTGGCTTCCCCCTACATTTCCTAACATATGGCAAATAAACTATACACTGGGCTCATGTGTAGGGCATTATAACAACTTTATTTTCTTTTATTAAGCTTCCCTGGGCTTGTGTAATAGTAATGTATTTGCTGCAACATAAACGTCCATTCAACTTTAACTTCCCACCGTAATGCAAATTAGCCATCGCTATTTAACGCTAGCATAACTTCGCCAACGTTCAGCGCCCTGGACGCAACTTTGCATGTTAGTGAATTAGCGTTGTCTGCGTGAATTTTCGCCTGGTGAAGTGTTGCACTGCCTGCGAAGCTGTCGCTGGCGAATTTTCGCCGCTTAGTAAACTTGCCCCTGGGTGTGGATATTAAAAGGGAGAATGCAACCCCACCACTGCCTTCATTAATTCTTTCTTTTTCCTGAGGGCCACAAAGTCAACGTGTTTTGCTTGGTGCTACCCATGTCATGGAGTTTCTCTCCAGCTGCTTGGGGCTGTAGGCAGGCAGAGGGAGTCATCTAATAGAGGAGTACCCAGGATTTCACTGTGGATATTCCGGTCTGAATCATTATGACTGGCTGCTTGTGAACTAGCCATTTGCTCACAGCAGACAAGGCAGCCTGAAAGTCAACAACTTCCTGATGGAAATATGCTGCTTATCCAATACCCACACAAAAGCCTCAAAGGCATTTATTGATCGTAGTTTGGCTGGAATTTCTATGTCATGTGACCCCAGACTAAGAAACCAAGAAAATTGGGAGCTATTGTAAGTTATTATTTTCTGGATTGCAATAAGATATTGTGCAGTAATGTGGTATGCTTACATTATATTGATTCGAGACCTGCTAAAGTGTGTTTTGTGTATTTTGCCATAGGGGTAAATAACTATTACATAGTAAATAATTAGAAATTAACTTCCAACAGCATTCCAGAAACCCCAAACTGAAACATGTTAGCTGTAGGTTACAAGAACAAACTTTGCACCTGATGTTTTACTACTTAGAAAGTCCTCGTGAGAATATACTTACACACCTTTTAATATGTAATTTCAATACCATTCTAGTTTGTGGTGTCAGTTTTCTTATAGTAATGTAGTGTGCTTAATGTGCTGGAAAATGAACATACTAGCAGAGGCAGAGATCTCTCTGAAACACTGAAGTGAGCATTTCTGAGAAGTGTCCGTCTGTCACCACTTTTGTTTGCCTTAGGCACAGTGTATCGTTCTATGGGAGGCAATGACAGGCAACAAAAGTGGCCATGAAAACACCAAGCAAACCACCCCCCCTCTATGTTTAGGGACTAGAATACCCGAGGAGGGGCAAAGTTA
This sequence comes from Xenopus laevis, assembly GCF_017654675.1. Taxonomy (NCBI): domain Eukaryota; kingdom Metazoa; phylum Chordata; class Amphibia; order Anura; family Pipidae; genus Xenopus; species Xenopus laevis. The sequence goes on along the minus strand of NC_054381.1, from coordinate 133,418,069 downwards.
TTAGAGCTGTCATTTTATCACATTTATTTAATTCAAAAAACCACCCTGACTTGCTCAGCAACTGAATAATATATGACCCTTTACTTTCATTAATTTGTATTAGTGTGATTCTGTACCGTCTGATGTTGATCTCTTGTGAAAGAATTACTTTCACAGGAGATCAACACAAGAATAATGTTCATTGTTTCTTTGCTTTGAAATATCCAATATTAATAAAGAGAAGTTAGAATATGTCTGTATTAGGCCGTCCTTTTCAGATATAATTATGATCAGCCAATGAATTCAGTTTCTACATTATCAGTCCACATTTGTAGTATGCCACTTGCAGGCCCGGATTTGTGGAAAGGCCACCAAGGCCCGGGCCTAGGGCAGCAGGATTTTAGGGGGCAGCATGCTGCCCAACCACACCCACATTGGTTCAGAAAAACTGGGGATGTGCAGGAGATACAACAGTTTTTAAACTTTCTGTGCACCAATCCCCATTGCTTCAAAAATGTGCGTAAATAAAGGGGAGGGTACGGGGGCGACGAACAACAGAAGGCCTGGGGGCGCCCACTATGTAAATCCGGCCCTGGCCACTTTAAAATAGGAAGGGGCCACAAGTGCAATTTGGCCATCCAAATGACACCATACCAAACTCATTCGTATGGCAGTATATTGATTGGAAAGCCCCCAAAATGTTCAAGGGCCAGCTTTACGGAGGCATCGAAGTACAGGTTCAGCATTGCATTTGCACTATTTTTTAACTAACTCACAAATTACATTTCCTAAAGCTATAAATTAGTGTTCTACATTTCTCCACTGACAGTTTAGACCACTATTCTATTGCAGATTGCTTCAGTTCACCCAGATGTGAAGAATGCTTTCTCTTCAAGGGGCAGATTTACTAAAGGGCGAAGTGACTAACGTTAGCGAAAATTCGCCAGCGTGAAGTAATTTCGTTACTTTGCCGATTTACTAGTGGTCGCTGGCGAAACTTCGCTAGCGAAGGAGCTAGACTCTAGCGGTAATTCTCTCCGTTATGCCTGGCGAAGTTGCGCTCTGGCGAATGGAAATAACTATGCAAATTCACTAAGATGCAGATTTTACTGAACGTTACGCCAGACTTGCCTTTGCCACCTCAGACCGGGCGAAGTGCAATAGAGTAGATAGGAGTTCCTCAAAAATTAGTTTTATAATTTTTCAAAGTCAGGGTGATAGGCTACATTTCCTAACATAAGGCACATAAACTATACACTGAGATCATGTGTAGGGCAATATAACAACTCTTTTTTTATTTTATTAAGGTTTCCCGGGCTTGTGTAATATATTTGCTGCAACATATACGTCCATTCAACTTTAACTTCGATTGCCGCAGTAACGCTAGCACTATTTCGCCAGCGTAAGGCGCCCTGGACGCAACTTCGGATTTTAGTGAATTAGCGTTGTCCTGGCGAATCTATGCCTGGCGAAGTGTTGCGATGTGAGCGAAGCCATCGCTGGCGAATTTTCGGAGGTTAGTGAATTTGCCCCCAAATCTCTCCACAAGTGTTCAATGTCATTTAGATCTGGAATCATTGCTAGTGTTTTGTCTTTAACCATTGCTGCTTGCTCTTTGCAGTGTGCTTTGGATCATTCTACTGCTGGAACACCCATGATCTTTCGACAGAGACTCAGCTTACTGACACTGGGTTCAATATTGCACTCCTGGCAATCTCCTGATTTCATGATGCCATGCACAGGCTCAAGTCAATCAATTTCAGGGACAGTAATGCAACAATAAAACATCAGCAAACCTTTGCCATATTTGAATTTAAGGATAGTGATATCATCGAAGGCTTAATTTTTTCCTGTAAACAAATAGATGTTCTTTACCAAAAAATCTCTCCTATTTAGTCTCATCTGTCCACAGGACATACTCCAAGGATGATTTTGGGTTGTTCAGAGGTGCTACGGTCAACCCCTAGTTAGGCTTTCTTATTTTTCTCTGTTAGTATGGGGTCTTCCTGGGTCTCCTACCACAGATCACGAAAGGTGAAAGTTGAAACCTAGTCTAGTGTCTGAAACTCTGCTTCACTCTGTCTGGCAGTTGACTGAGGTTTTTCATGACAATATCTGTGATCTTTGATCAAATCTTCTAGTGCATATTGCAATATATTGCATCTGGTGGATGAAGGAACATTAAGGTCTCTGAAGCTAGACATTGAGATTGCCCCTGCTGCCTTACAATTTTCTGCTTCACCTCCTCTGACAGTTCTCTACTTTCTTTCTTTTCTCTGTGTTGTGTGGTACACACAGACATTTCAAACTGGATGAATGTGTTCCTTATATTGCAGGCACCTGTAGCAGGGGGCGCCATTAGAAATCACGGGGCCCCGCCCACTCCAGATACAGCCCAACCACACCACAATTAAAAGACCACACAGACATCAGCGCTTAAAAGGCTAATCCCCCACACACGTTCTAAAAAGCCATTAATGGTCAGGGCCCCCTTATAAGTTAAAAAAACTGTGGCACCAGGGCCCCCATAAAAGTTTTTTTTAATAATCATTGATGGTCAGGGCCCCCCATAAGTAAAAAAAAAATTGGCACTTGGGCCCCCATAAAAGTTTTTTTTTAAACACTCTGCAAGGGCCCCCCATAAAAGTTTTTTTTTAAAAAAAACATAGGCGTCATGGCCCTCCCTTAGAAGTTAAAAAGAAACATTAGGGCCCCAGAGAATATTTTTTTTTAAAAAAAAACATTGTTAAAATTATTAAATTAATACATTGTTGGCCAGGGGTTTAATAAAATAAAAAATCACATTTTGGTGTTCAGCAGAACTGAACTTGTGTCTTCAGTTCGGCTCCTTTCATGGCTTCGGGTCTTTTCACGGCTTCGGGTCTTTTCGCGGCTTCAGGACTTAAATTTTTGCTCCTTTCGTGACTTCGGGTCGTTTCACGGCTTTGGGTCTTTTCGCGGCTTCAGGACTTACATTTTTGCTCCTTCTGTGACTTTGGATATTTTCATGGCTTTGGGACTTAAAGTTCGGCTCCTTTCGTGACTTCAGTTTTGGCTCCTTTTGTGACTTTGGTTCTTTTCGCGGCCTCTGGACTTTAACTTCGGTTCTTTGGCTGTTCAGACTTTGGCAGTTCGGGACTATGGCAGATGCGGCTCTGTAGTCAAGGGGGCAAGGCTATTTCGAATGGTGTAGCACAACCGGGCCCCCCTTTAGGCCCGGTACAGTAGTACCCCCTGTGCCCCCCTGATGGCGGCCCTGCCTGTAGCTCATTAAAGGTTTATTTACTTACAAATAAAAGGAGAATCACCTGCTTGAAATCCAAATACATTTTTACAACTTCTGCAAAGTGCCAATAATTTTGTTCAAACCATATAGGATCACTTAATATTTGTTTCCATTTTTTTTTTCTGGGGGAAAGGGGGGTTTGATAGATTTTAAATAAAATAAATACATATGTGAATATCACATAGCATTATTGCTTTCTGGTAGAACTAGCATGTTTATAAAAGTGCAAAGGTGCCAACATTTGACCTTCTGAAGTTATGCTTCATTGTCTGTGTTTTAGCGAGCTGATACTCACGTCACACTAAATTATACTCAAGTAACCATGTGAAATCAACAGAAAAGAAATCAACATCTTTCATCCCTATGGTACATATGCATGGAAGGGCCTGAGCCTAATTTCCCTGCATTCAATCCAAATACTTTATTGAGATTTCAAGCAATTAAGTTTTCACTGTAGCTTGGTCTTCATGAGCCATAAGTCTAGCATGTAAGAGTCCATGTAATTTCAGATTAGAGCAAGTCTTTGCCGTTTGTGGAAGACTGGAGTTCCCAGATGCAATTTATTTCAGGAGACAAGATTCTTAACTCACTTCATGGCAGGACCATCCCTGCACACAAAACAAAAACATATAGGGGCAAATTCACTAACCTACGAAAAGTTGCCAGCAACGGCTTCGCTTACAGCGCAACACTTCGCCAGGCGTAGATGCGTAATTTTCGCCCGCGTTAGTCACTTCGCCCTTTAGTAAATTTGCCCCATTATTGGAGACAGTGACCTTCTTTTGAATTGGATATCGCAGAAATCAAAAGCAGAGCAAAGCATCATGTCCACTGGAAGGGCCCAGGTAAGAGCTTGATAGATTGATTATTAAAAGATCGATTACTAAATATCGGGCCATTTTTCTCCTGTAAAATATTTTTTAGGGGAAACTAGGAAGGTCAAGTTAAGTAATTCAGTAAAGAGTAGCTAAATATTAGTTGACAGTATTGCAAAAAATTTGGTTTATGTGGCTTTTATCAGTGTCATACATAGACAATGAAATACAATTTACCTTGGGAAATATTCATATATAGATAGAGTACTAGTAGTAGTAGTTTTCAGTCATTTGCAGAGAGTTCTCACTGGGCAATATTCTCATAAATCCAAGTGTGTAGCCTGCTTACAAACCCAGAAATTATCATACATGACCCAGACCCACCTGGTAATAAGTGTGACGAGGCTGGCTGTGGATTATGGTTATAATTGAGAAACAGGCAACCCCATCTGATCACAGACATGATAAGTACAGCAGCATTATAAGTACAGTTCTATTTCCTGCATAGTGGTAGCAGAATGATAGCTGGTGGGCCTGGGAGTTGTGATACAGTAACAGCATGAACAAATGCTTGTAATACCTGTTGAAGTCAAGGTGATAGTTGGAAGTTGGAAACAATTGTTTACCGGCACTTTAGGTCTGTCAAAAATGTTTTTGTAGCTGTAACAATGCATGTGGAGAAAGTAGGTGTGGAGCAAACACATCTTTATAGCAGAAACAAACACATATAAGGGCTAATTTATAGATATACTTGTTTAATTGTACAACTGCAGTTGCCCATAGCAAACCTGCATTCATTTTGAAAGCAAAGATCTGGTTGGTTGCCTTGAGCAACTGCACTGTTATGTCAGTAGTATGTCAGCCCTACAGTGTCATACTTAGATGTTACTGGGCCTCACAGCAAAATGCTTTTAGAACCATAAACCTTTCAGCTTTGGCAAAGATACTCTATTTCACATACACAAATATTCTAAAAATTAAGCTTTATTGTCCTTACTTGAGTGTGATGATAATGAGGCTGTGGAATGCCCTGTTGGGTGATGCTGTGATGGCACATTCTATGAATGGCTTCAAGAGTGGATTGGGTAACTTCTTGAACAATTATAATACCATAGGCTATTGGAATCTTAAGATGTAGGGGGTATTTACTAAAACTCGACTTTTTCTCACTCCAAAAAAAAAAAACCTCAAACCTGAATCCCATTAATTTACCAATAATTCTTCTTCGTAATTTGGTGCGAATAAACATTGCAACAAAATTGTGCCTCAATTCGAATTGTGCAACTTGACGCTCCAAAAACTCAACAACTCGAATTTATTTGTCGTACAAATCAAACGCAGATTACGATGCCAAGAAACATTGTCAGGGACATCTGCCATTGACTTCTACGTGACCTCGAGGTTTTAGCTGGAGTGTTTTTTTTTATTTTTAGCTGGAGTATTTTCGGATTCAGATTTTTAGCAGCTTTGGGGTATAATAAATTTCTATAAGTTCAAGGTTTTTTTTTCTCAAAAAAATTGAGTTTTCCCCTTGAAAGTTCACATTATTAAGCTAAGTAAGTAGTTTAAGTAATAGATTTTATTTACCATTTATGTTAGGGTATGCCAAATAATGACCCGCCAGCTGTCAAGCTGAACAACAAGATGGCACCTTTCATCTGCAGTTGGGGCAGACTCTTCTTTAGTTGTGGCCCTGTAAGTTAGATTTTCAAACAGCGTATCTGTAATTTCATTGCAAGTCCATATAATACAGTGCAAAATGAGAGACAGTAGTACAAAGAGTTAAACAAAATAACTATTACAGTAGGAGAATTTATTCTTTTCCCTATCTTCTCACTTTGGCAGTCCCAAAACAAGCTTACAGTACATGGCTTACAGTCCCTCTCTGTCACGGACCTTCCAAAGAAATGGGCTACTCCAGTCCAGGGTTTTGAGGACTCCAGTTTGGATGGGTTTGGGGGCTTTGGGAAAGCCCACACACAGCTAGGGTGAGGAGTTAGTGGGGAGCTGTTTATGCTCAGCTGGGGGATCCCAGACTATAGGAGGCTGTGTTTGTGCTGGATATAGGGGCTGCTGCAGCTGTCTGTGCCTAGAGGGGAGGAGATAGGGGATAGGACAATCCCATAGATCAACATGCACGCTCGTCGCCTAAGCAAACGGTCCGTCCTGGGCAGTAAGGTGAACACTTCTGAGGATGCCCAGGATTGGGGTATGAAAGGGGCAAGAAAAAGACTGGGAATGGGGGCAGTTATCCAGGAGGGGGCTGAGAAGCAGAGAGCGAATGATAAAGAAGAAGTGGCTGTGGAGCAGCAGCGAGCCACGTGCGATGGAGAAGAATCTGTGCACTGCTCCTTAAAGGTGGGTGTAACCAGAATGGAGAGACAGAAAGAAAGAGAGAGGGGTGCTTACATGCATGCAGATCTGCAACCTATAGCAGACATATATGATACTGCATGCAGCCATGTGCTGCAACTAGGCATTACGTTCCTTATAACAAAGGAAATAAGTTTGCACACAGTACTGGGCAGCTCACCGTACAAAACTGTCATTGTTATGGAGTAACTGTAGCCTAGGTGTATAGATAAGGATGTTAGAGCAATGCAATTCTACTGAACTATATCACTGCAGTGCAGTAGCTGCTGAATAAAAGGCATCCAGAGCCTGTAGTTGTACTACAACTCCCAGCATGCCTCTGAAGCCTTCAAGTCCCGCACTGCTGATCCCTAAATCCTCTTTGTAGCAGAAAGCAGGCAGTCCTGTGCACACAGGCATTTCAGCTGTGTTTTCCATTAGAAGGGGGTGTGTCAGCCTATGGCTCGTGTTCGGCTCGCTCTATACTTCTATGTCAGTTTTTCCACCTTTCAGGCATGTGTCGCAGTAGCAGCCCTAACAAAGGCTTGCTGCCGAGCGGCAATACCCAGGAATTCTTTCTAATAACAACACATATGATACAAATCTCACATGGATATAGAGGACAATGGTGAAATAACGAAGCTGAATATAGCTTTGTGCATCGAATAAATGCAGATAATCTGTTTACAGCACGCTCCATTTAAAGGAATACCATCACATTTTTCTTTTTTTTAAATTTTCTGCTGTGACATGTCCAGGACCCATTTTCCTTGGGATGGCACTTAAAATTGCCGTGTTTTCGGACTACAGTGGTCTGAATTCACTACACTGTATTTAATCTGGAAAAGGGTCTAAATAAAGATTCCACACTAAGGGGGTCATCCCTTAACCCTTTGCACATTGTTTCCATGCATTTGCTGAATGTCCAGTTTTATCGGTTCCATAGCATTAAAGGCAAGCATTCTCTGTTGTGCGCTTCAAGTGGGTGTGTCTGTGAGCGTGTGTTTCTGTTAGTGCAAGCCTGGTTCCGTGAGCGAGTCTGAGTTTTTGTGATTGTGTGAGAGTGTACTGCTGTACATGTCTGAGTGTGTATGTATATACATGTATAGGAGCCTTTGTTAATGTATGTTGTGTGTGTATCTCTGAGAGTACAAGTGCACATGCCTGTGAGACAGACGGACATATTTATCAAAGGGAAGACAGGCAGTTCCCCAGGGGAGAACTCCACAGTTCGCTTTTCACTTGTACGGGAATTTTAGATTTCTTCTCTAGCGATCTGTGAGGGACTGTCTGTCCAACTTTTGAAAAATATTCCCTTAACCAGTTATTGTGGGTATGTCCTATATGAGAGTACTTCTTCGAGTGTACCTTTCATACATGTGTACCAGGTTGGTGTGGGAGTGAGTCTGCCCGTCGAACAGACGATGGAAAGGCGGGTTGCGTGTAAGTCATGCAGCCTTCTCTTGCAAACGTTATGCATGGCACAACAACACACATGCACACTCATCAGATGCCCTAACAATAGAGGTACGTGATTTTATTTATTCTACATATTGCTCCCTGCCTGAACTAGCTCTACAAGCATGATAAACCAGCCTGTACACTCATCTGCACAAAGAACAGAGGAGGGTTTGTCAACACGTGGCTTTCTAGCTATTACTAAAGCCTCTAGCATCCTCACTCAGCCATAAACTTACACTTACTGCAAATACAGCAGCATATGTCTTATTAGTGACTGCAGAACTATAACCCTGAGCACAAGTGCATATGCAGATCAGAGGCAACACAAAACAAAAATCCAGAATAGGGTTTGTGAGCTCTTGATGTACTGCAAATCCTAAATAACCAGTATGGCACTTGTAATTGTTCCAGTACTGTACATCCCAGCATCTTCATAGCTTTATCAATCACTGTAAATATCTTAGGAGTAAATGCAGTTTTTATACTAAGGTACTATTCTATTGACCAGGTAAGCCATATTTTACAAAGTAATGTATTTTATTAGGTGAGGACTACAAATTGGGAGCTGCAATTTTAAGTAAGTTAAATTAAGTATATTACCGTCTAAAACATCCATTGTTTATAGTGTGATACACAAGATCATTCACATATGAATTTACTTTACCTTGCACTGGTGTAACTGTAGAAGAAGTAGCCCAGGCCCGACAACGGATCTGCTTCCTAAATAGTCAAGAAAACACCCCCATCCCAGGAGAGAGGGGGACACGACTGGGTGGCGGGTGGAGGGAGTATGTCGGGCCCCTCTGAAGTTTTTTGCAGGGATGCCTTACCTTGTATTTAAAAATAATACTGTCCTATCATCAAACGTAATAAACAAAAACACCTAAATATGGATGCTAGGTATTAAAATATTACATTCTAAACTGTTCTGAATCATTTCAGCATTGTCTCTCTAACTTGAAATGTCAACAAATACTAAGTAGTAACAAGAGGGCTTATACTAAAATTGCAAAACGTGCTCACGTTTACAGCCCTGTTTTTAAAAAAGTTTGCACACTGTGCAAACTGTAAATAAAAAGAGAATGGAATAATCTGCAAACCATTTAAAACCCATATTTATTAGCAAATAGTACAAAGCCAGCATCCTTGATGGTATGGGGGTGCAATAGTACACATGACATGAGGAGCTTGTACCTCTGGGAAGGCACCATTAATGCTGACCCATATATCCAGGTTTTGAAACAACATATGCTGCCATCCAGGCAATGTCAGGAAAGGTCTTTTTTCCCTATTAATAACATTCGGATCAACCATCATTTTTACTGGCCAGGACGGTAAAATACCAGCCAGATGGCAACCCTAGGTTCAGCGCTGATGACGTGGCGATCAACAATTTGCTGATCGCCATGTCATTAACGTCAATGGCCTGTCCGGATTTCCTAATTTGGAAATCTGGACAGGCACTTTTCACCGAGACAGCCCTTCCAAAAACCAAGCTGTCCAGGTGAAATCTGGACAGGTGGCAACTAGGGCTTTAGCACACGGGCATATTCGGGGAGATTTAGTCACCTGGCGACTAATGGCCTCTTCGGCAGTCTCCCCTGCCTGCCTTCTGATATTATTTTACATTACCATGAAGAAAACTAAAAAAATAAAACAAATAAGATTGAAAAATCTTTCTGGAGAGTAGAGCCACCTTTAATGCTACATGAAAGGTCTGATAAATGGTTATTGAAGAACCCTTTGACACTGGAAATGGCTGGAGAATCTCTTGTAACATTTGCACCACGAAGGTGAACAGAATTGTGCCTTGCCATTTTTCACAAACAACCTTTCTTATGAAGGCCACAAATATTGTAAGTACATAATCAGGTACATGCTGACCCATTCAGCGGGCAACAACCTACCTGCTTAGGGTAGAAATGGAAGAGTACCAAATAAGCATTAATATTTTCGTGGAGACGTGGATTATATATTACTAGCGACCAAAGGTTGTGAAAAATAAAATATAAATTATATTCAATAATATAAATGTATAGGGTTTATCATATTCTTAGTCTTAACATGTCCTTGTCTTTGTTAATGAATGTATATTTTGTCTTCTACCAGTTATTCATTCTTTATGCATTAATAATACTTAATTTATACACGACAAGAAAAAAACACGACAAAACTCACGCCGTATGTTTTTCGCTTCTACTGTGGATAGAGTGGACAGATTATTTGGAGGGCTTGGAGAATATCACCAATAAGAAGTTATAGGATGAGTGAGAAAGTCAGATTTCAGAAAACTAGGTGAAAAGATACCCATGCATTGAGGAAATTCTATGGAAGATAGATGGCCAATCTGGGCATTATAGAGGGAAGTGGGGCTAGAGAAGTGGATTGGCATATTACTTATGACAGTGAGGGCTATATTACACAAATAAAAATGTGTACCAGCTTTAAATGCATGTTTAATAATGAAATAAACTTGGCTGGTAAAATGGGAAAGCTGTAGTTGGAGCTGGAGAAAGTTGAAAAAATACTGACTTTCAGACAACTGAGCTGGTGTTCCTGCTTGTTAAAAGAACAACCCTGCACAAATGTGGAAACATTAAGTTGCTAAAAGGGTGGAAGGTAAAGGAATATAGCTGAACACGCACACAAAAAGACCTTCTCTGCTCCAAGATGGCATCAGGTACTGATAATGAGAGAATTGGATATATTTTCAAACTCATATTTAGAGAACACAGTTATCTTTGCTATTCTAATAATGTGATGCTGTTTAGAATGTAGAAAATATAATTAATAACAGTTATTTCTGCAGTGCTTACAAGTTCAGAATTACCTGTATGGAAGAACAGCTTAATGTTTGTTTGGACAAAGTGCATTTCCCCAAAATAAATAGTGAAAACAGAGATTGATAGCAAAGTGACTGAATAAGAGATAGGGGAGTAACTGATACATTCCCAGGAGGTAAGGTCAATGGAACTGATGGGATTCCCATTGAATTCTACTAAAAACATAAAGAAAACATAATATCTTGGAAGGACTTTTGCTAAAATCAAGCATTCTGGACTATCTTAAACTATACTAGGTACAGGTGGGAGTGCCACCTAATATTATTAAGAAAAATATAGATAATGTTAAGGGGCAGATTCATTAAGGTCCGAATGGTAAATCAGATTTTTTCTTTTTGTGTCAAAACTCACAAATTCTAATTTAAAAGCACCAACTCGAATGTAAATTAGAATGTGAGATTTATCACACCTCGAACAAGGAAACAGTTCTTTTACAAGTCAATGGCAAATTCTTTTACAAGTCAATGGCAAAGTGTGTTGAACCGTTTGAATATGTTAATTGCCTTCCTGACATTCAATTTTTTTTCAGGGGGAAATATCGGTACAAATTTTTGGGTTGGGAATAGTCGATCGAATATTAGACGTTCAAGTTTTTTCTTAAATAACCTCCAATTCGAGTGAGTAAAAAAAAATTCACATAAATTTGAAATTCGACCTTTGATAAATAACCCTGTAAATGGCCCATTGATTTCATATGTACATTATGTAAGGTATGGCGTGTGGATTACATTTTTTAAAAAACAAAACAGTTTATCCCAAAAAATCCCTCTTGGGGATAAACTTTCCCAAATACTACAAGGCACTTGGGCGTGCAAAGGGTTGGTGACCTGCTTAAAGATGGGACAAAAAGCTCAGTTGCAATATTTACAAAACTAAATCATACAAGTGCACAGTGGCTATTTCTAAATCACCTCTTATGCTAGACTACTAGGCAAATTATAAACCCCTATCTTGGATTTATTCCTTTTTGCTTAAAAATAAAAAAAGACAAAAACAGAATCTACATTTATCAGACATGACAAATGATGACTAGGAGAAAGTATTAATACAGTATCTTTAAATGTTAAGAGTGGATTTTCCTAAACACTACTTTTGCATAAAAATTTTGTTACGCCTATAATAATGCATAAAGCAAAAATATGCTAAGCACCAACAGGATAAGGTAGGCAGATTTCTTCCATCTAGAATAGAATTGTCCTACAATCACCCTCTACTGGGTTTAAGTTTATTGATTGCTCAGCATAATTGCCACTATCCAAAGCCATCAAGCCAATTCAAAAGCATGTAATTAGTCCTTTTATACTTAGCTGTAAAGCTGGAAGCAATGGAAACCAGCAGCAGTAAGGGCAAGCAATGTTTTGTCCTGTTTTAAAAGGGGTATTAAAGGGATGGAAGGATTGTTTACACAGGGGATATGATAACTATGTATAAATATATGAGGACCATACAATAAACTCAATTGTCCTCTTGGGAGTCAAGAGGGAATTTTTCTCCCCACTGAGACAAATTGGAGAGGCAACTGTTGGGGTTTTTGCCTTCCAATGGATTAGTCAACTGTTAGTGTTTAACTTGAACAAAATGTTCAATTTGACTTTTTTAATCCTCATCTACAAGATTACTGTTTTTTCAAACTTTAATTTAAAGCATTGAAAATGGTTGTTCATGGTGAAGGCAGTGAGGATGTCTTCCGGTTGATATTGTGATGGAAGATTCTATTAATGCCTTTAAGAATGGATTGGTTTACTTCTTGGACAAGCATGTTATCCAAGGCTATACTGAGTTAACATATAGTTTAATATAGGTATGGAATAAATAGGATCATGAACTGTACATGGGATCAAGCAGTGTAAGATGTAGTATTTATGAATGCACACCCACCAATAGGGCATGGACACACGTGCGTTTTTACTGAGCGGTTTAACTGCGTTTTTTAAAAAAAGCAGACTGACACGAAAATACGCTAAGTGGTTACAAGCTTAGGCAATGGCACACTAGGCTAGCGTATTTACGTGACAATTGGTTTTTAAAACGCATGTGTCTATGCCCATGTACTTAAACATTGTACACATAGATAAGACTAAACTTTTATTTCATTAGCTAAAACAAGATAAGATAAAACCGGATCTATAGTTGCCAACAGAAGCAGAGATTTATCGCTGGCAACTAATCTACTAAAACGACAAAAACACAAAGTACCAAGAGTGTGATTTTCATTTACATACAATACATGCATGCTCTTACTCATAAATAATTGTATTTATATTCATTACGCTGCTTAGTGGGTGCACTTTCCAATTTACTATCACAAAATCAGTCCTGCAAACATAATTTACTCAATATTCCGCAATTTGTACTGAATGCATCATGATTGACCTAACCAGAGATTATTGTCACCTCACTTTGTGTATAGATCAAAATTTTGCCAGGCAATGCTCAGGTGTATTTGCATTAATCCCTATCTCCCAATTGTCTAAGGGTAATGTCACACTGTGAAATTCAGGGAGATTTAGTTGCCCGGCCACTAATCAACTCTTCTTTTGGGCGACATATCTCCCCGAACTGCTCCCCCCTATCTTTCGCTGCTAGAATGAAAAAACGCCTGCGACATGGCACTCGCAGCGCTTAGTTTTCCGAAGTCGCCCGAAGTTTCCTTGTAAGGCAGCCAGTGCCATGCCGCAGATGTTTTTTTCATTCTAGTAGGCGGAAGACAGGGGGAAGCAGTTCAGGGAGATTAGTCGCCCCAAAGAAGAGGCAATTAGTCGCCCGAATCTCACCCGAATCTCCAGGTGTGACCTTACCTTAATAGCATTATGTGTAAGATAAATATAATCAATCACCCCATTAACACAGACACATCACAGTAATGGATGGTTATCTGGAAGTAAGAGCAGGATAGTTGTTTAATGCAGCAAAAGTCAACAGACAGAAGAGAGACTAAATGCTGACAAGCTTTGCAAATGGCTTTGGCAAGGGTCAGACTGGGCAGAAATTTGCCTGCCAAAATCCTCAGGCTGATTTCAGCCCTCGTCAGCGAACCTTGTGTCGGCTAAGGCATGAACAAAATTGGCAGATTTCGGCTCACAATGCAAAGTCTCACGTTTCTTTGCCGAAATCAGCCAATTCTGCTCGCATCAGAGTCAACAAAAGGCTTCCAGTCGAGAGCAGACAAGAATATTCGGCTAGTGATCTGGCCCTAGCCTTTATGGTGAAGACACACTGAGCTACTAGTATCAGCTACTTGTCACGGCTACAAAATGGAGAATAGTGATAACTGGCTTTGCTAAGACACTACATGTTTTTTTGCAGAAGCAATTCTCAGTATTTTCTAAGGCACAGGTAGCTGCTACTGGTAGCTCTGTGTGTCTTCTTGTTTGGGGTGACTAAGCTCCCCGAACGGCTTCCCCCGTCTTGCGCCGGCTATAAAGAAAAGTCGCCTGCGGCATGGCACAGGTGGCGCTCCGTTTTCTGAAGTCGCCCGAAGTTTCCTTGTGGGGCAATTTCAGGCGACTTCGGAAAACGAAACGCCGCGTGTGCCATGCCGCAGGCGGCTTTTCATTATAGCCGGCACAAGACAGGGGGGAAGCCGTTCAGGGAGATTAGAAACTTTCATAACCTGCCGTATTGTGTTAAATGGACATGGTAATTAGAGGGTGTGGCCACAAAAATGGGCATGGTGAAAAAAAATTTGCCGTGATACGCGTGCCAAATCTTTTTGTCCCTCTTTCTATTTTCAAAATGTTGGGAGGCATGATGAAAGTCTCCTGGGGGATTCCTGCAACCTACTGTATGTATTTTCTATGCAAAACATGAGAATGTAATGTACATGAATTTTGTTCTGCAGGGAACAAGGAAAAACAATAAGTCTGGACCATCCACAAATCAGTACATGGAAATAGTACATATTGGACACATCGCATCAGAAAAACCAACTTACCAAGCAAAAGAATGGAAGGAAGCAGAATTTGTGAAACATAATTCAGGCAAAGTGTTTAAATGCGATCAGGACATGAATAGTGAATACACAAGCATTCTTGAGCAGAAACGCAAAGTGGTTTCATCCAGTATTGATGTCCCTCATGCAAGGTATGTATCATGTTAGATGGCAGCAGCTCCAGAAACACCGCTGGTTAGACTACAAATAACCTAAGTATTAGGCACTTTTACAGCAAGTCAAATATAACAAGTAGTTTATATTTTACACAGTTTGATATTGGCTATTTTTTGATTTCCTGTAAAACTCATGAAGATTACTCACAGCCAATACAAAAGAAGAAAGCAACTGTAACCTTAGGACAATATCTAGATTATAAATAGTATGCAAAAGTGCTTCATAAAAAACAAACTTACTGCATCCATGAAATGCTTCAATGAATTGTAAAAAGGAATCAAATACATCTATAAAGCAATCTTTTGAAAGAAACCCCCAATTTATTATCTTTCAAAGCTCTAAAGCATTGCAATGAAAATATTTCTAATGTTAAAATGCCATGCTTGGTATGTGAAACAAATGTGCCGCCTTAGGCATTTTTTTCTGTTAGTCATAGAGCTCTGTTTATAAATGCTTGTCATAGGAATGAATATATTAGCCAGCACTGAGTAACATGTTTGTTATATGCTTTGTGCATGAACACTGGCTATAAGCAGAAAGGTTGTGCTGGGGAAAACTTGCATGCTATCAGAATAAATGTTTAACATTACCAGTTTTCCCCTTTGGTGTGATCTCTCACTGGAAGTTAAAGTGCCCAGGTTTAAATGGAAGATTTTGACGGAGGAACAAAACAATGATTATTTCAAGTAAGGCAGAAACTGCAAGATATACTACTGAAACCAGGAAAAAGCATATCATAGGAATATTCAGGGCCTTATTTATCAAAATCCAAATTCTTCTGACTACTGTATTTAAATAAAAAAGTCTGTCCAAACTAGAATCCACAATTGGACCTTCTTTATAATTAAAAAAGCACAATGTAATCAGATTGGGGACAAACACGAAAAAAATTGAGCAAAAATCTGATTGTATGATTTTTCTGAGTTTTTTCCCCAATCACTAGTTTTTTTCTGGTTGAAAATTCAGTCAGAAATAGACAGATTTTCAGGCTAATTCTTAGCGCAGACCACAGAAACTTCCAAATAGTATAGGGACCTCTCCCATTGACTTATATACAACCTCGGTAGGTCTGAGATGCTGGAATTTCGGATTCAGACTTTTTCAATCCTTGTGGTATAATAAATCTCGAAAAAAAGCAAGGTTTTTTTCCCATTAAAAATTCGGATTTTATAGTAATAGTTTTATAGTATTTTATAGTACAGTTTTTGGCATTCGGACTTTAATAAGTAACCCTTTAAATGTATTTTCTTAAACACAAACTATACATTTTTGCAAATAAAATTGGTCAGTATGGCATTCCTTAAATTTGACATGGTAACAAGAAAACTCACCTTGAGAAGTAATTAAAATGAACCTGTATCACACATTTATCAAACCAGCTTCTGGCATTGGAACTGATAACTTAAAATGAGACACAACAGAGCAGAATGGATAAAACTGATCAGATAATGAACTATAATGCAAAACATTCATATGATGATAACGCTCATGTGCACCTGTAATTTAAAAGTCTATAAATTGCATAGGAGCTAGAAGTTCATGCATAGTCGTATTGAGTGCAACTGACTCAACATAATCCACATTTGTGTTTATTACAATTATTATTGTTGATGTATCTCAACAAATGTACCTTCAGATGTGTGGTTCTAATTGGCTACGTGACCAAATAACTGCTAATAATCTTTGTTAAATTGGCCATTGTGCTAGCTGATGTGCACAAAATATTTGCAACATACCTTTAAAAAATACATGTTTTCCACTGTATTCTAGAATATTTGAAGGTGAAGCAGATATGGACAAAGTGACAGCTGCAATTGTACTGACCAGTTTGTCTACAAGTCCATTGGTTCGAAGCCCTCCTATGCGACTTACTGGTAAAGCTACCTATATCCTTGCAAAGTGTGTTGTAAGAATAATATAATAGATATATATGAACATCCAACAGGGAATACTCCCCTATAGCCATTTACCCACAAACTATGTGTCATGCTCCATATTAAGTCATTTATCATGTGTGACTTACATTAACGTGGCAGCTCCAAGATTATGAAATAAGGAGGAAAACAGCCTCTTACATATTCCTGAAAGAAACAAAAAACAGGGATATCAATCCAACTGAAACCAACTGTCTAACCAATAATTCTAAATATTATAATTTGTATTTGTGCTTTTACAAGGGTTTCCTCAAAACCAACGTTGTACCTCCAATACCTAAACTTGACCTGCAGGAGGTTATCTCAACAGCAAGTGTGCTTACATTTACACACTGACCCCCTTGTGCAGTGTTTCTCATAGATGGTCCAACATCTGTATTTTAGAATTTGATATACCTGCCTGCCTGCCTATGCCCATCTATCCTGGATCTTTCTTCTTTCGCTGCCCTACCCACAACATTCAAAACTCAACAGGGCTTCTCCAGAAAAGGGGAGGGTTTGGGCTGATCAGGTTTTGGGTTAATCATATAAATCATTAAATCATAAAAATGCTGGGTTCAGTTACCAAAGTTTGCTTTGCTAACAGTTAGTGATGGATGAATGGGGAACATGAACTGTTTCTCTGGTAACCATATCTTGGTATGGTTTAGAATGGTGAATGATGGTGGTAGCGGGAAGAAGTTCTGCCAGCTTACCTCCTAGAACATTGGTAACAGTCATGGGAATTGTTTCTAAGCTTTTAAACGTGTTGGTTGTGGTGATATAAATTGCTTGGAGTGGTATGAGCTGCTTGCAACTCTTTCGGCATATTGTCATTATTAGCGAGGGGGTAGCCTTGCACCTAGTCTGCTTTAACTCTTTCTAAAGCTGGGGAAGATTTAAACTGTTAATTTAGGCCCTTCAGACCGAGTTGGCAGGCTTATCTGCCTGTGTATGGCACTCCATCAAGACGAGAACAGAGGGCCAAACGATCAGATCAGCTCGTTATGGCCTCACATGTAGGTGGCCATATCAGTCAAAGGTCTGCTTGTTTAACAACCTGACCAACCAAGTGGATCTTCAGGTGTATGGCCAGTTTTAGCCGTCATCAAAACAATAAAAATAATTAATATTACAGCCACTGACCTTGACCCTTGTTTTTATGTTTGTCTGTCTGTACTTATTCAAGGGCTACACATATTCTAGAAATTATTTTAGTAATTGAAAGACTTTAGTTTATGTGTATAAGGATTCCGACATCATCTCAAAAATTCAAAAAAAAAAGATGCAAGATGCATAACAATATTTCTTATGGTCTTACATTTCCTCTTACTATATTATGCATGTATTCATCTGAAGATCACTCAAGTTCACACAACCTCTTAAGAGGGCTATGATATGTTAAGTGGAACTATTTAACAATGCACAAAAAATAAATCTGTAATAACTTACCTTTGAAGATGGTGCCATATATGGCCAAATCATAGTTACTACATCCGAGTGTATATTAAAATGCTTTTATGTTTCTCTTCTCAGATATGAATGTGTCTTGGAAAGAGCTGGGGGTTGTTTCATCCAGCACTAGCAGTAGTGGTTGCTGGAGTTGGAATACACCCAGTGACTGCTCTAATCCTTCAACACCATCCCCACCATTATCTGCTGACAGCTTTAAGTATTTCCAGCCCTTGAATCATGCTGATGAGAATACTGAGGATGCAGAGCCAAGTGGCCTTCTTTTTGATGATCCTGTCCCAAGGAAAAGAAAGGTCTGAACTAATCTTTCCATTAAAGACATGTGGCAACATATTATTATGATTATGGTTCTATAATATATTTCCAAGCACAACTGCTAAAAATGACAGATGCTGGAATAGACAAATAATGTACTTATAGGTCTTCAGTCCTTTGGCCAAATCTAACCACTTTCAAACCATACAAACAGTACTGTTATCATTAAAACCACATTGTTTGGTCAACACTTGATTAGATGTTTGTACAATCTACCATGAACTTGGTTTTACTGAAGCACTGAAATCTGACCAAACCACGGCTTAAAAAAAAGGGGGTTCGGGACAAGGCAGAGGAGTTGTATTTTCAACAGAGTGAAACCCTTTTAGCTACAGGGGGTTTAACAGGAGTTTGGGAAACTATAAAATGTACAAAATATAGACTTTTGTATCACAAAATGGAATAAATCACAGTAAAGTGCATTCTGACACTGTAGAATTTAAGTTTGGGTACTTTAGGGGGCAGATTTACTATCATTTGATCGATTGCTTAAAATCGTTCGATTGGAAGGATTTTATCGTTCGATCGAACGATTTTCATTCGATCGTTCGATCTAACCTTTTGCGCTAAAATCCTTCGAATTCGATATTCAAAGGATTTTACTTCGAGGGTTTTTTAACCCTCGAAATTCGACCCTTGATAAATCTGCCCCTAAGTGTAGTATTATAAAGAAGCCTGAGATGGACCATTTGGGGAACAGTTAGGGGCAGATTCGAGTGAAGAATTCGAATGTAAAAAACTTCGAATTTCGAAGTATTTTTTGGGTACTTCGACCATCGAATTGGTTAAATTCGTTCGAATTCGAACGATTCGAAGTAAAAATCGTTCGACTATTCGACCATTCGATAATCGAAGTACTGTCTCTTTAAAAAATACTTCGACCACCTACTTCGGTAGATAAAACCTACTGAAGTCAATGTTAGCCTATGGGGAAGGTCCCCATAGGCTTGCCTGTGATTTTTATTTGATAATAAGTCAGTCATTACAGTCTGAATCTTAGGTGTGAACAATGCAGGGTCTTACATGCCAGGGTCTTACAGGTGTGGACAATACAGGATCTTGCAGGTAAGAAAAATGCATCGTTTTAGGGCTTTAGCACACGGGCAGATTAGGGGAGATTTAGTCACCTGGCGACTAATCGCCTCTTCTTCGGGGCGACAATCTCCCCGAACTGCCTTCCCCCTGCCCTCTGCCTGCTAAAATGAAAAATCACCTGCGGCACTCACTCACTGCGCTTTGATTTCCGAAGTCACCCGGAGTTTCCTTGTGAGGCAACTGAGGGTGACTTCGGAAATCGAAGCACCGCGAGTGCATTGCCAAAGGTGATTTTTCATTTTAGCAGGCGGAAGGCAGAGGGAAAGGCAGTTCGGGGAGATTGTCGTCCTGAAGAAGAGGCGATTAGTCACCAGGCGACTAAATCTCCCGAATCTGCTCGTGTGCTAAAGCCCTTACAGGGGGGACTACATGGCTTTAATTCAGTAAGGACATTACCACAGCTTTAAGAATAACATGTATTGTAACATGTACGTTTTTGGTGTAAAATTTTGTACACGTTTTTTAAAATATGCCCCTCAGTTGTAACTGAGGCTTGCAACCGGTTTTTTAATATATAAATTTAGCATGTTATATTATTTACAATTATTGACAATGCACTATATTGTACATCGTTTCTCTACAGAATTCCATGAAGGTGATGTTCAAATGTCTGTGGAAGACATGTGAGAAAGTTCTGAGCACATCAGCTGGAATAAAAAAGCATATCAGAACCATTCATCTGGGGTAAAGCATTATAATTTCTTACAGTTATAAAACATATCCATATATATTTTCAAGGAGATTCATTCTAATATAAGTGGAAAGATAGGAGCTAAGTGAAAATTAAAGAGCCGATTGCTATTAAAGGTGATCTCCATCCAAACATATTGAAATGAAATTCTAAGTAACTTTTCAATATGCATTAATAAAAAGTTTTTGTTTTTTGAACAATGAATTGCAATTGAAAGTATTATTTGTTTATTTCTGATTTCTGGTTCTGTCTCTTGAAAAAAAATTGCAAAAGAAGTCTAGCTTTTGTTTTAGGGGACAGAACCATTAACAAGGGTCCCCAATCTTGGGAGTGTTGGGGAGCAACACAAACATGATTTTTGGTAGCCCCGATGTGGACTGGCAGCCTACAGGAGGCTGGCCATAAACCTGTTTTTTTATGTAACCATAAGTGGCCTCAAAGCCAAAAATTTAAAAATAAGCACCTGTTTTGAGGCCACTAGGAACAATATCCAAGGGGTTGTTGAGTTACATGTTGAACGTGAGCCACTTGTTTCGGATCACTGGTGTATAGAATATGAACAGCCAGGTACAAACTGTTTTCCATTTCAATTACAAATAGATTTAAAACCATAATAAACCATAGTATTATATTGAGATATTAAAATGAGATCCTGTGCGCTTCCTACAATAAACTTTTACCAAAAATGTATTTGAGTCTCTCCCACTTCACCAAAATATATTCGGAGAAGTGGGAGAGACTCAAATACGTTTCTGGTAAAACGTTATTGTAGGAAGCGCACAAGATCTAATTTTAATATCTCTGTCTTTTGGGTTTGGAACCCTTGAAAGCGCAGGGTGCAAGACTATTGATTTAATCCATAGTATTATATTATAGTATTCATATTAGAAAGTTGCAAGAATATTCTTTCATCATGCAAAAGCTGTCTTTTGGGTGAAGATCCTCTTTAACTTTGAAGGCTCAGCTTCTTCATGAAGTGAAGAAGGCACATTTGCAACCTACAATCACAGTTAAAGTCACACAATAATTGAACCAGGCATTGCGTAAAATAGATGTGCTTGGCACTGCTGTGTTTGTCCTGTCTCCTGCTCTAGTCTGCAAGTGTGTATATTGAGGCTCTGAAACCCTTGCTGTGCCACCACTTCAAAGTTGGTAACAGCTCCAGGGTTTACAGAGCAATTTGCTTCAATAAAATCACACACAGACATATTTTGATTCAGAGCATTGGAAATGAAGAAATCCTGAAAAAATTTTCAGTGCAACTACATCTTATTTGCAACGAATTTAGACACAATTGCTTCAGGTGCATCTCCCTGCTGGAATCATGGGTAAAACATATTTACATTTAAAAAAAATGGCAACTTGTGTCCAAAATTACATTGTACACTTGTGGTCATAAATAGGTCCTTAAGTCACATGTTCAACACATTATGAAAAATACAGATAACAGGTCAGGATTAAGATCAAGAACATTTTCAGCTTCATTTAAGTGAACACAGCACATTTATTCATATAAACCAGGGGTCAGCAACCTTTACTATCAAAAGAGCCATTTTGCCCTCTCTTCCACTAAAGAAAAATAGTCTGGAGCCGCAAAACATAACACCGTTTATAAACTTTTAAACATTTTTTTTAACTGTTACAACAACAGAATACAATAAACAAATATGCAGTGTGCATGTGCAGGCCTACTTTGAAATTAATACAACACTGAATAGCCTTATTAAATACTAATGTTCTCATCTGTTTAAAGGCGAGGGCTATAGCCTATAGACGTCATTAAAATATGCGTCACATCCACGTCTATAGCCCTCACACCTGCTGAAGCTGGACTCTGGAGGCTTCTCTCTTGTTTTGAGTGTGCGACCGCGGTAAGGACCATAATGAATCCTCTTGCTGTGGCACGGTCTTGCCTGGGACGTCTATACAGGCCTCGCACCTGCTGGCAGCATCTTGAGTGTGTGACAGCGGTAAGCTAACGGTTAGCTTACCACAGTCGCACACTCAAGAAGCCACCAGCAGGTGTGAGGGCTCTATAGACGATGTGACAGGCAAAGCCGCCAGACTGAGCCACAGCAAGCAGGATGAAGAGCCGCATGAGGCTCCGGAGCCGCGGGTTGCCTACCCCTGAATTATAAACTATATATAAATTATAACTGCTATCATTCATTGACAGAAAAATCATACTAACTAAAACTAAAAAGGAAGGGTTTTCTCATTTAACTTTATGGATGCAAATCAGCATCAAATGTATGATATGACCAACACTGAATAATTGTGCACAGTTATGAGATCTTTGTCATTTGTCACCCTATTCTTTCAGCCTATATAAACCATACAGAATGTGTGGAAGGTAGAGAATACTTCAATAGTTTAAGTTTAGGTGAAATGATTTATGATCTGTACCTTCAATGGTGCCTTAATTTCTATCTATGAAGCTCTAATGCATATTCAACAATATTCTATTTACAAACATAATTGTTCCTTGGTATATGTCAGTCTTTGGAATTGATTCCTTTTCATCTAGCTATCAGACGTCTGCAACGTACATAAGTAAAGGCCCTAAAATAATATGCTTTCTCTGTTTTCAATAGCAATGTTGGATAGAGATGTAATTATATGTTTCTCTTCCAGCCATAAGGTACATGTTTTGTCCATAAGTAAAGGCCTGCAAAGTATATGCTTTTCCTGTTCTTAACAGAGATGTTGGATAGGGATGTAATAACATACTTCTCAACAAATGACAAAAGGTTTATTCTTCCATTGTATATATTTAAGATGAGCCTCATTACTTCAGAGTGAAAAAATTAATATGAATATGAAGAGAATATCCTGTGGAGCACTCATCAATGCATGCAAAACTGCAACAGATAAGTTCTAAAAGCAACATCACTGTTAACAATCACGGAAGAAAAGACCTGAAGATGCTACAAATATTATGGCAGATATTTGGATATAGAATGACTTTCAGGAATAAATTTTCCAATCCTTTCCAGAGGGGCCAACACTGTAGCTTTCATCATGCAAGCACACCCTAAAGACCAGTCTTTAAATAAGTTGTTTCTATCTCATTACTTATCTACAGTGGCTCATCCTCTCTGCCTATAACATGATTTTTACATACTATATATCTTTAGCCTTTCAGAACTGACATTATCACACATATGGCCCTTGCTATTTTTAGTACAAGTGTGTACTCTTATGTTACCTGCTTGGACTGTTGGACATATAGTAAGATTTGCAAATTAAATGACAGCACACCAGAAAAAAAACATCAAATATAGTATGGAACATTATTTTTCCATTTTGTTAATCCTATTTCCAGAAACTATTTGAAAACCCTAAATAATGATGGTGTTATCCTTATAACTAAAAGAACACTAGTTAAGCAAATGACCCTCAGATACTGTCTGAGAATGGAAATCCTTATTTGCCCTGTATTCTTGCAGTCAATGGAAAAAATAGTTTGCAACCCTAATAAAGTTTGAAATGCTAAACAGTTTTAGAAACGCCATCAGGTCAATACTTTCTAGATGTAAAAAGAAAACCTTCAGAAAGTGGTAGCCAGATTGAATATTAATAAAACTATTTTTTTCACACTGAATAGTTCATGACAATACATTCCTTAGAAAGTGGAAATTCTGTGTCTCAAATATTTTTTTTAGCCATTAGTACAAATCAATGTTTTTTGAAGGAGCAGGGGATTTTTTTAAATATTTTGAAGTTCAGATCGCACTTAATATATTTTTGTTTCTCTGCGGATTTGTCTGAACAGAATTCTGCTTTCTCACTGATTATTGAACTTAAATCTCCAACTCTAATGTAATATAAGATTGTGGGTGAGTTTCAGGCCTTCACAGTGAATGTTTTTAGATCAACATTGACATTTTATGCCAAAAGCCATTGCATCTGCTCAGAAAGTAATATTCTTCATGCTTTCTGAATTACATGGAGAAAATACTGTAATCTTGGGGGTCATTAGGCATACTAAGTCTTGACAAAAAAGTATTTTTGACTAGTTTCTTGGTCACAATTTATGGCAGAATTCTCCCTTTATATACATGTCCATTCTCCTTTATATCAGCCTTATGATGATTTCAGGAAGAGTCCTTCTTAAGTTTTGAAAAATTTCAAGCCAATCCAGATGTTTAATATAGTTGCTAATAGGTAACCAACCAATTAAGCCAAAATACTTACAGCAACAATTACTGTCTGCATTCAAAAATACATCGAATATATATATTTGGACCATAGGGCAACATTTTTTAAGCTGACTGTTAAATTGGCATTACTATTTGGCTAGTATGAGCTCAAGTGTATAATTTTTTTTCTTAGACATACTGGAGAATCGGATGAGAATGAGGGAGAAGAGGACTTCTATTATACAGAAATTAGACTGAACACAGATTCCGTCAGTGAAGGAATAAAACACCTCTCACCTTTTTCTCAGTCATTACAATCTGAAAAAGGAAAACGCGAACCTACATTTGCCAAAACGGAGACCAGATCTAATTCATCACTTAGTCGCTCAGCTCCCAGTACATCCTGCTTTATAAACCCTGATCATGCATACCAGGTACCCAGGCAGAGAGTTACTACATTTTAGAAAGACTGCATAGTATATTAATGATTAATGGCTATGTATGAATTATGTATATTCTTAAAATTTCAACTACTGCTGTGGTTCAAGCATTTATGATAACAAAATATAACATGATTGCAATACGTATGACTGTTGAGCACCTCTGTCTTTGTGTAAAGTCAAAAAATCAATACAATGTTCCCATTAAAAACTACTTTGCAGGGCTAGGAATGACTGATCTGTTAAATCTTTATATATTTGACTAAATGTATTAATCTTAATAGACAACAAATTTATCTGGTTATGACTCCAAGATGCCATGATCCAATTTATTTCAAGAAAGACCTGTATGTTTAATATTTATAACTATTGGCAATATAGTTATTGATATTGTCCTTATTGATTGAATATTGAAAGCTCGTCTAGCAGAGGTCGAACCTAGTAGTAAAAAATATAATCCACAATTAAAATGTTTAGGCAAATTAATTAAAATTATTCTTTCCACAGACCACTGCTCCTGTAAAAATACCTGGCTCAAAAAAGGTTCTTACCAATGGCAATAGCATTGGTGTGTCTTGGATTCTATCTCCTCTTACATTTACTGGAACTTCGGTAAGTGGCAAACTTAATACAAGGAATTATATAATACTGTGAGGTTTTTTTTTTTACTTTGAGCCACCATTTTGAATATCCTGTGCGGTAACATGACTGGAAATAATGCAAGTTCTAACCTGAGTCAAAACCAGACAACAGAAAGTCTAATGCCAAGGAAAATGTGATTATAATGTGCAAAATGTTGTGCAGGTGAACCCTATACTTACTGCCTGGTAAAGTCTAGTGTTAGGTGCATCAGTATATCATGACAGTACTATAATTGCTCACAATATAGTTATATTAGGAAAGATTAAGCAGTAACTTCATGCTTTCATTAACTAAATTATGAAATGTGATTTTCTGTCTATTTTGGTCTTAGGTTTCTCTGCCAAGCTACACAGAGATTAGGGATTCTAAACTGCCAGTTCAGACAGTGTTGTCTTCTCCACCAAAAACAGGAATTGGAGTGAGGTAAATAAGTACTACTGGAAGAACACTGATTATTTTAAAACCATTATGCTTGTGTTTATATTTGTAACTATTTTTATGGTGGACCTCTGATTACACCTTTACCAGTTTTAATCCCAAGTACCTCTACCAAGACACCATAAATCCAGCATGCATTCAACAAAATGGGGATCATATCTGGAGCAAAAATGTATTTGTTGGAAAAAGCCACTTGTGCCATCAAAGACCATTTGTCAAGTCTGCATTACATCTAACACTACTTCAAGGGTAAATGAGCCCAGTACCTCAGTTGGTCCAATTCAGTCTGCCTTAGGGGTTGTGTTTCAAACCAGTGATCAGGAAAATGAATGGAGAACTGCTTGAAATAACTGCACCTAAAAAATCAGATTGTGAAGCAGTTGTGCACATCATCCAACAATATTCATAATATGTTTTATATATATAGATATATATATATATAGATATATATATATATCTATATATATTACGAGATAAGTTTTTTCTCCTTGAACTGAATCTCATCCATGAGTTTTCACGTGATTAACCATGATATAACTTTTTCTCACTGAATTCAATCTGGCCCATTATCGGAAATGTATCTGATTTCTTTGTGTGAGGAATTAACTACTGTCTTTGTAAGTGTTCTTGTAATGAAAATATTTTATGCATCTTCCAATAAAAAACAAAAAAAAACAAAAAACAAAAATATATATATAATATCATATATTGGATGGTACACCGCTTCCAAATTACCCCCGGTTGCTTGGTTAAACATTAGTATACATCCATGGAAAAGAACCAACAACTATAGGGTATTATTTAAAAATCAAAAAAGGGTATTAAAGAAGAGCATGTACAGCCAACATGACGTTTCGGTCCCTGTTGGGACCTTTCTCAAGGCAACCACACCTTCCAATTAATGTGCTATATATAGCCAATCAGGCAATTGCAACAAACAAGTGTTCACATATTCAAAAAGCAGCAGCAAAGTGATTGGTGCACCATACGTGTCATCAAGTGACAACGCAGTTATGTATGTTAAAAAGTAAATTTAAATATACAGTTCTAAAGTGACATGTGCTAACATCATAATTACATATTGAGGATATTTTGTATAATTAAAAAAGTGAATATATAAATGGTAAAAAATACTTTAAAATCAGTAAATATATAACGATATTCTTTGGTGCTATTTCCGTTTCCGGGGACCCCCTTAATAAAAAAAAGGATCAAATATGCTGTCAGGTTTTTTGATATATGTCATCATATAATTTTGAACTCAATTATTAATATTAATTATGAATAATAATAATAATTATTGCTATAATAAATACTTTTTTTGTCTCTCTCTCTCTGCCAGAAAGCCTCGTGGGGAAGGCAAGAAATGCCGCAAGGTTTATGGCATGGAAAACAGAGATAAATGGTGTACAGCCTGCCGCTGGAAGAAAGCCTGCCAGAGGTTTCCTGACTAGGAAAACTAAAGCACAGTTGAGTTAGTCACTGACTAAGAGATTGCGAGAGGTTTCAGGCCCACTGGTCTTTCTTACAAGGTAGAAGTATGAGCTGTTTTAGGCCCAAAATAACATGCCTTTACGTCTGGGAGAGTAAGCGATATTGGGCAAAAACATACGTATGTCTTCTGGGAGACTGAGTCATAGTGGTTAGTATCTTCTTTCACTCTTTGGCTAGGACAAGGCTTTCCATACTGGTCAGCTTTTTGTCTTACTTGTCGTACTTTGGCTTACTCTGGCTCTGAGTAAGGCATACTCATATACTATCTGGGAGAATAACTGTCTTTCCTAATGCCTTTTAGAATGAGTCATACTACACAATATTTTACAGTTTACTTGATGGATGGGAGGGTGAGCCATATTGACTATATACATTTTCATTGTCTCCTGGCTCCTATTTCACTGAATGGATGGGAGAATGTTCCATACTGAGCAGCTGTCTTACTTACAAGGTATGATATTAAGCCATAATGGCCAGTTCTTTGTCTTATTCATAGGCTGTGACAGTAATTTAAGCATGGATTGTTAGAGTCAGTCCCTGGTCTTACTCATAAACAGTATCAATATGGTATTTTAAGCAGCCATCTTACTCACAGGCTGTAAGAGTAAGCAATACTGGACAGTTAGTTGCCCAGCTGTCTGGTTGGACGCAACAGCCAAATGAGTGAATATTTTACTTAAACTTGCTGTCTGGAAGAAAGTGAAACGTAATGATTTACTGCCACTTATATTACATCTGAAAGAGTGAGCTATAGTGGCCAGATATTTGTCATCGCAATAGATGAGAGAAAGTGTGTCAACCTGTCCAAAATGCAACTTTGGTAACTTAGAGTCTAATAGTGAAGCTCACTAGTTTGGATGTACTGGGAAAATATACATTTCTTAAAGGACCAGAAACACAAAAAAATCTAATTGCCCTACATGTATAAACACATAAGGGCTCATTCAACAATCGCCCAGTCACAAGCTCCAAGGCAAAACACAAGGAGCAAGGTGTAAAGTGAAGCTAACAGGGCACTTTGTGCATGTTTTTGCCCCATATGTTATGACCATTTTTTGTAACACTCCCTAATACATAATAAATGAAACTGGTTATGTTTGCATTTTTAGAAATATGCATATTTTAGTATATTTATTTTTCCCCTATGATCTTTTTTTAATCTATCTCTCATTTTTCCCTTTTTTGTCTCTCTTCTATCTTTGTTAAATCTCCCTCCTTTTCTTTCGTTCTCTCCTCTTATTTTGTTTTGTAATGTTGTTTCCACTTCTGCTCCCCCTCTTCTTCAGTCACCTTTTATGAACTGCTTTTCTCCCCTTGTTTGCTAGAACCATTCCAGACATTTTCAAGTTCCTGATATGCTCATCTTCCTGATCCTCTATTATATATCTTGTATTACTCTTTCTTTAATATCCTCAGTTTTTCTTTTTATAATCCAAAATTCTTCCCCATTCAGTTTTTAAATGTCTTAGATTTTACATTTTACCCCTTCTTTTTGTCTTGTTCTCTACACTTCTTAATGTATCTTCAAAACTTTTTTCATTGCAATCTTTATTTCCTCTCCTCTCTTTTTATATTGTTCTTAATTTACTTTACGAACGCTTCAATCCTCTCCCAAGAATATTCACAAAGTACTCTAACTTAACAGCACACAAGAGCTCCTTGTTTATGGTTAGGTAAATGCACATTGTGACCAAGAGGTCTAACAATTAGGGATGCACGGAATCCAGGTTTCGGACAAGATTCGCCTTTTTTCAGCAGGATTTAAATTAGACCGAATCCAAGTGCCTGGCTGAACCGAATCCGAATTCAAAAAATCATGTGACTTTTCATCACACAAACGAGGAAGTCAAAAATATCTCACTCTTTTTTTTTACTCCGTATCCCCCTTGTTTACCTAATTTGTTAGTATTCGGTTGGGTATTCTGCCAAATCTTTCACAAAGGATTCGGGATTGGGCTGAATCCTAAAATAGTGGATTTGGTACATCCCTACTAACAATATAAGCAGGATTTGCAACTGCTGGGTGCTCCAGGAGGTGTCGGTGGCCAATTATGCACAGACCTATGAGCAGTTTCATGAATCATTCCTAATTCCCATAATTTGAAGGGGGTAGCTAAAATAATTTGGTTTGGTGCCTGGTAAATTTTATTTATGTCACTGTTATGATATCTCTTTGGGATTATGGCTAGAACAACACAGTGGGAAGAGATGTTCTTTACTGTGGGCAACAGGAGGCACACCTAAATACACCAAATGAGCTGCAAGTTTTACAGTCCAGTATTAAACAGCATACAAAACAAAATGCTAGCAGTCACCAAAGCTCAGTGCATTAAAAAGGACTTCTGCTTTATAGAAACATTATAAATATATACAGAAAACTTTAATTGGTATGTCAATTACAATTTTTGGTGTTACTGGTCCTTTAACTACTGGCTGTGTGTGACCAAAGCTTGGTTAAAAGCAGTATCTAGCTTATAGGTTATAGGAAATAGGTTTTCCTGTAATAAGCTAATCAAATTATTAAGTAGTATTGGTAGACTTCTGCTCATATTAGAACAGTTTCTTCCCTACCTTTAGACATAATTATTTATAGTTCACATGTATACAAGTATGGTATTGGTAGTTGATTCATTTATGTAAACATATTCTGTAACGTATCTGTGTTTTATATGTAATCAATGACAATACTTTGAATGTGAGTTACTTCAAATTATAAGAGGCATGCAGTATCGGCAAGCTTTGAAAATGCCATTCAGTGCACTAGATGAAGAAAACAAATCATCTTTTTTGTATTGGATGTAGCTGTATAATCATTAGTCTGATTTTGATCTTTTTATAGGTCCGTCTTCCTGTCTGTAACTTAGAATACTGTGCAGTATTGTAGTAGCTACATTCTTTTAACAGAATGGAGGTCTAAGAAAGCTTCAAGTGGTCTTTTTATGCAAAAAAACAGCTGCCCATATCCCAACATGTAAAACATCAGAAACTGCACATTTCCAATTATGTGTGCAAAGACACTAAAAAGGCACTTTTCCGTGCTTATGTAAAAGACTGATATTCTGTCTTGGGACATTTCTGAAAATCAATAAAAGCACAGAGGTCACAATAAAGACACGTACGGAAGAAAAAAAAAAGACACTGAAGATAACAGGAAGTACCTAGGATGTGTTAGCTAGATGAACTTTATCCATTTAAGCTAATCATTGATGAAAAAAACTAATATTTACAGCATGCAATGTTGTGTGTATAAATGGTCAAAGCACTTGCCAAAACTAATAAGGTTTCTAAGGATTTGGTGCTAAATTGTTTTGCTTTTCAAAACAACCTTGTTGTCTTGTCAGGCTGAAATTATAAAAGAATACCTGCCTTAAACAAATGTAATCCATGACTCAGTATGCAAAGATCTAACTCATTATAGAACAGTAACACCAAAAATGAAAGTGTTTTAAAGTAATGAAAATATAATGTACTGTTGCCCTCCACTGGTACAACTGGTGTGTTTGATTCAGAAACACTACTATAGTTTATATAGACAAGCTGTTGTGTAGCCATGGGGCACAGCCATTTAAAGGAGAGTTCAACCCTTTAAAAAATAAACCCCTTACCCCCCACCCCACGTAGACCCCCCCTCCCTCCTCCCCCCAGCCTAACTGCCCCCTGGGGAAATGCCCCATACTTTATACTTACCCCTCGGTGCAGTTTCTGGCATCCGAGTTCCACGCAGCCATCTTCCGGGTCTTCGTCTTCTTCCAGTGCATCGGCAATTTTCGTGAGTTTCGGCACATGCGCAGTTGTCGCAGGATAAACATCAGATAACATATAAGCATTGTAGCATACAATTAGATTCTTCTGAACTTATCAGTTCTCTACTGTATACCTTGTGCTTGAATGGCTGCCCTATGGCTACACAGCAGCACGTTTATATAAACTATAGTTGGGTTTCTAGACACCAGTTTTACCGGTGGAGGGCAACAGTACATCATACTGTCATCCCTTTAAACATTTTACATTTTTTGGTGTTACTGTTCCTTTAAGGGTCAACTGTGATTCATGGATTAGGTTTTAGATATATCTGAATATGTCCACAATATTTGAGACACAAGAAGTCCAGAATAAAGATGGAGATCTCCCACCTTTGGGTTTTCATGTTTTAGCTAAGCAAGATTCAGGCACAGATACATATTTTCTGATATAGTGAGGCTTCTCCTCCAGCTGTGAAAACTACCATCCTGCAGTATCTAGTAGAATTAAGTCAAAGGCAACTAGATATTAAATGTCCGGTTTCCTTTGGCTTAATTCTACTAGATTCTTTATATCATGACCTGGATAAATGAGAATCTTCATAGACATACCATCCTGTACTTCTGACACTGTGTATGTGCACCAGAATCTCACTTAGACCAAAATATGAGTCCCACAGTGTAGCAAAAATAGCCGATAACACAGTGTAATGAGTCGTTCCACACAATGTGAACATATTGGGGGCTTAAAATATAAGAAAATTCTTCCCTGTGAAAGAACTGCTAATCTTATCATAGAAGATGTAACTGCCATATCACATGACCTTTGTTACTTAGCTATATATTGCTTTTACCAAGCACCAGATGTATCAAAAATTGATCAGCTTATTTACAGAACTTATTGTCCTCCTGGAAATATCTAATGGTAGGCAACTGGCCTGGGTTTTTAATAAATAATAATAAATACAAATAAATTAGCATAAAAAAAAGCAAAAATCATATTTATTAAAAAAGCAAAAATCATATTTATTAATATTTAATTTCAAATAGACTTTCTCTTTGTTGGTTGCCTCAAAATACTTGTTCATAAAGACAGTATTTCTAAATTAAGGGAAGTCTTAACCCTATAGAGTGCACCATTGAATTAATAGATTTAATGCAGTTCCAACAGACCTGTGTTTAAACTGCAATGTGTCACTCGTGCACTATTATGTTTAGAGAAATTAGTTCCCATATATTTAGAGCTTTAACTACAGAGTATAGTAAAGGACTTGATTCCTACTGCAAAAATATTATCTCACAAAATCAAACAGTGAGAGATTTAATAAATCTAGGCATCACAATCCTACCTGATCATTTTAGTGGATGGCATCCTTCTCCGCATCCTAACACTGCCCATATTGGTGTTAGCTACTGCCACATGATTTTAGTTGAAATCCTGGTAATTGCAATGACTTGGCTCTAGTATTACAGTAGAGAATAGCAGAATGGGCAACTGGGCATTCCAAAGGATTCCACAAGGGGTCACTAAACATAGGGCAAATAAGATGATTCTTTTTTAATGCAACTTTGAATAACATATTTTACTTTTATCTTTTTCGACCTCTTGTGGAACACTTTGGAGTGCCCAATTACCCATTCTGCTATGGGCTACGGATTACCACTCCCTATACTGATGGTTCGGGGCAACATCTTTTACTTGGTGAGAGTTTTAACAATTGCACCTAGTTAGATCCTTCTTTTTAAGTTCGGTATATATTTATATCTATTATTATACTACCAACATTTAAAGCGCACATAACAAGACATGTAGGGGGTTATTTATTAAAGTCTGAAAGCCAAAAACTCAAGTTTTTTTTGACTATAAAATTACGAATTTTAAGTGAAAAAAGCAAACTCAAAATTTTCAGGATTTATTGCACCCCAAGGATAGAAAAAGTCAGAATCCAAAAATCCGGCATCTCAGACCTGCCGAGGTTGTAAAATGTATGGGAGAAGTCCCGTACATATTCTCATCTGCTCTGGGTTTTGTGGAAACATCTGAAGAGTTTGTGGTTTTCGGGCAATAATCTGAAAAAATCTGAGTTTTCGGGGCAGAAAATCCGCAATATTTGTATGATTCAAATTTTTGTACGATTTTCACTATTATTTCAAGTTTTTTCCCCGAACTGGAATTTTTTGGGAAAATTTATTGATAAATAACGGAAAAATAACCTGTGCGGATTTGGCCGGAGTATATTTCAGAAAATAATGGGATAAATTCGGATTTTAATAAATAACCCCCCGTAGTGTGTATTTACCAGTAAATAGTAATCCTTTGATAGCAATCCATATGAGCACTCCACCACTAGTAATAAATTCTGGGCCAGTTCCTACAAAGAAAGCAAGCAGCTCGCTCTACATAAATAAGTCTTCGTCTGCTGCAGTCTTTTCAGTCATGTGATTTCTCAATTTAACCCAACATTATTGAATTTATCAGCTGATTGCAGGATATTCTATATAGTCATTATGCAGTACAATTGAAAGGTTTGGTTTAAACGTATACTGTACTACAATTAAAAAAAAACAAAGTGTGAGAAGGGCATCATTTTGTAATGAATCTCTCCAATAACCTGTTAAAACAAACAAATTGCAAATTTAGTTTGCCTACACGAAAGATAAAATATTTTTCTTCTCTAAGCTTGGAACTTGCATAGAAAAACAAATGACTCATTGGAGCCTTTTATTTGTCACTTTGCAACAAAAAAATCTAAGACTGCAATTGTGACAATGAACACTACAGATGTAGATGACTGATTAAGAAACAAGGGCTTTAGCAACTAAAACGCTATAAATATAAGCAAAAAAACAACAGCACATTTAAATGAATTGAATTTTCCAAGCAATCTGTGTAACTTAAAAGTGCAATTCTATAAATGTTTTTTTAAACCTTGTTTTTTTATACATTTGTATGCCGATTTAATAAACTTGTGTTTTAACTGTTCTCCTCTTTTCCATTCATTTAAACATTAACCGTTTCATTTCATCTAGGCTCTGTGTCAGTATTTAAGTGGTGCTCCTTCTGTTTGCAACAATCATTGTAACTACAGGCTATGAAAACAAGGGGCTTCCGCTACAAAGAGCACTACTCCATTTTATATTTCTTGATTTTGAATGCAATTGCTGCTGCACTCAATGGGGAGAGGAGGCACTCCCTTCCCAGAGACTATTATCCCACTGTTACTATAGGCACCATCTCTCCCTACTATACCTGCTATCCTACAGCCACATTCCCTTCCCAGAGACTATTATCCCACTGTTACCAAAGGTACTATCTCTCCCTACTATACCTGCTATCCCACAGACACACTGCCTTCATAAAGACTATTATCCCACTGTTACTATAGGCACCATCTCTCCCTACTATACCTGCTATCCCATAGTCACACTGCCTTCATAAAGACTATTATCCCACTGTTACTATAGGCACCATCTCTCCCTACTATACCTGCTATCCCATAGTCACACTGCCTTCATAAAGACTATTATCCCACTGTTACTATAGGCACCATCTCTTCCTACTATCCAACAGCCACAATCCCTTCCCAGAGACTATTATCCCCACTGATACTACACCAGACAGTGTAATACATACCCACGGCTAGGTTTTCAGCAGAATGATTCTGTACAAAATTTCCTATGTCAGAGAGTCTAAATAGTTATAATGTGATGCACTCTAGTGGAGAGTACAGGTTTCTACAATTGAAAATACAGTACTTTTAACATCACATTTTAAATGGGATACCCAAAGTATACATACACAGAGCATTTACATGCATTTGTAGGTTTTAATGCATCTGAATCATTCCCTGCAAGGGATATACAAGTGCTAACAGTTCAAACTGAGTCATCGATAGTAATGCAGGAACATGTTACAAGTGGTTAGGTACAGGGCCGCCATCAGGGGGGGACAGGGGGGACAAGCGTACCGGGCCCGGGCATGAAGGGGGGCCCGGCAGCGCTGCATTTTTTTGAAGATCCGGGCCCCCCTTACGAGCGCCCGAGCCGTACGTCTTGCCTCTTCAGTGCCGAATGCGGAAGTGCCGAAAAGCCGAAGCCGATGCGACGAAAAGACCCGAAGTCACGGAAAAAGCCGAAGTCCCGAAGCGCCGAAAAGACCCGAAGTCACGAAAACAGCCGAAGCCGAAGTCCTGAAGCAGCGCAAAGACCCGAAGTCACGAAAACAGCCGAAGCCGAAGTCCTGAAGCGGTGAAAAGACCCGAAGTCACGAAAGGAGGCGAAGTTGAAGTACTGAAGCCATGAGTTCAATTCTACTGAACACCAGTTTGTGTTTTTTTTTTTTTAATCCCCTGGCCACCAATGTATTATTTTAATATTCTATAGGCCCCTGCCACCAATCTTTTTTTTAAAACTTTTGTTTTTGGGGCCCCAATTTTTTTTTTAACTCGTAAGGGGCCCCTTGCCACCATTGTTTTTTTTTGGGTTTTTTTTTTAAAAAAAAAATTAATTTTCTTTTTGGTGGCCCCAAATTTTTTTAACTTGTAAGGGGGCCCCTGCCACCAGTTTTTTTTTTTTTTCAAAAAAAAATTATTTTTTTTTTAAATTTTTTTGGGGCCCCAATTTGTTTTTAACTTATAAGGGGGCCCCTGCCGCCAATGTTTTTTTTTTTTTTCAAAAAAAAATTAATTTTTTTTCAAATTTTTTTTTGGGGCCCCAATTTGTTTTTAACTTATAAGGGGGCCCCTGCCGCCAATGTTTTTTTTTTTTTTCAAAAAAAAATTTTTTTTTCAAATTTTTTTTTGGGGCCCCAATTTGTTTTTAACTTAGAAGGGGGCCCCTGCCACCAATGTTTTTAAAAAAAAAAAATTTTAATTTTTTTTTTTTGGGGCCCCAATTTTTTTTATAAGGGGGCCCTGACCATCAATAGCTTTTTACAACTTGTGTGGGGGGGGGTTACTTTTTTAGCGCTGATGTCTGTGTGGTCTTTTAACTGCGATGTGGGCGGGATATGGGGCGGAGCTTGGTCGTCAGTGTGGGCGGGGCCCAGGGGGCCCCAAAAATTTTGTTGTACGGGGCCCCGTGATTTCTAATGGCGGCCCTGGTTA
This sequence comes from Xenopus laevis, assembly GCF_017654675.1. Taxonomy (NCBI): domain Eukaryota; kingdom Metazoa; phylum Chordata; class Amphibia; order Anura; family Pipidae; genus Xenopus; species Xenopus laevis. The sequence continues at coordinate 133,381,737 of NC_054381.1, read as the reverse complement.
GGTATATACATTACAGCACAATAGTGAGCATATTTCCCATCAGGATAGATCAGTGATTAGCTCAGTAATCATTACTTTCAGGATCTTCCGTCAGTGGAACCTAGTTTAACTACCTAGTCCCTAAACGTACAAACTAAATGGAGACCCATACCCCCCGAGATATATATAGGTAATACACTGTTCGGGGAGAGGTAAAGGGGGCAGATAGAAGACAATTGAGTGGGCTGTTAAATCTTGGGGGGTTTAGTGCTCCTTTAATGCCAATAGTGCTCCCAGGATTCTAATCCTTCTAAGATCCCGGCTGCTCAACTAGCTAACCCTACTGCTATCTATCACTCCTAGTGTGATCTATGACAGAGTACATCCTACCACTTACTAGATCTGACTATACCTAGGTTGCACTCTTGTTCTTCCTGCTTGCACAGGTAAAGCGTTCTGGGAAATGGACCCAGATTAAGTGGCACCTTCTGGTCATCTATGGAACTACAAGGGTCTTACACATGAAATGGAAACTATTTCTCAATTAAGCTAAGGACCACCATAGCTGCCTAAACCTTAGGGGACTACCTAGTTAAAGGGGAACTAATTGACCAGTCCCCTATAACAGCAACAACATTTCCGGTATATATATATATAATACCGGCCACAGCAGGGGTTTTACCAGTTAGGCCTGTAACATATCAGCCAGGTAGCAACCCCATTACTTGCACATTCACTACAATAGAATCGTCATAGTTCCGGTACAATTCCACTACATGTAATGGGGATTACTTGGCAGCCACAGGAACTTAAAAAGGGGCATGACCCATCACGGCTGTCAGAAGAAATACTACTAAGTTAAAAGGGCCCACAATCCTAAGGGCAGCATTTTTTAGTACACTGGTCACCGTGGGAGTGGGCCCTGCAAACAAGTAGAATGGGGCCCCAATATTAAAATATTACCTGCACAGAGATAAGAATGGCCTTGATTCACAGGCCATGCCATAATACCAAAATTACACCAATGATCCATCCTAAACCCCACCTACTTCACAAGACCTGTCCCCTTCAGGACCTGCAGTTCATACGTTGGTTTCTTGAGGGTTAGGGTTGCCACCTGGCCAGTAAATATTATGTTTGGTGCCAATGTTATTAATAGGTAAAAAGAAAAAAAAAAGGCCATTTTATTCCCAGAAAAGGTGGCAACTCTTCTTGAGCCCCCTTCTGCCACAGGGTCCCCAAACAGGAGTAACCCCTCTACCCTTATAAGGCTGACCCTGGGACCCATAAACTGGGCAGAACAGTCGGTTTTTAACTAAACAGACACTCCCAACACTTGCTATAGAACCCACTGTCGTGGAAATTCAGTTACAGCAGACCACTTCAGGTAAAAAGATAATATTTATTGGTCACAAGCTCTGTGGATTCTGAACTCACGAAGAATCAGAACCCCGAACAAAGGAATCGCAGAATTTGTAAAAAGGGAGATACCGGTGAGAGAGCATAGAGCTATTTCTTTAAAGTATAGCCAAGCATGTGGCTCTGCCCTTAAGACCAGGGTACTGGTGACCAAGGCAAGCTTGAGAACAGAATTCATCCATGTCAGGGGGCTCCCAGGGGAAACTTCATACACAGAATTTTCTTGTGGGCGATGCCACTGCCCTAAGAGTTCAGCCCAGTCATTTTTATGTATAAGAATGTCATGCTCCCCAATAATTATAATTACCAGGAAGAGTTACCCAGCTACACTCTTGGTTGTGACACACCTTGCTTAATTAAAACTATACCCCCAAAATGAATACTTAAGCAACAGATCATATGATATTAAGCGGCATATTAAAGAATCTTACCAAAGTGGAATATATATTTAAGTATTATTACCCTTTTACATCTTCTCCCTTGAGCCCGCATTTTATATTTTTTGTGCTCCCTCAGAGATCACCTAACCAGAAATACTGCAGCTCTAACAGTAAAATCAGAGACACTTGTGGAGATTCAGGGAGATTAGTAGCCTGACAACAAATCGCCTCTTCTTCAAGTGACTAATCTCCCCAATCTCCCTGCTGGCTAGAACTGAAATCCCGGCGGGATGGCACTCAGAACGCTTAGTTGCCTGAAGTTGCCTCACTTCGGAAAACAAAGTGCTCCGAGTGCCATGTAGGTTTGCCACCTGGCCGGTACGGTTGATCCCAATGTAGGGAAAAAAGATAAATAAATAGGAAGGCCGGTATGTAGGGAAAAAAGATAAATATATAGGAAGGCCGGTATTTTTTTTTCAGAAAAGGTGGCAACTCTAGTGCCGTCCCGCCGGCAAATTAGATTTGGGAAGGCAGTTCGGGGAGATTTGTCGCCCGAAGAAGTGCGATTTGTTGCCGGGCGACTAAATCTCCACGTGCGTCTCTGCCCTAACAGTAAGAAGCGTAGAAGCCAAAGACGTAACTTTGTATGGTAATTGGCTCATAGGATCCCAAGGGGCGGCCCTTATATTTTAAAATGCCATTTGGGATTACCCAATAGTAGTTACTACTAAAAAAAAAAAGTATATGATCATGAAAATGATTTACATTAATCAGGGTTTTATGCAATGTCTCTTTTTAGAGACCTACGTTTTTTGAAACCTATGGAGTATAGTTTTCCTTAAGCAAATTTACAATCCTGCCAGCAAATAGTCAAAAAACAAACTCATATACATCCAAGCTCCCGCACAAATCTACAAATCAACACAAGTAACATGAAGTCATTTGTATGCTAATGAAAAATACGAGAGGCTTTACCCAAACACTAGTTAACTTGTAATGTATAATACACATATTATTACAGAGCTATATGACTACGCTTAATATCCCATTATGTGAGTCCAGCCCGCCCTGCAAAAAAGCAGTATTTTACAGCAGTTTTCCCCCTTACTCATTGTAAAAAGGTCTCTATATACGCGCAATCTGCTCTTACCAGTTTCCAAAATGGCCGCAGCGTTACTGCTACTACGCCACACTATTGGCTGATGTCTTGCGGTTTTGGTTGGAAACCGTTGCCATAGAAACGAGAAGGACGCTGTCGAGTGTTCTTGTCAATGCTGCACCTTAGCAGGTGGAACGAAGACATGGACGGTGAGTGGGACAGTTCATTATGGAGGGAGCTCGGCTGATTTTCAACAACTTATTGGCGCGATCTTTTATCTGCTGCTGTGATCCCTCCGCCTCACTGCTATGCACTACTTTGCCTGTCTGATGGTCAAATGTGACGTAATTTGAGAGCAGCAGGGCTGTCCAGATTCTTATTATTTTAATTGATGAAATTAGTGTTTATATTAGTTCTGCCAACACTGTTCAACTACAATATCAGCAGCAGGAAGGAATTGCTTGGAGTAAATCCTATATACATTTCAGTTAGAAATCATGTTGTTTTCTGGTCATTTTGTCCTGTAAAGTGGTTTGATTTGATTTTTACACCCTTTGTGCTTGTGTAGTCAAATGATGGTTCTGGAAAGAATATCTGTGTAGATGAACAGCACCTCTCACCCTTTCCACGATGCTTCCTGCCTACATTCCTGTCTACATTGGACTGGAAAGAATATGCCACTCTGTTTTCCATAAGCATTATTAGCCTTATAACTGGGAATATAATAATATGGGGGCTGCATTTCATGCTATGGCTCAGTACATTTCCCTTAGGGCTCTTACACACCGGCATATTTTGCTGCACTCCCCTGCGTTCCGCTTTCTTCCGTTCAGCCACGGGAGCACAGGACTCGGAGTAAACACACTCAGTTATTGTCAAGGGGGCTCTACTCACACAGACGCATGTAAGTGCCAAACGCAGGTGGAATGCAACATGCTGCGTCCCACCTGCGTTTGGCGCTTACATGCGTCTATGCGAGTACCGCCCCCTTGACAATAATTGAGTGCGTTTACTCCTGCACTCCCCTGCGGCTGAACGGAAGAAACCGGAACGCAGGGGAGCGCAGCAAAATATGCCGGTGTGCAAGAGCCCTAAGGAAAATGTACTGAGCCATAGCATGTAATGCAGCCCCCATATTATTATATTCCCAGTTATAAGGGTAATAATGCTTATGGAAAACAGAGTGGCATATTCTTTCCAGAACCATCATTTGACTACACTAGCACAAAGGGTGTAAAAATCAAATCAAACCACTTTACAGGACAAAATTACCAGAAAACAACATGATTTCTAACTGAAATGTATATAGGATTTACTCCAAGCAATTCCTTCCTCCTGCTGCTGCTGATATTGTAGTTGAACAGTGTTGGCAGAACTAATCTAAACACTAATTTCATCAATTAAAATAAGGATTAAAATAGGAGTGCCATGACCATATAAAAGCACGAGGCACAAGGTCATGGAACTCCGAGGTTACTTCTAATATCCTCATATGTTCCAACAAGGGGTACTTTATTTATTATAATAGACAAGTTTTAGTAAGTCATGTGACAAAAATTACATCAGTATTCACCGTTTATAACTGATTACATCACTAGTCACCGTTTATATAGTAAATAAAGTACCCCCTCTTGTAAAATATAAGGATATTAAAAGTTGCAGAGGAGTTTCATGACCATATAAAAACACAAGGCTGTAGGCCTAGTGTTTTTATACAGGTCATGGAATGCCGAGGTAACTTCTAATATCCTCATATTTTGCAACAGGGGGTACTTTATTTATTATAATACACAAGTTTCAGTAAGGGCTCTTACACACGGCCGTTCCGACCTGCGCTCCCCTGCGTTCCGTTTGTTGGCGTTCAGCCGCAGGGGAGCGCAGGAATAGACGCAAGTAATGATTTGAAATGGGGCTGTACTCACTCAGGCGCGTGTAGGCGCCGAACGCAGGAAAAATGCAGCATGTTGCGTCTGAACCTGCGTTCGGCGCCTACACGCGCCTGAGTGAGTACAGCCCCATTTCAAATCATTACTTGCGTCTATTCCTGCGCTCCCCTGCGGCTGAACGCCAACAAACGGAACGCAGGGGAGCGCAGGTCGGAACGGCCGTGTGTAAGAGCCCTAAGTCATGTAACAGAAATGACATCAGAACTCACTGTTTATAAGGATATCATTTACAAGATATTCATGGCTTTTGTGTATTATAAGGATATAATTTACAGGATATTCATGGCTTTTGTATATTATAGAGATATAAGGAGAATGCAGAGAAGGCACAAACTTATTGGAAGCAAAGCAATAAAAAATTAGATCTAAATAATCCATGATCTATACATTTAGGCGTCCGTTTACTATAGTTTATAACCCATTGCCCACTATCGCTACGAATATTCTTGTGTTCAGCATTATTTCTGCCGAGTTGCAAGCTTTTTGGTGCTCATTTAAATTAACTGCTTAACCTGCAATGAATCTAGTGGATTTTTTTTTCTTATAGGGGGGCTCCTTTTGCCTAGAAGATGTATTAGAGCTCACTCTATTAAAATCACCAGACATCATGTCTCTCTACATGCAGAATTTGTGTAAAAGGCAGTTATTTTGTTAGATTTTGTTTGTACTGGAATCGGTTAGTTGAGTGAGCTGTAATACATCTGCTAGGAAAGGGACCCCCCCCCATAAGATAGATATATTGGATCTATCTGTCAATGAATATCTGACACCCAACTTCTGAATGAAAACAGAATGAAGAGAAACTGATGCTGAGAGAGGAATATTTAATATAAACTTTATTATTTCAGAAACAGTGCAAACATTTTAATTGGTTGTATATAGAACGTTTCTTACCTCAGTATGAAGAAGCTTATATTAAATTTTCATTATCGTAATAGTTTCCCTTTAAATTTATTTATGGCCAATTAAGTAATATTAGGAATCTCAGGTATAAATTATTTTCACATTGTATTAATTATTCTCAATCAATTCACTAATAATACACTTATAAGTATCATTCCCTCTCCAGTGCAATCACTAATTTTTTACTGCTAATGGTAAAAAAAACTGACTTTACGCCTCTTTTTTTATACAATTTCTGGTTTTGTTTCACAAATGTCACTGTCCGGGTGGCGATAAAAATTGGCAGGCTTTGTGGGATTTTTGGGAAGGCCAGGGCCTAGGGTGGCAGGATTAAAGGGGCAGCATGCCACCCAGCCGCATACACATTGGTTAGCTGTTTGTATCTTTTCAGCCATGTGCGCACAAACCCACCACAATACACTCACCACAATTTGTTGTGCTCACTGGTCTCAAAATTTACGAGCATGCAGTTATATGTCACTGCAGTTTCATCACCATCATCTTGACAAAGAAAATGAAATGTTCTTGCTGTGGTTACTGTATCAGCCAAGATAAACATACATGTCTAGCATTTCACATGTATTACCCTGTAACATCCAGCAGGGAGCATAACTGGCAGCATAACTCTATAGAAAGACTAAAGAGCTTAAAGAAACAGTAATGTCAAAAAATAAAAATGTTTTAAAGTAATACAAATATAATGCAGTGTTGCCCTGCACTGGTAAAACTGCTGTGTTTGCTCCAGAAACACTACTATAGTTCATATAAATCAGCTGCTGTGTCACAATGGGGGCAGCCATTCAAAGGAGAAAAGGCTCAGGCTACACAGCAGATAGCAGATAAGCGCCATAGAACATAATGGTGTTATCTGTTATCCACTATTTAACCTGTGCCATATAGTATTTTTTCTATTTCCACCATTGCTACACAGCAGCTTGTTTATATGAACTATAGTAGTGTTTCTGAATCAAACAGCTCAGTTTTACCAGTGCAGGGCAACACTACATGATATTTTCATTACTTTAAAACACTTTAATTTTTTGGTGTTGCTGTTACTTTAGAGACAGAGAGCTTAAACGGGTCATTCACCTTTGAGTTGACTTTTAGAGGCACATTTATCAAGGGTCGAACTCCGAATTCGTGTGAGTTTTTTAAAACTCCCATAAACTCAAAATTCGACCAATCGAAATTCATTAAAAAAATCTAATTTTCTCAGCTCAGATTAATTGAATTGACCCGAAAACTCAATCGAATTTGGTTAGAATTAGAAAAACTTGAATCGAATTTAAAAAACGAATTTTGAGGGGTTTTTTTACGAAAAAACTTGAATGTCAGGAAGGCAGCAAACATCACCCTTGACCTCTCCCATTGACTTATATAGCAATTTGGCATGTTTAAGGTGGCGAATAGTCGAATTTGAGTTCTTAAAGGGCCAAAGTATGATAAATCTCGAAATTCGAATTTGAATTGAAACTCGAATCGAGTTTGGATAATTCACAATTCAAATTTGAGAGTTTTGATTAAAAAAAAAATTAAAATTTGAATTTGAATTTTCACTTCAAACCTAAATAAATATGCCATTTAGTATGATGTAGGGATTGATATTCTGAGACAATTTGCAGTTGGCTTTGATTTTTTTATTGCAGTTATTGAGTTATCTAACTTTTTATTCAGCAGCTCTCCAGTTTGCAATGCAGTCTGCTAATAATACCACTGAAAGGAGAGCACTCAGACAAGCAGAATAAGGGGCATATTTATCAAGGGTCGAATTTTGAATTGAAAAAACTTTGAATTCAAAGTTTTTTTTAGATCAAATAGGTCCATATTCGACCAAATTTGAATTGTACTAATCGAAGGAATAGCGCATTCGAACTAATTTGATTTCCCAAAAAAAAGTTAGATTTTTCAAAGTCCACCAATTGACTCCAAATAGGTTTTATGAGGTCCCCCATAGGCTAAAACAGCAAATTTTTAAAGAGACAGTACATGATCAATTTTGATATTTGAATTTTCAAAAAAAATTTTTTTTCAAATTCAAATCAAATTTGGACTATTCTCTAGTCGAAGTACACAAAAAATAGCTTGAAATTAGATTTTTTTTTTTCACCTCAACCTTTGATAAATCTTCCCCAAAGTATAGGTGCTCCAGTGGGTGATTCTGGAAGCCAGAAAGTATCCAGAAAATGTCCTTGTGTTAAACAAAGTTCTTAAATGTCCATAAAGAGTTCATGTGTTGAAATAATACATAATGTCCATGTATCTGTTAAAAAAGAACCAATTAACATTTAAGGGCAAAAAGATGCAACAGTACTGCACAACAAATGCCTACCTAATATTCCCTAGGACATGTTTGAAAAAAATGTTTTCTCTCGGGTTAGTAGTATATTCGAGGCGGGTGGTACGTCTTTAAAAGGATTGATGCCAGGGGCGTAACTATAGAGGAAGCAGACCCTGCAGCTGCAGGGGGGCCCATAAGGTATATGGGGCCCCATGAGGCCCTAATTAATTAGTAATTTGAACATATATTGGTAAAACAGGGCAATCTCTGGATATGTTGAGGGTCCTAAAATGTATTTGCTGTGGGGCCCAGTAACATCTAGTTACACCACTGATTGATGCACTTGGGGTATGAACTGCTGGGATATACAAGTTTTTTGTTGCAATGCATTCTGGTTGCTAGGGTCCAAATTAACCTAGAAACTTAGCGCTAATTTGAAGAAGAGGCTGGAATATGAATAGGAGATGAAGTAAATAGAATGATGACTAATATATGTGTAGCCTTATAGAGCATTTGTTTTTAGAAAGGGTCAGTGACCCTTATTTGAAAGCTGGAAAGTTAGGAAGAGCAAGGCAAATAATTCAAAGGCAAAAAAAAAAAAAACAATGAAGACCGTTTGAACAGTTGCTTAATATTGACCATTCTATAACATACAAAGAGTTAATTTAAAGTTGAACTACCCCTTTAAAGGAGTAGGAAAGTCATTAACCACTTGGTGGTGCCAAATGTTAGGCACCCCCAAGTGATTGTATATTCTTACCTGAAACCCCAGGCTGGTGCTCCTATCAGCAAAAAACTGCACCGGCCTGAGAGCGATCTTTCTTCAAATTTCCCAGGGCAGAAACATGCGCAGTAGAACAAAATAGGCGACTTTTTAGTTAAAATTCGGTTTTTCACTCTACTGCGCATGCGCAGCCGCAAGAAGCATGAAGAAGCCGGAAGAGGATTGAGTGTGTAAGGGCCAGTAATTGTGTTTTTTCTATTTCTATTTTTGTTTTGTTTTTTGCCTATTGGTAGTGCAGGTGTAATTTAAGGCAGTTTTACATGTATTTTATTTTTTGCTGGTCTAACAGAAACCCTAAGGGCATCGCTGAAGTCAAAAGCTTTCAAAAGAAATATGAAAACCACAGATTCTATGTGAGTATAACACTACATTTCCTAACAGTTTAACAGTTTTGTATTACTGAGCCCACTGGTACACTAGATTTATTATCATGGGTGCAAAAGTGTACCACTGTAGTCTACGGCAACCAGTCAGCTGTTTAAGTTGTACAGGTATAGGACCTGTTATCCAGAATGCTTGGGACCTGGGGTTTTCCAGATAACAGATCCTTCTGTAATTTGGATCTTCATACCTGAAGTCTACTAGAAAATCATGTAAACATTAAATAAACCCTATAGGATTGTTCTGTCTCCAATAAGTGAAAAAAAAGTTCCTGGGGTTGCTGGTAATTTACTCCTTAGCTCCAAAATCCCGCTCGCCTCTGGGTTCCAACACAAAATACAGCACAACAAATGGGGGGACAGTGCTCACACAACAGCTCAAGAGCCCATGGAATATACTGTAGTACTTCTTATAAGGAGTCAAGTCAAGTGATTTTATTGTAATTTCAGCCGTATACAGTAAATACGGTACATAGTAGTACATCCTTTGTGGTAATACTAAAACTAGAATAAGTATGTGCCCTAAAAACTTTCCCAGTAACAACATTTGTACACCATGCAAGTATAATCTGCTTTTTAAAGGTGATAGGAGCAAGTGCTGGTTCTTTAAAGGAGAACTAAACTCTAAAAATTAACATGGCTAAAAATGCCATATTTTATATACTGAACTTATTGCATCAGCCTCAATTTCAGCTTGTCAATAGCAGCAATGATCCAGGACTTCAAACTTGTCACAGGGGGTCACCATCTTGGAAAGTGTCTGTGACACTCACATGCTCAGTGGGCTCTGCGCAGCTGTTGAGAAGCTAAGCTTAGGGGTCGTCACTAATTATCAAGCAGAAAATTCCCTATTTCAGAGACACAGCACAACCAGAAAAAGATATTCATTATGGTATTTATTAATAAATAGTTAAAATGGTGCTGGAAGGATGAGGTACTAGAGGGGCTATAATGTTTTTTTAACTTAAAACTTTAGTGTTACTGGTCCTTTAAGTAATATCAAAACAGGCCCGGACTGGCAATCTGTGGGTTCTGGCAAATGCCAGAGCGGCTGCTATAAGGTGCCATAGAAAGTCAGTATTTAGTGGGCTGGTGGGGGCTGTTTGGGCCTCTATGTGAGCTGATTGGGCCTCTGTGTACCTGAAATGCCAGGGCCTATTTTAATTCTTAGTCCGTACCTCAAAATGCTGTTCATTCAAACTCCTGTTTATAGAGCAAGCAGTATAAATGTAGGGTGGCTGCCTGAAAAGAGGTAGTTGAATTTACCCTTTTTTATATATGGAGTTGGGACATCATTGCCTTCTGTGAAAAGTTAGCAAAAATATATATATATATATTTTTTTTGTTGTAATTTTTTTTTTGCTCTGCAAATAAATTTACCTTCCAACAACTGCTAGCTCCTGATCTTTGATGAATGCAGAAGATTTCAACATTCTCCCCCTGCTTCTCTCCCCTGGTTAGGACAATTTTTCAGGACAAAGCTAAACAGGACTAGGGAATCAGTGACACGTGGAAAAAAACAGGTGGTTCCGAGAAACACTGATTTTATCATCTATCAACGGTAGTTTATACTTCTTCGCAGCATTGTGTATTATTATTAGTATTATTCTTCTTTTTTTTTTTTTAGAAACATGGAACTGTTTCCATTCATTGAAGCAGAATATATAAAGAACCTTCAGAAACAAGTCTATCTTCTGGATCTAGAGACATCTTTTCTATATCCTTACTAATAAATGTACTTTTTCTTTACCCAAAATGCTACACAGGCTTTATTGCTATTACCCCCCTCATGAATGATTATTTATTAACAAATCAACAGAGGCCTAAAACTATTCTCATTTCCTTTCATAGCTTTAAATTGGTAGCCCAGATATCGAATTGGATAAAACATCCACAAGCTTTCAGGCTACAGCTGACCAAACACAAAGGCAAAAATGCATCTTGCTGGCAGATTGCAGGAGAATTACTTCCCAAGTGGGAGCTGAAGTGCCTATTTCCTTGTCCGAGCACTCATTTGGGGGTTTGCATGCTGATCCTCTCTATACCTGCTGGTAGACAACCTGCATGTCTGAACTTCCAAGGAAAATAGCATTGTTCTCCACCACTGCCTGTTGGTGTGATGTGGGGCAGATGGTTTTACTGGCTGGGCAGACTAATGAATGGCATATGCTATCATTATTTGTAAGCTTAAATATAGCCCTCAATTCTGCAAAGTGAGTTGACCAGTCACAATCTGCTGCCATCACACTACAGCTGACCACAATATATAATATATGTAAATATATATACTGTATAGAAAGAGGGAGTGAAAGAGACTGATTTCATTCTACTCAGCTAAAACCCGAATGCTGATCAAACACTACAGAACTAAATCTGCACATAGATTGTACATTTTACAAGCTTTGGCGATAAAATATAAATTGACCGAGGCGTGTGGCCCTGAATTTATAGCCTGTTTTATAAAATAACAGTTAAGGCTTCTTGTCCTGTAGGAAATCACACATTCTTGATTAGCTAGGAGTAGTCTCAGCCAGGGGTGCTTCGCCAATGAGGCAAGTTGAGGCTGTCGACTCAGGCCTGGTACTTTAAGAGCTAATTTCCAGGGGGGGGGCGCAGCAGCAACTGCTGCTGCCTCAGGTGGCGGAGGGGCCAGGATCCCCCCTGGTCTCAGCCCTACTGCAAAGTAGGATGGCAGGTCATAAAATGTAAGTGCTAAAGAACCCAAAGTTCTTAAAGACCATAACAGCTTTATTCAGAAGAGCACTGATCCTCTTAGTTATTCTCCTTAAAGGAACAAGCAGTGTAAAAATAAAAACTGGGTAAACAGATAGGCTGTGCAAAATAAAAAAAAATTCAATAGTTAGTTAGCAAAAACTGTAATGTATAAAGGCTGGAGTGAGTGGATGTCTAACATAACAGAACACAACTTTCTGCTTTGCCGCTCTCTAACTCTGAGTTAGTCAGCGACTTGAAGGGGGCCGCATAGGACATAACTGTTCAGTGAGTTTGCAATTGATCCTCAGCATTCAGCTCAGATTCAAAAGCAACAGTTATGATCCCCCCTCAAATCACTGATTGGTTACTACCTGGTAACCATTCAGTGGAAACCAAGAGAGCTGGAAAGCAGGAAGTAGTGTTCTGGCTATTATGTTAGACATCCAATCACTCCAGCCTTTATACATTACATTTTTTGGCTAACTAACTATATTAGAAACATTTTTTATTTTGTGCAGCCTATCTATTTACCCAGTTTTTTTTTAAACTGAACTGTTCCTTTAAGGCCTGGGAACATCAGTTAATCACATATAGTCATATGGGTAAAATTGACGTTAAAACCAGTGTTGGAGAAGCATTTTGGGCCTACTGGGAACACAAGACTAGTGGGGAGGGAGTGGAGTAGCAGACCTCGGGGGTCCACCAGGATTCTTCTTGGTATCCTGGTGGACCAGTCTGACCCCTGAGAATCATTGTCTTTTTTTGGTGCAAAGTTGTGGAGAATAGTTTATAATTTTTTCAATGCAATTTTTTCCCAAGGATTTGAAAAGTCAAGTACAGCATCTGAAAATAAAACAGTGTTTCAAATGACAATTGTAAGAATAAGTCTATATAATGATTCAGTTCACCTGTGTATATAAGTTAAAATGTTTCACTTTTCTTAACAATATAATTCACAAGAGATCAGGCTAAAAAAGCAACCAGCATTCAACCAAAACTGACTTCTGAGGCTGAAAATATGATAACACAAATGAAAGTAGGTATTTATTTTGTCTGCCACTGTCTGAAAATGGGGCTTTTATTGCCGAAAAAGCATTTGAGTAGCCAAATGGTGAAGATTGCACCAATGCAGAGACCATTAAACAATAATTTTTACTAAAATGATATTTTAGCTGCCAAGAAGTCTCCTTGGTTTACAAGACTTTCAGAAAAAAACATCATATATACAGAGTTCAGGTATGCAGTAGATACAGCGTGTTACATAGTACATAGGATCTTGGTCATTGGATTTAATCTAGGAAGCAATTTATGAGTCAGGTTTGATTAAGTATGGAGGTCTATTAATTCCTATATAGGTCTCAAAGGGCATTGGCAGTCCTGACTTCAGCAAGAGTGAATGTTACTGAGGCGCCCAGTCCAGTTTCCCACCAGGGACTCCAGATTTTATCAAATTATTTGTAACTACCTCTGGTAAGATTAATGAGGGGGATAGCAGAGTTAACTAGGCGAATCCAGGATTCTCTGGTAGGTGACTTAGGGCTCGTCCAGTGTAGTATCACATTTTTTGGCATAGTATAGTAACACTCTGGTCCTCAAGCGCGCCTGGTTTGTTGTGAGGACATCGTCCATTATTCCTAGTAAGCAGAACGAGGGGGACACAATACATGGGGAAACTCAGTGGCCAAAGTTTGGATTATTTGTGCCCAATAGGAGGCTACAGTCGGGCAATCCCATAACATGTGGTAGAAGTTGCCTTGTTGGGTGTTACATTGAGGACAATGGTCGAGGGGGGTTCTCCCTATGCGTTTGAGCTTGACTGGGGTTACATATACGGTAGTTGATTAAATAGTTTGTACTGTATTAGTCTTTCCTGGAATTTTTTAGTTGTACTTTGACACCACCTTCCCTTGCTGAGATGTTTAAACAAACTCCATGTTATAGAAAGAAAGTAGGGGCTAATGCAATTAACTGACCAACAGGCACTGGGCTTCTATCATTTGCACAGAGAGTGTTAAAAGCACATCTTTATGTATGTCTAATGGAAATATTAATAGAAATATCATTATATTATTTTTAACATGTCATTCCTTCTGTAGAGATGTTGTTAATGACTGCCAAAAATACCTCCTTGTCTCCTCCCAGATCCTGCTGTCAATTGATGATGTCCTACAATACTTGGTTTTTCAGCAATGGCAGATGTGATATTATACCCACCCATGCATTTATTTTCCTTTTATATATATGTATATTGCACGCTAAATCAGTTAGACATTTCCAAAAAAAGACCAGCAACTCTGAGTATCTTGTGAAAAGCTATATGTGTATTCAAATAAGCATGAAAAAAGCCAACATGACGTTTCGGTCCACACAGAGAAAGGTCCCCGTGTGGACCGAAACGTCACGTTGGCTTTTTTCATGCTTATTGGAATACACATATAGCTTTTCACAAGATACTCAGAGTTGCTGGTCTTTTTTTGGAAATGTATAACTGATTTATCGTGCAATATACACATATAGCTTTTCACAAGATATTTGGAGTTGCTGGTCTTTTTTTTTAAATATATATATATATATATATATATATATATATATATATATATATATAAACACATTTCTTCCCATCTGTTTAGGAACTGCAGTCTCAGATAAACAACATGGAGGTGGAGCTAAGTATCAAAGAGACAAGAATAAATTCTGTGAAAAGAGAGAAGGAGTCACTTCACAATAACCTTCAAACCTTTTCAGGTAATCAGATTAGATCAGACTGCTGTGTCTCTTGTTGTCTGCTCTGCTCTTTCATAAAAGGGTTTCCAAAGGCTCAATGCTACACAATACACAGACAACTGGCAGAGAAACTCTATCTGCATGATTTAGTGGGCGTGTTATGCAGTGTCGGGAACCCTCAAGAGCTTATTTGTAATGTTTTTTTAAACAAAATGTTTGCTTAATTGTTTCTACCTGTATTGATGAAAAAATTGTAATGTACTTTTCAAGCTTCGATGAGTATTTGCAAATCTGTTCTAAGGTGAAATAGCAGTGATCAGAAAAATTGGTAAAGTAATGTATACAATATATTGTTGAATCTGAACAGATACAGTGTAGAACTTGAGTTACAACTAAATGAATTTAAAGAATTTAAATTTATTGTTTTTCCGCTTGCAGTATCATCTGTTTTGCCAGGTGTCAGATCTTTTCCATAGACAAGAGAATTGCACCATCTGCCATGTTTCCAAGCTACTCTAGTATTCCTTTTCTGCTCCAAAAGCCTTTGTCAGCCTGTAGTGACACAGTTAGAACACACATGTTTGGGATGTGTGTAGTGAACAGGACATAACTCAAAACTATTTAGGGGTGTGATCTGATCAGGTTTTTGTCAGAGGATAACAAAAATTCTGATCCAGAAGACAGGAAAAATCCACTCGGTGGGGTCACAGCCAAAAAAGTAAAATGTTGTTTGACTTAAGGGGGTTGGGAAAACCAGCCATAGACAGTAATGGTTTCCTTTTAATCATCATAAGTCCAATTAAATGAGATCATGTGAAAAAAAAACTTTGTGTAGTTCATATATATTTTTGTACATAGAACAAGGGGCTCTGACAACACCCAGGACCCGAGGGGGTCTAACCGAAACAAACAATAAGGCCTTTCACAAAAGAAGAAAAATGTGTTGTGAAGGATCCTGCATACAATCTCACATTCACAGGATGAGGGATATGGGTGGGTTTAAACACTACTGGAGAGTAATCTGAGCTTTAGCACCTGAGCCCATCCTAGTCGTTGCATTGGCTGTTGACAAAATACATTCTAGCTTCTTTCTACCCCAGCAACATTTTACCCAGATATTGTTTATTCAGCTATTTTATTAATGGATTTCCCCCCATTACCGGAAGACAAAAAAGAAGTTAAGAAAGTTATGGCACTACATAGCGTCAATGTGCAATAGCATACTAGGCGGGTTGTGTTTTCCCCGAGTTTTCGATGGTAGTTTTTCAATAAAAGGTTTTTAAAAATAAAACTTAAATTTTATGAGATATATTACACCCTGAAGCTGGAAATAGCTCAAACCCGAAAATACTCTAAAACCTGTCAAAGTCACGTAGAAGTCAATGGCAGAGGTCCTTTCAACCATTTGAAGATGTTTGTAGTCTTCATGATGTTTGGGTCTTTTCGGTGGGTTTTGCTCGAAAACTCAATTAATCAGAGTAATTTGAAAACTTGGTTCACTGTAGTATTCATGTTTTTCACCTTGAATATTTTACATTCAAGCTTTTTCATCAATAAGAAATTGGTCCGACTGTCGGACCGCTGCGTTTTCATCCGACAATTGGATCAATGTAGTTGTTACCTGCAATTTCTCCTTCACTTACGTTTTCATTAGAACATCCGCCACGTCGCATGCGTTTAGTCGCAATGCAATGTGTCGGCTACAATCGCTTCGTCTAGTCCTGCCCTTACACTCAACATTTATTGCTAAAATTATAAATAAAGGCATAAATAGGGGACATTTAGCCTGTGGTCTCTTATTGCTGTGTATATCCCAGCAGTCCTTCATAGCTTCTAAAAGCTGTAATTTTAGTGGTTAACCTGATGATTTCTTTTCTTTCTTTTTTTATTAACCAGCGGCAAACCTTCGGGAAAAGATGGTCTTATTGGAAGATGTCACCCAGCTAAAGAAGCTTGCTGAGGTTTACACACAAGATATTGCACATAAGGAGGAGGACTTACAGAAAATTCAACTTGACCTGCAAAAGACTAGCATCAGTGTAAAGGAGAAAGAAAGAGATGTCCTTCACCTGCAGGCCACGGTTATTATTTTCAGTTTCTAAATAGGGGTGATGATTATTATTTCATGGAATAGTAAACAAAAAGCTCAGTAAGTACAAGTAGTATAAGAAAAATGAATAATGAAAGTAAAGTAAGTAAGGGTTTGATGGATGATGGTTAAGTATTCTTAAACTCAATGTAGAGCCATCAACCATGGAGAGCATTCACAGCTGTGTACAAATGATCACAGATATTAATCTGGAATGCAATACTTTTGAGGCCCTTTCAAGAGTTGATAACCTGGGTTTACAACTGTTTTGACACCTAACCAGCACTATCCTCATCAAAGCAAGTTGGAAAAAAAACACAATTCTCGTGATTTTTAGAATTTGGATTTGTTTCGGCCTGGCACTTGAATTCGTCCGAATCCTGCTGAACAAGGCAGAATCCGCGAGTGCCAGTGTATATTTGGAACCTGTCTGAAGCAAACACACCACTTTTACCAGTGCAAGGCAAGAGTACATTATATAGTCATTCCTATAAAATGCTTTCATTTTTTGATGTTACTGTTCCTTTAAAGGAAAAAATACCCCCCTTTTTGTCCTAATCTCCTTATGTTCATGTATTTAATCATGTATTTTTGTGTAAACAAAACAAAAAAAAGCTGTATTTAAAAAAAACCTGTTATAGATATTTACAGTATTTGATTTAATTTGGAAATAGTATTGCTACTACTTTACTTTTATGGAGTCAGCATCCCTACCTCGCACTGCCCCCTTATTGTTGTAGAACAACTTCCAGTGTCAGACTGGCCCACAGGGATATCAGGAAAACTCCCGGTGGGCCCAGGTGTCAGTGGGCTCTCCTGCTTCTAAACATTCTGCATATTTCATGGCCATTACCGAATTTTTATTTCTTAGAGACTAAATAGATTGAATAGATTATAACATGTAAAGAAAAGAGACTAACAGAATAGAGGTTGCGTGAGGAGAGGAATTTTAATAGTACAGAGAGTTGGCCCCTGATCTAAGGTCTTTTGGTGGGCCCCTGGTGTCCCAGTCCGACACTGACAACCTCTTTGGCATCTTCATGGTTGTAAGTTATGTATCCGTTTCTACAGAAAAAAAAAAACAATTTAAAGCATTAAATTCATGATGCCTGAAAGTCAAACCATATTTAATATTTCATTTTTTACCACTTTGCAGCTTCAGGAACAAGTCAAACAACATGAAAATGTCGAGGAAAAACTTGCAGAGAAGAGAACAGAATGCCTTAGGATGCAGTCTCTTCTACACCAGCTGGAAGAAAAATATCTCACCACTGCACAGTCTGTACAAAACAGAATTGGTTCAGAGTTGTGGTAAGTATTAGCTGGCTTTGTGCTGCAATTGAGATTTCTGGAGGTTATGCAAAACCTGTGGTTGAGGTCCTTCATTTTGGGCTACAACAGATAATAATGGAGAGATCACTACATGTAAGTTCTCATGCACATCAGTGTTTTCTGCAGAAATGCAATCCCACCAAATTATATTGCATCTATTTGCTCCTGCTGATGAGCTCATATTTGTATCTTTCTGTTTCACGCACCTGCAGTTGAGCACATTTGTATTTAGATCAGAGAGTTGGAACGATTTGTGATCAAGTTGAATCATGTTCGAAATGCTAATGCGCACTAAATGTTATTTTGCATTCCTGATTGGATCTCTGATTTCTAATAGAGTTCTAATCAGTGTTAAAATCTCTGCACTGGTAGTGGCAGTGCTGTAAAGGACATCAGGTATCATGGGATAAAAAAGAAAATAATTTGTGCCATACTCAGAACCCAATTTCATGGAGATGGCACCTTTTTATTCAAAACATGGGATTTCCAGCAGTACAGCAATGTACAACTTCCAGTACCAACACGCTGATGCACAGTAAGTAAGCTTGCTGACCCTATAAGATAGAGTCCTGCAGCGGGTCAGGTACCCGTGGGCCACCCGCAAAAAAAAGTGTGCACCCTGCGGAATGAGGGAAGGATATTCAGGTGCGGGTATACCCGTGGGTCGCGGGTCGGGTTGCAGGTCTCATCTAAATTTCTTATCTTATGTAATATTGTCTATATTTTACTCCTTTTAATGTTTTACAAAACTTGTTTCTGTCCCGGCCCACTTTTGATGACGTCACTTCTGGTTTGCAGCACCATCAGTTCCTGTTTGATGGTGGTCAGTGGGTTGCGAGTCGGGTTGCGGGTCCAGGTTGTGTAGTGGATCAAAGTGGGCAAATATGCGGGTTGTGGTTCGGGACGCTGGCTGTGGGTTCGGGTTGGGTCCCTGTCTTAGAAATTGGTTCCGCGCAGGACTCTACTATAAGAGCAAGCAGCAACTAGACATCTAGTATGTCATAAATGAGTCCATCAAGGATGTTTAGTGGATTATCCACCCAAAAATCCTGTTTTAAAGAAAAAAAGTAGCATCTCAAGAATTGAAGTCCAGGTTATTACATTAGCATAGTATTGTGTAAAATGTTGATATTCCATATTGGTTTAGGGCATATAATATAATTATTATTATATAATTATATGCACTAGCTCAATTGATCAGGGAGACTCACAAGTCTGAATTCTGCAGCTGCCACTCTGCATAGAACCCTCTTTTGTAGCATATTTGTATTTTTACAGAAGAGAGGTTGCTGCCATGTTCCTTGCCATCTATAGAACTGCACAGTCCATTCTAAACCACTAGATGGAACTGCCTAGCTCAGCCCTGTATAGAATTCATTATCGCAGACCAACTGTGAACGGCAGCTCCTATTTATATTTATAAATGCAAATATTGATAATGATTTATGAAATATTTATAAATAATTTCAAATTAAAAAAAAACATATTTCTAAATGGAGCGTTCTATCCTTTGAGCAGCAAGCCTTAAACCAGGCCTGGATAAATCTTGGAAATATTCTGAATAATGTAATTCCGTACATGTTATTACCAGCAAAGAAGCAGAAAAACTAAGATACCAACTGAAGGAAAAACAGATGTCTGCAGATGAAGATAAATATTTACGAACCAAAATGGCAGAAGACTGTAGTCGCTTAACCAAAGAAAATGGCCACTTACATTCTCAAGTTGTGGAAGCTACCAAGCAGCTTGAAAAGGTACATTTTATTTGTGTTTCTTATACATGCAGTGCAAGAATAATACCCACTGGCATAAAACACAAATCCCATACAGGCTCTCAAATCCCTAATGACACAGAGCATACAAAAGCGCATCTTCTTCTCCATTGTTATGCTCCAATCTCCTTTGTCTCTGTTCCTTTTGAACTCTTGCTTAACTTCTCACACCCATGGTTATTTATTTTGTCTTGGGTGGTGCCGCTAATCAAGCAAGATAAACTATACACATGTTAATTAGTTCCAGCCCAGAAACTGTTATTTGTATTGACCAGACACTATTTTTGCATACAGACTGATGACTGCCTGTCTTCCAAGAGCAATGTAAATGCAAACGCCAAATATCACTTCCCATTCGCACAAGCTTTCAACAGTGATTAATCAAAAACAAATCTGACTTGCCATATTTTTGCTGGCCGAGGATACACTTAGGGCAGGGGCACAAGGGCAGATTTGGGGAGACTAATCGCCTCTTCTTAAGTACGACATTCTCCCCGAACTGCCTTTCGACTGCCTTCCGTCTGCTATAATGAGAAAACGCCCCGTTGCTTCGATGCCCGAAGTCGCCTGAAGTTGCCTCACGAGACACTAAGGGGCAGATTTATTAAGCAACGTTTTTTGTCAAAACTCTCAAATTCAAATTGTGAATTATCCAAACTTGATTCGAGTTTTAATTCAAATTTTAAAATATATCATACTCTGGCCCTAAGAACTCAAATTCAAATGTTTGCCACCTAAAACCTGCCGAATTACTGTATAAGTTTGCAGCCTTCCTGACATTTGAGTTTTATTTGGAGAAAAATCAAGTTTTTTAAATTCAAATTTTCTAATTCAAATCAAATTTCGATTCGAGTTTTTGGGTCATTTCAATTTGTACGAGTTGAAAGAACTCATTTATTAATAAATTCCGATTGGTCGAATTTCAAATTTATGGGAGTTTATGGGAGTATGGCAGACATGAATTCAAAATTTGACCCTTGATAAATGTGCCCCTAACTGTCACATTGTCATAAGGGCAATGGCACACAGTGTTATCTTAGGGCTTTAAAGTGGATAAGGAAACCCAGTATTGTTCACAAATGGCAACCAGTTTGCATTTTCTCTGCTGGCGTATTTACACCAGTGAGAGAAAAAAAGTGTTGGACAATCGCTTACAGGCTAAAGCTCACCCATAGGGCAGTTGCTGAATATATCTCCACCTTTTGTGTTTGTTTTAAAGCCCAGTATGTAATTTTTGGTTTGTAGGGTATTCCACAAAAAATGGAAACTTTAGGAGTTAGACTGGATTCCTTTCCAAAAGTCATTCTGCTTTACTCTCTTACCCCAAATGCTTTTTGTTCACATGCAGGGTCGGACTGGGGGGCCCGGGGCCCACTGGGACTCCTTTCAAGGGCCGCTGTCCAGGGACCCCATACTGCGACGCCGCACATGCGCGAAAGGAGCTGCACGCATGATCGAACGGCGCTGTGCGGCGCCGCAAATTGTTTTTTTGTAGGGCCAAGAGATCAGGAGAGGGGTATGGTCCGGCAGGGGCCCATGAGGGCCGGGCCCACAGGGTTTTTTCCCAGTGTCCCTCGGGCCAGTCCGACCCTGTTCACATGGATAAAACATGGAATTAAAATACATGAAATGATATGTAAATAAAAATTACCCGCCACGTCATCCTCACAGAGGCACTGAAACTGGGAGGTAGTTCCAAATAGGTTTAGCATTTTGTTAATAAAGGGAAAATGTATCCATTTGTATTATGAAAGAAAGCCATATGTAAATTGACCTCTCCTACTTGAATTTCTGTCCTCAGTCCTGCTTTGTTTAGGGCATATGTTCCAAAGCACTGGGGGTTCACCTCCCCCAGGGCAAACCAAATAATAGGAGCTAGGCTCCAAATGAAGCCAGTTAGGGTGAGGTTTGGGATCAAAACTATTTGGTATCTTGGATATTTAAAGAAAGATTAATGGATGACTATTTTACATTCATGTTTTTATATAACTGTACATTGCCATTATCTAAAGGACCCTGCAAGAATGTTGTGTTATACAGGGGTCTTAAACCTAAGAAATCATAAAACATCTAGTTTAGGGGATAAGTTTTACAGGGTTTACTATGGGTAGTGAGAAAAAAGATACATGGAAGAATAAAGCTGGCTGTACATGCCCAGATTTGCCGGCAGTTTGGCCAAATGATACCATACTGTCTGACCATCTGGGCATGTATAGATTCTCGTTGATCTGTTTAGATATAATCTTGTGATCCTGGTGGAGGAGGAACATCTTGATAAATCAGCATAAAGAGGATCTGCAATGGAACAATACAAAGGTGTCCGGAGGCCCAGGACTGGCAATCTGTGGATTCTAGCAAATATGAGAGGGGCTAACATGCCATAGACAGTCACTATTTAGTGGGATGTTTGGAGCTCTGTGCACTTGAAATGCAAGGGCCTATTCTGTCAATGGTTGCACTCATTGATAAGCAACGGCATAAAAAACTGTTCACAAGGTTTAGGGGGCTGTAAATTTGCTATGAGGCCAAGTATCATCTAGTTAAACCACCAGCTAATATGTGACCATATTCATTCATATTGCCAATGCGTGCATGTAGAAAGACCGATCCGAATTGGAATATATGGGTATAGTCCGTTTTAATTGGTTCAGGTTGGAATATAGCAATGCAAGAGACAGGACAATTGAATGAATATATTAAAAAGCCTTTATTAGCATCACATGGCTTTTGATTTGAAAAAATGCTCAGTTTTTAGGCTAGTAATTGGCCTATTCTCAAGCACGAAAATATAGATTGAATATAGGAAACCTGATTACTATAGCATAAATTATAATAGTAGTTATACTAGGGCTGCCATCAAGAATCACAGGGGCCTATGCTACTAAATTAGCAGGGCCCTCCTCCAAAGGGGCCGAATTACTAAAACATTGGTCACTTGGGTCCTTGGGTAGAGTTCACTGCCAACAAGTAGAGTGGGGCCTCAATGAAAAATAAAAAACACATGTGAATGCATCACTATGCCCCTAATCTACTACAGTCACACTGATTATATTAAAACTTATATTAAAGGAGAACCAAACCCTAAAAATTCATTTGTTTAAAAATGCCATATTTTACATACTGAACTTATTGTACCAGCCTTAAATGTTAACCTCTCATTAGCAGCAATGATCCAGGACTTCAAACTTGTCACAGGGGGTCACGATCTTGGAAAGTGTCTGCGACACTCACATGCTCAGTGGGCTCTGAGCAGCTGTTGAGAAGCTAAGCTTAGGGGTTGTCGCAAATTATCAGGGAGAAAATGAGGTTAATCATAAGCTGATGCTACAGGGCTGATTATTAAATTCTGATGCTAGTTGCACTGGTTTCTGTGATGCCATGTAGTAATTATCTGTATTAATTACTTATCAGCCTTATACTATACTGTGACATTTATATTCTGTGTAGTGTATATTGTGAGTGGGTCCCTAAGCTCAGTAAGTGACAGCAGCACAGAGCATGTGCAGTGAATCAGCAGAAAAGAAGATGGGGAGCTACTGGGGCATCTATGGAGACACAGATCTTTACTGCTAAATGGCTGTGGTTGCATTGGGCTGGTACAGAAGCACAAAACATAATGTACACCATTTCTAGCCTACTTATTTAATTAAGCTTTAGTTCTCCTTTAAAAATTATATTAAAACCTATGATCACCCAAACCCCAGCCACTCTCCTGCATACTCCACCGTTGCAGCCAGCAAGTCACATATTTTTGTGTCTTGGGGCCTCAAATACATAGTAACATAGTAAGTAAGGTTGAAAAAAGACACATGTCCATCGAGTTCAACCTTTTTTTTTCTTTTATTACCTACCTAACTGCCAGTTGATCCAGAGGAAGGCAAAAAAATCCCATCTGAAGCCTCTCCAATTTGCCTCAGAGGGGGAAAAATTCCTTCCTGATTCCAAAATGGCAATCGGACTAGTCCCTGGATCAACTTGTACTATGAGCTATCTCCCATAACCCTGTATTCCCTCACTTGCTAAAAAGCTATCCAACCCCTTCTTAAAGCTATCTAATGTATCAGCCTGTACAACTGATTCAGGGAGAGAATTCCACATCTTCACAGCTCTCACTGTAAAAAACCCCTTCCGAATATTTAGGCGGAACCTCTTTTCTTCTAATCGGAATGGGTGACCTCGTGTCAGCTGGAAAGACCTACTGGTAAATAAAGCATTAGAGAGATTATTTTATGATCCCCTTATATATTTATACATAGTCATCATATCACCCCTTAAGCGCCTCTTCTCCAGCGTGAACATCCCCAATTTGGCCAGTCTTTCCTCATAACTAAGATTTTCAATACCTTTTACCAGCTTAGTTGCCCTTCTCTGTACCCTCTCTAATACAATAATGTCCTGTTTGAGTGATGGAGACCAAAACTGTACGGCATATTCTAGATGGGGCCTTACAAGTGCTCTATACAGTGGAAGAATGACCCCTCCTCCCGTGACTCTATGCCCTTTTAATACAGCTCAAGACCTTATTTGCCCTTGATGCTGCTGACTGGCATTGCTTGCTACAGCCAAGTTTATCATCTACAAGGACTCCAAGGTCCTTTTCCATAATGGATTTGCCTAGTGCAGTCCCATTAAGGGTATAAGTGGATATTTTTACATCCCAGGTGCATGACCTTACATTTATCAACATTGAATCTCATTTGCCACTTAGCTGCCCAGATTGCCAGTTTGTCAAGATCATGTTGCAAGGATGCCACATCCTGGATGGAATTAATTGGGCTGGATAATTTTGTGTCATCTGCAAACGCTGATACATTACTTACAACACCCTCCCCTAAGTCATTAATGAACAAGTTAAATAAAAGTGGACCCAATACTGAGCCCTGGGGACCCACTAAGAACCTTACTCCAAGTAGAGAATGTCCCATTAACAACCACCCTCTGTACCCGATCCTGTAGCCAGTTTCCTATCCACGTGCAAACGACTTCATTAAGCCCAACAGACCTTAGTTTAGAAAGCAGTCGTTTGTGGGGCACAGTATCAAACGCTTTGGCAAAATCCAAACAGATCACATCTACTGCCCCCCCCCACTGTCCAGAATCTTACTTACCAAATCATAAAATGCAATAAAATTCGTCTGACATGACCTATCCTTCATAAAGCCATGCTGATTGTTGCTCATAATGCCATTCATAAGGACAAAATTTTGAATGGGATCCCTTAACAAGCCTTCAAATAATTTGCCCACCACAGATGTCAATCTTACTGGCCTATAATTGCCAGGCTGAGATCGCAATCCCTTTTTAAATATTGGAATAACATCTGCTTTTCTCCATCTCCAACTTTTAAAAGTTAAAAATCCCGAGATAATTGTAGTTCATAAATCCCAGGCTGTCAAGGGGCCCCTGACTGCAGTGCACTTCATTCTCACATACTCTCTTCTTTAGTGCCCATGTTCCCTGGATAGTTGGCAGAATAGCTCCATCGAATTCAAGTGGCTAAGTGCCTAATGACAAAAGTGCAAATGTTTGCAGTACCTATACTATTTCCCTGCACTATTGTGCCTGGTTGCTCCAGTAAAGCCTGTTGCATCTGTGAATAGCTTGTCCTGATAATGTGAACATTCAGATGAGGAACCACTGCTACTGGATTTGTAGGCGCAAGCAACAACATGCCCAACTGGATATCACTTCCTTAGTAACAGATTAGCATCAGGAGGATTGCACTTTTCCCTTTGGCATCATTTGTGTGAATCTTTCATGCAAGTAGTGGAAATTTTATAATGATTCTCTGACTTCAAGGGCCCTAGAAGATCAACAGTCTCTGAGGTTTACCTTCTTGCAAAGTGCAAAATGAACAGTGCAATACCAGACCTACTCCGTCCAGTACATGTAACCAAAGCACAACCATTATAAATGATTGCTATTAAGTTATTATATCAGATAACATTGCATCTCCCAATTAATTTGACATTTTTCTTGTTCCATATGGACATTTTATAATAGAGGTATCCTTTGCCATAGATTTGCTTGGATGTTCATTCCTGCTATTCTTAAATGTTATTATTAATTTAACTATCTCCCCTTTTTCTCCACAGGAGCGTCAGCTGAGAGATGAACAAAATCTGAATCGCACAAAAAGGATTTCTGAACTCACATCAGGGAAAGAAAAAGAGAGACAGCTTGAGCTGACCCTTTCTCATTGGAAGAGGCTTGTACAAGAGGAAAGGGAAAGAGTATTCTCTGCCCGAGAGCAGGTAATGAGTTAGAACAATGCACTTTGAATTGAACATGCTTGCAAAGATTCCCATTCCATACTATTCGTGTTAAAACTCTGCTTGAATCCTAATTTGAATATGCAAATTTACACCACCCTCCAAATTTAAGCAGACCACTGATGTTGTCCAGTGGTCTAACATCACATGGTATTAAGGGTTTGGATGTGGTTTGGCCAGGCATTTAGGGTTTAGCCAATCTTGCACAAAAAGGTTTTAGTTGAGCTGAATTCTGGACAGAATCTGGACTGGGCTGCTCCAGCAATGAGGCAAGGTGGGAACTAGTGATAAGGAAGATCGTAACCCACACATAACCCTCAAAAATTGTAGGACCTGCACCCAACCCGTAGCTGCGTCTTCTCGCTTTTTACATCCCTCTGGTTCCAAGACATGCGGCAGAGGAGGAGGAGTGTACTTCCCCAGCAGGCCTGGACTGGCAGTCTGTGGTTCTGGTAAATACCAGAGGGGCTGCTGTAAGATATCATAGAAAATCACTATTTAGTGGGCTGGTGTGGGGTTGCTTGGGCTTCTGTGTGCTAGGAATGCCAGGGCCTATTTTGACTCCCAGTCCAGACCTATTCCCCAGTCTGACCCTCACCCAACCCTAACCCGCAATTTTTGACCAAATTTCAACCCAAACCCACCTAACCAGTGTTCAACCTGAGGCTTACCACAGGTTTCGGGTCAACCCACACATCACTAGCAGCAAGAAGCCAGTTACCAGTGACAGTAAAAAAAAACACCTCTGCTAACTTGATGAGCCCATTTTTTAGCGTATCTTATTGTTGCTTTCTGTAAGCGTCTGATGAGTCTGTTCACCTTATTTGACAAGACTCCTGTGTGTCATAATTTTACTAATTGCAAAACATGATTCCTTCTTTACGACTCTGGTAGAATACAGCTGTACTATGCATAGAGCACTTCACTTAATTCTGCTGGAAGTTTGTAAGCAGGCAAGTCTATTATTGCTATAGCCACAAAAAGCAATCAATAAATGATAAGCTTACTTCTTTGTTTGTTAAACATAAAATGACCCTGCTGTCCTCACACAGCATAAGAGCAAAGTTTTTAAGCCTATCATGGGTAACTATAGGTTTAAAACTTTGTTTTGAAAACAGAAATAAAGCCATTTTTAGCTTATTTTTAAAGTGCTGTCCAATCATATCTCTGAGCTCTACCTGAGAGGAAAACATGAGCTCTGTCAGTACCTGGAGCCAGAGAACTAACTAACTCCTTATCATGAGAGTGATTATAATATGGTTCTGGGTATATATTGTTTTTTGTATTTATGAGGTGGAAAAACATAGGTTCCCCCATCCTCAGTTTATCTTACACTCAAGTTATGGAGCACTGATGGGCGCATGGGTCAGAGGAGCCCTATCCTCAATCTGGTGTGAGATACCGAACACAGCTATGCTTCAGACGTAAGGGTGAGTAGATGAGGAATACAATTTTGCTCCCCTTAGCGTTCTTGCACTAGTTTGGTTATTGCTGTGTTGGAACAAATGTACACTGATTAAATTAAACAATTGTTTGTGATTCAAGTCTACAGACATAGTTCTGTGTTGCACATTTGATTTATATTTGTGCCCAGTTCACAAAAGTCACTGGGGCTCATTTATAAACACTGGGAAAATTTGCACATGGGCAGTAACCCATAGCAACCAATCAGTGATTAGCTTTTTTCTATCATCTGCACTCTGCAGGTTGAGCACTGAAGCAATCATCTGATTGGTTGCCATGGGTTACTGCCCAGGAGCAAATTTGCCCAGTGTTTATAAATGAGCCCCAGTTGTAGCTGTGAAAAGCCGCTGTCCGTGGTGCTTTAATGCATGCCATGCCAACCGCTCCAGTTATGCCTCATACACAGGGCCGCCATCAGGGGGGGACAGGGGGGACAAGCGTACCGGGCCCGGGCATGAAGGGGGGCCCGGCAGCGCTGCATTTTTTGAAGATCCGGGCCCCCCTTACGAGCGCCCGAGCCGTACGTCTTGCCTCTTGCGTGCCGAATGCGGAAGTGCCGAAAAGCCGAAGCCGATGCGCCGAAAAGACCCGAAGTCACGGAAAAAGCCGAAGTCACGAAGCGCCGAAAAGACCCGAAGTCACGAAAACAGCCGAAGCCGAAGTCCTGAAGCAGCGCAAAGACCCGAAGTCACGAAAACAGCCGAAATTGAAGTCCTGAAGCGGTGAAAAGACCCGAAGTCACGAAAGGAGGCGAAGTTGAAGTACTGAAGCCATGAGTTCAATCCTACTGAACACCAGTTTGTGTTTTTTTTTTTTTTAATCCCCTGGCCACCAATGTATTATTTTAATATTCTATAGGCCCCTGCCACCAATCTTTTTTTTAAAACTTTTTTTTTGGGGCCCCAATTTTTTTTTTAACTCGTAAGGGGCCCCTTGCCACCATTGTATTTTTTTGTTTGTTTTTTTTAACTTGTAAGGGGGCCCCTGCCACCAGTTATTTTTTTTTTTTTTTTTCAAAAAAAAAATATTTTTTTTTCAATTTTTTTTTTGGGGCCCCAATTTGTTTTTAACTTATAAGGGGGCCCTGCCGCCAATGTTTTTTTTTTTTTCCAAAAAAAAATAAATTTTTTTTCAAACTTTTTTTTGGGGCCCCAATTTGTTTTAACTTATAAGGGGGCCCCTGCCACCAATGTTTGTTTATTTTTTAGTTTTTTTACATTTTTTTTGTTGGGGCCCCAAGTTTTTTTTAACTTATAAGGGGGCCCCTGCCACCAATGTTTTTTAAAAAAAAAAAAATTAAAATTTTTTTTTTTTGGGGCCCCAATTTTTTATAAGGGGGCCCTGACCATCAATAGCTTTTTACAACTTGTGTGGGGGGTTACTTTTTTAGCGCTGATGTCTGTGTGGTCTTTTAACTGCGATGTGGAGTAGGCGGGATATGGGGTGGAGCTTGGTCGTCAGTGTGGACGGGGCCCAGGGGGCCCCCAAAAATGTTGTTGTACGGGGCCCCGTGATTTCTAATGGTGGCCCTGCTCATACATATGGGTGCAAAAGTCATGCAGTTCAGATGTGCTCTTAGGGTCAAATTTACTAACCTCTGAAAATTCAGCAGCGACGGCTTTGCTCACAGCGGAACACTTCGCAATTCGTAGATTTACCAGGACAATGCTAATTCACTAAAATCCGAAGTTGCATCCAGGATACCAAACGCTGGTGAAGTTGCGCTAGAGTTACTGGGCCAAGCAAAGCAAAGTTGCACTAGTGTTGC
The DNA here is from genome assembly GCF_017654675.1 of Xenopus laevis. Lineage (NCBI taxonomy): Eukaryota > Metazoa > Chordata > Amphibia > Anura > Pipidae > Xenopus > Xenopus laevis. Next base: position 133,352,433 of record NC_054381.1, on the reverse strand, counting down.
CTAATTTGCATACCGCGGGAAGTTAAAGTTAAATGAACATATATGTTGCAGTAAATACATTACACTACACAAGCCCGGGAAACCTTAATAAAGAAAATAGAGTTGTTATATTGCCCTACAATGAGCCCAGTGTAGAGTTTATGTGCCATATGTTAGGAAATGTAGGGGGGAAGCGGGTTACCCCAAAAAAATGTTAAACTCTTTTGCAGCCTATCACCCTGAAAAAAGGAAAAGACGCCAGCGTTTTTTGGGACTTGAAAATTTTTCAACTAAATTTTGAGGAAGTCATATCTACTCTATTGCACTTCCCCTGGTCTGAGGTGGCGAAGGCAAGTCTGGCACAAGAGGTAACGTTCAGTAAAATCCATATCTTAGTAAATTTGCGTCCATTCGCCAGAGCGCAAATTCGCCAGGCATTAGGGAGAGAAGTACCACTAGAGTCTATCTCCTTCGCCAGCGTTACTCCATTCACCCTCTAGTAAATTTGTCCCTTAGTGCCTCTTGAATGCATTATAATGCGTAAAAATATACTTTTATACATGCATTTGCTTTATCATACCAGTAAACTGTGACCAATTTAATCTTCAAATGTACTTATATATGCATTTGCTTATAAACGTAAATACAAGCTCCTTCTGTACCTAGCCTTAAAAAACCCAAACTTGTCCAGTTTCAACAAAAGCTCACTTAATGGGACCATGGATTAGACCTGCTTGCCAGAACAAATTGGACTGACGTAGAAAAATATTGGGTTGGAAACCTATTTTCCATCTTCCACCTCCTCTTCGCTTGTCGGGTGCTTGAGGAATAATAACACTCTCAGCTGTCCGTGTATTGGGTGTAGGGGAAAGTGCTTTTTGCCCACAGTGGAGGACTGTAATTCATGGATAATTTTAAGCAATAATGGAAGATAATTATACTGAGGCCTTTTGTATAAAAACTCTTCTGCAGCAACCCAACAATGGCTTTTGATTATGGTTCATTTTTATTTTACAACAAAAGGTAAAATAGGCTGATGTAGCCCTTTTTCAGGAATGGACATATTTTAATGCTAATGGCACATGGGGTGTTTCAGCTGCAGTGCTTTTTAGGGAGAATCATAGTGGTCCAATCACCCTTTCCTGTCTGCTTCCACTTCCCAATCCCCATCATTGTGAATAGAAAACCGTTTGTTTACATCATTGCTGGATTTTGAGCCTTTATTATAACAAACAGTTTTCTATTTACAATGATGAGGATTAGGAAGTGGAAAAAGTAATTTTTTTTTAAAATCCGAATTTTTAAAAATGATTTCCTTTTTCTCTGTAATAATAAAACCGTACCTTGTACTTGATCCAAATTAAGATATAATAAATCCTCATTGGAAGCAAAACCAGCCTATTGGGTTTATTAAATGGTTACATGATTTTCTTTCTAGCAGACTTAAGGGATGAAAATCGAAATTACGGAAAGATCCGTTATCCGGAAAACCCCAGGTCCAGAGCATTCTGGACAGCAGATCCCATACCTGGTAGTTAGGGTTGCCACTCGGCCGGTATTTTACCGGCCTAGCCAGTAAAATACCTGCCAAGGCCAGGGCCAGTATTACAAATTTACCGGCAATGTAGCTGCTGGTAAATTTGTAATACGATTTAAAGGAGCCCACGGCCTGCCCCCCAATCGCCCCCAATCCCCTGCAACTTACCTTTTCTTTTGCCTCTTCTAGCGTCCATGGTGTGGCCCCGCCCTTTTTGATGTCACGGCCCGCCCCTTTGTGTCCCCGCCCCCCAGCAGCCGGTAAAAATTTTTAAAAAAGGTGGCAACCCTACTGGTAGTACATACAGGTAGCGTAAAACATGTGAAGTACATGCAGGTAGCGTAAAACATGTGAAGCCATGTAGTACATACAGGTAGCGTAAAACATGTGAAGGTACATACAGGTAGCGTAAAACATGTGAAGCCACTCCAAATATGTAAACTAAAACACTAGAATTTTATTTTTAAACATTTTTCTTGATTGCATTGTACAGAGACGATAGACAGGCCAGGTTAAAAGTTGTGTTTTAATGTTAATTTACTGCATTTTCTGTGCTGAAGCAATACATATCTCACCATGCATGTAAAGCTAAATACAATTCCTGTTCCAATAGATGCTGAGAGAACAAAAAGGAAGGAAGTCTGTGGAACTGAGTGGCAGTTCCCTAAAGAGCCAACTGGCTGACTTAGAGAAGAGGCGCTCCAGTCTTCAGCTAGAGAACTCGCAGCTGCGTGTGGACAAGACTCATTTGGTTGAACATATATCTCAGCTGCATAAGCAGGTATACAGTCCGAGACATAGACAGACACATATTTCTGTAATTCTTAGTTATTCTGTGCCCTGTTGATGTAAAAACTAAGAGGCCAACACCAAGATTTAGAATTTATAATGCCAACATTCATTGGTATTAAAGAAGAAAGTAAAGCTGGCCACACACAGGCCAATTTAAGTTGGAAATTTGGTCCCTCCAGACCCTTTGACAACTTCATTATAAAAGAGGATCTCAAAGTCTATGGCTAGCTTAGCAATCACTTTAAATGATGTTTCATAAAAGTGACACAGGTGACTTTTAGGTGACTCATAAGCAAATGCAAGCCATGAACCCAATGTTTGCCAACAAAACATAAGTGACAGTTGCTCTTTATGTGCACTACTTGCAATTAGGGTAAATATGTCACTTGGCAACTGACTGTTAAATGTTAGTATTTCCACCAACGTGTGTGGTCTAAGGTTTACTGATCATGTAGAAGATCAGGGGCACATCTAGATATCCAGGTATGAGGGCTTCACTGCAAAAATCAACTTTGTTTAAAGGAGTTGTTCACCTTTGAGATAACTTTTAGTATGAGGCAGATATAAATATTCTGAGACAATTTGCAATTGGTTTTCATTTTTTATTATTTGTGGTTTTTAAGTTATTTAGCTTCTTATGCAGCAGTTCTTCAATTTACATTTTAAGCAATCTGGTTGCTAGGGCCCTAATTCCCCTAGCAACCATGCATTGATTTGAACATGAGACTATAATATGAATAGGGGAGGCCTGAATAGAAAGTTGAGTAATAAAAAGTAGCAATAACAATACATTTGTAGTCTTAGGATCAGGGCGCAGGGCCTTAGGTTCAGGGAGCAGATTCTGGGAGATTAGTCGCCCAGTCACAAATCTCCTCTTCTTTGGGGCAACTAATCTCCCCAAACTGCCTTCCCTAAATCGTGCCCGAAGTTTCCTTGTGAGGCAACTAATCTCCCCGAATCTGCCTGTGTGCCCTGACCCTAACAGAGCATTTTGTCATTTGGAAGCTGCAAAGAGTCAGAAGAAAAAGGCAAATAATTATAAAACTATCAAAATTAATTAAATGATTAAAACCAATTTAGAAGTTGCTTAGAATTGGCCATTCTATAACCTACTAAAAGTTAACTCAAAGGTTAATTTAAATACAATCAATGAGGGCAGTCCAGCAACCTGCATTTGTTAGAAATATCAGTGAAGTTGCTTTTTTTTTTTTTTTATGTCCCAATGTTTCTAAGTGATCTGGTAACTTTAGTCTGGGCGGATCATTCCTGTTAGGTTATTGTTACATGGGGAGTTTTGGAAAGCAGTGACCGAAACCTTGTACTCCACACTGTTACTTCCCATTGATACTAATGGAATGTGTTGCCAGTCGCCCTTGAGCTGAATTTATCACCCAAATACCCATCAATGGAATAGTTCCGAGCAGGGTCGGACTGGACCAAACCTGCCCCCCCTGGCTGCCCAGCTCTTTTCTGCACATGCTAGCAGCGTATTCTGTGCATGCACGTGGCAATTAAAGGCTGGGAGAGGCCCCAGAGGGCCCTTCATTTGCAGCCCTGCTGGGCCACCAAGGCTACAGTCCAACCCTGGCTCCGAGTAGCAAACGCCAGTTCCAGTTGTGAGAAGCTCAATGTAAGATATATTTTATTTGCACTACACTTAGGGGCCAATTTATGAAAGTTAATAGAACGTTTCTTTCTCCAAATCATACTTTTTAGTGCAAACTAAGACATTTTACGTATAGTTCCTTAATTGTGTAAAAACCGTAAAATACAAATGTACAGCAAGTAAAAGCTGTCAAGGTCAATTGAAGTTCCCTTTCTTTTCTTGCAAAGATCAGCCTTTCACTCGTGGTTTTAGAGGTTTCCAGAGATCAAAACATTCATTGTCATACAAATTTATTGTTCATTCACAAAAACATTGGGGTTTACTAATTGTTTCAACAGCTATTTTCATTCATACTTTTATTCAGATCTTTTAACAATTTTCATGGCATTTGTGATTTTAGAGAAATAGGGGCAAATTCACTAAGTTGCGCCAGGCGCAACTTCGCCGCGCTTCGCCGCACTTCGCCAGGCGTAGTTTCGCCAGCGCTTCGCAAATTCACTAAAATCCGAAGTTGAGCACAGGGGTAGCGTAAGGTTGCGGAGTTGCGCTAGCGTTGTTTCGCTATATAAAGCGAAGTTGCGCTAGCGAAGGCTAATTTGCATACGGCGCGAAATTCAAATTTCAATGGAGGAACACGTATCTGCACTTAATATGCCTAGAAAATCAAATAAAACTTTTATTTTGCCCTACACATGTGCCCACTGTCTAGGTAAGTTGCCATGAGTCAGGAAATGTAGGGGGGAGGAAGGGGAGCCCCAAAAATTTTTCGATCTTTTTCAGCCTATCAGCCATCATGTAGAAAACAAGCCAGCGTTTTTTGGGACTTAGAAAAAATTTTGACTTTTTTTGAAACAATCCCTATCTACTCTATTGCGCTTCGCCAGGTCTGAGGTGGCAAAGTAAGTCTAGCGTAAAAGGTAGCGTTCACTACTAGTGAATTTGCGTAGTTTCATCGCTAGCGAAGATTCGCCTGGCGTAAGGTTGTGAAGTAACACTAGCGAAACTACGCCAGCGTTCGTTAGTGAATTTGCGCAGTAGCGAAAATGCCAAACGCTAGCGAATTAACGCTAGCGTTCAGCGCTTCGCGCCTTAGTGAATTTGCCCCATAGAGTTTAATTGTGGTTTCAGAAAGTTCTAATACAGGCGTGGGACCTATTATCCAGAATGCTTGGGACCTGGGGTTTTCCAGATAATGCATCTTTCTATAATTTGGATCTTCATGCCTTAAGACTACTAAAAAATTATGTAAACATTAAATAAACCCAATAAGGGTTTCCAATAAGGATTAATTATATCTTAGTTTGGATCAAGTACAAGGTACTGTTTTATTTTAACAGAGAAAAAGGAAACCATTTTTAAACATTTGAATTATTTCATTATATATTATTTCACTAAAATTCGACCATTAGTAAATGGGCCTCTTAGTAGTAGGTTCCCAAGTCAGACTGCATTTTGCAGTATCAAAGAGGACATTAGGTTTATAGTGATATGACATATGATGTGTTTGGGAAATGGACATTTCCCACAAAAATTAATGAACTTTGCTAAGCCAAACTGGCTGGACTATAGTGACTATATTAGTGGCCTGAAAGACATCTGGCACCTTTCGAATTCTTTTTGTGCCAGGATAATGACATGAAAGTTACAGTTACCACAGTTACATTTGACAGTGCCTGTGCACATTACTACTGAAACAAAAGATAAGTAATGTGGCAAAACATATTTTAAATGACAGAATATGCCAAAACCTGCCCTGGAAGCTTGAAAATAAAAACAAAACAGAATTAAAAAAAAAAAAAGCTGCAGGGTCCATGTAGCTAGAATAATCTGCAAAGGAGGGTGTTGTATGCATTTTTGCTTGGAGGAATTTACAATAATAAAAAATAGCCATAGTTGGAGTAAACGGCTTCTATATCCCACCTACTTTGATAAGGTTTGATAAAATGTAATCATCTCCAGAACTGGGCCATACATAGAGTTGCTACCTGGTCAGCATTTCACCAGCCTGGCCGGTAAAATACTAGCCAAGGCCGGGCCGGTAATACAAATTTACCGTCAATGTATTAGCCTAAAATTTGTAATCCCTATTGTCCTGCCCCTGGCCTGCCTCAGATCCGCCCTCTCCCCTACTCACCTAATCCAAGGGCGCAGTCCTACCTGGCAAAACTCAGTCCTGAAACGTCATAACCCCACCCCGAAACGTCATAACCCTCCCCCGGAACATCATAACCCCATCCCGAAACGTCATATCCCCGCCCCTGGAGTGGCACAACCACGCCCCTGGTCCGGTATAACCCCGTCCCTCCAGGGACCAATTTGGACATGTTAGTAGCCTTCTTGACATCGGAGAAAAAAACTTGAATCGAGCTTAGTTGAATTTGATTTGAGTTTTCAAGTCTGTAAAACTAGTGTGAGTTTTAGATATTGTTATTAGATAAACCCCCAATTTTATTTCAAATATATTCCCATTTAAAGGAGTTTAACAAAAGTCATGTAAATTTGAAATGTGACCTTTGATAAATGTGCCTCAAAGTGTCAGTTGGGGGGCGATACTATCTAAGTATCCCAGCACATTTCACGGAACATGTTGTCACTCAGTAACTGTTTCTTCTGCTCTGAGTTGATATGACCATCATGTTAGACACCTGTTCTATCACTCAATAAATATATAGTGATGCTGACTATGTTTGTAAAACAGGGCTGGCCTTTCTCTTTACCAATGAGGAACCATAAATAAATAATGCGTTGTGTGATTGAGTCGCTGTTTAGTTCTTCTGTAGAGACTCGGCTATACAGGTCAGAATTGCACAGCAGATGTTGGTGCACAGAGCCTAAGGGTCTAAACAGCCATGGTACAGGAAACATGTGGTCTCCACAAACCTGAAATTCTAGTTTCTTCTCTTCTTCGTGTAATCCATTGGCAGCTGCTCCATTAAGGCAAAGTAGGGGGAGGGTAAAAGCCTAACTGGACAGCCTGCTCTTTGTGTCTCTCTTGCCCAGGCCTAAAAGGCATTGCTAAAGGCGCTCTCCATGTTCTCTCAGAAAAACACTCGTGTATGCTTGTATCAAGGTGGAGTAATACATTGGGTGACAAAGTCAATGGTCAGCACTGAGAATAGAATAATACAGCACTAGTGAGAAATTAAGAGCAATTGCTAAAACTCCTCTTATAGATTCTCCAGATTATATTAGTCTGCTGGATATTGAAAACACTCGACCTTTTCATTATACTGTTTGGGTACAGCATGGGGCAGCCAAAAGATGTCAAGATGCTGCAGTTCCAAAGCCTGATAATAGGCATTAATGGTTTATATTGTATAATTATAGGCCACAGGGTTCTTAAACCTATGGATATATATATATATATATATATATATATATATATATATATATATATATATATATATATATATATATATATATATATATATATATATACACACACACACATTAAGGAGGAACTATTTAAGCCAATGTGGGAAGAGTCAAAACTAATGAAACACTATTGTTAGAAACTGCTTGTTTATCTGAAATTAGAATATAATCAATCCGTGTACCTCAATTACCCACGTAGTACTCCCAGCTCTCTTCTCTATGCCTCATTGTTACTGAGGAATTCTGTACTGGAAATGGGGGTTGGGGGTTCTCTTTTTTCACCCTTTTGTTTTTGTGGAAAAAAAAGGTCACAGGCTCCAGGTCATAAAACACATGGGAAGCAAATTTCTTTGCCACCCTCCCTTGTTTTTGACAAACAAAAGAGTAAAGCACCATTGCCAAGAGAATATATAAAAAAATAAAACTAAAAAAACCTGTCACGGACAAATAAACGGGCACATATGTGCCTCAGTAAAGGCATTATCAGTGGAATAAGAAGCAATTTGACTATGCTGCCATCAAATAACACACATAACCAGCAATTCCTTGGTTCTTAATGCTTAGACTCAATGCACAAATTACAGATCATTCCAAGATCACAGACATCATGTAAAAACTTGTTTTTTTTTGTTATTTACGCATTAAACACTATAGGACCAGAATGTCATCTGAGAAACATTCATGAGATTTTAAATGTCATGTTCAGCAATCTGCTAGCAACCTAGTCATGTATTGCATTGGTAGCTTAATCTGCATTGTCAGCTATGAGCCAGGGCAGCAGATTGTCAGTCAAGCAATTGCTGGATTCAGTTTCTTTGAGCCAAGAGCAGTAACTTCCCAATGATTGGTCAGCTAGCCAACTTCAATTCTGCCTGCAGAGTGGTATTATATTTGCTCCTCGCTAAGAAAATCTATATTTGATAGGATACTTTTGGACAAACCTGAATGTCAAAAACTTAAAATGCTAGGGGAAGTGATATATATATATATATATATATATATATATATATATATATATATATATATATATATATAAATAAATGTGAAAGGGCTGCGGCACACACCTACTGGAGCAGAGACCCAGGTGCTAGTCAGAAAATTTTTCTACATACATATATATATATATATATATATATATATATATATATATATATATATATATATATATATATATAAAATAAATAGTAAATAGGCAGACTGTGCAAAATAAACAATGTTTTCAACAGGGTACTGGGCTCTTCCTTTAAGAGTCCAGTACACTAGTTAAAGGGCACCTGTTGGGTAAAAATGTTATCCCTAAACAAAGGTGCAGGCTAATAGAGCCTGCAGGACAAGACTTAAGGTGTCCATACACGGAAAGATCCGCTCGTTTGGCGATATCTGGCTGATGCGATGGTTGGCCCTTGGGCCCAACGATCGGATCCTAACTATGGCTAACGGATCCTAACGGGCGGGCGGATCGCAATCAACGAACAGATGCAGCCACGATCCAACTGGATTTTTAGTCCCTTCCGATCGACATCTGGCCTACTTTCGGCCAGATATCGATCGGGGAAGCCCGTCGGAGGGCCCCATACACAGGCCAATAAACTGCCGACTCCGTCTGTCTGCAGCTTTTATCGGCCCGTATATGGCCAGCTTTACTGTCTGCTGTATGCAATTTCAGTCTGCTGAACAATCAGCTCAGTGTAATCATTTAAATGGGTTTCTTCACCTTTAGTTAACTGTTAGTATAATGTAGAGCAGGGGTCCCGAAAAGAGTTGAGGAGCAGCACAAGCTTGAAAAGAAGCTGATTTGCCAAATAAAGGCATTGATTGGCTATTTGGTAGCCCCTATGTGGACTGACAGCCTACAAGAGGCTCTGTTTGTACAGTACACCTGGTTTTTATTCAACCAAAACATGCCTCCAAGCCAGGAGGAATTGAAATTAAACATCTGCTTTGAGGCCACTAGGAGCAACATCCAAGGGGTTGGTGACAACATGTTACTCAGGAGCCACTGGTTGGGGGTCACTGATGTAGAGAGTAATATTCTGCGACAATGTGCAATTAAATGTTATTTTGTTATTTGTATTTTTTGAGTGACGTAGCTCTTTATTCAGCAGTTCTCCAGTCTGCAATTTCAGCAATCTGGTTGCTAGGGTTCAAATTAACCTAGCAACCATAATCTGATTTCAGTAAGAGACTGAAATATGAACAGGAGAGGGTCTGAATAGAAAGACGAGTAATAAAATGTAGCAATAACACTACATTTGTAGCCTAAAGGTCCCCATAGATGCGACGATTCTTCTTTGGTGAACGACCAATCCATCAAATTATCGTGCGGTTAGTGGGATTCCAACGATCGTACATCTTACGATTTTTCGTCCAACATCTGTCAGAAAATTGATCCGCCAGGTTTAAAAATCTTTATCGGTCCCAGTGCAATCTATCTATGTTTGCAGGGCCAAGCAGGCAGCTACTCTTCAGTTTTGCTGACAATATCGCCTGAAATGGTCTTTTTAGTTGATGGACACATTGTACATTTAAACCATCATTTCGAGATAATTGTGGTCTCACGATAACGATTGGATCTTTTAAAGATCTTTACATCTATGGCTAGCTTTACAGAGCATTTGTTTTTAGATGGGCCCATGTGAAAGATGGAATGAGACAGAAGAAAAAGGCAAATAATTTAAAAAAACTAAAAAGAATAAATAATGAAGACCAACTGAAAAGTTGTTCGCCATTCGATAAAATACTTAAAGTTAACTTAAAGGTTACCGCCCCTTTAATGCTTGTTTGGGGGCCTCTGAAATGATGACCACTTAAATGTGCTGGTCAGCAGCTAAGGATCTTGCTGGAAACTTTTTATCACATAAAGCTCCCATAAAACATAGACGCGGCGATTCTTCTTGCCGAACGACCGATTTTAGGGAAGCCCGACCAATCCTTCAAAATTATCGTGCGGTTAGTGGGGTTCGAACGATCGTACATCTTACGATTTTTCGGCCGACATCTGTTAGGAAATTGATCGGCCAGGTCAAAAAATCTTTGTCGGCCCCAGTGCAATCTATCTATTTTTGCAGGGCCAAGCAGGCAGCTCCCCTTGGTTTTCCTGGCAAATTGGTCTTTTTAGTTGATGGACAATTCGTACGATCGTACGAGAAGATCGTGGTCTCTCAGAAGAAAGAAATAAAAACAAAACAAATTTGCGAATCAAATGTATAAACATCCAAGCGACTGTTCCCATATTTCTATGGTTCTGTTAATAAGTGATTCCCACTCTTCAAAAACATAGGGGCCCATTCACTAAGTTCGAGTGAAGGAATAGAGGAAAAATAGTTTCGAATTTCGAATGTTTTTTTGGCTACTTCGACCATCGAATTGGCTACTTCGACCTTCGACTACGACCTTCGAATCGAACGATTCAAACTAAAAATTGTTCGAATATTCGACCATTCGATAATCAAAGTACTGTCTCTTTAAAAATTTCTTCGACAACCTAGTTGGCCACCTAAAAGCTACCGAGGCCAATGTTAGCCTATGGGGAAGATCCCCATAGGCTTGCTAACAATTTTCTGATCGAAGGATAATCCTTCGATCGTTGGATTAAAATCCTTCGAATCGTTCGATTCGAACAATTTAATAGTTCGAGCGAACAATTATTCCTTCGATCGAACGAATTGCGCAAAATCCTTCGACTTCGATATTCGAAGTCGAAGGATTTTAATTCGGCAGTCGAATATCGAGGGTTAATTAACCCTCGATATTCGACCCTTGATACATCTGCCCCATAGTGTCCTGAAATTATATGTATCTCATAACAGCTTTAAAAGCCTCCATTGTCAGCTGTATATGTGCACAGGAAATTATTTCATGTAAAATACCCAAAACCTTTTCACCTTGGCCTATTGTGGCCTATTTAGAAAAGGGGCTAATTTAATTTCATTAGTAATTTTCTAAAGGTAAAGTAAAAAAATAAATAGGGACTCGTTTGTTTTTTTCTGCCAGAAAAGCCTTAACTATCTAATTTACTAATAGAGGGTTAGAGATCCCTTGGTGGGAGGAGTTGAGCCTAAATCCTCGTTTATAGGATTGTATTTACTTGCCTAGGATTACATGAACTAGTACAGAGAATAACTAGCAATCACAATGTAAGCCTTTGGGTAACCAGGATCCTTTCTTTTGACATTTCTTTCCAATTCCCCACAGCAAAATGTATCTATGCAAAGATATAGTAATTTTAATGGAAAGTCTTTACTCTGTGTCCATTTCATTACCATGGTAGTCATTTTTGTTTTCTACATGGAGCAGTCATTTTCCCTTTGATTTGGTGCTGCTGTTAGTCACCTACTCATCCCAGCCTCGGGTTCTTGAAGACCATCATCCATGCTATAAATATAACCAGGTCTGAACTGGGATTCAAAATAGGCCCTGACATTTCAAGTACAGGTATGGGACCTGTTATCCAGAATGCTTGGGACCTGGGGCTGTCCGGATAAAGTATCCTTCCGTAATTTGGATCTTCATACGTTAAGGAGCCGATTCACTAAATTCGAGTGAAGGGTTCGAAGTAAAAAAACTTCGAATTTCGAAGTATTTTTTGGGCTACTTCGACCTTCGACTACAACTTCGAATCGAAGGATTCGAACTAAAAATCGTTCGACTATTCGACCATTCGATAGTCGAAGTACTGTCTCTTTAAAAAAAACTTCGACCCCCTAGTTCGGCAGCTTAAAGCTACCGAAGTCAATGTTAGCCTATGGGGACCTTCCCCATAGGCTTTCCTAAGTTTTTTTGATCCAAGGATATTCCTTCGATAGTTGGAAAACTCATCAGTTAATAGTGCTACTCTAGCAGAATGCTGCACTGAAATCCGTTTGTCAAAAGAGCAAACAGATATTTTTATATTTAATTTTGAAATCTGACATAGAGTTAGACATATATTGTCAGTTTCCCGGCTGGCCCTAGTTATGTGACTTGTGCTCTGATTAACTTCAGTCACTCTTTACTGCTGTACTGCAAGTTGGAGTGATATTACACCCCCCCCCCCCAGCAGCCTAACAACAGAACAATGGGAAGGTAACCAGAGAAGGATAACCATACTTTACTAATGCAAGGTCTATTTTAAGTGATGTTTTTCCATTTTGATCTACATCCATAAAAGCATTGTTAGCATTCTGTTCCATGGAAAATATAACTTAAATATTAATTTATGAGAAAAAGTATATTGGTATACAATACTACTATTTTAAGTATTTTCTATGTAACCTCTGTGATCTACTAATCACCAGCTAAAGGTCTACTAGTAGATCCCAATCGACCTTTTGGGCACCCCTGAGATAGCAGCTCCCTAACACAAGATAACAGCTCCCTGGTAGATCGAAGAACAGCACTCAATAGTAAAATCCAGGTCCCACTGCAACACATCAGTTACATTGCATTGGAGAAACAACAGCCTGGCAGAAAGCAGTTCCATCCTAAAGTGCTGGCTCTTTCTGAAAGCACATGACCAGGCAAAATGACCTGAGATGGCACCTACACACCAATATTACAACTAAAAAAATACACTTGCTGGAATGAAATTTTATATTATAGATTCAATTATTTGCAGTGTAAACAGTGTAATTTAGAAATAAAAACTACATCCTAAAAATCATGACAGAATCCCTTTAAATAAACCCAATAGGCTGGTTTTGCTTCCAATAAGGATTAATTATATCTTAGTGTGGATCTAGTACAAGGTACTGTTTTATTATTACAGAGAAAAAGGAAATAATTTTTAATAATATTTAATAAAATGGAGTCTATGGGAGACAGCCATTCCGTAATTCTGAGCTTTCTGGAAAATGAGTTTCCAGATAAAGGATAAAGGTTTCCAGATAAAGGATCCTATACCTGTACATAGCAGCCCCCACAGTCCAACTTAAAAGCGACTGTATTTGGAATCTTACATCAGCTAGAATCCACAGATTGCCAGTCCAGGCCTGAATATAACCTAAAGAATTCAAGGTATGGTCATTTTCCCACTATAAAGAACATACAGTATTCAAGTGGAAAATCACATGTGAACAGGATAACCCCAGTATTCTAGTATGCAGCAATTCTAGTGATGTGATTAGTCAAGAAAATATGCAGCGACTGTACAACTCACTGATGTACTTAGTCAGGACACACCTTGACAGCAGATGGAAGGATTATAATGCTAATGGTCTTACAGTCAACCAAAAGGCTAGAAATGGCACTCATCTGAGATATGGCCTGTCCCTAGGGAGAGTAAGAAATGCATTTAGAGTACTCTTTTGAGGTCCTTTTCCCCCACACATAAAATTAGCATTGATTTTTCTTTTTTAGAAATTCCGGAAAGTCCTTAAAGCGGTAGTTAAAGATTTAGTCCTTGCTCTTCTGATACTTTCAAGCTTTCAAATGGGGGTCACTGAACCCAGAAGCCAAAAAACTATTGCTCCGTGTTTTTATTACTTATCATTCTATTCAGGCCTGTTCCTAGTCATATCCCAGGCTCCCTTTCAAACTGTCAACTGGTTGTTAGGGTTATTTGGCCCCTAGCAACCAGAGAGCTGCTGAAATTTAAAGCTGCTGAACAAAAAGGGAAATAATTTAAAAAAACTGAATTAATAAAAAATTAAGACCAAGTGCAAATTGTCTCAGAATACCACTCTTTACATCGTGCTTAATTTAAAGGTGAACAATCCCTTAAAAGAGTGCAATCTTGCAGCAGGTTTACATTTAATAATGATACTCTATAAACAGGTTCTGACCCCAATGACTTGTGTAACAGACAAGTACTAGACTCCATTTAAGTGCAAAATGATCTTAGGAAAAATCCCTATTGTAAATCTGTTTCATAGATGTTTTGCTTTAGTTGGGCTTATTTAACCTCTTTGATCTCCTTCCTTTGCGTATTACGACTTTTAACTATTATGCTATTAAAATTTCAATTGTCTTAGGGTCATTTTAAGGATATTTTAAAATTGCAGAGGTACAAATTGCTTGGATGTTGAATAATAGGGCTTCTTTACAATCAAAGGGATAAAACAAATGCAATTCACCTTTTTCCCCTAAAATGCTGCATTTTCCCCCAAGAATTCCAGCATGATAGCAGAGGCACACTGAATAATGCTGATTCCACTAGCAGCACCCTAATCCCTCAACCACTCTACCAACACATTTTTGTCAATTCTAAATCAGCTTCGACCACATCATATTGCAGTGAATCATATGCCTGAAATAAATTATTCCATACAATCCTCATAATACAAATGTAATGTAACAGTGGCAACATGATACTATAATCATAGCACTCATCAGGGAAAGATAATTATAATATTATTGTACAGGTATGGGGGTCTGTTATCCAGGAAGCTCCAAATTACAGAAAGGCTGTCTCCATTTTATCCAAATAATCCCCATTTTCAAAAATGATTTCCTGTAGTTGATCCAAACTAAGATATAATTAATCATTATTGGAAGCAAAATCAGCCTATTGGGTTTATTTAATGTTTACATGATTTTTAGTAGACTTAGGGTTAGTCCACATGAGGAGATTCGGGGAGATTTAGTCGCCTGGCGACTAATCGCCTCTTCTTCTGGGGGACAATCTCCCCGAACTGCCTTTGTGTGTCTTCCCATCCGCTATAATGAAAAGTCGCCTGCGCTAACGTGAGGCAACTTTGGGCGACTTCAGAAAACGCAGCGCTGTGTGTGCTTTAGCGCAGGTGACTTTTCATTATAGCAGGAAGACACACGAAGGCAGTCGCCCAGAAGAAGAGGCCATTAGTCACAGGCGACTAAATCTCCACGAATCTCCTCGTGTGGACTAACCCTTAAGGTATCAAATTATGGAAAGATCAGTTATCCGGAAAAACCCGGGCTCTGAGAATTTTGGATAACAAATCCCATACCTGTACTTGAAAAGAGAAGGAAATACTGGAATTTAGCAATTTCATTTGTGTGACCTGTTTTATGGGAATCAGTTGGGCCATTTTAGGCCCATGGCAGATTAAAATAATTGGGGCTAGGAAAACTGTGTAGGACCAAGAGCTCCAGGGGTTCCCAGATCAAAAGCTTATACATCAAATGAAAAGCCTGACTAACCAGAGCTGGCTCCGGCCAAGGCAACTGCATTAAGGTGATTAAAACCCACCCCCCATCTAATCTGCTAAATCTTGACTACCAGCTGTGCTCCCTTCCTCTTTAACTGGCCATAGATGCAAAGATATTATCGTACGAATCGAGGATTTGTACGATTTTCAGACCGTGTGGAGAGTCCCGACATTTTTCATCCGGCTGAGATCAGTCGTTTGGTCGATCGGACAGGTTAAAAGATTTGTGTCCGCTGCTGATAATATCTCTGCGTGTATTGCCAATCGTACGATTTTCAGAGGGAGACCAGCTTTTGTTGGACATAACTTTCGTACAATTGCTCTCAGGGGCAGAACATCGGCTGATCTGTTCTTTTGTACTTTATTTGATTAGAATGGTTAGTGGCAGGTCGGGAGATGGGGAAGTCGGATATTTGGATCTATGGCCAGCTTTAGGGCAGAGACACACGGGCAGATTCGGGGAGCTTAGTTGCCTGGCGACAAATCTCCTCTTCTTCAGGGCGACTAATCTACCCAAACTGCCTTCCCGTCGGCTAGAATGAAAATTGCAGATGTAATGGCACTTGGAGCGATTTATTTTCAGAAGCCGCCCGCAGTTTCCTCGTGAGGCAACTTTGGGCAACTTTGATCAACAATCCGCTGAAATAATTGCAATGGAAAAGCGGTATCAACTGTGATAAAATTATTATAATAAGGGATAAAATCCCATTACAATTAATATGCATAGTAAGTGTTCGTAGTACCTTAATATCATATATAAATAAAGTCCAGTTCTAATAAATATACATGAATGATGTTCTTTATAATAAGATAACATCTCAATATCACATAAAACAGTAATGGGCAGATTTATCAAGGGTTGAATTTCGAATTCATGAGAGTTTTTTTAAAACTCCCATAATCTCCCATGAACTCAAAAATTCGGCCAATCAAATTTATTAAAAAATTTTTTCGAAACTCGGGTTAATAGGATTGACCCGAAAACTCGAATCAAATTAAAATCAAATTCGATTTGAGTTTTAAAAACTCGGTTTGAGTTTTTTTCTCTCAAAAAAACACGAATGTCAGGAAGGCAGCAAACAACTCCAAATTGATCCCAGGACGTCTCCCATTGACTAAAACCATAATTCACCAGGTGTTAGGTGGCGAATAGTCAAATTTTAGTTTGTAAACGGCCAGAGTATGATAAATCTCAGAAGAATTCCCTAGTCGAATTTGATAGTTTTGGCCATAAAAAAAACTAAAAGGTTTGAATTCGAAATTCAAATTTTCACTTCGACCCTTGCTAAATCTGCCCATAAGTCTTATTGCATACTGTGTGTTGAAATTCCAGAGATGATCCATGGTGAGTTACTAACAATGTCTGCTCCACTTCTGTAAAGGAATGTCTATACTGGTCCCCAATCTTTTTTTTAAATGCTGGACCTCAAAATTATAGTGTGCTAGGCCTAGCAGACACAACATGCCCACTGAGATCAATTATTACATTTCCAGAAGGAAAGATACTTTAGACTGCTAGTCAATAATAAGGAAATGTCCAAGGATATAAGAGCTAGATATTGTGATTTTTGTGCATACCAAAAGTAACTACCAGTTCAGACATTTTGGAGAGAATTCGTATTTGGAATGGAATTACAACTATGTGCCTTAAAGGCAGGTAGTAACACAACGTGCCAGGGATAACAGGAATTAACTCTGTGAATGTTATTTGCCAACAAACCTAATTATTGACCCTATTTACTTTTAACCTTTCCTTTATTTGTAAAACAAATAATTAAACAATTTATGTATTATGAGTTGACTCAAAACCCAGGGAGCACTCTGGGACCCAGACTCGGGAATCCTTTGACTATTTGTTTGATGACAAGTCTTAGTGCCCAGAAGGGCAGGTAAGGGTGGTGGACGTATTTACAAAGAATGGTGCGAGGCTGGAGTTTACAGACCAAAGGCACAGTGCATATAAGGAAAATAGTCATAGCAAGGCAAAGGTCAGTTTCACAGAAGCAAGCAAAGGGCGGACAAGAGGGAAGGCAAGTAAGGACTGGGAGCAGGAGTCAGGAACCTTGAGCGCGAGAACTAAGGAGCCAGGAATATAAACAGGGACAAAAAACTATGAAATTGAATATGGATCAAAGGCATAGCAATGTGGCATAGCAATTAGAGCATAGCTGCTCTGGAGTTCCACTTTCCTTTCAAACTCCAAAAACATAGTGTGCATGTTGCCCACTGGGGCAAGTACTGATGTGATAATGTATAATGTCTGTAAGACCAGCAACACCGAGATCTCTTGTGATATACTCAAATCTGTATTGTGAAATCACATGCAGAATTCTGCTGGAGCAACACTATTAACTGATGCTTTTGAAAAAAACATTTTTTCTGATGACAGTATCCCTTTTAGTCACAAGGAGTTCCATGATCATATAAAAGCACACGGCCGAACACCTATTAGTTGCAATTCCACAAAATGCACCCTGCACTTTACCCATGTTAATAAATGCAGCGCAAGGCAGAATGGGTGCAACTGCTTTCAATATGGTATTTACAGTATGTGCCTGGCACTTGCAGTAGTAAATCAGACCCTATTTAGTCTATTTCATCTTTCACTTCCTCCAAAAGATAGAATAAATGACTTCTAGTACTGTGACTCATGCCTCATCATCATAGCTCACAATGAATTCCCTTTTTACCCACTTCTACGCACCATCACCTTAGTGCAATAGAAAACACAAATGTCTTTATTATTCCCAGATTGCTGACAGAGATAACGAAATCCGTCGCATGCAAGGTCATGTGGACAGCTTGTGCTACGATATGAATAGCCTGCAGCTTCGGAGGGATGTGAAGGAGTCTTCGCAGAAAGAAGCCTGGAAGCAGCTTTCTAACATCACTCAGAGTGTCCACCAGCTTGCAGAAGAGATGAGCTTCAAGTAACCTCTGTCTTCTACGAGTTGCACAAAGTCTGTTATATATAAGATTATTTGGGAGATATTGAGTCATGTTGCCATATGCAGGAAATAGTGTGTGTGTGTTGGGGGTGAGGGGGTCAGCTAGTTTATTACTAGGTATGATAGCCCCAGTTACATAAATCCACAGTCAGCTTTTCACTTTGGTGTGCTTAAGGTCAGAGACACACGTTCAGATTCAGGGAGATTAGTCGCCCGGCGACAAATCTCCTCTTTGGGGCGACTTATCTCCGCCAAATTGCCTCCCGCCGGCTAGAATGTAAATTGCCAGCTGGATGAGACTTGGAACGCTTCGTTTTCCGAAGTTGCCTCACGAGGAAACTTCAGAAAAGGAAGCTCTCCGAGTGCCAACCCACCGGCGATTTACATTCTAGCCGGCGAGAGGCAGTTCGGGGAGATGTCACCCCGAAGAAGAGGAGATTTGTGGCCGGGCGACTAATCTCCCCGAATCTGAGCGTGTGCCCTGACCCTAAAGGGGTTGCTCACCTTCAGTTTGACTTTTAGTGGGGCATAGACATTGATATTCTGAGACAATTTGCAATTGGGTTTTCATTTTTTTAATTGTTTTGTGGTTTTTCCCTAATTTCACTATTTTGTTCAGCAGCGCTTCAGTTTGGAATTTCAGCAGCTCTCTGGATGTTAGGGTCTTGTTTACCTTAGCAACCAGGCAGTGGTTGAAATGAGAGACAGGAATATGATTAGTGGATGAAATGAATATAAATATAAGGAATAAAAAATAACAATAATAATACAATTTTTAGCTCACAGACCAAAGGTTTTTGGCTAACGAGATCAGTGACTTCCCATTTTAAAACTCGAACTGAGAAAAACTATAAAAAAAAGGGAAAAAAAGAAGACCAATTGCAAAGTTGCCAGGAATAGGACATTCTGAAATGTACTGGATATTAACTTAAAGGCAAGCCACCCCTTTAATAACTATATATATGCAGCTGCATTGTACTTAGTGATTGGCTAGACAATTTAGTTATAGAGCAAGAGAAACGCTATCCATGCACTGAAAAGTAAATACTATACTCTTTATCTAAAACGTGCTAAATGGTATATACAGCAGCCATTTATATTGATAATGAAACATTTTGTTTAATATGTTTTTTTTTAATAATGAAATAACATGAGTTAATATTCACACACTTTGTGCTCTTTTATTATTGTAGATGTGTTTTCTTTGTTGAAATGGCAGTAAGAGACCAGATTGCAAGTAGAAGGATGGAAGTAAATTTAGTCCTTTTTGACATTTTTAGTAGGCAATTAAATAACTGCAGGCAAAACACAGAGATGGTCACATGTGCCATTGCCCTGGTGTTGGTATGCAAACATATCATTATTATGACCCACTAGTTTTTGCAAACATTGCTCCAGTGTAGCAGCCCATGGTGACTGGA
Source organism: Xenopus laevis (assembly GCF_017654675.1). Classification (NCBI taxonomy): domain Eukaryota; kingdom Metazoa; phylum Chordata; class Amphibia; order Anura; family Pipidae; genus Xenopus; species Xenopus laevis. The sequence goes on along the minus strand of NC_054381.1, from coordinate 133,332,670 downwards.
TGACGGCTCTATAAGTTAAGCCATGCCCATCCAACAAGCTATAAGCAATCAGTGCAATCCCATTGGTTATCCTTTGCTCTATCAGGCATGACATTTGTCTAATTATTTCAGTGTGAGGTCATGGACTGTCCTGAAAGTGACAGAAGCTATACACAGCCTTGCACTTTTCTGTTGAAACACTTGGCTAGTGGACTGTCCAGCCAAATCAGCAGACTTTAGGTAACCATGCGTGTGGCCTCATCATGCACTCTTTCATCTGTTGGCCCAAATGGATCTCACAAAAGACAGCCTAGCCTGTCTGTGAACAACTTTAGACACTGAAAACAAATGTCTCACATCTGCTGGTCCTCCTGTCCACTTATTAGAACTTAATGGGAAGACATTAGGGGAATGACACAATTAATAGTGGGCAATGACATCCTGGAAATCCCCCTTATATCCTGTTGTTTCATGTTGACAAGCCACTTTCTACTTTTACATTTATTTGATGCAGTTGAACTATTGATCCCTCAACGGTGAAAGCAAAGAACAGTCCCAACTATGCAGGATTTGGCTCAGAGACATAGAGGAAATAGATTGGAAGAATAGTCTGTCTCTCTCTGAGCCCAAGAAGAACACTGCATTTAGTGGGGGTTGGTAGGACTCCAATAGGGTTGCCACCTTTTCTGGAAAAAAATACCGGCCTTCCTATATTTTTATGGTTTTTCCCTATAAATAACATTGGCATCAAGCAACATTTTTAACGGCCAGGCCGGTGAAATACCAGCCAGGTGGCATCCCTAGACTCCAATAGCTTTCTTTTACATAGCTATATAGTAAGTTAGGTTGAAAAAAGACACACGTCCATCAAGTTCAACCTTTTAACTCTATTTTAACCTTCCTAACAGTTGACCAGAGGAAGGCAAAAACCCCATCTGAAGCCTCTCCAATTTGCCTCAGAGGGGGGAAAAATTCCTTTCTGACTCCAAGATGGCAATCGGACTAGTCCCTGGATCAACTTGTACTATGAGCTATCTCCCATAACCCTGTATTCCCTCACTTGCTAAAAAGCAATCCAACCCCTTCTTAAAGCTATCTAATGTATCAGCCTGTACAACTGATTCAGGGAGAGAATTCCACATCTTCACAGCTCACTGTAAAAAACCCCTTCCAAATATTTAGGCCGAACCTCCTTTCTTCTAATCAGAACGGGTGACCTTGTGTCAGCTGGAAACAACTTCTGGTAAATAAAGCTTTAGCTTTTGTTATCCAGCATCGGGGCATAATAAATCCAGAAAAAAAGGTTTTTTTTAAGACCGAAAATTTGAGTTTTGACTGTAAAATACCCTCAAAAACTCGAATTTTTCAGGTAAAAATCAACTTGGCCTCTTATAAAAAAAACCCCTATAAAGTCTCCAGGATTCATACTTAGCTTGTGAACAAACACACAGTAACACTTTGGTGCAAAAGGACATATGGATACATTTGTATCTTTGCCCCCTATATTTTATAGTAGCCTTAGAGGCAGGCCCAGATTGGCAATCTGTGGGGTCTGGCAAATGCCAGAGGGGCTGCTATATGGTGCCATAGAAAGTCACTATTTAGTGGGCTGGTGGGGGCTGTCTGGGCCTCTATGAGGGCTGATTGGGCCTCTGTGTACCTGAAAAGCCAGGGCCTATTTTAATTCTCAGTCCGGACCTGCTTAGAGGCAGCGCTAAAATGTTTGATATCACACCCCTTAAATTAGAAATTAGCCTGTGTGCCATTGTCTTTCACAGAAGACCCATCAGAATTATTCACTCACCTGGTGTCTCGAATATAATGTCCTACGTTTGTCCATCAGGCTGTCATTAGGATTTTGTATTTAAGAATAGCTGGAAGAGGTAAAAGAATGTAGTCGAAATATTCCTCAACTAGGCAGCCAAATAGGACCATAAATGACACTCTCCATAGAGGACTAATTAACGATTTATGCATAGGAGAGAGAGAGAGAGAGAGAGAGAGAGAGAGAGGGAGGGAGGTATGGGACATGTTATGTAGAAAGCTCAGAACCCTGAAGCTTTCCAGATAACGGGTCTTTCTGAAATTTGGATCTCCATACCTTTTGTCAACTAAAATTGATGAAACCCAATAGTTTTGCTTCAAATAAGAATTCATTATACCTTACTTGGGATCAAGTACATCATACTGTTGTATTATTACAGAGTAAAAGGAGATCATTCTTAAAAATTAGAATTATTTGCATGAAAAGGAATCTAATTTAGAACTTTCTGGAAAACTAGTTTCCAGATAACAGATTATATACCTGTAAGGGTATAGTATACCCTAAAGGGTATAGTGGCCATTATTTTATTCTGAATTATTAGATAATTCTAATTCTAATGTTTTTCTCCGCACGCTTGTCCATCATGTTACTGATTTTGCAAATCATTTATTTTAGCTGATCAGTAGCGATCCTAGAGGGGGACGGGCCCTGGTGCGTGATGCGCAGCCGGGCCCCACTCCCTCCATACGGCCGCATTTCTCAGTGGCACACGGACTGCCGGGGGGCCCTGAGGGGGTGCGGGCCCTGGCCCGCTCGCACCCCCTGCTCCCCCGGTAGTTCCACCACTGTAGCTGATGCTAAAATAAATAGGTGCTAAAATGGTTTCAGTGAGAGCTGACAGGGCAGATGACGGTGCTCTCTATATTCCAATGGTGTATTGGTCTCTATCTACAACCCGCAGAGTGTTTTCGATGTAGCCATACAAGAAGTCAGTTGCAATAATGCTGCCAAATGTGTCCATATGTTGGACGGAGCTACTGAAAGGGGAAAAAAGTAGAGGCAGAATATTTCCAGCAGGAAGCTTCAACATTGTCAGTCTCGCCAGCAACCTGTCTTCTACTCGTCCTCTGGACAAAAGGGTCGTATGCAATTCAAACTCTAAATATTATTATTTGGCCCTAAGTCAAAAAGTTCTTCATGCAACGCTGGCACTAAAGGTCTCTAATTAGATTATACATTGTATAATATTGATTGCTTCAAGGAAATGCAAAGGCTGCCAGTTATACACCGCTGTGGCACAATGATGTCTGTATATAGCAGCACCCAAACTCAATGCTAACAACTGCTATTTTGATAATAGTTGCCCAGGATATGCGCAGTTGTGAGATATGACATAAAGTGGCAGTTTAGCTTTACTGCAATACCAGCTGCCCATATGTCACTTTCTCTCATGTTCATCATTTCCATGTTCAAGACTGACCTACACTAATGTGGCCTTTCTCTCCCCATAGGGCAAAGTGTCAATAGAGAGAGAGCAGCTTTATATTTCCCACACAGTCCAATCAGGAAATGACCTTGCCATTAGTGGGAAACAAACAAAAAAGGGCAGAATATTGATAAATACATATTTCCATTTGAAAGATTTGTGCTTTTGTGCAGTTTACTTCTCTATATAGCAGAGATATCTTTAATCTAGAGCAGCGGTCCCTGTCCTTTTTTTACCTGTGAGCAACATTCAAATGTAAAAGATAGTTGGAGAACAACACAAGCATGAAAAAGTTCCTGGGGTGGCAAATAAGGCATATGATTGGCTGTTTTGTAGTCCCTATGTGGACTGACATCCTAAAGGAAGATCCGATTGGCAGTACACCATGTTTTTATGCAACCAACACTTGCCTCCAAACCAGGAATTGAAAAACAAGCTCCTGCTTTGAGACCACTGTAAGCAACATCCAAGAGGTTGGTGAGCAACATGTTACTCATGAGCCACTGGTTGGGAATCCACTGTTTCCCAGAGCAAGTTTCACCAGATAGGATCACATTGGGTGATATTGTGACAGACAGGATTATTATTCTGAGAGATGATTTAAGGAATGACTGAGTATCTATGTTTCTATACAGCTTGGTGTTACAATCTCAACTATGCAGATATGCATGCATGTTCTCTTTGTGCTAGTGCACCCCACTATAAACATCAGATTGCCATAGTTCAACATGAAATAAGACACATGAGTTATACTAGAGATAACAAAGTTGGACACCTGAAGACCAGCCATTCTGAGTATAGCAGAAGCCTTAATCTATAGTTAGGACACTATTTAGCCAACAATGTTACATCCTTGGTGGAGCTGTATGGAAATGGGGGAAGGCCACCAAGGGATCAAGATCTCTGAGCAATAAAGTGACAGCTTTCTGGCAACACATTGGGATGCAGTCATTGTATATCCCCAGAGAGACACAACCATCTGCACATATATATACTGTTCAGGGAGAAACTAACCAGTTATATGGTAAGGACATCTTTTCAAATACAGCTTGAATTCTATATTTCAGGTGCCCCTTCCCAGTCTTTCTGTCTAGGTAATCAGCCCAATACCTCTTTTAACTGCACCCTGAGACACTGTATAAATCCATTAAAAGTGCTTCATCTTGCCACATTGCTTCTAAACCCCCCTGATCTCTGGCATATACCTACTTAAGATATAATTTCTCTGCTTTAAACTGATGTTTCTCTGCTATCAACTGATCATTTGCAACAGACAACTTGTATCTTCCCATGACTATGCAATCAGAAATTATGAGAATACCTCCAGGTCTGACACAATGGTGGGGGGGGGGGAGCTGCTGCCCCCACAGGAGGGTGTAAATTATATAAATCAGGCATGCCAACATTCGGCCCTCCAAGCATTGTTCTACTACAGCTCTCAGCATCTTGCAAGGTAGGTCTGCAGTTTGGACAAAATTAAAGTATAAGTCCTTTTGACTTTTATCTACTTTCCTTCCCACTAACAGTCCCTAGGAACCTTTATAATGGCATGTTAATATATAGTGAATAAAGTACCCCCTCTTGTAAAATATAAGGATATTATAAGTTACCGAGGAGTTTCATGACCATATAAAAACACGAGGCCGAAGGCCGAGTGTTTTTATACAGGTCATGGAACTCCGAGGTAACTTCTAATATCCTCATATTTTGCAACAGGGGGTACTTTATTTATTATAATACACACGTTTCAGTGAGTCATGTGACAGAAATGACATCAGAACTCACCGTTTATAACTGATGACATCAGAACTCACCGTTTATAAGGATATAATTTACAGGATATTCATGGCTTTTGTGTATTATATAAATGATAATCTATTAGTTTAGGAAATAAATTACAACAGTGAAGGTGCCCATAGCAACAAAGCAACACATCATATCTTTGCTTTCGTTTTTTAACTATTCATAGACAACCAATGGCTGATTGATTTTTATGGATACATTCACTGGTGCAATTTAATATGTTAGTAAATGAGCACACTTTATAAAAGCTCCCAACTCAGTGAGTCGGCATCTTATTGGCCAATGCATCACCAGATATTGATGGGGCAGGTTTGAAAATCCAGTTGGGTGAGGACCACATATGATGTCCTCCTCTCATAAATGTTCATTATGTGCCCCCCTTATGATCAAGCTGCTGAGCAAGGGGCAAAATATTTAGATCAACCCAATTTGCTGCAGCATGTTGGTGGCTAAATCAAGCAAAGCTCATCTGGTGACCTTACTTAGCTTATATCAGGTATCAGAGATACTTTACAAAAGCTTTCTGGGAAATAGAAACAGACTTTAAAAATTATAACTAAACTCTGTATATAATGCAATAAGAAGCAGAGATCATTTGCTATATTACAGGGATTGTTTGTTCATATATTGCAATATATTCAAACTGGCCAGCTTTGGCAAGTCATATCTGGTCTGGCCAGTCCTTTTATCTGATTTTTATGATTTAATTATACAGGTTTATAGAGCACGTTTTACCTGCATATTACTCTTCCAAGGTTAAACAATCCCCAGTGGTTGACCCTTGGACACCAAAGAGATCACTTTACAGAATCTAGAAATGATATGGTGCATTGGGTGTGTGACCATATCATTTATTCAGTAACAAAAAAAATGCTGGAATTTATTTGCTATTGTAACACTTGAATAGGGTGGATATAGAGTATTTCCCAGCTTATGGAACAAACCCTGCAGTGGGAGGATGCTGGGAGCTTAGTAATGGCACAGTTGGTGTGCCACAGATTAGCTATTACTGGCAGCAGATATTAAAGCATTAACCAGGCTCACCAGTTATGTATGAAACAGTAATCAATGCTTTTCCCAGACTGCCACATTACCATCCAGTTACATTCTTATTTATAGCTAAATCCCAAGTCCAGGTAGACATCAGAAACAGTATAATAACAGAAACTGGGAAACCAAATGCCCCAAAAATATCAGGCCATTGTGATTTGCTGGCATTGCTGTGGGTAAAAGATATGAATAACATGGGGGCAAATTCACTAAAGGACGAAGCGCCTAACGCTAGCGTTAATTCGCTAGCGTAGCGCATTTCCGTTAATTGGCCAATTCACTAACGGATGCTGGCGAAATTCGCTAGTGTTACTTCGCACCCTTACGCCAGGCGAATTTGCGCAACGGACGTAACTACGCAAATTCACTGACCCGCGAATTATTCTGAACACTACCTTTTACGCCAGACTTCCTTCGCCACCTCAGACCAGGCAAAGTGCAATACAATTTTCTAAGTCCCAAAAAACGCTGGCGTTTTTTCTTTTTTTATGGGTGATAGGCTGAAAAAGATCGAAAAATTTTTTGGGGCTACCCTCCTTCCCCCATACATTTCCTAACTCATGGCACCTTAACTATACAGTGGGCACATGTGTAGGGCAAAATAAAAATTGTATTTGCTGTTTTGAAGGTTTCCCAGGCTTGTGTAGTGCTGCTACATATACCTCCATTGTAACTTCAATTTGGCGCCGTATGCAAATTAAGCATCGCTAGCGTAACTTCGCTTTGCTTGGCGAATTAACGCTAGCGCAACTTCGCAACCTTACGCTTCCCCTGAGCGCAACTTTGGATTTCAGTGAATTTGCGTAGCCCTGGCGAAAATACACCTGGCGAAATGCGGCGAAGCGGACGCTGGTGCAACTACGATTCTTAGTGAATTTTCCCCATAAAGTCTTTTGAAGGCAATGTCACATGATTACACAATTCATAGGTTTTACCTGTGGTGATTCCAGTTCAGCACAATTAAGAGTAATGGCTGACGGGGAGATTTTGTTGCCCGCAGTAAAGTTGCACTACTGCCGGGCCACAAATCTCCTGAAAATGCATCTCCACTGGCAATAATTGAACTTGTTGGTGGTAAAACCTGCATGTCACAAAGTCACCCAAAGTTTCCTCATGAGGCAACTTCGATTGACTTTGCATAAACCAATCGACATGCAGGTTTTGCAACAGGGGATTTCAATCATTGCCAGTGGAGAAGCATTTTCGGTAGATTTGTGTCCCGCAGTAGTGTAAACAGCAATGTAACTAAGCAGGGTCAGCCTGGGGTGCAGGCCCCCCACTACCCTCCGGACACCCCTGATAGTTACGCCCCTGAGTGCAAAGTCTCCCTGACAGCCATTACCCTAAGGCTTCCGGATGCGAACAGACAAGAAAATCCGGCTAGTGGATTTCAGCAGGCAGATTTCTGGTCCTAGCCTAAAGCTGGCCATACACGGGCAAATTTTGTTGTGTGAAACGAAAGATTTTAGGAATCCGATAAAAATCGTCTACTCGTCTTTACATTGATGTGGTCAAAACAATCGGATCGTTCCGATGAACTCGTCCCATCTGCCGATCGGATGGGTTTAAAAATTCAATCATGAAACGACGAAATCCACCGTTGTATGGAACGAACAGATCATCATTGATAAATGATTGTTCACTGAGCACTGTATTTTGAGGGGCAGGACCATACAAGTTAACAAATGATCCGTCATGCCCGGAAACGATAGCAGTCAATACAAAAAATATAGAGAACACGGAACACTTTTTTTCAAAAACCAAACCAAACATTTATTTGGCCATATATATAAAAAAAAAAACACACAAAAGTGCTGAAATCACAGCTGCATATACATCACTTCCTTTTTCCTGTACAGGTAGCTACATCATTCATACCAGTCGACAACGACACAATGAAATTGCTTCACCCATGGATGGTATATGGTAATCGGCAGAAGTTTGTGTACAATACGATTGTTTACTCCGCAGCGAGCACAATTTGCCCGTGTATGGCCACCTTAGAGGTGACTTCCAGCAGACAGCAAAGTGCACTTTGTCACTATAAGATATACTCTCTGAAATCACAATAGCATGTACTGTATTATACACCCCCTTCTCTCCTCTTCTCTTTTCTGGTCTTCTTCCTTCTTATCTTTTGCTTATTTTCTTTTATCTGCTACCCTCTATTTTTCCTCTCCATCCCATCCCTCACACCCTCTCTTATCTTCCCTTGCCCCTGCTTCTTTGTTCTGAACTTTAACCTACTTAGCAATTTTCTCCCTCTTGTATCTTTCATTTACAATCTTCCCCTTCCTTCACTGTTTATAAAGGTGGCCATACACGGGCAGATTAAAGCTGCCGATATGGGTCCTTTTGACTGATTCGGCAGTTTATCTGCCCATGTATGGGGGCTCCCGATCGGGTCCTCCTGATCGTCATCAAGCCAAAAATCAGCCAGAAATCGATCGGTCAAGTTTGATTTTTTGTACGACCCAGGACTGAATCGGCTAGTTGATGTGGTCCTGCGACCCGTCAGAGCCCATTTATAGTATTGTAATCCAATCGTTTGGCCCCAGGGCCGAACGTTCAGATTCATCCGATATCGCCCAGCTGTTAGTGGGCATATCGGGTTAAGATCCGCTCGTTTGGCGACCTTGCCAAACGAGCGGATCTTATAGTGTATGGCCACCTTAAGGGTAAGGTCACACTGGGAGATTCGGGAAAATGTAGTCGCCCCAAAGAAGAGACGATAAGTCGCCCGTAGTGATGGGTGAATTTATTCACCAGGTGCGAATTTGCAGCAAATTTGCCCATTTCGCCCGGAAGAAGAGGAGATTTGTCGCCGGGCAACTAATCTCCCTGAATCTACCTGTGTGCCCTGATCCTAAACCAAAACAAAATAAATTACCATCAACAGCTCTGGGTTTGTTCACCTTTTAATTAACTTTTAGTATGATTTTGAAAAATGCTATTCTGAGACAATTATCAATTGGTCTTTATTTCTTATTTGCCATTTTTTAATTATAGAGTTTTTTTGGCAGCAGCACTCCAGTTTGGAATTTCAGCAGCTGGTCGCTAGAGTCCAATTTAACTTTGCAACCAGGCAGTGGTTTGAAAGAGAGACCGGAATATGAATAGAGGAGAGGCTTGATTAGAAAAAAAAAAACGCAATAGAAAGTAACAATAAAATTAAAGCCTCATAGAGCAATTGTTTTTCAGCTACTGGGAGTGAGTGACCCCATTTGAAAGCTGAAAAGAGTCGGAAAAGGAATACAAACAATTTAAAAAGTGAACCACACTTTTAACCAGCGGTCAGCCCTGGCAGAGCTGAGGGGGAGGGATTGCACCCCTCCTAACCAATCAGAGCATAAGCACCACATATGCCAACCATATAGAAGAAAGGGTGGGTAAGGAGTGTGTGGAATACCAGATATTAAACCTTCACCTATCAACTGCTATTTTTTACATAGGTATATACATTTAGTGCTGCCCATCATTGTATACTGATTTCTATTATTTACTTTGCACTTTCCATTGTGCTTCTTGGTGAGGGGTTAATTTAATTCATTTGTATAATTTATCATCGTACCAACAACTGAAGGTTATTGACATGATTTTAACTATTATGTTTCTGAATACATTTTACATTTCAATTGGTTTTAGCTTATTGTGTACCTGATCTCCATAGCAGTAGGGAAAAGAAGGCGCAAATATACAGGTATCTTTAGAAAGTTTTACCTCTGTCTCTCTCTCTCTCTCTATTTAGCCGAAGGTAAATGGTTCCCTGTGCAAAGTATTACAGTTGTCGCCTCTCAACAATCAGAAAATCAGAACACAAAATGTATGAAGTATAAAGTCTCAACCCCCAACTACCCACGGCAGGGCTATATTTATCAACTGGTGACAAAAGAGCTCAGCACAGTTCACCAGAGGGAAATTCCACATCATTCAGTTCACTGGTATAGGATTTAGGGGCCTATTGCCCCTTGATAAATATATTCTTAAAACGAGTTGAGAAAGGCCTCTTACAGGCAGGCATTTTCACAGTTTTCCTGCGATCCACCAAAGGGGAGCACAGACTAAAAACGCAGCCACTCTTCCTTATGGACTGTATTGACACATCCAAGCACTGAACTCAGATGGAACACAATGTAGAAATTCAAATGTAGGTGTGGATACAAACAAGCGCAGGCGAATCTGCTGCAAACGGTGCCTTTATTCACGAACATAACCACAGGGTGAAAACATCCACCTGAATGAGCCCTTACCTGTGCAGATATACTGAGGTCCATCATCGTCTTTCCCTGGCCTTAAGGAATGAAGATCCAAATTACGGAAAGTTCTATTATCCAGAAAACCCCAGGTCTCAAACATTCTGGATAATAGGTCCCATACTTGTATCAATCTCGGAAAAATCGGTTCTTTTATTTTTTAAGTTAAAGGGGTAGTTCAACTTTTAATATAATGATTGTTGTTCCTTTTTTATTTTCGCTGTCTGATTGCCAGTGGCTACCAAAAACACAAATTGACTATGACTTTATATTTTGATTGTAATTATTTTGTATGGCTTGTTTGTTTTTTTTCAGGCACTATTCTTTACATCATCAATTTTGACTTCCTCTGTGTTGCCTGGTTACAGGGTAATTAAACCCTAGCAACTAGATAGAAACATAAAATCCAGTTCAGACAGTTGCAGAAAAAACCCTTTCAACAACTGGCTGAGAATAGAGTTGCCACCTGCCTAGGCCGGGGCCGGTATTACAAATTTACCGGCAATGCAGTTGCCGGTAATTTGTAATACCCTTTAAAAAAAGCCCCTGGCCTGCCCCCAATTCGCACAGAACTTACCTTTTTTCCAGCGCTGTGGACATCTCTGCGATGTCGCTCCACCCCTTTTGTGGCACGCCACGTAGCCTGCCCCCCACTGGCCGGTAATATTTTTCAGTAAAGGTGGCAACCCTAGCTGAGAATAATGATCTGTAAATTATACTAAATATAAATTAAATTTTAAGAAGAACTACCCCTTCAAATGAAACACTTGAAAATGTGAAAAACATCTGTGTTTACAGAGTGGAGTGTGATTAAACGTTGAAGTCTCCTTCCCTTCTCTCAAAGCAGATCAGTCTCACAATTAGGGGCACATTTATCAAGGGTCGAATTTCAAGTTCATGGGAGTTATTCTAAACTCCCATGAACTTAGAATTCTTCCAACTGCAATTTATTTTAAAAAAAAAATCAAATTTTTGGTACCTGGGTGAATGGGATTGACCCGTAAACTAGAATTTGAATCGAATTTGATTCGAGTTGTTTTCTCTGAAAAAAACTTGAATGTCAGTAAGGCACCAAACAACTCCAAATTGATCCCAGGATGTCCTTCATAGGCTAAAACAGCATTTCTCAGGTTTTAGGTGGCAAATAGTCGAAGTCAAGTTCTTAAAGGGCCAGTGTATGATTAATTTCAAAAATCGAATTTTTTAAAAAACTCGAATCTAATTTTAACAATTCCCTAGTTGAATTTGACAGTTTTGGCCAAAAAAACCTTGAAAATTCTAAATTTCACTTCGACCCTTGATAAATCTGATTTAAGGGTGGAATTTTGAGTTCATGGGAGTTTGTAAAATGGGATTGACCCGCAAACTCGAATCGAATTCGTTTGGAGTTTTTTTTCCAAAAAAAAACTTGATTTTCAGGAAGGCTGCAAACAACTCCGAATTGATCCCAGGATGTCCCCCATAGGCTAAAACAGCAATTCGGCAGGTTTAAGTTGGAGAATAGTCTAATTTAAATCTCGAGATTAATAAAGATTTCTTTACTTTTGACCTGAAATCCTGTGAGTGCCGCCTTTCTGCATATATATACTTACCTAACCTGGCAGGCACCCAGGTATGTACCGAAGTAAACGGTGTGCACCTTTGGAACTGTGAATATATTATATATATATATATATATATATATATATATATATATATATATATATATATATATAAAATCATCAAAGGATGGACCAGCACTCCAGTTCTGATAAATAATGGTGCTTTTATTCACATATCATCGTGCATCCAACGTTTCGGCCCGCATTGGGGCCTTGATAAAATAATTAATTAGGATGATCAACATTTCGGTCTATATCTTGGCTAGGGGTCTAGGAAGGGAATACAAGTCATTAAAAAAAACATAATAATAATAATAATAATAAAGTACACAAGACAGAATGGATTCTGAACCATCTAAATTTTCCACAGCACGTGGATCGTTTAGGAGTCAGCCCCAAAATATATGCTATTCTGCATTCCTATTGCTCAACTGTCAGCCTCCTGGAGGTGATTTCTGTGAAGTTAACCTTTAAAAAAATATGCAGTAACGAAAAAAAAAGTCCTATAAAAATGAATAGGGAGTTGGGGAATTCCCCTCTAGTGAACTGTGGTGAGCTCCAGTTTCACTCTTTCATAACTATGCCCCATTGTACATAGATTTATTACTGTATTGTTGTCCTACTAATGTATTGTCTGAATGCAAAGCACTGTGCCTACAAGTTGTTATATTAAGAATACATACAGTAAATGCATACAAGTGCTGTTGTTGAGTGTACCTACTGATGGCGAATTATCTCTAGCAGCATTCCATTCATTCCCACATACACTATTGCACGAATGTTGCACCTTATCAAAACTTCACGCGCAATCACACTCCTAGAAACATAGATGTAAGCTGATGTATTGTCAGTGTGGGGAGCTGCCAGATCTGATATTTATTTGGGCAGTTGCCATGACCAGACTTTACAGAAATGCAAGCTGCATATGCACAGAGGGAGGCAGTTGGTTTGAGCCCATACACCTTCCAATAGTCAGGAGCGACTGGGTGGCCAAACAATATTGGCTCCAGCGTGGCCTTTAAGCTGGCCATAGACGCAAAGATCTGATCGTACGAATCCTCCATTCATACGATTTTTGGACTGTGTGTGGAGAGTCCCCACATTTTTTGCCCGGTGTAGATCGGTCGTTTGGTCAATCGGACAGGTTAAAAGATTTCTGTCGGCTGCGGGTAACATCTCTACATGTATTGCCGATCGTACGATTTTCAGTGGGAGAGTGTCACTAGCTTTGGTTGGACATAGATATCGTACGATTGCTGTCAGGGGCAGAACATCGGCTGATCTGTTCTTTAACTACTTTATTTGATCTGAATGGTAAGTGTCAGGTGAGGAGATGGGGGAGTCCGATTGAGGATTCCAACGATCGGATCTTTGCGTCTATGAGCAGCTTTAGAGATATAATGCTGGTGACTGGTGACAGCTGCAGTAAAATGATAGTTGCATTGTACAGAGGAGTAAAGGGCATGTATACAATGGCATGCCACCAAAACAAACTCAGCTCACCCTGATATGAAGTTTATTATAAGAGTAAGAAAGTAAGAGCAGCTTGTCAAGATCTAAATAAAGGGAACAAAGGAGGAGGCTACAATAAGGCAGAAGCACACCAGTTAGGAATGATCCATGTAAACACTGGCTCCAAGCAGGTACATTTGTGTAGAACAATGCCTGTTAGTACTTGTTGTTAAACTACAGCTCTCAGCACCCCAACAGCCGAACACTGGACTACTAGCTCTTCTGCACAGCAGCCACTAATGAACAATGGGACTAACAGAGCAACACGCAGACTATATATCCGTATGGCGGGTGCTAATGCGAGTGCACAGGCAGGTAGATCCAATGTTGGGGTACGGGAGCCCCATGAATTCCGCAGGCTGTACGAGCCGAACCCAAGTCAGTCCATGGCCGGATCCCTTCCCCCAGACTGGGTGCAGTCCCAGCAATGGGGTGAGGCAGAGCAATAGCCTGTGCAGTAAACGAGGCTTCCCCCCACCCCCACCTCACCCGCCCCCCTGACTCCCCCTCTCCGGACAGCGCCCCGGTGCATTGTGGGCGCAGTCCGTTGTTCATTTGCCATTCGACCTCAGCGAGGGCCGTGCAGGGGGAGAGATGTGTCCCTAGGCGCCATCTGTTTCCTACACGCACAGAGAACGAAGCCCGCGGAGAGAAGCGCTGCTGGGAGGACGGAGGGAGCTGGGGTTTCCCAGTAGCCGCTCGGTGACCGGAGGGGGTGGTTGTTGTACTTCCCAGAAGCCCCCGCGCGGCGGTGCAGACACACACATATACACAGACAGACAGACACCCCAGACGGGCGGCACGAGGCAGGGCGCGTGGTGGCCCCCGGCAGGTTGAGAAGCCGTTAAACATGGCGGAGATGAACCGCAGGACTTTGGCCTTCCGGGGAGGCGGCCTGTCCACAGCGGGGACCCCCGTGAACAATAATAACAACAATGGCGTCGGCTCAGGGGTCTTGTCTGTGGAGGAAGCCACGGCCTGGTCCATGCGGCAGATGAACGGAGGGGGAGCCGGCGGGGAGGAAGAGGTCGAAGTGGAACTGGAGGCGGAGGGCCTGCTGGAAGATGACGAGGAGGAGACAGAGGCCTACCCCGGAGTGCTGCTTGGAAACCGGCTAGAGCAGCGAGGAGCCGGCACGGGCGCCAGTAATACGGATGGGGGGCAGGGGGCCTCGGTGAGCGGGGAAAGCAGCGACGAAGAGGAGGAGGAAGAAGAGGACGACGAGGAGGAGGAAGAAGAAGAGAACGCGGCCGGCGGTGGGGAGCAGACCGAGAAGGGGGAGCAGGGAGAGGAGGAGGAAGAGGACTGCGCTATTCAGGGTGATGGGACCCGACGCTTTGGACTTTTCCCGGCTGCCCGTTCCCAGTCGCTGCTGCCCAGTCTCCACTGCTCCTTCCAGGCCTCCTGGCTACACGAGTTCCCATGGCTGCGCTTCTGTCAGGAGAGCGGCCTCATGTCCTGCGCCTGGTGCCACAAGGAGGCGGGAGGGGGGAGCCCCGGGCACGACGAACTGGCCAAGGGCACTCGCCACTACAAGAGGGCCGCGCTGCTCCGCCACAGCCTCACCGCCCGGCATCGGAACAACGACCCGGCTGCTCAGGTAAGACCAGGCCCAGAGTGTGTCATACGGGGGTGCAGTGTTTATATGTGACTGTGTAACCTTGTCCTGGTCTCCTACCATAGCGCCCCCCTAATCATGGCTTCTGGGGTGTAGGGGGTGATCACGTGACTCTTTGTACAGCCGCTTTGCCCTTGGAGCTGTGAGTGGCCGCGCACCCCACCCTGTGTGTAAAGCTCATTAGAGGATCTGCCTCACGCCAGGAGGGGGTGGGGGCGCTGCACGCACACAGTGTCCCTGGGAAGGAAGGGGGTGACCTACATATACTATTCCAGGGGCCTGAGATGCTGCTGTGAGGCCGGAAGTCTACTCCCCCCGCCCTACTGTTCTTCTACTCCCCCGTGTCCCCTTCCTGTGCCTCCCCCAGGTGGGCGCCGCCCGATTGCGGACTGTCCCGGGGTAAGGGACGTGTCGCTACGTGGCTGCTCCCCAGTGGGGCCCTGTGTCTGCCCTCAGTGTGTGTACATGGCTGTCAGGGGCCTGTGTACTCTATGGGCCCCTGTACTCGCTCATCCTATGGGCTGTGCCTGTTCTGCTGCACCAGGAAGTCGTTCCTAGAGTGCAACTTCTTCTACTCGGTCCCATGTCTAATCACGAAGTGCTGCAGCCTGGGATACATTCATAGAGGATGGAAAGCCTGCAATAAAAACTGTCATTCCTTCTCTATTGTCACTCATTAATATAGCTGCAATTCCAATACACATTCTCTTTATGCACTGCTGGTTCTGGCTCCAAGACTTGCCTTGGTATTCACGTACATTGTGTCAGGAGTCAGACCCACTGGGGCAGGGTATCAAAAGGGGCAGAAGGATATTGGGGGTGCCAGGTTTATATGGTAGTATAGGGGAAAAGCACATTTATTTGTAATAAGCATCTGAGTGTTGCACTACTTCTAAATAGTGTGTGTGCATATGTTGCACTGCTTTGCAGGGAGTTTTCAGTTAATCACATCTGTGCCCCAGGGGAACCTGCGGTGTAACTACAATCCATAGAGAATCAGACAATCACGTGACCCTTTTGTTACCAACAACACTCCTTTATAGGCAGCTGGCAGTTTTCTGATCCACTTGCTTGTACTGCAACTCACTACTTAATCATTTAGCTACAGGCCTAGGGGTCTGTTCACTGGCAGGGCTTCAGAGACACCACTACCAGGGTGCGGCCTCACTTTGCACTGGAACAAATCTGGAATAAAAATTGTGTCCATGGGGGGATGGGGATCCCAGGTGCATAACCTGCAGCGAGGCCCAGGAACTACTAGTTCCGTTACTGCAGGGTTTACACAATACTCAAGGGCAGCAGCACATGGCATTTGGGCCAAAGTGGTTGAAATCGCATTCCGCTGATGAAGTGAATTTTTTATTTTTAACAGGTGAGAATCCCACAACAAGCAATTTCAGGCAATGCTTATAATCAGCACAGTTGTGCATTATGGCAGCTAAAAACTGTACCAGGCAAAGTGCCTGATTCTATATTTTCTTTTTTAATGTGTAAGAACATTGTTTGTTGAAGTACATTTTCTTTTGGCTTAAGTTTTGCTTTTCAACAGAATAAGGAGACACACCTGTTTATCATTTGTGTGGCTAAAGCAGAAACATACTACGCAAAGCTCAAAATATTAGGGCAATGGCACCAAGGTTGTCACCAAGGCAAAATCTTCCACTCAGTTTCACCTCCATTCATATTCAATGGCAATCAAACCACTCTGGTGGCATTTAGGGTCATACAACCTTCACCTCACCTGTGAATCTAGGTGATCGCTGTTGAAATTATTGCCCTGTGTTAAGCAAAGAACAAGTAACAATTGAGTGACTGCAGGTGTTAAATCTTTAGGTAGCCCCAGTGAATCTAAACAGTTACACTAAAGGGATGGTTCACCTTTACGTTAGCTTTTAGTATGTTTTAGACTGGCTAATTCTAAAAAAAAAACATTCCTCTTTTTTCTTATAGTTTTCGAAACATTTGCCTTCTTTTTCTGTCTCTTTCCAGCTTTAAAATGGGGGTCACTGACCCTGGCAGCAAAAAAAATGATTGCTCTTTGAGGCTTCAGTGGTATTGCTACTTTTTACTGTTTTATCTTTATATTCAAACTCCTATTCATACATTAGTTTCTCATTCAAACCACTGCCTGGTTGTCAAGGTAAACAAAAACATAGCAACCACATAGCTGCTGAAATTCCAAGTTGGGGAGCTTATGAGCAAAAAACGAAAACCGTAAATAATAAAACATAAAAACCAATTGCAAATTGTCTCAGCACATCATTGTCTACATTATACTAAAAGTTTATTTTAAAGGTGAACAATCCCTTTAAGGACCAGTGGATAAGTGATCAACTGGGCACCACCAGTGAGTCAATATTCCTTGCCCTTTATAAGTACAAAATAAATAGGGGACCCAATAGAAAATAATTTGCATGGATACACAGCCTCACATGGGAGTATTTTATAATTAATATTAACAACTCTGTTTAAAATTACATGTGTGCGGTGGGAACTTTGCATTAAAACTTTCAGACTTGATATAGTTTAGATGCAGTTAATTGATTTTTCTTTTTTTTTTCCAGGAGCCTGATGTGAAGCAGGAAGTGTCCCAGTCGCTTGGTGACTACAGTACTAAGCCAAATGAGAACTCCTACTGCTATCAACTGCTGCAAGAATTAAATGACCAGAGAAAGAAAGGGATTTTTTGTGATGTCAATATAGTGGTGAATGGCAAAGTTTTCAGAGCTCATAAGAATATCTTGGTTGCAGGCAGCCGCTTTTTTAAAACCTTATACTGTTTTACAAACAAAGAGAGCCGTGACCAAACCACTGTTACTTATTTAGACGTTGTTGCTGTCCATGGCTTTTCAGTCATCTTAGACTTTATGTACTCTGGCAATCTTGTGCTCACTAGCCAAAATGCCATTGAAGTGATGACAGTTGCCAGCTACCTGCAGATGACTGAAGTTGTCCAGTCCTGCCGTAATTTCATCAAAGATGCCTTGAATATCAGTACAAAGTCAGAAGCTCCAGAAAACATTGTGGTAAACTATAACAAAAGGAAAAGCAAAGATGGGCACAAAGTTGCAAGCTTCTGGGCAACCCGCAATCTCACTAATCTGGCAAGCAATGCAAAGGTAGATAGCGATGGATTTAATCTCGACGAGACACCAACTGAAAACTTTCAAGCTAATGACTCTTGGATTCAGGATAGCTCCCCGGAGGTGACCGAAATAGAGCCCCAAACTCAGGGCAAAGTGTTTGTTTGGAATGACATGGGTTCCAACTCCGTTGCTGTGCAAGAGCCGAGCAAGCCAAGAAGAAAAAACCAAACTACAAAACGATTTGTTTATAACATCCCTCCAAACAATGAACTTCAAGTGGATGGTAACACAATGCTGCAGCAGCCAGTTTCCTATCCAGAGGAGGATGTGCAGTGCTTTCAGGATGGGGCAGGTAACTTGGAATCTTAAAACTGTTTCTTTGCAATATGACAAAAAATCATTTTACAGTGTGTTAAAGGGGATCTAAACACAAACATGAACTGTTGGAAACTTCCTCACAGCGGCCGTCTCGGCCCTTTTAACTTTAGATTAAAGGGGCACCATCGCAAAAATTTAATATAAGCTTCAGCATACTGAAATAAGAATCTTTTGTAAATATTATCAATTAAATATTCTGCATAGTTTCTGAAATAATCAAGTTTATCATCACCATCCCTCTCTCCGCATCGGTTTCTCTTCATTCTGTTTTTATGCAGCAGTTGGTGTCAGTCATTGACGGTTAGATACAATATATTTTATTGGGGGGCTCCCTTTCCTATTTGATAAATTGGAACTCATTCAAATAACTGATTCCTGTACAAACAAAATCGAACAAAAGAACTGCCTTTTGCACAAATTCTGCATGTAGAGAGACAGGATTTCTGGTGATTTTAATAGTGAGCGCTAATATATCTTCTAGGCAAAAGGAGCTCCATTCCAATAGTCTAAATGAATGAACAGTTGTAGCAGGCTCGGTGAATTATTAATACTCTTCGCATACCTTCTTTGCTACTTCCCAGGCACCACAGAATCAGTGAATATGAAGAAATGGAGGAAGCAGAGGTGCAGAACTATGCTGCAATCTTCATGGGCATGTCTGCCCAAAACATGTAGTTTGATATACTTCAAATAAATGGAGATTGCAGCATAGTTCTGCTTCCTTAATTTCTTCATAGGCAAAAGGAGCCCCCCCCATAACTTATATTGGATCTGTCAATGAATATCTGACACCCAACTCCTGCATGAAGAGAGAATGAAGAGAAAAGATGCTGAGAGGGATAGTCACTTGCAAAGCTGTGCTATACTTGGTTGCTTTCCTCAGGCTGTTGGTACAGCTACAAATTGATACTACTGGGGAAGAACAGTGTGTGGCTTCTCACTGAGAAAGTTCCTTGTATAGTCTTATCTTCCCCCTTCTGAGGAAATAACCATTTATATGCATTCTTTATGTCCCTTTAGTTCAGTATTTCCCAACCAGTGATTTCAAGCAACATGTTACTCACCAAACCCTTGGTTGTTGCCCCCAGTGGTCTCAAAGCAAGTGCTTAGGCCCAGGCACACATGCGGATTAAGCAAGCGATTTTGGCCATGGTTCGCGGTCCTTTTTGGCAAAAAAAAAAAAGCCTACAGCTGCGAAGATACACTAGCGGTTTAGGCTTAGACAATGGCACGCGTCTATGCTGCGGCGTCCAGCACTGCGGCACGGGCTGTGCCGAAACTGCTCACTAAATCCACATTTGTGTTTGTGGCCTTATATTTTAATTCCAGTCTTGTTTTGGTTTTTTAAAAAGCAGGCGTATTGTCAAACAAAACCTCCTCTAGGCTGCCAGTGCACACAGGGGCTAACAAGTGGCCAATCACAGCTCTTATTTTGCACCACCCAGGAACATTTTTCATGCTTGTGTTGCTCCTCAACTCTATTTGCAACTACAGTGTAGCTCAAAGGTTCAAATGATAAGGGACCCTCACTTTAGTTCATAATTGGCATATTTGATAATGGGTCGATTACCTAGAAAGTTTGAAAGCACTGCTCTGTATAATGTGGGGATCCTATAGGTCTATAGAAAATAAGCCATTGCTTATATCCAAAATATAATTGCCTAGAAGTAACAAAGCCAGTTTGGTGCTAACACAAGTTAGAGATCTTTCATAGGGCAAAGTCAAATCTGCAGTAATGTGACCCAGGCCAAGTTGCTTGCAGTAGTCAAGTATATGACAAGCCACTAGCGTAAGCTAGCAGAATTTTTTTTATGTTCCTGTAATACCAACATATTGCAACTAACATACAAAGAAGTTCATTTGTTACATAAAGCATGCACAAAGATGAAATTGCCAGTAATTCTGCGGATTGTTACTAGGGCTTTTACAAGGGTATATTGCACCCTAGCAACCAGATAGCTGCTTAATTTCCAAACTTGACAGCTGCTGAACAAAAAGTGAAATCATGCAAAAAGGACTAAAACTAAAATTAAGGACAATTTGCACATTGTTTTAGAATATAAATATAATCTTCACGCAAAAAGTCATAGGTTTCTGTGTACTGTATATCACTTGTAACAGCTGGTGAGCTTTGCTGCCAATCACTTACAGTATGGGTTAGATGGACTATTCTTGTCTGAATCAATATGTTTGGAATAACCCTCAGAATGCTGGTCAGTTGTTTATTATTATCCGCTATTTTTTGTAGTTGCCGGTGCAGACTTGGCCAGGCAGGCCATTATCTGTATTTAAAGCTGTATGGTTTCATATCAGCTGGCAGGTTTTCTCTTTCTATTATTAAGCAAATACATAAGCAAACCATTCTATTGTCCCTTGGATTTCATAAAAGGTTGCTGTGATCAGGCAAGACACAGAAGTGCTCTGTCTGTGAGATCAAGATGGTTGTTCAAATTTTACTTTGCCTTGAATTTTCCTATTCAAATGGTTGTTTGCTCTGACAATTAACTCTTGGCGATTGCACAAGTTGGAATAGTAATCCATATTGCCCAATAAGCTATTAGCTCTAATTGGTCAGTTGCAATAAGACTAAAGCTGACCAAAGACTCAAAGATACCAGCAGCAGATTAGTAGTCAGCACAACTGTAACTCTCTTCTTTGGCTGGGTGCACGTCCTCCAATGGCCACCTCCCACTGGCAATACTGGCGAAGAAATTAGTACAGCACCCACTGTTTAGAATAAAACGGCCTTTATTGGACCAAGGGCATTACAGCATGCTGTAATGCCCATGGTCCAATAAAGGCCGTTTTATTCTAAACAGTGGGTGCTGTACTAATTTCTTCGCCAAAGACTCAAAGATACCATCATACGAAACAAAGGTTTGCAAGATTTTCAGACAGTGGATTGTCCAGACATTTTTTGTATCACGCTGATCGGTTATTCAGTTGATCTAACACATTAAAACATTTAGATCGGCTACCGATAATATCCCTGCATGTATTTATCAATGGGAGACTATTTGTCAGATATAATTTTCGTAAAATTGCGGTCTGTCAATTAATAGCCCTAGCATCGTGGGATTTGTTCTGTTCACTTTATTATTTTTAAGCTCCTTCTATGCATCTTTCATTTTGATGTTTAAAAAAACTGCTCCTTGGTTGCTAGGGCAACCTATCAACTCAAGTACCATTTAAATTCCAAGCCAGAGAGGTACAGAACAAGAAATGTACGTTATATGGAATAAAAAAAGGCCAGTTACAAATCGTCTAAGAATTCTGCAGTCTGCACCAAAAGAACTTTATGGTGATCAGCCCCTGTAAGAGCCACCGATACCCCCCCCCCCCCCCAGTTAAATGTGCAGGGCTTATGCTGAACATACATTTGCCTATTCTTCTAATTCCAAAATAATCTGTTGAAATTTAAGGAATTGAAACTACTCCATGATTGGTTCTTGCAATGCAGATTATGACCATGCATAATAGATTTCTGCTTATCTGTAACAAACAAGGGAAAGTTGTGCTCACCACTAATTTTTAAAACCATTAGGCGGGGGTGCAATGAGGCTGTGACCACAAAATACATATAGACAAATACAAGAGTCCTGTTGTAGCTCCCACCCTTCTCAGCTATAGTCAGGTGATCCCACTGGTGTCTAATAAAAGGGCAGCCAAGTTTGGGAGTTTTACTTTGAAAGAAAACAATCCCTGTTTTGTTTAAAGGGTAAGGCATTTTTCAGTAGCAGTATGCACAAAATGTCTCTGTCTTAAATATATTGATAATGGGTTGAGTGCAGAGGACTCTTGTATTTGTCTTTTGCTTATCTGTATCCCAAAAACACACGATTGGTGAGGGGATTTCCCCCCCCCCCCCCCCCGGCACATTCAGCTAATTAATGTTAAGATGCAAAATTAATTGTCAGTTGTAATATATATAAGAAATATAATTATTTTTATTTACGAACTGGCAGAATGTGTTTTCAGCATAAATTCTCTTTATTTTGCTGATTTGGATGTGAAAAAATGTATCCTGTCCCTTTTTAAGATTGCATTCATGTAATTTAATTGTCTCCACTCCAAATTTTCCACGTTACAGGCACGTTTGAGTATAGCATTTTGACAATTCTTCTGGTCTTTTTTTTGTTTTTTTTTTAATAGGGGAATCATTTTGTTTACTTGTCTAATTCCTGCATGGCAATGAAATCAGTCCTAGCTTTCTTTATAGCAGATAGTCTGGATCCATGGAACCTAGTGCAATAGTTTGAGGTGATAGTCTCTGGTCCATAAAGTTGATGAGCACTGGTAAGTAGCAGGTGTTAGATCTGTTGCTACAAGTAGGATCAATTACCCTTCATTTTAAGAACATTTTTGCATTTAAGTAATGTTCAGTTTAGTGGCGTAACCCATTACCCATTAAGGGGTGGTTCACCTTTTATTTAGTATGTTATGGAATGGCCGATTCTAAGCAACTTTTCAATTAGACTTCATTATTTATTAAAAATTTTTTCATTTTCCTTCTTCTGACGCTTTCCAGTTTCAGTGGTGGGTCACTGACCCCTTCTAAATTTAAATGCTCTTTTGTATTGCTCATCATTCTATACAGACCCTCTACTATTTATATTCCAGTCTCTTATTCAAATCAATGCATGGTTGTTAGGGCAATTTGGGCCCTAGCAACCAGATTACTATCAGGTACGTTTGATTTTGCCGTTAGATCGAGGACCGGATGTTGATGTGTTCCTCCTTCAACTCCATTCATACCACCAGTGATTGGATTAGCCCAGTATTAGCACGGTATGATAGGCATATTGGTGAAAGTAGGTCGCCAAACAAGCTGCTCTTTACATGTATGGCCATCTTAAATAACCCCCCCTAAAATTTCACGCTAATTGGTTGTTGGCTTTATCCCCCTTTCACCTATTGGGCTCCCTATGGACAGTCGGCTCCACAGCTTTGTAAACACTGCTGCTATTGCAGAGTTACTTTTTCCCCAAGCTTTAACAGCATTGTTCTATTCTCACTGTAGTGCTTTGCACTTATTATATATTTATATAGTAGAAAAAAAACCTTAAAATCGCCCTCTGTAGTTCATCGCCTTTTCTCCTAAACTGGGCTGGATCTTTTCAAAATAACATAATATATGTTGTGCTGAGCGCCACAATAATTTGCCAATCTCAATTTGCCCTAAGCTATTTTTATATGCAAGCCATTGCAAAAAAATCACAAATATGCACACTCTGTCACTTTAATAGGCAGATATCAAGTACAAATACTGTTCATACCATTCCTCATGCGGGGGAAAACCACCCCTTTGTTGTGTCAGTACTTATATACAGTACTTGTTTAAACCCCCTATCCCTGGATTGACTGCCTGTTGTGATAAAGTACTCACTGAATATACTATCTACTTGTAATATACTGTGTATAAAAGGTAGACATACCTCAGCTTTTTGTGTGAAATGAGCTTTAAAGGGGTGTTCACTTTAAAATTAACCTTTAGTATGACATAACGAATACACCAATTAGACAGCTCCCAGCTTCCCCCTCCTGCGCTGCTCCGTGTATTCCTTGCTGGGTGCTCAGTCTGCAGCATCCCCACCACTTGTCACATACCAAACCAGAAAGAATGACGGCACTCCATTCAAGGAAAAGGCTGGTTTATTACATAATCATGCCTATGATTAAGGGATTGAGTCCCGAAATGCGTAGGGCTCGAGATCCCTGTGGGGTCTGTAATAAACCAGCCTTTTCCTTGAATGGAGTGCCGTCATTCTTTCTGGTTTGTTTAGTATGACATAGACAGGCGTATTCTAAGAAAATTTGTAATTGGTCATTTTTATAGTTTATAAAACTAGTTTTATTTGTTGAGTGCCTAACACTGAAGGGTGAAATTTCAACTGATATCTGGTTCCTTGGCTTAATTATCCTAGCATCCAACCCACAGCATGGGTCTGAGAATGGAAGATGAATAGCAGAGGGTTTGAAAAGAATGACATTAAAATTAAATGTGGTGGATGCTTTTGGGTTGCTGGGGTCAGTCTGCAGTCTGGTAATAAGATAAATAAATATACAAAATAAATAAAAAAGACAAAGTGAAAAGTTGCTTAGCATAGTTTACTCTATCAAGCACAATTTAGTTTGAAGCCGAACTTCCTGTTTCAAGTAGCCAATTGGAGCATTAGAATATTTTCAGTACTAAGTGATCATATACTCAATTACTTGATTTGTATATATATTTTTTATGATCCCATTTAATTTAATTTCTATGCAATCTTTGAATAGATATTTTCTATCAAGGGACAGATTTGTATTTGTAGTTTAACCCTTTCAGTGCCAGCCGCCTGGTGTTGCTTCAAGCTGGGCCGCATTCATATGCATCCTGGGCCGCAGTTTGTACACCCCTGGTCTATGCCACTGGTATGATGATCCTTGTATAGCAGTCATCATTAGCATAGATTCTACAGGTGCCAGCAGGAAGATATAAAGTTTAGTGTGCTGCTGGGAAACGTTTCTAGATATGTAGTGAACTATATGGAGGTATGGGTCCTTCTTGAGTCTTTTTTTATACAAGAACCCAAAGGCAAGGACATTTTGCCATGTAATTTAATAAATGCAAGCTAAAAAACTCCTTGCTTCATTTGATATAAACCTAGCAGAGCAGTAGTAAATGTAAATTAGCACACCTGCCAGAAAGCAAGACTGGGCTTCTTTCTGTTGGGTGCTAGTAAAGTAGAAAGGATTTCATGCACCAGGGAAGAAGGCTTCTTCTGTGCAAGCATAAAACATGCCATTAACTGTAAAGAAGAAAAAATTAATTTATGCAGTATTAAAGGAAAACTATATCCCTCAAACAATGTAGGTCTCTATAAAAAGATATTGCATAAAACAGCTCATATGTAAAACCCCTTTTTCATGTAAAGGAGCTATTTTCATAATATACTATTTTAGTAGTATGTGCCATTGCGTAATCATAAATAGAAAACTGCCATTTTAAAAAATAAGGGCCTCCCCCTGGGATTGTAGGATTCACGGTGCACACAAACAAACCATACATGTTAGGTCACATGAGCCAATTAACAGACAGAGTTCTGTCTTTTGCTTCCGCACTTTTTACTGTTACAGTTAGAGTTGTAGTATTTCTGGTCAGGTGATCTCGGAGGCAGCACACAGACCATAAAGAAATGTTGGTTCAAGGCAAGAGATGTAAAAGGGCAAGATTTACTTAAATATATATTCCAGTTTGGTAAGATTCTTTAATATGTCACTTAATATGATATGAACTATTTGTTGCGTAAGTTGGGGGTAAAGTTTTCCTTTAAAGGAGAAGGAAAGCTACAGAGGCATTTTATTGCCAATAGATTAGCTGCAATAGTGCAAGCTAGAATGCTATATTTATTCTGTAGAATGTTTTACCATACCTGAGTAAAAAGCTCTAGAAACTCTCTGTTTGTTTAGGATAGGAGCTGCAGTATTAACATGGTGTGACATCACTTCCTGCCTGGGTCTCTCCCTGCTCTGGGTTCAGATTACAGCAGAGAAGGGAGGGGGGGGAGAGGAGCAAACTGAGCATGCTCTTGCCCAGGGCAATGAGGTTTAAGCTGAAGGCAGGAAGTCTGATACAGAAGCCCATGTGTACACAATAGAAGGAAAGAAATGCAGTGTTTCTTTTGACAGGGGAATCAGAGCAACACTACTTTGGGGTTTTACTGGTGTATTTAGATGGACCTTTCTGATTAGGCTTACTTAGTTTTAACCTTTCCTTCTCCTTTAAACAATATATTCAAGGGATCTGTCCCTTGATAAAAAAAATTGCAGCAATTTGAAAGAAACCTTTAAACTTTGAAGCTAAAATGTATCCTGTTGCTTAATCCTTGCTTTCAGTCTCTCTAGTCTGGCTGTTCTGACCTTTGTTTTAGTCTGCTTTTAATTTTCTAATCATGGTTAAAACTACAACCTTGTTTTTTACTTCTTTTTAGGGACCTCAAATGAATTTAAATTTGGAATGTTCCCTGAATCATGGACGCGAGAGTCTTGGGAAAATGGTAAGCTTAGTGTGTGATTTCTCTACCTTTTTTTTTTTTTTTTTTTTAAAAATTGGGAAAATTCCATTGTCCCCTTATTTATGATTCCTTTCATGTTTATTTTTATTGACCGAAAACCTCATGCAAAAGAGTGTTTGCACTGATAAATGATCACATTTTTCTTTCTCATTTTTGTACTTTTAGGAGATGCATCAGCGGGGTTAATGAATAAGTTGAAATGTCCCCATTGCAATTACGTAGCAAAATACAGAAGGACACTAAAAAGACACTTACTGATTCACACTGGAGTAAGATCTTTTAGTTGTGACATCTGTGGAAAGCTATTTACAAGAAGAGAGCATGTAAAAAGACATTCCTTGGTAAGAGCTGTGTGGTTTGTGTGCTTCTCATAGGATCTTTACTTCTCCTTGTATAGGGTTTCCCCTTTGCATTCTAAAAGTGTTTACAAATGGGAGAAATGGAAAGGGCTACAATTTAAATATATGTAAGAAAAGTGAGTGCATTTGTTCTTTCAAGCTCAACGTATGCTTGGTCATGGGTTTTTGAATTTGTTTCCTTTACAAAACATTACAGCTTAAAGGGTGGAATGATTTGAGTAACGGCTCATGCTCTGCAGGTCTAGTTTTGAGCCCCTCTTATAGGTTCAATTTTGGAATTAAAGGAGAACTAAAGCTTAACCAAAGAAGTAGGCTAGAAATGTTGTACATTATGTTTTGGGCTTCTGTACTAGCCCAAGGCAACCACAGCCCTTTAGAAGGGAAGAAGATCTGTGCCTCCAAAGATGCCACAGTAGCTCCCTATCTTCTTTTTTGCTGATTCACTGCACGTGCTCTGTGCTGCTGTCAGTTATTGGGCTTAGCGGCAGACTCAAAATATACAGTACACACAGAATATAAATGTCACAATCTAAGGCTAAGTAATTAATACAGATAACTACTGCATGACAGCACAGAAATCAGTGCAACTAGCATCAGAATTTAATCAGCCCTGTAGCATCAGCTTATATTACAGACAAAATTCATTTTCTGCTGAATAATTAATGACGGCCCCTAAGCTTAGCTTCTCAACAGCTGCTCAGAGCCCACTGAGCATGTGAGTGTCACAGACACTTTCCAAGATGGTGACCCCTTGTGATAAGTTTGAAGTCCTGGATCATTGCTGCTATTAGTTCTATCCTAAAGTGCTGGCTCTTTCTGAAAGCACATGACCAGGCAAAATGACCGGAGATGGTTGCCTACACAACAATATTACATCTAAAAAAAAATACACTTGCTGGTGCAGGAATGACATTTTATAATGTACAGTGATTTTTTTCCTGTGTAATTTAGAAATAAAAACGACATCATAAAAATCGTGACAGAATCCCTTTAAGCTGTATCAATTTTCCAATTTCAGATTAGGCTGAGGGAACAAAGTTTCCTTTTGTCCAGACACATAATGATTAAAACTTATACTCACACAAACTTCACTGCTGCTGGTCATTTAACCCATTATTGTTTTTTCTTTTTATCTCTACACAGGTACATAAAAAAGACAAAAAATATAAGTGCATGGTGTGTAAGAAGATCTTCATGCTTGCGGCTAGTGTAGGGATTCGACATGGCTCTCGGCGCTATGGAGTTTGTGTGGACTGCGTGGATAAATCTCAACCAGGGCTGCAAGAAGCCGGTATTGATCCAGTGGGAGATGCAGATTTTCCCAGAGATGAAGACTACGACGACAATGATCCTGTAGAAGCGGTCGACGGTGATGATGATCTAGTGGATGACGGGGAAGACCAGAATGATTCTCGGTGGTCGGAGCAAAATGACCAGTCTCGCTGGGGAGAACCGAACAATCAGTCTCCGTGGGAACGGCCGAAACACCAGCCCCGATGGGATGAGTCAGGAGATGTTTGTATGACAATAGATGACTGACTGCCAACAGGCTTCTTAATATAAGGGTGCTTCAGCTGGACACAAAGCTTAAACTTGTTTGCTGAAACATATTGGACTGAAGGGTTACAATACATGGTACCGTTCTGGACAGTGGGTGTTGCTGTGAAAACTGTAGGGGGTCAAATCCTTATAGCAAAAAAACTTTTTTTTTTTTTGTTTTCCTTTTGTTTTAATATTTGCACAGGACTTCTACAGAATCCAACCATTTGGTTGAACTATACAGAGTCCTCACATCTCCAATCAGTTATCAAAGAAATGTATTTTTATTTATAGGATATAGCTATGTTGGTCCTATCAGCGTAAAAAAAAAAAACTACTATTGTAACGTTATTCATGTATCAGAAGAGTTTGGTTAGAATGTACAGATCAGGCGGTGAATCGAGATATGAATGTGATGTGACTCTACAGTAGCTGAGAACCCTCATTAGTTACTGGCACCTGTAATTGCAATTTACCAACAGAACATTCTGCATTCTTGTTCTGGAAGGGACCGGTCATCTTTTAGTTTGCTCCAATAGGAACAGACTTGGCATGGGCTATGTTATGCAGCATTATTTATATGAATATTTATATTTTATATATTTTGGTATAGGAACCTTCTCCCAGTTGCTCCTAAGAAGATAATAGTAGGCTCCTCCTTACCATTTTGTAAATGTATCTACCAGTGGCCTTGAGCAATATCAAGAAAATGGACTCTTGCTCTTCGGATTCATATCCTCAAGCATCACCTTTTTACATCCCATTAATGTCATAGAATGCAGCCGGCTACCACTGGAAGAGAGCAGACTGTTGCCATTGTGGCCGCCCAAGCTGTGCATAACTTGCCATTTCGGCTCTTGCTGGAGCAAACTTTGTTTCAATGCATGGTTCCCCCATAAAGCTAAGATGCAGGCAAGCTTCTGATAGGGTGTTGGGTGAGTGTTGATTTATTATTATTATTGTTTTTTTTTTTTCTAGAGCATCTATAATGGTTGAAAAGGATAAATTAAAGTTTATTTAAAAGAGCAGTGCTAGCTTTATATCACATTTCCCCTCTGTAGAGTCCCCCCCTTTTTTTTTAAATGATTCACTTTTTATTTTTTAAGTTAAGTGATTTTTTAAGAAAAATTATAATAATTTATGTGTAAATTTTCTTCCTGTCGGGTCGAGTATGCATATTTTTTTCCCCCTCCCATCACATGTTTGGTGATGTCATGAGCTAGAGAAAGTTGCAAATAGTTAAGCAATAGGGCAATGTTAAAGATGTATTAGCCTTAAACTGGGGGATGCTGAACAGGATTACGATCTGTGATGTCCCCCCAACGTTTTGCTGCTTTAATGATGAATTTCCATTCTCTGTGGCGAATGGCAGACAATAGCTATGAATGATCCAGTGATGGAGGCTTACAGTTAATGTTGTGAGTAGCGTGCTAGATTTCATGCATTTCTCATTTCCCTACAGGTTAGTGCTTTATATACTGCCTTTATTCTGCAGACATGGTTAGTTAACATTTCTTGGGTACCATTCCTTCATATGAATGCATAAAATGTACATTTCAGTCATCAGGACATCACACAATGTGAATAGGTTAGGCTCAGTTTTTCTCTGTTTATGTCCTGAGTATTTCCCTGTCCCTGTTCATTTTAATCCAGGGAAGTTTTCACGCACGATTTCTCTTCTCTGCGAGGATTCAGGCACTTTCTTCAAATCGATCCAATTCAGTTCTCTGTTGCCACTTCATTTCCCAGCGTCTCTTAGAAACCAATTCTCCACCTGGTAGTCACCGGCCACCAGTTAATGCGGCTGTCTAGATAACCTACGAGTACTGTTTAATGTCAGTAACCATTTTTCCAACTTTGTATCATTTTTGTTCTCCCCCATGTTTTTATAAAAAGGATTGAATTAAATTGTGCTAGCGATTTGGAATTTTTATGTCGACTACCAGGTGATTCTAAGTGCTCACACTTCTTATTAATGTTAAATAAATGCTTTGTCACTGTCCTTTTTTTTTTTTTTTTTACTCTGTAGGATTGTAATATATACATAGAGAAAATCTCTGCTTTTATTTATTTATTTTCCCTTTGCGGTGGCAAAAGGAAAAACAAATTCTTCATTGTGGGGTTTAAGAATTTTCTGCTTTATTTTTATTTTTAAAAGCTTCAAGGGGGGTAAAATGTAGCCATGGTACTGCTTGAATTCCCTTCCAAAAAAATCAGCCTGAAGCTTTGTGCAGCACCTGAGGGAAAATTCCCTATGGGAAAGAGAACAATTATTTGCCCATCTATGCCCTTTCCTAACCGTTGCTGCTGCTTTTATGGCTCAGCATTTTGCTGCTAGTTACAGAAACAAAAGGCCATTTATAATTTATCTGTGTATGTTGCGAGCAGCCCCACTGAATCTGTTTAATTTAATCATTAGAATATCAGGAATTTTTGCTAACTGCATATTTTATTTTTTTGAAAGCTTAATACCTCCTGAAATTTCAAAAACGCTTTAAGTAATGTTTTTTTTTTTTTCCTGGTGGGGTCCAAAGTAGGTTTAGTTTATTAAAAGGTGAAAGAAACAGAGTATTTTAAACGTAAAAATTTGTTTTTGCTTTGTTAATATGTAATTAGAGTATATGTCTTCTGTTCCATCCCACCCCATCTCATCTATTCCCCCCCTAAGAATAGTCCCTTCCCCCCTTGTAGACTTTCAATATATACATATATATTCTAATATATACATTTCACAAAGATTTGCTTTTATTAGGAACAGACTCACTAAATGCTTAGGAACTGGACCTGGCTTTAAATTCTATTGTGCATTACCTTTTTTCACAAGATATAAACTTATTTCTCTTGAAACTGAATTCTTTTACTACTTCGATCATTTATGTATATTCGATAAATTATGACCAAATGTGATGTTAGATTGCATACAGTAAATTTAAATATACACTTGGTACACTACAGAATTGTTGTGGCATTTATTTGAAATACCATTTTAATCGAATAAGACAATTTGACTGATTTTTTTTTTCTCCTCTGGGACGGTTGGTATGGTATTTTTTTTTTTATTTATTTCTATATTTTTCCCCCACAGATTAAACTGCAACCATTTTATTTATTTATATATATGTATCCCACAAACAAGGTCCGCACTCTCAGGTCTTAAACAAAAAATAAAAATGTTTTATTTACATGGAAGACTAATGTTTCGACCTCTCTGAGGCGTTTCTCAAAGTACAGGTTGGCACTAAAGGAATGCATTAAATACATAAGATGGCGGGAAACGTTAATTGGCTAACGTGTCATCATCATCGTTCAAGTGCATCAGGTGGTTAAACATCGTCCCGTAAAAGCATATATTCATAAACAACAAAGTACTTGATTTGATCTTATACACAAACGTTATTCAATTAAAACACCCCTGTTTGGTTACATAAAAAAATTATAAACAATACTAAGGGGCCCATTCACTAAGTTCAAATGAAGGAATAGAAGAAAAAATACTTCGAATTTCTAAGTGTTATTTTGGCTACTTCGACCATCGAATGGGCTACTTCGACTACGACTTGGAAACGAACGATTTGAACTAAAAATCGTTCGACTATTTGAACATTCGATAGTCGAATTACTGTCTCTTTAAGAAAAAACTTTGACCCTCTAGTTTGCCACCTAAAAGCTACCGAAGGTCCCCATAGGCTTGGCTATCTTTTTTTGGTCAAAGGATAATCCTTCGATCGATGGATTAAAATCCTTCGAATCGTTCGATTCGAAGGATTTAATTGTTTAATTCTTTCGATCGAACGTATTGCGCAAAATCCTTCGACTTCGATATTCGAAGTCAAAGGATTTTAATTCCCCATTTGAATATCGAGGGTTAATTAACCCTCAATATTCGACCCTTAATACATCTGCCCCTAAGTAACCGATGTTTATCTCAATGATCACTTCCTGTTTTTTTTATAAAATGCAGTCATTGATACAAAGTATCAAAATCTGAGTTAGAAAGACAAGTCTATACTGGAGTTCCCTCATTCGTGACATCACTAAAATCTATAATAAATTAATTAGTATTGTACTCGGACCTGACCAGATGTCTGTAACATGTATCAGCTAGTACGGCATTATCCCTCTATAATACACAAAAGCCATGAATATCTTGTAAATTATATCCTTATAAACGGTGAGTAGTGATGTCATCAGTTATAAACGGTGAGTAGTGATGCAATTTCTGTCACATGACTCACTAAAATTTGTGTATTATAATTAATAAAGTACCCCCAGTTGTAAAATATGAGGATATTAGAAGTTACCTCGGAGTTCCATGACCTGTATAAAAACACTCGGCCTTCGGCCTCGTGTTTTTATATGGTCATGAAACTCCTCGGTAACTTATAATATCCTTATATTTTACAAGAGGGGGTACTTTATTCACTATATAATACACAAAAGCTATGAATATCTTGTAAATTATATCCTTATAAACGGTAAGTTCTGATGTCATCAGTTATAAACGGTGAGTTCTGATGTCATTTCTGTCACATGACTCACTGAAATTTGTGTATTATAATAAATAAAGTACCCCCAGTTGTAAAATATGAGGATATTAGAAGTTACTT